>NC_035107.1:75870439-76495439 GCF_002204515.2 Aedes aegypti
TAACCCTGATTTTTTTTACGACCGATTTTTTACGACCCCCCAATAACGGTCGTAAAAAGAGGTTGGGGTGTATCATAAAAGAAAATATAAATGTCCATATCTATCAAAATAACGATAATAGGGAGCCGGATCCTATTCTTGGCACTTTTGATTCACTTGGGCAGTGAGGTTTTTTGAAAGCTACAGAGCTCATATTTGGCCTCAGTATGCGTCGTACTGAAGCGCTTCTTATTGCAAAGTTTCAGACGATTCGGCCGTGAAAAACCCCCATGCCAAAGTGAACCATGGCCCAAGTGGTTCTGCACTCTATTGAGGATTCAAAAAAATATTAGCGAGTCGTAGGAAACTCAACGTCAGGTAACTAAGTAATACAAGAATTTTGCGATATATGATATGCTGATATTGCGATATATCGATATTTCGATTCAATATATCGGTGGTATCGATACTTCGATTCGATAATTGTATCGAATCAAATATCGATACTTCGCAATATCGGAACGTCCCTAGCCCTACTGAAAATTCAGTTCCATTTTTATCTTGCATGATGAATTGTGACACGTCTTGCAATGGCTCGCAAAAAATAAGTGCGTTATGAATCGAATTTCCATCAGTACAATAAACAGGTATTTTCATTTCATATGAACATTTTTTTTGGTCCCGGGTTAAGTGGGACCTATGAAAACAAGCTCCAGAATCAAAAGGTTTTTCTACATGTTTCAAACTTTTTCCTTGAGAGTAGCACTAAAACATACAAATAAATGTTTTTTATCAAAACAGCTCAATCTCAAATTACGTAATTATCTAAAAGAGAGTCGTTATTTTTTCGTTTTTTATGTAAATTTAAAATTAAATAAAGACGGATTCGATTGTGAAATGCATCATTTTTCCTTTTTCTATTTTTATTGAACTTTGTATGTTATGGCTACCAAATTTAGTAGTAGAGGAAAACAATTCTATCCCATTAAGTGATTGCTTCCATGTAGTACAATAATAACACTACTACCTGCTTCGCGATCCGCGCCACTAATTAATCATGCCACGCGAGCGACGCGCGACACGAATGATTCTGCTCACATCACCCGCCCCCGCAGGAGCAAGTAACGCGAGCAAAGGATCAAACACTACTCCATGTCGTTTTTTGAAACTTTAGGCATGATAAAAAAATACCACAGGTGTTGTGTTTGCTAAAATTTATTTTTTTCTTGAAGCTTGGAAAAGTGATGTCTTAGCACGATTATTTTCAGCGACGGGGTAATACCGCTAACCCGCGAGGTAAGAGCGATCATCACGATTTTCATACACATTTTTGCCAAAAAATATACCAGTTCCCTGTGATTCTAGAAAGTTTAATGTTTTATGAATTTTACATTGATTAACGTAACAATTGAATAATTTTTAGGGTTAATTAATTCAAGAAAACTTAGATATATACTTATCATCACCTTGAAACACCCATATTTTTTTAAATATATGCAGATTGTATTTTCAACACAATTGATTTAATTTTACTTGAATAGTAATGTACAACGTATTAACAACTTTTAAAATTGTTTAGACATTTTATTTGGTACAAATTAGGGGTGGCGGTCTTACCCCAACAACAGTGGTCGGTTTTTTCCCTGCTTGCGAAATTTTCACAACTAGGGCCTTATTTCAATGCAAATCATTTACAATTCATATATCACTTCACTGAAGCATATTTCACATTTCTGTTAAAGTATGGACGGATAATTTGTTATGTTTTTAAAATAAAATCCCATCCTAAATACTTAAGTAAGCATGTTAAATTTAGATCAGATATCGACGAGCAGAAACTTTGTTTTTGATATTTGTTACGAAAAATTTAATGTAATTATTACCATAAATAAGTCCATAAATAAATAAGTCAAGGGTAATCATTGTTCTAGCCATGCAATTTAATATTTAGTTCCCAAACGGCTCGAGTGAGTGTGATTTTTTGCCAAAAATCTCAAACCTCTAAGCTAAAATGAACAATTTCTAAGGGGCCTTCCTTATCCGAGTTCTAATTTTCTAATAATGCAAAATGTAATGAAATGGTAGTGCAAGCAATTGTGTTGATTATTTTAGTACCTACGATCAAAGTTATTTAAAGTTAAATTAGTATGTTTAACACATGATAATAAATATGTAAGGAAAAATCATTTTTTCCAAAAAAGATTAGTACGCAACTAAAAAAATATGAAAATAACAAGTGTTGAATTACCCCGCAAAATGCAGCAAAAAATGCGCATTTATAAGGTTTAATTTAAGCGTAACTTCAGCAGCTGCTATAGAATTTTACGATTTTCTGTAAAAAAAAAACTTAAAAATGTATAAAAAAGAATCATTTTTATCCATTTTCTATAATCTTTCACCCTAGATTATTAAAGCATTCTAAAACACATCGTTCGTCCAAATCGAAGTTGTGGCGCGTTTTGGCCTTTATTGAAAAATCCCTCCAGTTCTCCTACTTCGGGTAACATTGATATTGATGCTCTATGTGTGACATGGTGATTAATTTCACTCGAATTTGCGGTGTACCTACCCAAAGAATAAACAATAATTCCAAGCTAATAACAATAAAATGCAAAGTTTCAACTTACCTAAAATAGACAGTTCTGTTGCGCTGGCCTTTGTCATCTTGACTACTATCTCTAGTACTACTGCTACTACTACTGCCGCTGCTTCTTCGCCCAAACAGCCCAACATCCCCTACCGGAACGCTCCAGTTCATCATCATCCGGTCCTCGAACATGAGATCCTGTTTCCACACGTGCCCGAGACAATCCCGGGGAAGAAAGGTGCCGTCGAGCACTTTATCGTCATCATCTTCGGCATCGACGTCACCCTCATCGAAGTAAGCTTCTATGTTCGGTTGAATTGAGTTCCACCGGATGGGATCGAGACGCGTCCTCCTCCCATCTGCTCGCGAAGGCTTCCGGTGCGGATGCTCGGAAGCCCAATCCGCTTCCAAATCGTCAATCCAGGTGTTGGACAGCACCGGCCGGTAATCGTCTTCCCCTGCAGCTTCACGAACTCGGTCCGAATTGGAAAGTTGATTGCTATCTAAGAACCGCCCCACCGGATGGTGGTGCGTGTGAGCTCCGAGGGACGAAGTGCTCTCCGCCAACGATTCGATGTAAAAGTCGCGGATTTCCGACTGCTTCGGCCGCTGGACTTCCACTGGAAATGGAAAAAATAGAGACAAAAATGCAACAGTTAGCGATTGTGTATTCAAAGCGTGTGACGGAAGCGGGGAAATTTACTGCCAACGTTTGAAGCAGATTGAAACGAACAGCAACAGATCTGACACTGCCGTCCCCATGAACCGTAAAAGCATTGAATGACGGAGCAAGATTTTACATGACCGGTTCCGCACGGTACCGAGCTCAGTGCACACTGGATGCTATTTGCTCAAGAAATTTTCTACAGAGCGTTTCATGTAAAATAACATTTATTTATTTATTTTCTCCTTTATTAGTATCATTCTAAACATTACATTAATTTTTTATACCTAGGTGTTCTGTGTTAGAAAACATTATCATCCTAATTTCGTACAACTGATCATTTTTTTAACATCATATTTCATTCAATTTCATTTCGACTTTTGTTCCAATGTTTCAACATTGGATATTCTATTTTACCATACCAGGGAGGAAGCTTCAGAATCATTTTCAAATATTTACATATGTTGAATCCTATACGGAGCTTTTATCCTAAAGTATGCAACATGGCCGACCTGAAAATTGGTTTGAAGATCAAAAGCAGGGTAGTCAATCGTCGCCGTAAAATGGAAAAATTCGACGACGAAACTAACAGAAGAATCGTCATCGTCAGCGTGCATTTGGTATATGCATCTTCAACTTTAAAAAAATGTATAAAAGCTTCATATATTATATAAGATAATTTATACACTATATCTATATAAGATAATTTATGACCGCTTCGCAGAAAAAATAGAACCACCGTGCAACGACTTCGGGGTCAATGCAACACGTGTGTGACTTGGCGAATCGACGCGTGGAAAGACGCTGAATGGTGTGCTCGTGCTTGGTTTTATAAAAGCACACCACCATCCACGGTAGGATTGGAGTTGAAACTGTTGCATCTCCTGTTCGTGTTGCTCAATGGATGGTTTGGCCATCCGTTTTGCTTTGAAGCCACGGTAGGTATCGATTTATGTAGAGAGAGGTTGGTGCAATGAATCGAAATGCTATGAAAAATAAATTGCACCCGATGGAAAATTCATGGGAAACGCATGAAAATGATGGTGATGAAAATCGATTGACTGTGAGCGGGAATAGCATTCGAATGGGATGTACTCAAGGAAAATGATCCCTTGTGTTGTTATACCGTGTGGGACCGAAATCCGTACACCTAAGCACTTAATCAAATAAAAACCTCTGTTAAAAATATTTGGATTTGTAAAAGGCAATTAATCACTCTTTTTCTATGACTTTCACATCTTTTAAGACATACACTCCCGTGCAAAAGTTTGGGTTCACCCCCTCAAAACATACAAAAGTGTTCTGTCCATATCTCTGTGATTACACGTCCAATTGAAACTCTTTAAGCCACATTTGAAAGGCAAAGAGTTATTCTTACTTCGTATGTATTTTAATAAAAACATTTTTTGAACTTTGTATACTAAATTTTTACTTAAAGTTGTAACATTTTTCAAAAAACACACTGAAAAATCATATCTAATTTCCTCAGCATTGGATCGACCAAAATTTTTAAACAAGGTGTCATTAGAATTGTAATCTTATATTCTTTGAAGAGCACTCATGAAATTTTTGCGGAAAAATTTGAAAACTATTCAAAATTAATGCAACATTCAGTCAAGTCATCGTGCAAAAGTTTGGGTTCACCCCTCAGTATGGTATATCGTGCAAAAGTTTGGGTTCACCTGAACTTACTTAAATCAGTGAAATCTCAAACCAATCATGTACGCGCCATTATTTGTGCTCAAAAAAGCTTTCAACTATTAAAATCGGTTGAAAAATGGCTGAGATATGGACAAAAATGATGCGCGTGTGGCTCAAACTTATGCATGGGAGTGTATTTAATCCCAAAATTAGCCTAAAGTTGAGTAGAAACCTTAAAAAAGAAGAATTAAATTCTCTTGTCTTGAATCGTAATCCGTACACTCTAATAAGGTTGAATCAAAATCCGTACACCCGTGATTCGAAATCCGTAAAGCTGCCCAAAATTCAAAACTCAAATGCTAAAGACGTCAATTTTATTCCAAGTGAGCATCAACCTTCAACATGATGCTTCCAGCAGCATATTCAGAATCATTAGACGCACTGACCACTCTATAGTAGGTTCCAGGTGCCCTAGGGGAAGTGGTCAATTAGGAATATATTTAGACTATATCAGTATGGGCATCAAACTTCAGGATTTTTGAAAGTGATAATTCCGGAAACATTTACAGAACCACCGACTGCCACGACCACTCTATAGTAGGTTCCTGGTGCTCCGGGGGATGTGGCCAAATCAAAACATGTCCGGAGCTACTTCCATATGGGTATCAAATATTAAGATTTTGGAAGGTGTTGCTTCCTAAAGCACTTCCAGAACCACCGGCTGCCATGACAACTGAATAGTAGGTTCAAGGTACCCAAGGTTCAAGGTGGAAATGACAAATTTCACACATGTACGGAATCATATCAATTTGGGTAACAAAGGTTAATATTTATAAAATTCATGGTTCCGGAAGCAATTTTAGAATCACCGTCTACCATGAAAAGTAGGTTCTATGTTCCTTGGAGGATGTGGAGCATTTTTAGAACCACAAGATGTAATAACCACTCTACAGTATATTCCAGGGGCCCTTAGAGAATTGGCCAATTCGGAACATGACCACGTCTCTCGGGGTACTTGTAACCTGTTATACAGTGCTCTAGGAGCCGCTGGCTCTGAAAATGCTCCCGCGAGCTTTACCTTCTTTTAAAGTTTGACACCCATATTGATATGGTTTCAGAAATGCTCCTAATTGGCCACTTCCTCCAAGGCACCTGGAACCTACTATACAGTGGTCCGTGCATCTAATAATGTTTCCGATAGCACAACTTTGAAGTTTGATGCCCATTTGGATATAGCTGCGGATAATAATAACATGATTGGAAATACAAACATGACTGACCATATTTTCCGGAACCAGTTTTACGTGGTGGTCATATATCTGAGGATTTCTAACGAATCTTATTGTGTTCACCGGCATTCAACTTCTAATTATTTCTTATTTCAAGAAAAATTATAAACATCTATACCAGCTTCACATCGCACAAAAATACAAATGACAGAAAAAAATGGCGGACATTTTCCGATGTCCGGATGCCAATATGCATGGCCAAGCAAGCTCCTGATACTAGACCAAATTTGCCTTCTGGATGCATCCAATTTCATCAATTTTTCGTAAAATTATAAGCATTTTAGTTTAGACAAAGCTTTGCCTATCTCAATCATTTTGCCTATCGCCTGTATTACCGCATCTCTGATAATGATTTTCAAAATACCTAAAGCATTCGCAGCTTTCGGGAATTATTAGCCATTGTACACTGCTTCAACGCCTTTGCCTTAATCATCAGCGTTACATTACAGCTTCATATAATCATACTTATTGGCTAAATCGTGATGAAATATGTTAAAGTTTTGTACTGTACGGATTAAGATACAATTTGAAATTATGAATAGAAATCCGTACAGCGCAATAAACCTCCCAAATAGTTATTGAACTGTTCAGAAATAGCATTTACTCCTGAAGAATTACAAATACTCACTATAAGAAGTCGTCATGATCAAATGTTGGTTCAGAAAGAGTGCGAATTTGACTATTAATATGTTGGAAACTATTCTAACTCTTCTTAGCAAATCACTAAGAAGGCACACAAACCAATCATCACAATGATGAGCGGTCACATTTTGATTTTTACGATTTTTCAATCATGGCCTACTTTTATCAAATTAGCATGAACAACAACTTTATAATTTATTGTAATTAGATGTGTAATTTTAAAATTGTATATGTATTCATTTTAATATTAGAATAATGAAAAATCAATCAAGTGTACGGATTTCGGTGCTGTACGGATTTCGGTCCCACACGGTATGCATACATGATTTTGGTTTGTGTTTCAACGAAGAATGAAATGGAATACTTTTTTGTGTCTGATTCTAAACTGCAATTTGAAAGTTTAAGTTCTTATTTTTCAAAATAAACTTGTTTGCTGGACGTGTAACGCAGAAAGTTTCTCAACCAATGAGGAAATTTGATTATTTTTTCATATCTATTGTTATTTGAGCATTAGCAGCAATGTTACGAATTCTTGCTGAAAGACACTAGATCAAAGCAAAATTACATTTGAGCAATATTTTCTACATGTTTTTGTACAGAAGTGTAAACAGTAAATCTTAAATTCTCTTTTATTGCTGTTTGCATTTGAGATGCAAATCTCGACTAAACGTCCTTCGAATGCGGTAACACAAAACAATCAAAGGACACCTAGCAACGATTATATAAATCACCGCCGCCCTAGCAAGAAAAACCTATCTTTGACATCGCATTACTTGTGAAAAATCTTACCGCGTTTGGTGTTCCCGCACTTGATATTTGCATTTCAAACGCACACAGCAATACAAACAAAAAATAAATTCAGCAGGACTTATTGGATTTTGTTCGATTGCATTTCACGAGATATAATTCCCATAAATCAATAATTTTCCCTGCTGTTATTCAAGAAAAAACTCTATTAAGGTACTTAATAGAGTTAACCCTTAGTTGTGGGTGTTCCTATAGTTGCGGTAGTGCCGTTTCCACTGATTTTATTACACTAGCCACAGAAGCGACACTGCCAATCGACGTATTGGCTTGTTGAAACACGGAACAGTTGAAAAGAGCGTTCAAATTGGTTTAAAACTGATGAAATATCACTAAAATTGCTAAAACTGTTCTTGCTTGTACCAATAGTTGCGGTAAAGTGTTCCTATAGTGGAGGATCCCATAAGAAAACAACGGATACCGCAACTATAGGAACACAAATTAAAAATATACCGCAACTAAAGGAACAGTGTACCAATAGTGGAGGTATTATTTTTCACTGACATACCGTGGGTTACTGTGATGAAATATTTTTTCTCATTAGGTCAATGGTCGTTACTTCCCGTTACAACATTAACATGTACATTAATTGCACTTCTTGAATTTACGCGGTTAAATGAAGTTCAATCGTGCTTAGTACCTCCACTATTGGTACATCTACCCTAATTTATAACAATCTCTGAGAGAAACAGCCCAGACATTTCTCGAATAGAAATTCTAAAAGTTTCTTCGTGGGTTTCTCATGGAAGTACTTTGGTAATTGTCAAACCAGAATCAGAATCAGAATCATTTTGATCTTCCTTAACGTAAGTATCTGTGTTCTACACAATGCATGAGAGATATTACTGAAGTTTGTCAATTTATTATTCAAAGATACTTTTAATTTAGACCTAATCCTTTACTAATCAAACCCTAATAAAAAATCTGTGGCTAAATCCCCTAAGGAAATTGATCTGTCTCCATTTCAAGTTGCTTCAAACTGTTACTACATCCTGGTAGCACTTTTCAATTAGCCAATATTTATTCCACTCGAGCGTAGAGCCACTACTGGGTGCAGCAACAAGTCCTCCAGCAGTGATAGCAATACTTGAGCTCGTGCAAAATTAACAAGCTTACCATGCACCTTCACCATCGACGAGCAGCGAGTGTGTTGAAAAAAGTACCACCCACTAAGCAAACAAAAAGGAAAAAACGATGAATCCTACTAAAAAGATACCTACGAGCGAAACGAAACATTTTCGATCATTTTCTCAATTTTCCCCAAAGGATAAATACCCGCAGCGGACATTATGCAGCATCCAACGTCGGGCAGAGTGTTGCTTCAGAGGTCCCTCATCATTTGCTGACCTTTTTTCCCCATCTCTGCAGAGAGCGTAGGAACAGGGGCCAGAGTGGCCAGAACCCCTCCCCCATAATAGGGTCTTAAAGCCCTGTCCCAATTTTAGTGCCAAACGCTTAAATTTAGACCAAAAACACATGTTTACTCAATTTTTGAATAATTTTAGTTGGTTTAAGTCCAAAAAAGTATTTTTTACTATTTTTGATATTTTGACACACCCCTAGGTTTAAACTCAAATTTTGGATGTATTTTGTTTTCCGTGTCCCTTCCGAAATGTCAGATAAGAACAACCCCAATGTTAAAACTACAAACCCTGTGGTGTTTTTGTCGAAAAAGTGAATGCCAAACATGATCAAAAGTGTCAAGGTTCATATTTGGAACCATTTTAAAAATTAAAGTTTAAATATGAAACAGCCGTAATTTGAGCGGGAAAAATTGCTAAAGTAGTTGCAGGAACATGCTCTTTCGTGTTATTAAATAAAAACAAGAATTCATTAAACATTTTAGGACCCAATTATGGCGACCGTTTTATGTATCCGTCACAACACGCTTCGACCCTTAAGGCTCCCTCCAGGAAAAAAATCCTAGCTACGTCAATGCATCTGAGTCACATTCTTACCAACCCAGGAAAAAATGCTCACCATCCCCACAGGGCATCTGAAAAGGTTCAAGTATCGTGTTGTGCGCCGTCCAGGGTTATTTTGCTTCGCTTCCAACCGAGACATGGCTCCAGGATGAGGATGACACCGGAGAGGTCCGTTCCGGGTGAATTCTTGGCGATGACCTACTCCTCTGTGACTCGAGCTGCTAGAGACGGAAGAGAAGACGATACACACTTCCCACAATCAACCCACACACAGTTTCCACACGGAACAAGGAACTATTGGGAAAATGGCAGAACATAGAAGGAAGGGTCAAATATTTACCCTACGTCAGGTTTGCTCTTCGATATGCAATAACCGTCGGTTCTTCCTCAGATGACGACCGACCGTAACCGAAGCAAGAACGTGCCTGAGTGTGAAAAATTGCACCGACAGAGAAAGAGAGACCTAGGGACTTCCTTAGCCACATGGTGCAAAGCAAAGCCATACTACAGGTGTCTGGGTTCGATTCCTGGTTGGTCTAGGATCTTTCCGTAATAGAATTTTTTCTTTGACTTCCTGCGAAAATGGCAGCTTCGGCTAAGGAAGCTTTCAGTTAATAACTGTGGAATTGCTCATAGAACACTAGGCTGAGAAGCAGGCCCTATCTCAGTGAGGACGTAATGCCAATAAAAAGAAATAAGAGAGACAGGCTGTTGCTGCCGCCGTCTCTGCTTTATCAACCCCAAGACCATTCAGTGAAATAACAACGATGAGAAGGTTGTGACAACGTCCGTTGACGACGATGATGATGCCAAGAAGAGAAAATAGCTTCTTTTTTCCACTTTGACCGGAAATGGGATGACGATGATGATGTAAAGGGGCAAAAGTAGATGGGTACTTGTGCTTATTATCGACGGCTTTGGCGTTGCGAGTGGCATTTCATCGCTGCATCGAGTGGGGTCGAGAATTTTGACTCATTCATGGAAGCAGGGGAATGGAATTGCCGGGATAGGTCCTTGAGCGCTTTCAGTTGGGTTTTCTACTAAACTGACGAAAGCATTCAACCGCCCAACAACTTGTACTCTGGACTAACGAAGAAAGCGAAATCCTTGATCAACAATCGTAATTTTTTATAGGGGAATTCGGGGTAAAACCGACACCCTAAGCTTATTGATAAAATTTGTGTACTTTCGCTTGTTAAACGAACCTAAAATTGTTGTAGAATCACAAATTTGTTATAAATCTATCAATCCTTGCGATCGCTGGATGATATATTAAGGTTATATAGTGATTTAAGTCAAATTGAAATTTCATTATTTTTAGGTGAGCCAATTGAGAGTGCGGGTAAGATCGACACCCTGTTGGGGTAAAACCGACACATCCACTTTGAGTAGAATTTATACGTTGTGAACATCACCATCACATTGCATATTTAAAAGAATGCTTTAAACATGACTTTCGACTTATATGACCATTTCCGTTAAAGGATTATACACACATTACGTAAATTATTGAGGAGAGGCCGAAGATCCACTAAATATATGTGAAAATTACAAATGTCCGATGCTAAGATTATAAAGTTGGGGTGAATACACATGGATATGATAAATTTGTGTTCATGGAATGTCTACGAAGATGAAGATGTATCGTTTATTTTAACAAAACAGAAAAGTGTAATTATTTTCAAATTATAAAAACTGTTGAACTCCATGGTTTGTAAATAAACAATAAGATTAATTTATGTGAAAATATTTCGAATTCTATGTGAAAATAATTCAAATTCTTCAATTTTAAATGAGAAAAATTTCTTCAAGCTTCATCAAATAAGTTCAAACGTGATAACATAGAAATATTTTTTTTAAATACTTAATGATAGCTTGTGGCAAGTTATATAGTGTCATATTTTACATGTTAACAAGTTCGCCTTCCGTGAACTTCACTGGAATTCGAAAATTAAGACTCACATAAACTGCAGAGATAGTCTTTGGCTTAGAAAGATACTTTGAAGTTAGATTATGAAGCAAAGAAAGATGTTGATTTTACCCCAAATGAAAGTGTCGATCTTACCCCGAGTAAACATTTATTTTTCAATAGCGTTTTCAGCTGTTGAAAAACCAAAAATTAATTTCTCCTTCATGTTGTATCAACGTAATAATAGTATATGATGATGTAGACGCAGAACAAATAATGATATTTTAAAAATTTCACATGCGAAATTTAAAAAAAAAAATAGCGAAATATTGCAACTGCTGTTGCTTCTATGTTATCCAATATGATTTGTTGTTTATTTTTTTAGTTTATTGGTAGCGTCAGTTGTAATGTCATTTGAAACACAACATTTCACAAGTTAAAATATAGCGTAGTGGAAACTGCATGAAAATCTGCTCAAAACATGAAAAATCAAAGGGTGTCGAGCTTACCCAAAGTGTCGGTTTTACCCTGATTTCCCCTAATGCTCATCTTCAACAACCTAATTTAATTTGTACTCACGCTGAGGAGGGTAACCATTCAATGTAGGCATCTTTGTCGATTTCTTCGTCCCATGTGATATCAGATCGCCAAACGTCTTGAAGTAACACCTTCAAATAGGCGAGAAAGTGGGCAATCCGTCCTACTGGGTCGAATATGGTCATCAGCCCTCGCAGCATCTCTCGTTTTGTAGGACGTCGATCGCCCTTCAACAAATCCTCATCGTATCGATTCCAGCCAATCTTGTAAGTATTCCACCACATTCCTTGGACTTTCTCAGTGGCCAGTTCAGTAGACAGCTTTTCTCGTTATCTACGCTCTGCTCTTGCAGCGCATTCATAACGTTTTTGAAGTTACTGATCCAATTTCGTATCTTCTCTGTTGCTACGCTAATCATCATTTCATCGACGTAGTGAGATTTGGCAATTGCTTTACACGCCTCTCAATGACTTCCGATAAACCGGTCCGCGTTGACACATTTTGCGGATGTCCCCCGTCACCTCAACAAGATACTGTCGGAAGTGTATCAGAATGCCAAGAAGAGAGCACATCAGATCCGGGCCCTTCAGGAGAACCGAATTCAACGATACACCGTGAACTTTTGCGGCTGCGTCCCATACTATTCGAACTTTCATGGGTTTGTTCCGGTTGGTCATTGGAAAGACGGGCAAGATCCATGCGTTGCTGGATTGCTGCTGAACTTTGTCCTGTGGAAGTTTGCAGATGTACCCTTTAACGATGTAGTGGACTATCTTCTGCTGCAAGACTTCCCAGACAACCAGAAGTCGCATAGCAGTATACGACAAAAGTCATTTATTTGTACAAACTGCATCACTTCCGCACTAAATGGTGGGTGAAATCGTTTGATCGATGAATTTCCTCGCATAAAACGCTATTTTATGAGTTCATATGTACATTTCGTTTTGTTCCGCATAGTTTTACAAAGTAAGTCGGATCAATCCGTAGCAGCTGTCAAATAAACTTTGTTATCATAAATAAAGTCGCATAAGAGTATAGACCAATTCGCAAGAAAATCTACACACACGCATTGCAAGTTATGTTTCATCATATAAAATATGTACGTAAATCGCCTCCACTTTTGTACGCATAAGGCCTTTTCGCGACATCTTATACGTGAAACTTTGCACATATAAGCATCGCCTAAAGCAAAAGGTGATTTGGTTATACGTACATTTTGGTTGTCTGGGTTCTGCGAGTTAAAGATCGTTTCCCATGCGTTCCTCCAAGCTATGGTGTCGACGAAGAGCCATTGGCCGGCCATCTGGCAGACGGACGTTCTCGTAGCGCCAGAGGTTAAATGACCCTCGAGCTTAAGCGTGACAAGGAGCACAAGGGCGCCAACTACAAAAGTTTGGCGAAAGAAGTCCTTGGCGAGGGTGTCGAGGTGATGGCTCTAACGCAGTCAGTGACTCTGAAGGTGATGAACCTTGACGCAGAAGAGCTCGTCACTGCACTGCGGCAACAGTGCGAGATTCAGCTGCCCACCGCTGCCGTTCAGCTACGGAAAGGTCCAGCAGGAACTCAGGTGGCCTTAGTACACCTACCTGTGGCGGACGCAAATAAGTCCGCTAAGGTAGGTAAGATCAAGGTTGGTTGGTCAGTATGCTCACTAGAGTGGTTCAAAAAATCGTTTTTGCTCCACACCGCTCATTCGATTCTAGATCAAATTCTGAGTGTCCTCCCAAAATTTGAACTCATTTGGATGAAAACTGAGACTGCACAAGTCCTTTAAAGTTTATATGGGAATTACTATGGGAAAAGCAAGCAATTCATTCAATCGATCATAGTTTTTGCCCATGTGCTCTTGATGATTAGAGCTACGTTGATACTGTGCGATACATTCATCAGCTACAACTTTGCTGAAGACCGTTTTCAAATCGGACGCCTCAGTAATTAGTTATTGATTTATATCCAGTCACACATTCTTCAGCAGTGCTCATTAAACTTCCGAACAGGCAACATTGCTGCACCTGGCGCGAAAGATAGCACGCACAAATCATGGCTACTATGTTTTACTGCATATATCCAGTGATGCCCGAAGAACAGCTCAATGATTATAGCCAAAGTTTTACAACTCATCCGAAAATCAATAATTAATTACTGGGACATCTGATTCAAAAACGGTCTTCGGCAAAGTTGTAGCTGACTATTGTATCTCACAGTATCAACGTAGTTCTAATCCCCAAGAGCACATGGGCAAACACTATGACCGATTGAATGAACTGCTTGCTTTTCCCATAGTAGTTCTCATATAAACTTTAAAGGGCTTGTGCAGTCTCAGTTTTCATCTGAATGAGCTCAAATTTTGGGAGGACACTCAGAATTTGATCTAGAATCGAATGAGCGGTGTGGAGCAAAATCGTTTTTTTGAACCACTCTAATGCTCACTGAACATACATGAGCAACCGGTGATCTGCTTTAGGTGTAGGGATCCAGGCACTAGGCTGCAAGAACCCTCCCAAGTGCTTGATTTGTTCCGGGAAGTCCGTGAACAACAAGCATCCAACGGGAGGCTCAAGGTGCCCGACCTTCAAAAGAGCCATAATCGAAAAGTCACAGTGCAGGTAACGCAGCTGAACCTGAACCACTGTGACGCAGCTCAGAAACTGCTGTATCAGGCAGTTGCTGAGTGGGGGACGGATATCGCCATCATATCGGACCCATACCGAGTACCCGCCGGCAGCGGCAACTGGGTCGTGGATGGATTCGGAAAAATGGCGGCGATATGGACGACGGGTAAATACCCTGTCCAGAAGTTGGTGTCTACTACCTACGAGGGCTTCGTGATCGCCAAGGTAAACTCTTCTGTAGCTGCTATGCGCCTCCGAGTTGGTCGACCGAGCGGTTCACGCAGATGCTGGACTGTATGATGACCGTGCTGACAGGCCGAAGGCCAGTAGTAATAGCGGGTGACTTCAATGCCTGGGCCGTGGAATGGGGAAGCCGTATCACGAACCAGCGAGGTCAAACCCTGCTAGAGGCACTGGCCGTGCTAGATGTCGATCTGGCTAATGTTGGTACCAAAAGTACCTTTAGCCGAAACGGAGCGGAGTCGATTATCGACGTTACTTTTTGTAGTCCTGGCCTAACGAGTAGTTCGAACTGGAGGGTAGACAATGCCTACACTCACAGCGACCACCTGGCGGTTCGCTAAAGTATCGACTACGACAACAGCAGGCAGCGGGTTGAGGAAGCGGCTAGGTTAAGGCCAAGCCCTCGTAGGTGGAAGACATCGTCCTTCAATGACGAAGTACTTAGAGAGGCGCTCCGCCGTGAGCGTAATCTACTCGGCCTAAGCGGGGAAGAACTGGTAGCGGTGCTTTCGCGTGCATGCGATGCGACCATGCCTAGAAAAGTGCACCCTAGGAATGGGAGACCACCGACGTACTGGTGGACTCAAGCAATTGCGAACCTGCGCCATGCCTGCCTACGGGCCAGGAGGCGGATGCAGCGAGCACGTAACGAGCAGGAGCGTGAAGATCGACGGGCGGTGTTCACCGCTGCCCCAAAGTCGCGCTGAAGTCCAAGATAAGGGCAAGCAAAAAGGCCTGCAATGAGGGATTCTGTCAGAGTGCCAACGCGAATCCGTGGGGTGATGCCTACAGGATCGTTATGGCGAAGACAAGAGGTGCAATGGCTTCTACAGAGCAATCTCCAGAGATGCTGAAGGGGATCATCGAGGAGCTCTTTCCACGCCACAACCCTAGCCCATGGCGTCCCTTCGTAGGACAGCTGGGGATTAGGGCTGGCGATGAGGATAGTGTAACCGATGTAGGGATTGCAAAATCCCTCAGCATGGGGAAGGCACCAGGTCCGGACGGAGTTCCAAACCTGGCCCTCAAATTCGTAATCTTGGAGGCTCCCGGGATGTTCAGATCTACTATGCAGATATGCCTGGACGAGGAACTATTTCCAGATGTGTGGAAGAGGCAGAGCCTGGTACTATTGCCAAAGGCGGGGAAACCACCCGGTGACCCGTCGGCGTATAGACCAATATGCTTGATTGACACGGCGGGAAAGGTGCTCGAGAAGATCATCCTCAACAGACTGTTGAGGTACACTGAGGGTGTAAATGGTCTCTCAAGCAACCAGTTCGGCTTCCCGGAAGGGAGGTTCACCGTAGACGCTATTTTGACGGTTAAGAAAACCGCTGAGATAGCACTCCAGCGTAAGGGGAGGGGTATTCGCTACTGTGCAGTAGTGACTCTGGATGTAAGGAACGCATTTAATAGTGCCAGTTGGGCGGCTATTGCCGATGCGCTCCTGCGTCTGGGGGTTTGCCACATGCTGTCGGGACATGACGAAGACGAGTTTGGCTGGAATGCCGTTTCATCGGCTATCACCCACATCGTCTCGGAACTCCAAAAGAGGTAGCGTGTGGACTCGAGGAGTGACTAGTGCAGACGCTAAACAACAGGTGGTCCAAGGGTTCGCAGTCGGCTACGTAGGTCATACCGGTGCCCTACGGTCGAAATCGACCCTTACAGCGATTAAGTGGCCGCGAGGAGAACATCCTGGTAGCGCTGCTATCGTGGCGTCGGCCTACTGGGTGGATACGAGCCTCTGGTTGTTCGGGGCAGGTGGAGGCCCCTTCGTCAGCAATCCCAGCTGGTGCTAGCTGATAGGGCCTGAGCCTTCAGTAGGTCAAATTGCGAAGCCCGCAGTATCAGTTCTTGATACCTGCGGTGCAGCTGGGCGCGGGCTTAGTGGTCGACCCTGCCCACTTTCAGTGGACAACGGGAGGTGAGGACCACCCGGGAAGCTGGCAATGCGCCAGCATACTACCTTGGTGGACCCCCCAAGCGTGTCATCGATATTCGTTGCTAACCTTGAGGTTGCGATGTGCAATAGCCCCTCTCCGAAGCAATGCCTTCTTGGTGGTCTCGGAGAGACGAAGAGTTTGGCGGCAATGGAAATGGTTTAGTGGGTCGGGGGTGTAGTCCTGTTTACTGCTTGTATGCAGTAAATGGTCCTCAACCCCACACTCCCGGACCTTGGTCCGGAGTCTGTTGAGCAGATTATCCCCCCATTGCTAAGAAGGAAAAAAAAGAGGAGGCCGGTCTCGGAGCGATCGCCTACGAAGCGTGTAAGAGATTTTAGCATCGGCTCTTCCATCTTCGGCTAACAGAAGTGGTTTGGATGAACTATTGACTCCTAGGCTGTCGATTGCGAAATAGACATTCATCACTTGATGCATATCATCATCGGACCGCTCATTCAGCGAGCTAACGTGGTAGATGTAATGAAACATGCTTAGCGAGTCTCCGGATCCCAAATTGCCACAAATGGTCCAGCCTAGGCGTGTCTTGGTGGCGATTGGTTTGAAGGCGAACAATATACGAATCAGGGCTGGGAATGGTAATAGTAGTAGGCTTGAATTTCGCGAAAATCACGTGGCTTTTTCACTACAGTAGTTTGAAATCGCGAATCTCATCAAGTAGCCTTTTTTGGGTATATGAATTTCTCTAAATCAGTAGTGTCATTAAAGGCTGTAAATGCGGGAAATGCAACGGGAAATAGAACATTTTTCTACAGTAGTTTTGGGTTGCCCTTAGCAACGGGTGTTTTGCTATTTTCAAGGCATTTTGCCTACAGCAGCGATACGCGTGAGTATCACTGGCTCTGGTGACTATGATTCGCTACGCTTGCCTACTGTAGTGTGAATCTCAGAACTTTTCCCAACCCTGATACGAATCCTTCTCGCACCGCTCTGTGCCGCCGACCCAGCGTAGGCATATTGGATTAGGGCTCCCGCGTAGATTAAGTTCTTGGTCCAACACAGTTGCTCCTGACCCTTCGTCTAGGAAAGCGAACCGTTATGAACCGTTTTTTTCCGGTCCAGTTAGTACTACAGGAAGGTAGCGGAATAGGACAGTACTAGAAACTGTTTGGTGCGTATTGCAGACCAGATCGGCGCCGCTGGTTGTCGGTGGAGGAACTGGATTGTCGGCCGTCTGGCCGATAGTTAACTGTTTGAACTTCTGTTCATTATGCAACAGCATGTCGTGATGTCTGAAGGAGCATCCATCTTTGCCGCATGGTTTTGCCTTGTACAATCCTTTGTGTTGGCGAAGACATGTTCGGCAGGGTCCAAACTCTCGGATGACAGCCCATTTGGAATCTTTCGAAAACTCCATGAAACGCTTGCATTTGTTCACGGATTTACAGGCTCCTTTGCAAATCGGACAGGTATCCTTCGCCGGCGCATTTGTGGGCGTTAGCATTGATTCAGCGGCCGGGATGGAGCTAGTGATGGACCTCGTTGGTGTTTCTGAGTAAGCATTGAGGTACGCTCCTCCTTTTCCTTTTCGACGAGTTTCGTTCCGGATCGGCTTCGACTGCAACGGATCTATCGGAAACTTTACAGAGCTTGCTGCTTCCGCTAGCGAATAGATCCATTCGCTGAAGGTCGCCAGGTTGACCGTTAGCTATGCCTTCCGGTGTTGCGCCCAATTCAGCTTTATTGACAACAAGCTGATGAAGGAGGGTCACGTTATACATATATTGCTCCAGACCACACGAGTCGACCGTTGCACAGAAATTCTGGACGTTTACAGCAAGGTCCACCAACGTTTCAAGACGATCTTCCCGGATTGGTGGTAGAGCGCTGATCTTGGCAATCAACGTGTGTACGATGATCTCCGGTTAACCGTATAACACTTTGAGGATATTGATTATACCTTGGACTTTTCTCGGATACATGAACCGACATTCGACTGCTCCGTAGGCTTTTCCCTTCAATATCTTTTGCAGGCGTACAAGGTTTTCCTTCTCTGTATATCCAGACATAGCGGTCATACTATTGAGCATGGATAGAAAGATCGGCTACTCTTCAGGGTTACCTGAAAAGGGCGACAAGTCCCTGGAAACCACCTGTCTTGCCGCAATTTGGGGCCGTGATAGCTGGAATGGGTCACCGTTGTTCGGCAGCTCTGTAAATGTTGGGTTGTGGCCCAAAGTACCACCACGATTCTTCTCTAGAACTGTGGAATTTGCCAGAGATCGCGGAACTCGGACCGGCGCTTAGTGAAATTGTGTAGACTGAGTTTGAATATTTGGATTGATGTATTTGGACATTCTCATGGCTGTATGCTGGCGTTGTTCAAACTTCTGCGGTGCTGAACGCTGGTCTTGGTGACCTTACATCTGTTGTGCTGGTGGCTGATGGAACTGCAGTGCTGCCTCCAGATGACACTGCTTCTCTATCCAATTCTCTACTCTTCTCCGAGAGCATGCACTACCGGAATGCCTACTTGATTCGCTTTCACTCGCCAGTTCATCGAGAATTTTGTACTTTCTCTCCAGAAACTCTCTATGCATGTCCGCTTCTAGCTGTTCGGCTGCCCTTCGTCACTCTGCTTGCTGCTGTTCGAAGGCTCGCTCTTCTTCCAGTCGCTGCAGCTGTTATTAAGCGCGATTCCGAGTGAGGAAGTACATGACACTATCGATGATGTTATTTCCAACTGGATCGTTGGCAACTCTGCCAGCGACGGAACATACAATTTATTTCCATTCCCTTTTGAAGGCAATGATGAATCCTGAATCCCGGTTGGAGAAGCCTGTTTCTGGAATGGAGTACGCTTGGACGGAACTGCTTTGTTGGGTCCTTTCTGTGCTGGATCTTTGTCCGATGCTGCCGTTGTTCGCTGGTTCCATGTCGCAGTCTTGCAACTGGCACAGCTCCAGCTTTGATCGGCAACATCGTCCGTTACACCAACTGTACCATGTCATTCGTATCAGGTCCTCTACATCTCCTGCAGGTGTGTCCATCGACGGTCTTTCCCATCTCTTCCACTACCACTACCACATCGTTTATCAACCACTTCACCACCATTGGCCCGTTGCCGATCGCTTTTACTACTCACTTTACCAGCTGGACTTCGAACCATGACTTGACATTTTCTCGGATTGATAACTCGTAATAAACGAAAATTATATAATGTTGGATTTAATCCAACGGGACTTTACCGAAACATTAAGGGGTCTATTTTGTAAATCGAGCAGATTCATGTGACTCGTCTGTAACCACTGTCGATCAAAGTAAGCATGTCTATTACAGATGTCACCCGTCGATTCCCATAGTAATTCAGTCACATAGAGTGACAACTGTCGAGAAACTCGAGTGACAGAGCCGTGTCGAGTGAATTTTTTGGTCGACAGTGACTCCAGTCGAGCCATTTTGATCGACTCGAGTTATAAAATAGACCCCTAATTCTCTGTTGGAAGCGAAATTAAGGGGTCTATTTTATAAACCGAGCAGATTCATGTGATTCGCCTATGGTCACTGTCGATCAAAGCAAGCATGCATATTTCAGATGTCACCCGTCGACTCCCATAGTAATCCAGTCAAATAGAGGGACAACTGTCGAAAAACTCGAGTGACAGAGCTGAGTCGAGTGATTTTTTGGTCGACAGTGACTCCAGTCGAGTCATTTTGATCGACTCGACTTATAAAATAGGGCCCTAAGACGCGCGATCCGATTGTTGTTGAGAGATAGAGGAATAAGATTTTCCTGTAGATGATATACAAGTTAAACTTAAAATAAATTAGGTATCGATGAAGGCCTTTAGTCGTATGCTTCGTGAAAGCTGACTTATGAACCACCGATTCGCAATATCAGGCAGCCCAATTCATATTATAAATAGGTTAATGGACAATGTAGTGCGATTTGTCTTGCACGCGGGATTGCAAGCAACATACACTCTAAAATTATTTTACAGATTCCTGTAAAATCTCAACAGCTGAACAGTTCGGTGAAAAAAATAAACGGAGTACGGTAAATTTTTACAGTATTCGGTGAAAAATCACCGGAATCCGTAAAATCTCGACGGAATTACGGTGTTTTATTTCATCGAACTGTTCAGCTGTTGCGATTACGGTGAAATTCACCGTATGAGCTTAGTGTGTAGAGACCATGATGATAGAGGTGCGCGCTGGGTATGTATGTATGTATATTTATTAGAGACCGTTTAACCATTTGGTCATTCCGGTCGTTGATTTCGTGTTAAATACAATTTGGTCATATTATGTTGTTCACTTCTTAATTCTAACACTTTTTAAAAGGTTCTATGTTCCATTTGTTTCCGTGTATAAATATATTTCGTTCGTTGGTTGGAGATTTCTGCCTAGACATCGAGGGCTGCTACAGATTTTGCAGCTTTCATTGCGGTTTTCTTCCACTGTTTCCTTAGGATAGTGAGGATGCCGATGAGCAGTTGTATTGAGATTATCAGGATCAGGTTAATCTTCCAATCGTGGTCTTCTAGAAGTCCGGTGTGGTGTGGATAATGGTGACGTCCTGGTCACCGTTTTAGGTGGGTTTCTTGGAGTTGTCGTTGCCCATGATGTTGATGAGGTTTATTTTTCCACTGGTGGTCGATAATATTACTGATGCTTGTTTGTCATTCGTCGACGGTATAAGTAGGAGAATTATGCTGACATGTTGGCTTGATGGTGGATGGCTTTTGCAGCTTAATGTTGGATCAGCATTGGTGTGTGTTTTTGATGTTTTTTGTAGGTTTATATCAGCCTGTCGAGTTTGCAGTCTTTCAGAAATTGTTTTGTTTTTTCAAGGGTGCTCGTGTCGTTCCCCAACAGTTCATGCAGGGAATTGCCGAGTTTGTAATTTCTGCGCTCTGTTTCGTAGAGACGACATTCGATTAGTATGTGGCTTACGGTGATTGGTTCACTGCATGTTCTACAAATTGCTGGATCTTCTTTTTTTGCATAGTGTCCATGGGTCAGATATGTATGCCCAATTCTTAGCTTAGTTAATATTCGACTAATAGGGTAGGCCAACATTGTTTATATGGAAATCTGCGTATGTTAAAGTACTAATCGAATAATAGACCCAGACAACCAAAATGTACGCATAACGAAATCACCTGGAGGCTTTGTACGCACAAAATTTCACTTATAAGATGGCGCGAAAAGGCCTTCTACGTACAAAAGTGGAGGCGATTTGCGTGCATATATTATGTGATGATTAATAACATACAATGCGAGTGTATAAATATTCTCCCGAACTAACCTGTGATCTTATGCGACTTAACTTATGATAACAAATGTTGATTTGACAGCTGCTACGAATTGATGTACGGGACGAGACAAAATGTACAAATGAACTCAGAAAAAAAGTGTTTTATGCGAGGAAACTCATCAATTTAACGAGTTTATCCACTGTGCTTTGCGGGTTTGATGTAATTAGTATGAATAAACGAGTTTTAACGTGAACTTTCATGCGATTTCTGGTTGTCTGGGGAATATCCCATCTATGAATAAATCAATGTAATTGAAGACAAACCCAGTTTCAAATAGGGCATAGTTTCAGGAAAACAAATGTTACATCTTAATCCGTAATAAAAAAGTTATTAGAAGCCATGGATCAATTTTGATGATTTTCACGAAGATCATCAAATTGTTGCTGACAATGCTGATAAGACTAAAGTTCCAGCTCCCGTTGTTGCATTTTATCTGTCAGGCTACATAATGTTTAACATCACCGCATATGATATGCAGTGCATCAAATATGTTAAAAGAAACAAACACATATCAGAAGACATGAATACTGAATCCGACATGTCGATCGCTAGCTCCCTCGCTCGGTTGATGCTCCCGTTCGAGAAGCAACAAATGGCGTCGAATGAATTCCCACGGGACGAATAGTTGAACGAAAGCTGTCATTTCAGATGTCATTTATGCCATCTCCCAGTCAGCTGTTTCTATACGTCAGAACCCCAGGCGTACAAGCGGACAAAAATGCCACATCATTCGAACGTGTCCTATCATCGCTGTTTGGTTGGCATTGAGTCATTCTATATTCCGCTTCTGCTGTTACTGCTGATGATGACTTGAAATGGCGTTTTCCCATTCGAGATGGGGAAGGAAAACTCATTCCGAAGCAAACTGCCGTCCGCACAAATCGCCCATCCAATTTTACGAGCCTGGATATTTTAACAAATCATAAAATGAGAAAACCCCATTTCAAAGACTGCCCGAACGATGGCCGAGTTTCTTAGAGCTTCCCGAGCTAAGTCCAACATCGAAAAGAAAGCAAGTTAAACGTATATCTTGTTTTTAGGTTCATGTCGTAGTTGGATATCAATTTCTCATTTTTCTAAAAATAATCCAACTATAAGTACAATATGCATAATTGTAAAAAAAACGCATGCAACTAATTTCAAAACTTTTTTTTCAGCACTTATGTTCATCCAACTCGGGATGCATTTGTTGAAAAAATCCTCATTTTGCACCTTTTTGCATAAATAACTATTCTTTTTTATTTGTTAGTATTATTTATCTACTATCAATATCGACATTTTAACCGTCAAACCCGAAATGACAACAACCTGAGTTATCAAAATCTGCTTCATCACAGCAACAAAAAAAAGTTTTCTACATGATCTCAAGTTTTGCTCGGGGAGGCATACCGAAGTGTCACAAGCCTGCTGATGCTCCAGAGCGTTAACCGATCAGAACGACAGAAAAGCTTATTTATCCACTGTCAACGCGCGCCTAGAAGGAAATAAAGTTATATCGTAAAAAATATTAATGGTCAATAATTCATAAAAAAAAACCATAGAACGGGGACAGAGTGCGAAAATGATTCTATAACTGCGGTTCGCAACAATCGACCGCATTAACTTGAAGCTACCGGTTTTCGATTTGTTCGATACATAATCGGCCCCAGGATATTTATTTGATTTGTTGAACATGATAAACATGGTTGAAATGATTCCGGGATATAAGACCGGCGTAGCTTTAGAACCGTGCTTGCCGAATCTAATTTTTAATCTTGCTCTACTCAAGAGTGAACTAGCTGCTTATTTCATTCTTAAATTTAAATAGTAGAGGGTAATCAATTGATCCCTAGGGATTTCAAGGGGCCTTTCGGAGGATTTCCAGGGATTCTTGAATAAATCTCTTTTTCTTCTTCTATTTCCTACACGAAAAGATCTTCGGCCAATGGAACTCGAACTCACGACCCAAAGTTTGGCTGAATAACTGCGCATTTACCTTTACGGCTAGCTGACCTCCTGAATGATTCTCACAGTTGCCAAATCGTTCTTATCCAGGGTTCAAGAAGTCCCCAGAGGTCTTCATCAACAGTTTAGATATTCAACTAGATATTCAATTACGCGAAAATAATGCTTTACTTGCGTGTACTATTATTCTCGAAAGCTCAATCAATCAATTCAATCAATTATAAAATTTCTTTTACACAGATATAAAACGTAAACTATTTTCCTAGAAACTGTGGGACAATGAAAACCATATGAACAATCTCTTCAAGGATTACTTCAGATATTTCATCAGAATTCCTCCATGGCTTTCTCCAAGGATACAAGCAGTGATATCCTCAGGTGGTTCTCTTCAGGGCTTAATGGATTCCTCCAGGGATTGCTCCATGGATTTCATCAGGAAATTCTCCAGAGGTTCCACCAGGAATTCCTCCAGGGATTCTACAAGAAAT
Organism: Aedes aegypti; assembly: GCF_002204515.2. NCBI lineage: Eukaryota > Metazoa > Arthropoda > Insecta > Diptera > Culicidae > Aedes > Aedes aegypti. The sequence continues at coordinate 75,894,932 of NC_035107.1, forward strand.
TACTTTACGATTTTTTTGACGGACTCCTCCAGGAATTCCACAGGGACTAGGGGCAATCCATTAATTATGTAAGACAATTTTCGGGGTTTTTCAACCCCCCCTTCCCTCATGGTAAGATTTTTTGTATGAAAATTAAAAATAAATTGTATGGCGCGAAAGAAATCTCAAACCCCCCTCCCCCCATAAACCCTTACATTATTAATGGACAGCCCCCTACATCCTGGTAAATTGCTATGTGAATTATTCCAAGGAATTTTCCAGGTAGACGTCTAGGGATTCCCTCAAAAATTTCTTCAGAGATTCGTTCTAGCTTTCTGAAAATTCCTCCGGGGATTCCCTCGAGAATTCCTCCAAAGATAAACTATGAAATCATCCTCCAGGAATTTATCAGAACACACTCTAAAAATTTCTTCAGGATTTACATTGGCAAAATTTATGCCTAGATTCCTCTAGAAAAAATCCTGCATGGACTCCTCCAGATAATTCTCCAGCGATTTATCCATGGATTCTTCCAAAAAAATATTCAGGGATTACATCAGAAACATCTCTTCAAGGATTTTCCCGCATAATCTTCACAGTGATTCTTCCAGGGATTCCTCCAAGGATTACTCCAGAGATTCCTCCTAATTTGCTGGATTAATCCAGCAGGGGATTCCTTCATCATTTAACGGTAAACCTTACCAAATCCCTTCATAAATCAACCCAACTTACCTTTTATTGGTTCATCCAGCCAATTTACCCATGTAATCCTTCAAAGATTGCTAAAGGAATTTCTCCAGAGACTCTTCCAGGAGAATTGCAACGGATTCCCTGTTCCCAGAGATTTACCCAGCAATTCCTTCAGGAATTTCTCCAAGAATTTCTTCAGAAAAATCTCTACATCTCAACATGGTTCCAAAGATTTCTTCGGGCATTCTTCCAAAGATTTTCACGTGTATTCATCCAGAGAATCCGGCAAGATTTTTTTCTAAGGATTTTCCAAAGAATCTTCCAGGGATAAGAAAAGGATTCCTCAGAGGATTCTCCCATAGATTCTTCTAGAGATTACTATAAGGGTTCCTGCATCTAGTACTACAGAGATTTCTCCATATTTTTTCTAGAGTCGATCATCAAGGGATCTCGTGAGGTTATTCAAAGGATTCCTTCAAGATTTTCTTTCTCGAGATTCCTCCAGGAATGGCTCAAAGCATTTCTTCAGAGATTCCTTCAGGAATTTATGCAGCAGCTTTTCAAAAACCTCTTCAGTAAAGCAGTGCATTGAGAAATTCTTGGAAAATTCTTGGGTAATTTCTGATTAAATTCTTGGAGGAATTCTTGAGAGAATCTCTGCAGGAATTTGCACCGAAATTTTTGGAGCCCAATACTGAATCTCTGGACAAAAATCTCGAGGAATTCCTGGAGGATTACTTGGAAAAATCTTTGGAGTGATTTCTGTAGCGAGATAATTTTCGAAGAAAAATCTCGAAGTAATTTCTTGTAGTATCCCTGGAAGTAATCCTGGCGTATCCTCGGATGAACTTCCTATTGGAAACTCTCGAGAAATCTCCGGAATAATTTCTGGAGGAATCTAGAAGAGTCTATCTGGGGTAATTTCTGCAAGAATGCGTGGAGGAATTTCTGCACAAACCATTGGAGAAATAACAGACGAGATTCCTTAAGATTCCTGGAGGAATTCCTTGATAGAGAATTTGCTGGTGAAAACCTTGGATGAGGTTCTGGAAATATTTCTGGAGGAAGCTCGTTAGAGATTTCACAAGTATTTCAATTGAGGAGTAAACGTTTGAAGAATCCTTGAAGGAATCTCTGAAAGAAATCCCGCATCAATCCCTGGAATTATTGCTTGAAAAGGTCCCGGAGAAATCCTTGAAGAAATTCTTTGAAAAAATCCAAGTAAAGATTATATTGGAGGAACCTTTGAAGGAACCATTGGAGAAATTTTTCGCAAAGTCTTTAAAAGAATCCTTAAAGAGATTTTTCTGCAGAAATCCCTGAAATAATCTTTGGAAAACATGGAATCTCTGGAGGAACATCAGACAGAATTTCTAGAGAAATAGCTGAAGGTATTCCTGGAGCCCTATTTGAACTGGTCTGAATAATATATTCACGATCAATAGTTCTCTCTTGAGGTATTTCTTGAGGAAATCTCAGGAGGAATCGGTGGCAAAATCCCAGGTGAAATTCCTGGAGAAATCGATGTAGGGATTACGCTAGAGATTATTTTGGAGGAAACTCTGGTATAATCCTTGGAAAAATCTTTGAAGGAATTGCTGGAGAAACCTCTGGAAGAGTGTCTGGAGAAATTACTGGAGATATTTCGAGAACAATTCTTGATAGAGTCTCTGGAGGCTTTGCTGAAGGAATTCCTGAAGTTATATTTAACCTGTTCTCAGAAGTTCATATTCGTCAGCAGAGCATTTCTCGCTAAAACCAGGCTGCCATATGAACATATCATTAAAATTACAATTTAATGTCACTTATCGTTAGTATTTGCTAAAACTGAAAGATAGGCCTTTCGGTTTTCTTAAATTGGTGGACCCTTCGTACGCCAGCTAGCTGAACAGTTTGCGATGAGGCGCCATCCACAAATAACGTAACGCTCTAGAGGGAGGGAGAATAGGCTCAAGCGTTACAGCATACACAAAAATTTTAAATTTTCCATATATATAAAGCGATAGGGTATGTGTACCAAAAGTGGAGGTACTAAGCACGATTGAACTTAATTTAACCACCTCAATTCAAAATGCGCAATCAATGTACATATAAATGTTGTAACATGTTCATATTGGTTGCGGTTTTACCTTGAACAAATCATTGACCACTTAAGAATTCTTGAACAAATTACTGAACAAAATGCTTTTGGTAGAATTCTTGATACAATTTCTCTAATAGTTATGTATCGAATCCTTGTAGGAGTTCTACATTTCCACAATTCCTCTTGGAATCCTTGGAAGAATTTATGGTGGGAACCTGTTTGAATTCTTTGTGGAATGCTTGGAGAAAATCCTTTTGGAATTCATGAGGAATTCCTGATGGGATCCCTAAGGGAGTTCATGGTGTGATTCCAGATAAAAGTTTCTGAAAAAATCCTGCTGGCATGTTATAAGCAGGTTTGAATTGCCTTCAGATGCTCCTATAGAGAATCGTCCTTGATACCTCCGATACACGTCACAGAAATTCTTCAGAAACATCTCTTTAATTAGCTTTCAGAAGTTCCTCCAAAGAATACTGTAAAATTTCTTCAGAGATTCTTCAAGGATTTCCTCAACGATATCCCTGTAAATTCCTCCAAAAAATAATCAGAGAATTTATCAGAGATTACAACAAGAATTCTTATAGAGACTCTTCCAGAAATACCCCAAGGCACTCCGCCAGAAGTTTTTTAAGAGATTTCTCTCAAAATTCCACCAGGAGTTCCTTCGGAAATTTTATTGCGAATTTTCCAGGATTCCAGAGATTCCTTTTGACGTTCCTCAATGACTCCTACAGAAATTTTTCAAAGGATTCATTCAGGGATACCGCAGCAATTTTTTTCAGGGCTCCATTTAGAAATTCCTGCAAAGATTATTCCAGGAATTTCTTCAATGGCTTCTCCACGGATTTCATCATGAGTTACCACTTTAACTAGTCAATAAATTCCGACGGGGATTGCCCAGAGATCCCTCTAGAACTTTATCAAAAAGTTGTCCAAAAGATCCTCTAGGAATTCTTCAGGAGATTTCTCCAACATTTCCACCAGGAATTTTTCCAGCGATTTTATCAAAATTCATCTCGGAATATCACCAGGATTTTCTCCAAGGGTTCCACTAGTATTTTGTTTTTGGGGATTATACCAGTGATCTTACCATGAAGTCTGACAAGAATTCCATAAAAAATTTTGGCAGGGATTTCTTCTAAAGATTCCCTCAGAAATTTATCTGGGGTTGTGTTTCGGAGTATTCTCTTCTATGAGAAGTTCCTTGAGTATTTTCACCAGGAATTTCTCTAGTTCCTTATCTATATTTTTCATTGGAGATTCCTTCAGGAATTTTTCCATGAAATTTTCCGGAAATTCTCTTAGGAGTTTGTCCCAGAATTTTTACAGGAATTACTCCAGATACTCCATTGCTAATTACTCCACTTTTGTATGAAGCTTTACCAGCGCTTTCTTTATACATTACTTCAACAATCTTCTTCGGAATTCTTCCAGGGATGCTTCCAAGGATTCTTCTACGATTTCTTCCAGAAATTACAACAGACATTCTTCAGAAGTTTATCCAGACATTTTACTACGAGTTCTGCCACCAATTCTCCAGGGATTACTTCTAAAATTCTTCCAAAAAATTCAAAGCTTTACCAAAATTTCGATCAGTTATACTTCTGGGGATTCTTCCAACAATTTATTAAGGATCTTCCCTTGAGATATTTCTACAGGATTTTTGCAGTAATTGAACCTGGAATTCTCCAGAAAGCCTACCTGAAGTTCATCCTGCAATTCTAGCAGCAAATCTTCATGGATTCCATCAGGAAGCGCTAATGAGATTCAACTAGGAATTCCTCTAAAATCGTCTCTAGAATTACTCCAACGATCACACGATAAAAATAAATCAAACCAAAACTAGTAAATCAAACCGAAATTTTGAAGAAATCATTTGAAAAATTCCAGAAGAAGTCCATGTAAGAATTCGTGAATGAATTACTGAACAAAATTGTTGAGGAACCCTCAAGAGAGTTGTATAAGTATATTCTGGTAGAATTCTCGACCCAAATTCTACAGGAGTTATATATTGAATTTCTGTAGCAGTTCCACATTTCCACAATTTCTCTTGGAATCCTTGAAAGAATTTCTGGTAGAAACCCTAAAGAAGCTCATGGTGTGATCCCAGATTGGAGTCTCTGAAAAAATGCTGCAGGAATGTTATAAGCAAATTGGAATTACCTTCAGATGCTGCTATGGAGATTCGTCCTTGATACCTCCAATACTCCTCACAGATTTTTTTCAGAAACATCACTTTAATTTGTTTTCAGAAGTTCCTCCAAAGAATACTGTAAATTTTTTTCAGAAGTTCTTCATGGATTTCTCCAACGACATCCCTGGAAATTCTTCCAAAAATATTTGAAGATTTTTTCCAAGGATTCCTACAAGAATTCTTACAGATACTCTTCCAGAAATACCCCAAGGTACTCCGCCAGAAGTTTGCTAAGTTATTCTTCTCAAAATTGCACCTGAAATTCCTTCGGAAATTTTGCCATGAATTTTCCAGGAATTGCTATATAGATTCCTTTTGACGTTCCTCAGAAATTTGTCAATGGATTCATTCAGTGATATCCCAGGAAATACTTTCAGAGATTCATTCAGTAACTCCTTCCGAGATTCCTCCATGCATTTGTACAATGGCTTCTCCATGGATTTCTCCAAGAATTACCACTAAAACTACTCAATAAATTATTGTACAGATGGCTAAGGGCACCCTCAAGAACTTAAACTTAAAAACTTAAAATTGTCCTCCAGGAATTCTTCAGGAGATTTCTACAACATTTCCACCAGAAATTTTTCCAACAATTTCACCAATAATTAATCCAAGGATATCACCAGTAGTTTCTCCAAGGATTCCACTAGTATTTTTTTTTTGTTATACCAGAGAATCCACGAGTGATCTCACCATGGCAGTCAGACAAGAATTGCATAAAGGATTTCGGCAGGGATTTCACAAGCATTTTAATTGAGTATTTCATGAGCAATACTTTCAGCAATTGATTCCGGAAAATTATGACAAATTTCACTAGGAACACCTCGAGTGATGCTACCGGAAATGTTTCCAGGGGTCATACTACTATTTCTTCTAGAGAATCCGCCTGATATTCCCACATAGATTATACCAAGAATTCCGAATGGAACTACATCAGTAATCTTCGCATCCAGACTTCTTCAGATAATTCATTCTTCCAGAGATTCGGCATCGGGAAATTCTGCAGAGGTTCTGCCAGTGATAACCTCCACCAAAAACATTCCCACTTCAAGAGTTTTTCAAAAGATTCCACCAGCAAATCTTCTAGTTACCCCTCCAAGGCTTGCACTAGCACTTATTTAAAAATTACACTAGTTTTGCTTCATGGGATTCAACAAGCAAATCCTTCAGAATTTCCACGAAAAATTGAACGTCATGAACGTTTTTACCTCACCTTTGATATCAACAGCGTTTCCTGCAATTTCTGCAAAGAAGTCTACCAGGGATTCCACTTTTTTTTTCTTTAGTGGTTCTACTGGAGTTCCTCTATAGATTCCAATAAGAATACTCTCAGGAATTTGACCGTTATTTTTTCAACGATTTCACCAGGTGTTTCACAATTATTTTTTCCAAGGAAATCTCTTGGAATTTCCACAAAGATTCTACAGGGAAGACCTTCAGGTCAATAATAGGATTTTTCCATGAATTCTTTCACGAGCTCCACAGGAAATTCCTCCAAGGATTCTACCAGAGGGATTTCACCTGAAATTCAAACCAGGAAAGTTTTCAAAGATTAAATCAAGAATGATTTCAGGGATTCCACCACTTTTTCCTCATAGGATTCTACCAGTATTTTTTACTGGAATTTGACTGGCGATTCCACCAGAATATTATCGAAGAAGCCTTCAGGAGTTCAACCATTATTTTCACTCTGGATTCTATCAAGAATCACATCAGAGTTTTAACATGAAATACTCCCAGATATTTCAACAAAAAAATCTTCAAGAATTCAACCAGGATACCCTCCAGGGATTCCACCGAAATTTTCCTCCAGGGTTTCGTACAGGGATTATGCCAAGGATTTGACCAGCAATTTTCTCATGATCCTACCTGTATTACCTCCAAAGATAACAAGTGGAATTTCTTCAGAGTTTCCATCAGGAATTCTGACAAGCATTTCATCTGAAATATTTCCAGGGATCACACCAGGAAATGCTGCAGCCATTTCAATATGAATTCCTCCAGACATTATTCCAAATTCTCTATCAGCAATTCTAGAAGGAATTTTATATATTTCTCCTTCAGAGATTCCCCTAGTGTTTTCTTTGGAATTCTTTCAGGAACTACTTAAAAGAATCAAGTAGGAATATTCCCAGCGATTCCACCAAACTTTCTCCAAATTATCTTCTCTAGGGATTTCCTCCGGATTTTTTGAGAAGATTTCATCAAGATTTCCGACTGGGTTTGATTGTCTTCAGGAATTGTACAAGGAATTCCATCGGAGATTAAAATACTTGGTATTTCAATAACAGACTTCGGAACTTCTGTAGGAAATCCTGGGTTAAAATTTTGTGTTTCAAGTGGAATCTATTTTATTAAGATTCCACTAGAAACATTTCCAACAATTCTGTTGTGGAGATTCTGCTGAAATCTTTGAAAAATTACTGGTGAAATCGTCGGAGGAAATTCTTAGTCCCTGATAAAATTCATTGTGGAATTTTAGGAGAAATTTCTTGCAAGAATGTCTGGAAAAAATCTTGGTAAAATTTCTGAAAAATACTGCCAGAATATCTGAAGGAATTCCTAGTGGAATCACTAGAAAAAATGGTTGAGATTATTCTTATCGAATAATCTGGAAAAAATTCAGTAAGAGTTCGTAGAAGAAATATGAAACGAACCCCAGGAGAAATGAATTTCACAAGGAATTTCTGGAGTCTAAGAATCTAAGAAAAAAATTCCCAGTGGAATACTTTTTGGAATTCCTGGGTGAAATTATTGGAGGAATTCCAGGTCGTTCCCTGAAGGAATTCCTGGGGTTCCGGGTCATTTGGCCGAATGCCATTATTGTAGTGAGCTTTGAAGCTAAATTTCAAAGAGCTTGTGCAGCTTATTTTTAAAGAAGGTTATCATCATTGATGTACCGTAATCCGGGGTATCATTGATCAGCGGGGTAACATTGATCAGCATGACTCATCTCGTAATAAGTTGGTATTACCATTTATTGATAAAACATTTCAAAAGCATGAATGTTGCTTCTCTTTCTTATATTTATGAGCTATTGAAAATTAAGGTTTTTGCAAAAATTGCGTTAATTTTATGCGTAAATTTGTCAAGTTTTTAAAACAATGATTTCAATGGTTAAGGATGACACTACCGAAGAATCATGTCTCACATAGGTTCTGCAAGCGATGTGAGCAAGGAAAATGCGGTTCTCACTAAAAATGGCATCGCGAAAAACGATTCCGCTGTCAAAACTTTTATAAGTATGTTCAATTAGGCAACATTAACGAATTACTGTTAAGAATGTAGAATCCCTTTAGGAAATTGCCTACCTTTAGGCGTATTCCGCTGTTCGAGGTGTTTTTAATTTTAAAATAACTCAAAAAGTAAATGAGATGTAAGCGTTTGGTCATGATATTCGGCTTCAGGGGCCATGATTTAAGTAAGTAACGACATTTTCAATATTACCGAAGGTTGTTTACATGGATGATCAATGTTACCCCATATCAGCTAAATGAAAAAATCGCATAAAACATTTTTTTAAACATGCTTAAATATTTAAAAAACAAAATACAGTATATAGTCACGAGCTATGAGCTATGAAATATCCTAAAAAAAATTGGGGTGGGTAATGTCTATTACATTACCGCGGGGTTGACGTAGAACTACGATGATTAATAATTTGATTTGTCAAGTGTATGAATTTGTAAATGTACTAGTTTTGTGTTGTTATTGATCGGATGAAGTTTTCAGAAGTATACTCTTTTTGGACTCATTTTGGTAGTCCTGAAAAGAACCATTTGTCGTTCTGTGGTTCCGAGAACCATTGTTTGGTGTTCCAGGAATTATGCCAGATGATTGAATTTGTTTTTTGGTCGTTGCTTCCTTGTGTTGCTTGGTTGGGTGATCGGTTTCTGGCTCCAGCTGTAGTTCGCCAAACTCCTCCAGTAGATTAGATGTTTGATAGCTCGGGTGCTCCGATCGTTAGAATCGATAGAATCGGTCCAGTGCTTTGGTCTATAGCAATATCCATTGCATGAGCATTTAGGCTCTGTACATTGATACTCATCAATATGCAGGCTTGGCCGCTATGATCCAGTATTTCACGCAGTTCGTCTCAAAGCGTCACTAATCGATGATTGCCTAAGCGCTGCAGCTCATTCCTCAAGTCAACCCTCTTGGGAGAATTGCTGCCTTTGGCGTGATGGAAGTTAAAAAGTAAGAGGTTGTTTCCGAGATACGACCGCCAAAGTGACATTGGATAACATTAGCATCTTCTATTTCCTGGCTTGAGACCGTCACGAACTTATGAAAGATTTCTGAGAGAACAGCACCAATTCTCGACCCAACACTAACTTTCGACCGATTTTCGATACGGTTTTGGCCTACTTTGTATGAAAATCCGAAAATTGGCACAGAATTCTTGTAGGTCGAAAATAAGTGCTCTTCTAATCAATTTTCACACTATTTGTTGCATGCCATTGTTGACCTATTATGAACATTTTGTGTTATTATTTGGTTGGTTCGATTAACTCTTCAACCGGTCGATGGAAGAAGAAGCATGAGCGATAACGTTTGCTCAACAAACAAATATTGCGCTTGAAGGTCCACGCATGATCCACTAAGATTGATTGCTTAAGTGGGTTCCGAAGCCTTTCGATACTCGTCGTATCCGTGGCGAACGTGCTGAAATTGCATTGAAGCACAATTTCAAACAACTGCCCTTTTCAGGGCCACAATTGATTAAATAATTAATTCAGTTATCAATTATAGTTTCGGATGATTAGTTTACAACGGAGATAAATGGCAAACAAAGTTTAACATAGGTTCCCATCGTTGGGGTCGGGCGGCGGTAGCATTTTCGCAGTCTTTTCTGTGTGCGTATTTCCATTCGATCGACAATGTCTTACCAAATCGAAACGTCAACAAAGCTGTTGCTTATTAGTTTTAGCTCTGTGTTCGACGAGTTGATACTGATCGCTCTAGTATCATTTAGGTAGCGACGGCGACAACGGCATTATGCGATCATCTCTAAATGCGAAACAAACCGGGAAGGATTCTTCATTCAAGTGCCGTTCGCAATTTATCCGACTCATGCACACACTGTCGAGAATCGCCTCGCGCCCGCACAATAGGAAATTTATTTCCCATTTATGGTTGCGTGCAAATGACTGACCAAAATCTGAATCAATCACATCCAATCATCAAAATGTCGCTCTTCACGGTGGAAAATTCTCACAACTCTTTTAAAATGAAATTGTCGTCCTGAAAAGGACGGTTGGTGGTAGTCACCGTCGACCAAACTGGGTTTTCATTCCATTGTTAGACAGAAACACACCAAAAGATCACCGAAAACGATTAAATTAAAATGCGGTCGATAATTTTGTGCTTTCTTGTCCGTCCTTGTATTCGATGGTTTGCTCACTCCTTCGACGGTAATTATCAAGGTTTCTGGACGCATTCTCCACGAATTCGATGGGCTAGCTGGATGCCAAGGGCCATGATGAGCGATTACACGGAACCCGCAGCTTTTAGCTTGGGAATAAACAGCAGCAGCAGCAGCGACGAACGTGTAAATTTTATTCCGATATGAGTCCTTCTCCGGTTGCTGGTCAACGATTGACTGATGCGCGCGTGAAGTCGAGTTTGGTTGGCTTCGACTGAACACGAGATAATAAAGAGAAGTAAGAAGAAGACCAAAAGGGGCGTTTCCTTTTGAATGACGAAAGTGGCTAAGATATCGCGCAATGATGTCTGTGTCAGGAATACACAAGAAAAATGTGCTTTTCTGTGAAAAATAAGACATGCTTCGATATTTCCCAATTTTTCAAAAGTTTAGTCATGATAATCAATAGTTTTCATTGTTGGAGTAGATTTGAAAGATTTCCAATCGATTGGTGCTCTGTCACAGTGAGGACGTTAATGCCAAGAAGAAGAAGAATAAGAAGATGTGAATAAGTTCTCAGTTTATTCGACAAACCAGCTAAATATTTCATGGGTGCAGATCAGCAACAGGGTAGCGGATCACAGGGATTAAGTTGAAATCTGGAAACGTAGCTCAATCTTGAAATCTTGAGCGATTTCACAAACCAGATTCTGGATAAACGGCTAGCAGGCTTCTAGCAGCGAGGTACTGCTCACTAAGCAAGTTCGGAGGAGCTCTTACCAGCTCGAAAGCGGAAATGGAATGAAACTGAATCCAACGAAGGCAGCATGTTTTACAACCTTGGAATAGCAGATGATGCTCCTCCCTTTTGTGCTCTTCGCTTTCTGATCGACCAATCTGGGAAATGGGTATGTGCTAATAATGTGTTGGGCTTGGAATTACTTAAAAATTGTGGAGAATACTAATACGTGAGAAATTGGTCGAACATGAATTGTTTGAATGATTGGCATTCCCTAAATATTCAATACGAGCTATTGATAATCAATAGTTTTCTTTATTATGACGGTAAATTTCTGATCCATGGGTGCCAAAATTATTACAATTGTTCAATGAGAATGTCTTTTCAAAAGCATTCTTAATATGTCGCAATTTTGTAACATGGGATAATTTTCCTAATTAAAGTGTTCCCATAAAATATGGAACAAAAAAGGCGCTGTTGGAAAAGCCACTCTATTTTACAATCGTTGTGAAATGTTGAACACTCACCCCGACGGCATTGCAGCAGCGTCCGCGAGTACAATCTCAAATGGTTGAGTCATAAATTATTCATGACAAATGAAATTTTTTATGAAGCCGTGAAATTGATTTAGGAATATTAGAAGTTATAAATAAAGTCGTAAATATTTCTCTTTTAACTCTTTTCCACAAATTTGATGGCTCTGAAAAGAACCGATGGCTTTGTTAGCTTCGATGTTGTTACGGATAAATAACACTGCTCGGACCAGCAAATCTCAGGGGGCTTCTGGTATTTGCTCCTATCGGGATTGCTTCTTGACCACCAATGATGATTTCATCACGAGTCGAAATTTTGATGCGCGGGTCAACAGCTCCTCGGCCAATAATTTGCGGCGGCGATGACGATGGCTGGGTGAACGCAAACAAGCGGTGAACCACAAAGCGAGAATGACTCGCCCGTCCGCGTTCACAGCTCGACCGCAAATTCACCTGTGGACTGCTTCCTCTTCTTCTAGGCGGCGGCAGCGGTGATGGCTTTAGCTTCGGACTGCATCTTCTCTCGCTCGCTCGACAGTTTGATTTGAGCGAAACAAGGCAAACGGGGGGGCCCTCGCTATCGATGTCTGTGCCTGAGAAGCACGCCCGGTCAGAGCAAGCCGATCTGTCGCCTGCTGAGATGCGAGCCAATCGGAGAGTGAAAAGCAAATGACGTCAAATTTTCTCTAGCCACCCCTATTTATAGATTTGCTTGAAATCAACGTTCTATTTTAAAACAGTTATTAAACTATTTGGACAGGTATGTGGGATTCAGTAAGTAAACGACATGAAGCTTTGATGTCTTATCTTTCGATTGAGGTGCTAATCAAGAAATTTTGTTAAGCCAGCGAAAAGTTATAAACGTTTAAAATATTTCATGCCAGCGTAACGCTCTTGGTTTTGAAATTTCAATTTCACTCCTGTATAGAGAAGAAAGACGTACTTCTACGTCAAAACTGATAAATGTTACTCCGGATTACGGTACACATAATTGGCTCTTTAATGTTAGTTCAACAAACAGTCAGTGCTGAAAGAAGAACATCCTTAATGTAAGCAAATATTTACTTCTCTGCTAGCGGTAATAGCTACCAGCAGAAGCTGTCGCATTGTGTTTGTAGTCAGCAACTAAAACAAATTATTAGTCCTGCTGCAGAACTGGATTGCTTCGATCCCTCGAATCGTATTAAGTAAATTATTTCATAATCCTAGTAATCGCAAATTTTGGCTTCTTATTTTCACAAAGGAGAAACTGTGAGCTTTGTTCACCGAGTCAATCGGTTTACTGCTATACGCAAGCAATGGTGCAGAGCTTAGTTCACACGCTGGAATCCTAATATTAGAGGAGAAACAGAAAGAACAGCCTACACAGCTAAAAATATGTTGTAAATTTAAGTTTATTTTCATGCACATATTTGGAGCATCAAAATAAACCTAAATTTCAACGACCAATCCATTATTTTTCAATCAAATTCACTTTAAATTTACACGATCATGTAATATTCAACCATTTATTGTTGAAAATTGAATGTATATTCATTTAAATTTACATGATGCTGTAACAACACACGAATTTGATTTATTTTTACAGTAGACTTCAGTTTACATCACATTGAAAATTAAATATTTTTTTCTGTGTATGATCAAAAGAAGGAAAAATCTCTTATGAAAATGTAAGCAAGTGCAATGCAAACAATTTTTATATTAGTATAACTACAAAGAACTGCCGATGACTTAGAGAAGGTAAAATTCCCAATTGACATATAAGGTGAATTATTGCCAGCAATAACAAAACCAGTATAACTCCAAAGAATAGCCTATGCTTAAAAGAAGGAAAAATTTCTAATAAAAACATTAAAACACTGGAACCTTATCATACCGCCCCAGATGAAACCACCATGAGCTTTGAGTCTTGATGCATTGAGTGTAGTTCACAACTTTGTCTTGAATTAACGGGTCAATTTTATCATTCTCTTGGAGCACTTACATAGTGACAAACATGACGGCCCGTCACGTCATTAAAGCCAATTAATTGGCTGATAAATTATTGGGCAAGAAGAAGAATCTTACACATAAGTGTTGTAGTAATTTGATATTTTCTTTGTTCGTAATTCGGCCAAACGGCATTCGGCCAAACGGCATTCGGCCAAACGGCGTTCGGTCGAATGGCCGGACACCCTTGGAATATATGATGGAATCTCTGGTGAAATCTCTGGAAGAAATCTTGATGCAATTCCTAGAGAAAATCCTTGTGGGAGTCCCTAGTAAAAATTTCTGGAGAAATTCCAGGTTGCCCTGTTGCACATACTGGTGGAATCCTTTGAGGAATTACTGGTTGATTTCTTGAAGGATTCCCTGGAAGATTTTTTGTTTGAATCCCTGGAGGAATTCCTGGTAGAATCCGTAGTGATAATACCGTAGAGGGAATTCCGGTGAAATCGCGATAGAAGAATTACCGGCAGAATCCCTTCTGAAGAAATCTCTGAAACTAGTTCTGGTGGAATCCCTTTTATTTTTTGTGCATTCTTTCCGAAATTCCAGGTGAAAATGACTTGTAAGATTCTATATAAAACCCTGTTTTCCTTTCAAATATCTCGATGAACTCTTTTTCCTACTGAAAACGTTGAAACATTTCTTGGGGGAAATCATCGGAGTTTTTTTGGTGCAATTACTAGCGATATTTCAGATTGAAATTATCACTGTGAAATCTTTGGAAGAATTCATTTCAAACCCAAAGAATCCATGAAGGTCCTTAACTTACACACATTTTAGCTTGTTTAAAGTGAAACATATCGGAATTTAAAGATGGCCGTCACAATGACCGACTTGTGCTCCTACTCGCGTTTTCAAAGCCACTAAACTGAAGAAATAGTGGGCAAATGTTTCTAATCTTCTGTATGTGACAATATGATGGTTTTAAGAATCGCCATTAAACGCATAATTTGGGAAACGCTTTCGCGCTGTGTTAACTTACACATAATTATTCACCTGAAGAACCAGAAAAGAAACTCGTTGAACAAAAGATGTTGTTTGAAATTTGGGACGTTGTTCGTAACAAAACAGTTTTGCATTCAGTGCGCACCTAATTGAGTGCACAGTCAGTAAAGCTTGGCAATGTGGGAAAGTTTAATCTACGCCAGAGTGGATACAAGAATAAAATGAGTGAAATTGTAATGTAAATGGGAGGAAACTTCTACCTTTGATAGAAAACTTTCTGCTCCATGGAGAGGTTTCTGGTTATAGTTGGAGTTGCATCGTTTTGTTTCGGTTTATGCTGTCAGAAATAGAAAAGCCGTACATAAACTTCTTGGCAAATGTTTCTTGTTGTTTGTGAGAAATTTCCCTTTTCCTGGAAATTAACTGAGGTGAAGTCGTCTCTATTTATGACTCATCACATCTGTTTTATGTAGTCGTGATGCTTGATTTATGTCAGAACTAGCAACTTTCAACGTGTTGTGCTTTCTTTTTGGGAACGAAAAAGCGGTGGCTTTTCATTTTCAGATCTAATTTGAGATATGCCGTGACCTGCAACCGTTGCGAGAGCTTATTGTCGTCTTATCGGAAGGGTCAAATCAGACCCATCGTTAACACGGCCATCAAGGTGCTTTCCAGGTCTTAGATGATTGTTGGGAAAAATGTCACCAGAATTCCCACCGGGTTTGCTGACAATTTCTCAAACACGGAACCATGGCCCGGTTGGAGCCATCGTAAAAACCGATAAAGCAAAAATTTACTAACTTCAATTTCAACAACGGGACAGGTTTCAATCTTGATAGCACTTTCTGCCATCCGCCGCTGCCGCTTACGTAGGGGCAAGATTCCGTCCGACATCCTTCGACTTGACTGGGATTATTTGTGCCCAAGGTCCATTTCCAAGGGATCTGATTGTCATCTCTCTTTACCGGAAAATCAGAACATTGGCCAGGGAACGATGGGCGCCGAAGGGGGGTGGTGACTTTTCTCACCATTATAACACCACATTGAAGTGCAAGCGAGAATGGTCTTGAAGACGACGTGTTTTTTTTCGGAGCAAACTATCATCAACGTCTTCCACCGCGCACAGTGGTTCAAATTTGGTGGATCGTGGCAAACATTACGCATCCTTAATATTTTTCTTAATTTTGATCATGACAAGTGCTGTGGAACCCGCTTTAGGATTGCAGATCTTATTTTGAGCATTATCATCTTTTTTAGTTTTTGCAGAACAAAATTTCAAGAAATTTACTGTTTTTTCATACCTTTTGAGGCTCTCAACATTTCCAAAAAAAAAAAACATATCAAGCGTGTGCTAGAATAAGGGCGTAAGTCGCATCATCGATTTCTCTTCATCGATCCTCTCTTCCGTTAATAAAAGTGACAAGACACAAGTTTGTTACCATTTTTTGACCTCAGGACGCAAGATTGCATCGCTGCCTAGCGTACTGAAGTAAAAAATGCTAACAAACCCGCATCTTGTCACCTTTATTGACGGAAGAGAGGATCGATGAAGAGAAATCGATCATGCGACTTACGCCCTTATTCTAGCACACGCTTGATATGTTGAAAATTAAATTTGCACGAGCTTTGGTAAAAGTGAAAAATTGAGTAAAAATAACGGGTTTTGGATGTTCAAAACCACCACTATGGCTGTGGCAAACCAAAATCTCTTTATTTGAATGCTTCAAGTAGACATGTTGTCACGATAAAATGGGTTCCATAAAATTGATCAGATAAAGTTAAGTATCTAGGGCTCATGCTAGATAAAAGTAAACATTCCAAAATCACATTGAAGGTATACAAACCATATGTAATAAATATGTTAACTATCTTTATCCAATTATTGACAGACAGTCAAAATTTTGTCTTAAGATCTTTAAACAAAATTTCATGGGTTTTAACAACTTTTTAGCAAACTGAACCTCTGTGCTCCGACGAAATGAGAGAAATGATGACGACGACATCGATGATTGTGACTACTCGAATAGCTCCGCTTTTGTGTTGGCGTGATGGATGATGGAGCTCTCAATGTGGCACAATGAAAGAAAGGTGTAATGTTGACCCATTCTCCTGGTACACACCCCAGTATTAGACGACCTTAAAGATGGCAGCATGGTTTGATGGTCCGGTGAACACTTGAATTGAATTCGATGGAATGTGTTCTGGGCTTTTTAAAATACTGAAACCTCGTTTTACGAAGTTTTTTTTTTACGTAAATTAAATTTACATATGTTTTCAAGATTTTCTCGCCATACCTGCCCTGAACTCAAGAAAAATCTGGAATATGATCTGTATTTTTATATGTGCAAAAAAGTTCAGGACAATATTGCACAGTTCACACTTAATTGGACTGCACAGTTTCAAACTACAACCACAAGTGTGATCTGTCAAAATTACAATTGCATGACAGTTCAAGGTGTAATAATTTTGTTCGTATGTAAATATTTACAAATATTTTCTCATTACGGGTTTTTTTTTTGGTTGTGTGCCATAGACAAAATTTTATTCAGATTGATTTTTTTTTAAGAAACACGTCCGAAATAAATAGTGACAACGTTATTCTACGAAATGTGCAGCATAGAAGAGCTTTGTCGAACACCAAGTTCCACTGCCGGTACGAATATTATTTGCTTGGCCACCGTAGAGCACAGCTTTCGATAGTTTATCAAAAAAGCAAATCCACCATCAGCAACTGGATTTCCGCTTACGAGGAAAATGAAATAGTGACAACCAAGCAGCGACAGCAGATACACTGTATCTTTTTCGCTGAACAACGACAGTGGATTCTCGGACTCTACCAGAAGATTTAAGTGCTACATTTGGATGAATGTCAAGAACTTTTCCAACGCCAGTTCAGCAGAAAGATCAGTGGAGCAACGGTTTGTCTGCATGCAGAAGACCTGACATGGATAGCTTTGGAACGTAGGGCAATCCTGATAAAGGATGAAGAAATTTCGACAGATTTTGATGCGAGATGAGTTTGATTAGGATATTTATATGCAGCCATTCCATGAAAAACCGATCTAGTGGGTCACCGAATTCCGTGAAAATTTGCTATTTTGTTCCTTATCCAAAATAAGGATACACGTGTTTCTGTATTTTTTGATTAGAGTGACCATTTCCGAAATAGGATGACCAGGAAAATCACGATTTCGCTTAATTTTCATTTTTGAAAAAAATATAACTTTTGAATCGTTTGACCGATTTTCAATTCTTTTTGGACGAAATGAAAGCTAAAGATTTTGACTTTTTAGGAAAAATATATAAAATTTTACAAAAATTAACAGAACACAGGAATAACGCAGATTAAGTCATCGCTGCAAAGGAAATGGCGTGAAGATCAAAGAGCTCCGGGTCGCGATCGGAGTAGGCTAGATCCTCCGTCGGGAACTAGATCGAGTAGAGCGGGTGTAGTGTAGTATCGGTAATAAGTTGTCGGGGCGCCTGTGAACCGGAAGCCTCCTTCCACCGGACCTACCACGGCATCTGCTCGACCAGTCGGAATAGACTACGTCACTGTCTGGGGAATAGTTGAGTAGATTGCGTAGGCAAAAGGTCGGCGGACAATTGAGAACCGAAAGTTTCCCTACAATTGGAATCGCTGGGCCGACCTCGGCATCCAACTGGTCAACCAAAAAAGCTCGAAAAGCAGCAGCGTCCCGGCGAAATTTTCAACCGCCAAATGGGCAAAACGAGTAGTCGCAGATACACCATACAAATGTCGTAGCCAGGCTTTTGAAGCTTTTTAGTACCCTCAGTTATATTTTTTGGTTCTTTATTCATTTTATTATTACATCATCACGATAAATAAAAAAGTTTGGATCCAGGCTTTAAATAAGTTCAGTAATTACTGCTACATGTATGTTCAAACTGTCCATTTATGTCAATAGATGGTCCTCGTTGTTGAAAAAAGGAACTTTGCGAATACACCTAGCGTCGGAAATGCATCGTTAACGAGTTATAAATTTCGTCCCGCCAGATTGCGTTCCTGGCCTATAGTCCAATACACTATGCTAAACATTTTTCTTTGGTTGAAAAAATCATATATACAGATAAGCTTCTCATCAACAGACTCCAAAAGGCCTAATCTTTTTTTAATGAACCCATGGAATTTTGGAATGCCTCATCCTGTTCGTAAATTTAAATTCCAGTGTAGTTTTTGATCACTTTTTCAGCCGATGCAAAATTATTCGCCCATTGGAATTTGAAACGTCCCTCTTCAAAATGGAGCATCTATGATCCACCAGAATCGCTTCCTTCAAAAGAAACAGTTTATTTGAAGGACATGATCCTACTTATCATCACCTTGGTAGGTACATGATAGTTAACGAACCATTACCCCGATCACACTCGAAATCATCTTGACGCCACATACTTTGCTCGCTTTTTGCCGCAACGCTTCCACACCGTTCAGCCTAATTAGCGTCAAGAGCATCCTATCGAGAAGGAAAGAAAAGGGATAACGTGGGGTTGAGGAGGAAACATGGCTCAGATTACTAACTGATGTCCAAGGAGGTGGTAAAAGTCCCATTAGAGCTTAAACGTTGGCAACTTCTTTCAGCGAGGGGTTAAATTAAGGGTTTGCGATACTTCGAATGAATCCGTTGAGGCGAAAATTTAGATTTCCGATTTAGTTCCGTTTCGTCAAATTGACATAAAAAGTTGCTGAAATTTACGGTAACGAACGAAAATTAGTAAAGTATCAAGTTGGATCTCAACAAAAAAGTTGAAGAAAAATACACAAATTAAATTTAATTAAAAAAATTGTCCAGAACAGCTTTAATTGCAATATACCAAAGATAGCAGTTTTTCGCAAAACTAAGATGTAACTTGCTGGAGTCGAGTATCGTCTCGTTTAGAATCGACATGGAACAAATTGCATATCGTATACCTTTCAATAGGCACCCAGGGCAAGGGGGAACGGAATTAACGACGCGTGCTTGCCATTTTACTGTCATTAACCCTTTTTTTCCACCGGAGTTTGAAAAGAAAATGGGACCCGCGCGCTTTCGCTTAAATGGGGGAGCTTTTGGTCGGTAAAGTGGTTAAAAATAACAGCCCTCGCTTTCGCCCATCACTTTTATCCAAACAGGAAAAGAGCCCGGAGGGCTATCTCATCTAGGCTTGAACGATGTTGCGGAGCCAAGATGACGAAAGACGAAGCGGTGCGGTTGGTTGATGAAAAGTTTTTCGCCCCACCCACCGGAGCTGAAAAGCTGCCACTTTAGTTCGAGTTTATAATTATGCTCCGGGCGGAATTTGTCACCCAGTTTGTCACGTACGTGGAATCTTTGCGAAAAGTTTTCGGCCGTGGAAAAAAAAACTGCTGAGCTCGATAAAAGCCGTGTGGGAGGGCTGAAAAGTCCTACCTGTTGCTTGGGATGCGATTCGTCTACTGTTTCAAAAGCTGTGAGAAAAATTTGAAGGCATGAAATGAGCAATAAGTTACTCAGTAAACTAGAATAAACTTACCATTTAGCAAATGTACCGACAGAAAATGATACACTGGAAACCCTATGCACCAATCGAAATAGGATTCACAAATTGAATCGAATAAATTTTTCAAACAAGGGAAATCTATTCGTAGAACGAGGATTTGCCTTGAGGATTTTGTATGAAACAGATCAGGGGTTGAATTCTGAGCAAATAGAGAGTGTCTCTCACTTATTGCTCTCCGTAAAGATTTTGACCCGCAGCACATCATGGGAGCCTGTTTATCGTTTACTGCTAGAGCGCTGATTAGAACGGTGGATAACAGTACATGATAAAACCCATCGAAACAAGCTCCAAATGTGGAGGACACCATTGCTATCAGGAATTGTTTATCATGCCAGTAAAATAAAATACCTACCATCAGTGGGAAATAAATGAGAAAAATGGGTTTTTATCATCGCTCTTTCTTTGGGGCATTCGTTCGCTGCTGTTATTCATCAAGCTTGCTGCCACTTGCGAAAGATTGCCGATCATGGACCGATACAGATGGGATGTTTTTCTTCGCCTGCTTTGATCGTGCTTCGAAATCAAATTAGAACGAATTCTTCAATGCCTGTCCGGGATATTATAAGAAGATATACTTTCATGATTTCTAGGGGTTTAAAAAGATTCCAGGGCGCGGTGCACCTATTTACTATTGAGACTCTGTTTGAAACCCGAATTTTTGAAAAGCATTCATCGAAATTCTCTATAACTCGATATTGAAGCGACAAAACCCTTTTTTTATTATTTTTTTACAAACAATCTATATTTTGAAAATGGGCCAAAATTTGTTCCAAGAAAAAAAAAAATTATTAAAAATTTCTCTATCATGAAACTTTGTCCCAAACATCTGTTTAGTATCAAGATTATATGGTGAACATTTAAAGAATATCAAAAATGGGGCTTTTGTGTAATTTAAAATTAAAGTTTTATTTTTGAATTTTTCATGAAAATAAATAAAATATTTTTTCATTGATCATTATTCTCTCAAATTGACAGTTTTGGAGGTAGAATTTTTCAACTAAATTGCAAACATTAATACGCCAATTTCAAAAGTTATTTCAAAGACAAATTAAAGACCCCCTTGTCCCTTGCAGTTGCCCAAAATTTTATGGCTCATAAGGTAATCTAGAGTTGGAGCCCAGATAGCCGTAGCGGTAAATGTGCAGCTATTCAGCAAGACCAAGCTGAGGGTCGTGGGTTCGAATCCCACCGGTCGAGGATCTTTTCGGGTTGGAAATTTTCTCGATTCCCAGGGCATAAAGTATCATCGTACCTGCCACACGATATACGCATGCAAAAATGGTCATTGGCATAGAAAGCTCTCAGTTAATAACTGTGGAAGTGCTCATAAGAACACTAAGCTGAGAAGCAGGCTCTGTCCCAGTGGGGGCGTAACGCCAGAAAGAAGAAGAAGAAGGTAATCTAGAATGCCGTTCAAAGTGTACTGCGATCTGTCAAACTTGGGTACCTTTTGCACTACCGAGGGACCAAATGCAGTACTAGAAGTGGTACCCAACCTGAGCCCGAGTGGAACGGACCTGGTTATTCTTGAGTCATAATGTTCAATTTTTCTATGGAAAACATTTATTTATATTTGTCAAAAGGCAAAAGGCAAAAGGCAAAAGGCAAAAGGCAAAAGGCAAAAGGCAAAAGGCAAAAGGCAAAAGGCAAAAGGCAAAAGGCAAAAGGCAAAAGGCAAAAGGCAAAAGGCAAAAGGCAAAAGGCAAAAGGCAAAAGGCAAAAGGCAAAAGGCAAAAGGCAAAAGGCAAAAGGCAAAAGGCAAAAGGCAAAAGGCAAAAGGCAAAAGGCAAAAGGCAAAAGGCAAAGGCAAAAGGCAAAAGGCAAAAGGCAAAAGGCAAAAGGCAAAAGGCAAAAGGCAAAAGGCAAAAGGCAAAAGGCAAAAGGCAAAAGGCAAAAGGCAAAAGGCAAAAGGCAAAAGGCAAAAGGCAAGGCAAAAGGCAAAAGGCAAAAGGCAAAAGGCAAAAGGCAAAAGGCAAAAGGCAAAAGGCAAAAGGCAAAAGGCAAAAGGCAAAAGGCAAAAGGCAAAAGGCAAAAGGCAAAAGGCAAAAGGCAAAAGGCAAAAGGCAAAAGGCAAAAGGCAAAAGGCAAAAGGCAAAAGGCAAAAGGCAAAAGGCAAAAGGCAAAAGGCAAAAGGCAAAGGCAAAAGGCAAAAGGCAAAAGGCAAAAGGCAAAAGGCAAAAGGCAAAAGGCAAAAGGCAAAAGGCAAAAGGCAAAAGGCAAAAGGCAAAAGGCAAAAGGCAAAAGGCAAAAGGCAAAAGGCAAAAGGCAAAAGGCAAAAGGCAAAAGGCAAAAGGCAAAACGCAAAGGGCAAATAATTCGCAATTTAAAAATGTATGTGCTTTAAAATCCTTCCCTGAGGGCCTTAAAGGTACTTGAGGAGTAATAAAACTGAGAGATCCAAGGAGTTTTAAGGAGCTGAGAAGCTGTCATTGGTACATAAGTTTAATTTGTGCCCAGAGAGATCTCACATGGATTCTCATATCATTATCAAGGGTTGCCGAGGGGTTTTTAAGAAGATTTTTCCCAAGTGAACCCTACAAGTTCACAGGCATTTCCAAAAAGTTTGGAAGGATCTTCTCGATGAATATTAAACAAATTACAGAGTCTTCCAAGAGTTTCTCAACAATTTTCAGAGGCTCTCAAAGGGTTATCAGGAGTTCCTAAAGCATTTCAAGAGGTTCTCAATGGGTTCAGAAAAGTGCACAGTTGTTACAAAGTGTAGCCTACCCAAGTAATCACTAGCCCGCTAATTCGCCTTTGTGGCCTTATAGGGCTATTATACGGTTATTAAGGGCATGTCAGCTGTATAAAAGCACTATAATGCCTCGCAGGGCGTATTAAGGTGCTATTTGCTAACTTGGGTAAGTTGTGAAAAGCCTTTCAGTAGTGCCGCTTGCCCCTGCCTCTTTGTGAGCAAGCGAAAGAAATACTAAGCAGGGAACCAACGAAAAATGAGCGAGGAAGATGCGGAACAAAACACAAGAAAGGAAAATTTCTTTAACCTTCGGGCTGTCATGCTGTTGTACTTTGTACAACAGTTGTGATTCATAAGCTAAAATTTTGTAACAAAGATATCTATCGACACCAAACCAAAATGTATTCCTCTAGAATCTTCTTAAGAACAATACTCGATAGTTTTTGTTTACACTATGACTCTTTATAATGCGGTAAAATCAACAAATGTACATAGAAATCGCATCATAATGAGTAGCCCGCAATGTTGAATAGGTATATCTCAAAATGCAGATAATTTCGAAACATGGGGTCTTGAGTTAAGTTGTTCTGGAGGTAAAGCGCTATCTGATGGTGCCTCATATTTTTTGGAATTTGCCCGATAGGTGGCACTAGTGGGCATGGAACTTTTACTTTTGTTCTGCAGATATTTCAGGATCCTGACCATTTAGAAGGATGGCATCTTTGGCAAAGTTGTTCAGTAAATTAAGGACTATCATTGTTCGAGCTAGTTGATTCAAAAATTTGCCACCAGGCGGCGCTAGTGAGCATGAAACCTTTGTTTTGCGGATACTTCAGGATCCTGACCTTTTAGAAAGATGGCATACTCGACAAAGTGGATGCGTAGCTCAAGGACCATCATTATTTTAGCTAATCCCGAACTTCAAGGATTAAACAAAGAGCATTTGGGATAACTGAACAACTTTGATCTTTCTAAATGGTCAAGATCCTGAGATCTGCAAAACAAATTTTTCATGCTCATTGGCAAAATTAAGAATTAACTAACTCGATCACTGATAGCCCTTGAGCCACTGAACAACTTTGCCGAAGACGCCATCTTTCTAAGAAGTCAGGCTCCTGGGATATTCGCAAAACCAAGCGTGTTGTACAAAGTACAACGCGCAACTACTCGCATTACAAAAATTCGCGCGACAACCTAAAGGTTTAAAAAGAGTACCATCACAACTCCGCGAGGCCTGATTTATTCGGGCGGGTCACTCAAGAGTCCTTTTAAAGTGTGAGTAAAGGTGAGCATGGCCGCAAGAGAGAAAGAGTGCCAGATGTACTCTCACTCTTATCGTTCGAGAATTTGTGTTGTAAATTTTTAGTTTTATTTTTACTATTTAGAAAAATTTCGAAATCGTTTCATTTTTGCAACAGAGGAATTTCTGTCAAGCCTGGCTATCAAGAGCTCTAGTAATAATAGATCATCTGTCAGAATCGGAAAAACGATTTTCTTTCTGTTGTTGAACAAATCATGAAAAGCGAGAATGTCTGCTGATCTAATTTCGGCAAATAACCGATTCTTAATATAATTTTTAAACTGACTGTTACTTAATGGATAATGTGCTCTCGCCTAGGCATTGCACATACAATAGAAAATGCGTTATGTTTGGATAGGAATCTAATTCTTCCGTAAGAGGTGTCTTTGCAAACGAGGATCACGTGATTATTAAGCTAAAATCAAAATCAGGTTAACTTCTGAATTCATAGGTCCTCTCGTGGCATAGGGGTAACGCGCCCTGTCTAGTGAAAAAGGAGTCGTGAGTTCAATTCTCACCGAGGAGATGTGCAACTTTATCGCAAATTTTATTTCAATTTGTCCATTTAATCCATTTGCAAAGTAATGCTTAGTTTCACGGTAGTTGCTTATTTTGATACGTTTTATGCCATTTTGAGCTATTCAAAGCCATTTTAACGAATTTTAAGCCGTTTTAAACAAAATAGTATCGGATTGAAAATTTCTCAGCTAGCATAAAATATCCCAAGAAACAGAACATCCCACAGCTTAGAAGACAGAAAATCATTTTCCTAAACAGCTTATGGATTCGCTAATAGCCGGGAAATCGAGTTCAAAACGACCGAAAACTCCTCAATAAATCTTAAACGCTCTCTGCCATAAATTATCCCAATTGCGATCCGACTCGACAATAAATTGAATCGAAAACTTTTATTGGGTCAATAAACCTATTTTGGCATCGTTTTCTCGTTTTCGAGTAATTTGAGGAAGCGTCCGGCAAAAGCTTTCATGCGAAAAGTTTTATTTTCGTTTTTTTTATTCTGATTTCCACACACTTGTTTTCTGGTCACATGATCAAAAAGGTTTTTCTATCTCATAAAATAAGTTATATATTGATACCGTAAATGAGGCAGTACTGTCTGGTACAAATCCATGCCTAATAATTTGAGTCACAAAACGTGCTGAGACCAAAAATTGCTTGCACAGATTTACCATAAAGCCATTAATCATCACATGATTAAATGCTTCTAGTTTTCAAACCTTCCTTAGCCGAGTGGTTAGAATCCGCGGCTACGAAGCAAAGCCATGCTGAAGGTGTTTGGGTTCGATTCCCGGCCGGTCCAGGATCTTTTCATAATGGAAATTTCCTTGACGTCCCTGGGCATAGAGTATCATCGTATCGTGTGGATACGAATGCGAAAACGGAAACATTGGCAAATAAAGCTCTCAGTTAAAAACTGTGGAAAGGCTCACAAGAACACTACGCTGAGAAGCAGGCTCTGTCCCAAAGAGGACTTAATGCCAGAAGAAGAAGAAGAAAAAGTTTTCAAACCTGTTTCACCATTTTTGTATTCAAGTTTTTCCAAAACAAAAAATCCTCCGACCTTATATTCCATTGAAATACCAAACCTCATCTGACCATTAGGGAAATGAGAAAACCGAACATGCCCCCTATGTGTAGTGCCAACCGACCGACCTTGTTTTGTTTATCCTGACCAGAGAAACGGCCAGCAGTCAACTTTTAATTCCTTTGATCTCTTACCTCGGCTTCGGTTGAATGGCCCTTTGCAAATCTGTTTACCGAACACGTATACACGTAATCCACTTTGGATGAAATCGAACCTACCTCACAATTATGAAAAAAAAATCCGAAAAGACCCAAGGACACTCGATTTTGTTGAAATATTTGGCTGAAATTTAACTGGAACAATGTTTTCGGAATATGGGAGAGAGTTATGTTCGATATTTGAAGCATTGTTCTATATTTTTGAGTAAAAATAATAGTAATTTAAATGTTAACTCAATGGTTTATTAAGCATATAGCGCTTAAAGGTGGACTTAAAGCACATTGCTTTATGTTTATGCAAATGATTTTCATTCCATTCCTCAGCATTACAAAGATGAAAACATCATCATAATTAAGTTATTTCAGCGAAAAACAACATTTACCTTTCCAACTGAAATCCAGCGCCATCAAAACTTGACCTGCTCAAGGAAATGCCGGAAGGCCATCAACCCGAATCGAAAGGAGGAGGTGAATTAACGCTTTCCCTAACACAATCAACTGGGTATGCCCAAAGTACGCTAAGGGTGTTTGGTGCAAACGAGCATTCATCTCGTTCTAGTCAAAGAGAGTGAGATCAATACACAGTCCCACACAGGAGTAATATAGATCAATCATGGCCAAAATGATGGTCTACCCATTATTATCTTCTTATGTTGTAATATTGACTAAATACAGTTATAACATAATTACAACTTAAAACATTCTTACATATTCCTTGCCAAAAATGCACTAAACCATGGCAGTTTTGGGGCAAAATGTCAAAAGACAACACGTCAAATGCAAGGGTGGTACTGGCAGCTACCCCAACGTGTGGCTGGTTCTAAAATGTAAACAACCATACAAAATTACGACCAAGGTGAAGGCGTAATCAATTTTGTCGAAAACATCCATGTTAAGAATTCAGCAGAATTTTCGGATTAAATTCCTAACAGCGCACTGTAGTAGTACGTAGCAAATAACTGCTTGCAAACAATATCCTTCAAGCGCATTTATTACCTGTAATATTGCGAATAATATTTTTTACTATTCCGCGTTAAGCCTTAAAACTGGTTCTGGACTTAGGTTGGCGGCTTTTTAATTTTACTCCCATTTGACAGCCGCCCTCCACCCTTGGTCAAATGCCGCAATGTCGGACGTTTTGACCTTTCGACATATTATCGCTTTGACGTTTTGTTCTTTCGATGTTTTGGAATTCGACATTTTGTCACCCAATCTGTTTGCACATCGCTTTCGATTAAATATGATGGGAATACCGTTTTGCCCATTATACACTATTTATGCTCAGCAGTTTGCAAATGTCATATTGTTACTACTGCCTTTATTACTTGTACATACGCAATAATGTATTCCAAAACATAGCAAAATTTAGTCGGAAATTTTGAAAAAAATACTGTTTTGTTTTCTTAATTGATTAAAGCATTTGTTCTGAATAATATATACCGCCGTACGGGGTGACATTGGGCCTACGAGGTGACTTTGACCGCCCAATTCGATGCATCTCATGGCTGGTACGGGAGTCAAAAACTAATCCATGACCATCCAGTGGCTATTTATGATGCATTCTTCAAGTTTGCCACATTGTTTTCATTATTCTGGTTTTAGTTTGCTGTAAAAAACTTGGCCCAAAGTCACCCAATGGCCCAATGTCAGCCCGCACTACGGTAATTTGAGAAATCTCCTGTTCTGTAGGATTCTGATGCATGGACAATATCGGTGTCGTTTCTTGACTATATCAAGGGATATACTACAATAGATCAAATGTTGGTCGCAGTGGTTTATGCTCCGAACAGAAAAAAGAACTATTGGTGCATGCATGAGTTCCCTAATTTGACGTTTTAGCGATGCAAAATTCACTCGTTTCTATCGTCACGTAAATAACGTGGCACGGCTCAAACGTAAACGAGTAAACTCGTGCATTGGTCCATTTTAGTTCAGAAAAAAAATATTGAAGTTTATCTGACAAACAATAATACCACCCCCTCCATTTTCAGGGCTCTGAATGTGACTCACAGACTCCTTTGGTAAAATATTAGAACTTAAAACGCTAGTTTTCTCTGGACCACCCTATGCCAACATAGGAAAAAGAGTTCTATATCGGTCAACCTTTAAAAGCCTGAGATGGATCTTGAATTTTCAAATGGGTATCATTCGGAGACCAGTAGATCAATTATTTTGAAAAAAAAAGGTTTAAGTGAATGTGGATTATTGGTCTTACAATTCTTGGGTAAGTCATCCTCTCTGAACCCTCCCCCTTCTCTGGGTAATGGAAAAAGCGTGGACATGAGGGATCCAAAATTGTACATCATCATAAATTCAACGGATATCTCAAGATATCATCTGTACATCGATTTGAAGGCGGTGTACGATTCAGTTAAAAGAAACGAGTTGTGGGAAATAATGATGGAACATGGTTTTCCGACGAAGCTGATTAGACTGATTCGTGCAACGTTGGAAGGATCAAAATCAAGTATACGGGTTGCGCATGAGATTTCAACATCCTTCGTAACCTTAGACGGATTGAAGCAGGGCGATGCACTTTCAAACCTATTGTTTAACATAGCGTTAGAAGGAGCAATAAGAAGAGTTTGTGTACATAGGAATGGCATCATTATCACACGTTCGTATATGGTCCTTGGTTTTGCGGACGATATCGACATAATCGGGATCGATCGCCGAGCCGTGGAAGAGGCATACGAGCTTTTTAAAAGGGAGACAACGCGAATTGGACTCTCTATTGATGCCACAAAGACAAAGCACATGATTGCTAGTACGCTCCGTGGGGCCCACGATAAGAAATATTGGTAGTGAGGGGTTGAAATTTAGTTGAAGAATTTATTACCTTGGAGCTCTAGTGACCTGCGTTAATGACGTTATCCGCGAGGTAAAAAGCCGTATTTCAGCTGTGAGTAGGGCTTTTTATGGACTTTGTAAACTCACGTTGTACAAGACTCCAATTCTTCCGGCAGCTCAGTACGGCCACGAATCTTGGACGTTGAAAGAGGTCGAACGGAGAGCTTTTGGGATGTTTGAACGTAAAGTGCTGTGAACAATACTAGACGGTAAATTGGACAATGGCATCCGGCGGCGTCACATGAATCACGAGTTATACCAAGTCTATAAAGAAATGAGTATTGTTAAGCGTATAAAACACGGCAGGCTGAGGTGGGCTGGGTATTCAGCAGAGGATTCTACCCCATTACCCCGAATGCCATTTCCCAGAATGCCATCACCCCGAATTCCATTACCCCGAATTCCACCACCCCGAATGCGATTTCCCCGAATTTACAATTATCTTGACATGATGATATTGATGACATTTCCCAATGATTTTGGAATTCGGGGTAATGTCATTCGGGGTGATGGGTCGTTCGGGGATTTGGAATTTGGGGTAATGGCGTTCGGGTTAATGGCATTCGGGGTAATGGGATTTGGGGTAATGGGGTAGAATCGATTTAAGGTCGCTTAGCGTTCAGGGTGACTCGAAGCGATTGGCCCAGGACCGGGTCCAATGGAGGAGGCTTCTTTATTCGGCGTAAATTCAACGCAATAGCAAGGAATTGTTGCCCATCAAGATGAAGATCTCAAGATACCGATGAGCAGAAGGTTTTTTTTTTCCTCGTCTTGACCACTGCTTCTAGCTCGAAGTTTGATGTCTTGTACAAAATTGTTAGGCAAATCAAGGAGTATTTCACAATGAAGAATCTTATTATGAATTCATCAGCTAGGGCTAGGAAGTTAGGTAGCAAGTGAATAACATTTTTTTCGATCTACTGTATCTCAGGATCCTCATCAGCAATATTGGTGTCTTCGGCAAAGCAATCTAGCGGTGAAAAATCTGATTGGAAATTCATTCACTAGGTGGTGCTAGTAACAAATTGTCCTTAATATTGTGTTTCAAGATCCTGATCAGCTAGAAAGTTGGTGTCTTCAGTAAAACTGTTCTGTAGATGAAGAATTCATCCACCATGTGACGACAGTTACCAATTTCTGTAATCTCTAGTATCTCCGAATACTGAAAAGCTAGAAGGTTTGTCTTCGGCAAAGTTTTTCAGTCATCTGGCGGTAGATGGATGTCATGGTTCGATTCCCGCTCTAGCCTTTGGAAGTTTTCGTGTTTCTCGGCTATGCCATCGGTGCATAATTTGTAGAGTTGTAGATGCGGATTGAGGTATCAGTGCAATGAGAATATATACCATGGTGTGGAAAAACGAAAACGAAAATAAAAATAACTACGTCACTAACTCACACGGCTTCTTATGAGAGCTCACTCGCTTGTAGTTGTGAAAAAATTAGCACCGTACACAGATGTCACGCACACTAAATGTGTTTTCCACACCTCGGTATATATTCTCATTGGTACCAGTGCATATTGGTCAGCCATATCTAGGAAGACAAAACTTATTGTGCCTAAACCGTCAATTTTAGATATATGGTGTCTGGTGTCAGACATTTTTTCGGTGATGTGAAATTAGGGGGGTCCACGTAGTTTACGAGCTACGTAGGGGTTACGTAGTTTGGAGCAACTTTGCCGAAGAACTCAAATTTCTATCTCGTACGGTTCACGAGTTATGAATTTTTTTAAACAAATTAGTTATGATGTTCGAACAATCATTTTTTTCATGATAACTTTTAATTCGATAATTTATCGGAAGAACTTTGTTGCGAGCGCTTTAAGAACCTTTGATTGCGCAACTTTTTGCCGAAAAAACTACAGTTTTATCACTTGTGGTTGCAGAGTTATTAGAGATTTTCTTTGTAATGTGGTTGTTTTCAAATTCCGATATCTTTGAGAGGCGCAATCGAAATCTCAATCATTTATCGCCATGAAAAAGATATTTTTTGCTCTGTTCATGATGAAAAAACTGTGATGACGTTTTTTGTTTCAAGAGATCAACAAAATTTGAAAAATAATATGTTTTCAAACGAAAATCGTCCATAACTTGAAAAATAATAAAGATAGTTCTTTGGCGGCTTCAGCTAAAATGTGCAAAATTGAAAGTTCTGAAAATGTTTGATACAAAGAATTCATTTTAAATCAACGCTTCCAGGTATATTCACCATAAACCAAAATTTATATGTTAACGAATGCGAAAAAAGAGACATTTGCTAGAACAACCGATATAACTGTATGTAAAGTCATTTAAAATTGTATATACAGTGAAATTCATCGACTCATGGAGGTTTTACTGTACGTGTATTGGTATTAGATCGATCACAGTAAGCGGAATCAAAGGAATTGAAAGAAGCAAACGACGACACCAATTTTCTAGCTTATCAAGATCTTTAGAAACAGAATGTTAAAAAAAAGTTATCAGTTATCTTGATCTTTGTCGAAAACAACCCAACCTTCTAGCTAATCAGGATCTTGTAAAGATTGAAAAACTGTGTTACTTATGTCACATCTAGCGCTTGAATCCTCAATTACTTTTTCTCACCGTCAGATAGCCCTTGCTGTTGAATAGCTCTACCTTCTAGATGATATCATTTTTTTTCTAACCAGATGAACATCTTTGCTGAAGTCATCACCCATCGAGCTCATCACGATTTTGAGATACAGTTAGGTCTCATATAAGACGCTGCCACCCACTTTCCTTCTACGGTAATTTCTCAGCAGATTTTAATAGGATGAAGCTGATTTTTTGTTTATGCCTGGCTCATACTATGAGCTTATTACCTGCCAAATTTTACCTGAATCGATTGAACGACAGCTGAGAAACTGCGGAGAACGTAATGTGGACGGTAGCATCTAACAGAAGACCTGACAGTATTCTTTTAATGTCCATGTTTGGTACCACCAAACTTCTAGCTATATCTCAAGATTTTGAAAGGAATGTTTATAAAAGTTACTTGTGCTACCAAGTGGATGATCAATCAAATTGCCAGATAGCCCTAGATCTGCTGAACAACATACAGAAGACATCAACCTTCTAGCTCATCGGGATCTTGAAATGGCCGTTAAATTTATAATAATGAACAATTTTGGACCCCTCATGTCCACGCTTTTTCTATTACCGAAAAGGGGGAAGAGTCAGGGGGTTATGACTCACCCATGGATTGTAAGACTAATTAATCGCATATCCTTAAAATAATTGATCTACTGGTCTCCAAAACTGTGCAGATGAGAGTTTTCGTCTAATGTTCCATTCCAAAACTCTAAACTCAGCATAAATCTGCTTTCCAGCCTATAGTGCGATTATCCATCTAGTTGGCGTTGCATCAATTAATTTGATAAAACCTCGTTAACGATGTCACGACAATTTACCCGGTTTTGGCCCACGCTCTCCAGGTCTTGTTGCACTTCTTGTGCCAACTGGATTCGACGCGAACACCATTTTTGCAGGATCGTTGTCCGGTAGTCTTGCAAGATGCCCTGCCCAGCGCACCTTTCCGGCTTTCGCAATCTTTTAGATACTGGGTTCACCGTAGAGCCTAGCGAGCTCGTGGTTCATTCTCCGCTGCCACACACCGTTGTCCTGCACACCGCCAAAGATGGTCCTAAGCACCCTTCGTTCGAACACAGCATGTACTTTGTTTTTGGCACATTCACCACCAGGCCGACTTTTGTCGCTTCACGTTTCAGACGGGTGTACAGGTCTGCCACCATTCCAAATGTTCTGCTGACGATATCCATATCATCCGCGAAGCAAACAAATTGGCTAGATCTTGTGAAAATCGTACCTCGGTTATTGAACCCGGCTCTCCGCATTACACTTTCTAGCGCGATTTTGAACAGCAGGCACGAAAGTCCATCGCCCTGTCGAAGTCCCCGCCGGGATCCGAACGAACTGGAATGTTCGACCGAATTCTTCACGCTATTCTGCACACCGTCCATCGTCGCTCTTATCAGTCTCGTGAGCTTCCCTGTTGCCGAGCTGGTGTCGTCCATGATTTTCCATAGCTCTACGCGATCGATACTACCATATGCCGCCTTGAAATCTATGAAAAGGTGATGCGTTGGGACCTGGTATTCACGACATTTTTGAAGGATTTGCCGTACAGTAAAGAACTGGTACGTTTTCGATCAGCCGTCAACGAAGCCGGCTTGATAGCTTCCCACGAACTCGTTGACTACAGGTGACAGACGGCGGAAGATGATCTGGGATAATACTTTGTAGGCCGCCTTTAGAAAGATGATTGCTCGAAAGTTCTCACAATCTAACTTGTCGCCTTTCACTCCTCCGGTAGCTGTTCTGTTTCCAAAATCGTGCCTATCAGCCGGTGCAGACAAATGGCCTGCCTCTCCGGGTCCATCTTCAGCTCTGATAACATCCTTACCAGCAGCTTCATTGTTCTTGAGCTGGTAAATGGCATCCTTAACCTCCCTCAAAGTGGGGGCTGGTTGGTTTCCATCGTCCGCAGTACTGACGAAGGCATTTCCTCCGTTGTCCCATCCTTCATTGTCTGTGCTCCTAACGCCATTCAGGTTTTTGTCGAAGTGCTGCTTCCATCTTTTGATCACCTCATGCTCGTTCGTCAAAATGCTCTCATCCTTATCCCTGCACATCTCGGTTCGCAGCACGAAGCCGTGGCGGTGTTTTTTTCTCCCGAAAGAGGCGGGTCTGCTGTTGCCGGTTACGTTTATAACGCTCCACGTTCTACCAGGTCCCTTACTGTAGCATGACCGCCCGCGCTGCGTTCTTCTCCAGAATCTGCCTACATTCCTCGTCGAACCAATCCTTCCGTCGACTCCGTCCCACGTACCCGACGTTGCTCTCAACTACATTGTTGATGGCTGTCTTCATTGTTCTCCAGCAGTCCTCAAGAGGGGCTTCATCCAGCTCACCCTGTTCCAGTAAGGCAGCCTCGAGGCGCTGCGCGTATGGCGTATCCGGTTGCTTGAGCCGCTCTAGGTCGTACCGGGCCGGCCGTCGGTACCGTACGTTGTTAACGACGGAGAGTTTTGGGCGCAGTTTAACCATCACCAGAGAGTGGGCAGAGTCGATGCTAGCGCCACGATAGGTCCTGACGTCGATAATGTCGGAGAAGTGCCGTCCATCAATCAGAACGTGGTCGATTTGTGATTCTGTCTGCTGTGGTGATCTCCAGGTGTATCGATACGAAAGGCTGTGCTGGAAGTAGGTGCTACGAATAGCCATGTTCTTGGAGACGGCGAAATCAATTAGACGTAAGCCGTTTTCGTTCGTCAGTCGGTGGGCGCTGAACTTTCCAATAGTCGGTCTGACTTCCTCCTCCTGGCCAAACCAGAACGTATAGATCTCCTATGACGATTTTGACGTCGTGGCTAGGCCAGGTGTTGTACTCGCGTTAGAACTGCGCGTAAAAAGCGTCTTTATTAACATCAGTGCTTCCGGAGTGAGGGCTGTGCACGTTTATTATGCTGAAGTTGAAGCCTTTGAGCCTCAACCTGCACATTCATCCGTTGATCGGCCACAACCCGATCACGCTCCTTTGTATATCACCCATCACTATAAAAGCTGTTCCCAGCTCGTTTGTGTAGCCACAGCTGTGGTAGATGGTATGATTACCTCTAAACGTTCGCACCATTGATCCCTTCCAACACACTTCCTGCAACGCTACGATGCCGAATCCGCGGACCTTCAGCACGTCGGCGAGTATGCGTGTGCTCCCGATGAAGTTGAGAGGTTTACAGTTTCACGTACCAAGCTATGGTCTTCGCCGATTGTCTCAGTTCATATTCTCTCGTTGATTATTCGTTGCTTGATTTTTAACGGCTGGCTAGCAGGGCCTGACACCAACCTAGATTTTCCATTCCCCTTAAATGTTCGGAGGACTATAGTGCGCAGTTTAGCTGAGAGTCCTTCTCGGCACTCGGACGATGGTTAGCCGCCCATGATATGGGGAACAGACGCTGTTGTGACATGGAGTACAGACGCTCCAGGTTTGCAGAAACAAAAGCAAAATCCACACTTACGATGCTGCCAAATTTTGGGAAATCGTCACTCAAGGGTATACCGTGATGAATCAAAATCCGGACGGTATCAATATCCGGACATTCTGACAATGTTTATTAAGGAAAAATTAAAATTTAAAAAATTAAAGGAAAAATTAAATGTTGTTCTGCCAGTTTTTAATCACATCAACTATTTATGATACTTCTGATCATTTTACTGTTTATTCTAATCTAGTAACCATTGCCAAATAATTAATAAAATGAAAACAAGTTACGCTGCTCTGGCTTGACGTCATTTTTTCGCAGCGCAATTTCATTCGGTAGTAGTGTTGACAAACGCACGTCGAGTGTTTATCCGTGAGAAATATGTTTTAAATTCGTTAATAGTGAAGTGATTTCAACTCAAATAGAAATAAAACGATAGTTTTTTTTTCTATTTAATAACATTACAGTCATGGAATATGGTGTAAATGTGTACTGCGGGGTGTGAAAAGAGGGTGTTCGGGATTATAACCAAATGTTTTAAATCTGGACATTACATTATATCTCGTCGTTAAATTGAAGTGGACAAATATTTCAAATGTGATAGTGAAGGAAAACTAGTAAAACAACTACAGAACGCAACATGAATGAAAATGAAACGAATTATGGGGAAAAACTGTGTGATTTTTTATTACTACCGTTGAACTGTAAGGAAGTGCAGTGCAGGGAATTCAAATACAAATTTCACTCATCATTCCTGCATTTCAAGCACTGTGAGTCGCATAAATACTTCAAATTGTAAGATATACGGTATGTAATTGAAATCTAACATAATTTTAGTGATTTTTGCACAAATAATTCAAAATCGAAACAATTGTCCGGATTTCGATTCAAAAGTGTCCGGATTTAAAGACAACACTTGCTGCAGGTGTCCGGATTTAAGGACAAGATATGCTTCATTATTCTACCGATTTTCTTTATAAAATCGTTATTTTTAAAGGAAAATGTATCACTCCCATAAATATCTGGTATAAAGCTATTCTTTAAGTAATAGAACTTTAATTGTTTACCCATAATACTTACTGAAAATGGTATTTAAACATTTGTCGCTGCTTAAGTGTCCGGGTATTGATGCATCACGGTAGAAGTCTAGAAAAATAATAGCAGGTGGTTTTGAGAACAGATTTTTTGAGGTTTTGTCCGGCCATGCGCCACTGTGCGGTGTTCGTCGCAGATCCCTCTCGGAACCTTTAGAGATTCGACAAGCCACCCGCTAATCCGCCACACAGCAAGCCATTGGCCACGTGCTTATCTTCCATTTCTGCTGCTCGCCTCCAATCCATCGCCGCCATTGCTGAGAATTCCACACCCCGGTCAAGCCAAAGATCTTTGACAACACTGAGGTATGTCAGGTAAGTCAGATGTGAAAATATTGTATAATAGGGTGTTTTATGTATTTTGGACAGTTCCAATGTCCAAATTATATACCCGTAACGGTCTGTCCAAAATACCTTGATCACTCTATTGGCCCCAAAATGCTGCCTTGAGGAACACCAGCTCTTACAGGAAGGCTTTCAGACTAGGAGTTCTGATAATTAATATGAAGTGTACGATTTGACAGATAACTTTGAATTATTAGAACAATGTATGTTGGAAAATTAAAGTTTTTTTTTAATTTTACGATCAAATTATCATGGCAAACACTGTCGAATGCTTTTTCTATGTCTAGAAAAGCAAGACCAGTAGAATAGCCTTCAGATTTGTTGGAACGAATCAAATTTGTTGCACGTAAAAGTTGATGAGTGGTCGAATGTCCATGGCGGAATCCGAACTGTTTATTGGCAAAATTGAATTTTCGTTGATGTGGACCATCATTCTGTTCAAAATGACCTTTTCAAAAAGTTTACTGATGGAGGAAAGCAACCTGATAGGATGATAGCTAGAAGCTTCTGCAAGATTGTCTGGTTTTCAAAATTGGTACAACTTTGGCATTTTTCCATTTTTCAGGAAAATATGCGAACTGAAAACATTTGTTTATTATATCAATTAAGAATAATAAGCTTTTTTTCTGAAAGTGATTGATTGCTTCAAATTACTCCTGTGTGCTTTATTCGATTCGTACCCAAGTAACACAGCTTGCTATATAAAAGTTTAAAATTCACGTTCTAAACATATTCGGTTGTATTTTTCTTGTATTATTGACTTAATATCAAGCACTTGTATAGCTAAAAAAGCGCAAAACATGGCGGCTTATATAACATCTTGCATACAAATACACAAACTCATAGAACTAAAATAAATGTGCAATGCACAATTTATTAACGTACTCCCAACATAATTGAAGCAACGGTTGAAATGAGAAAATTTATTAGTTATAATATAGTTTTTTGTTAGTAATGAATACTCACAAAAGACAAGCATATTTTAACCACTTATTTTTGTTGGTATCGAGGTCATTTCCAGTGATATGACTTGTAAAATACAATTGTATAACAGCAAGCTATATTAGTTGAAATATAGTTATTTGCAAGTAATTGAACTAACAGAAAACATTTGTATTTCAAACTTTGTATGTTCTCAAATTAGAACGAACCCAACAACATGCCTAGCGTAGTGAACTCTAAAAAAATGACAAACAAAATGTTTGGAATTTATATTGCTACTGAAACCCAAACGAAAATTCCAAGTGATGAAATCGATGATCTCCATAAATATGTCAAATCACAGAAACATTGGGCAAATGCGTTATAATCAGCATTGAGAGTCTTATTTTCAATGCGGCTTAAGATACATGGTGCAATTTTTCGTTTCACCCTCACATAATTCATGCGCCAGTGAAGTAATTAAAAAAGAAAATACTAAATCGTCAGAATTGTAGTTTTTTTCGTTATATTTGTTTTGGTTTACAAAGAAAACAATATGGCACGAGCATACAGTGCCGTTGAAAAATGTTTAGACAGCTTATATTACCAGCACAAATTTATGTTTCAATAAATAGATACTGGTTCATCGTACGATATAAATCCGAAGTAATAAAAAAAACAAATAACTGAAAATTGCCCTGTTACATTATATTTATAATAATGTCTCTTATTAAGATCACCGAGTTCACATCCATTACCTCAAGTCTTCGCTGCCATAGGTT
Organism: Aedes aegypti; assembly: GCF_002204515.2. Lineage (NCBI taxonomy): Eukaryota > Metazoa > Arthropoda > Insecta > Diptera > Culicidae > Aedes > Aedes aegypti. The sequence goes on from NC_035107.1 coordinate 75,932,745, forward strand.
AATATATTTAACCAGTAGTGTAGTATGTATTTTCTAACTCTACTAGTCCAGCTTTAATTTGAATATTTGTTATCATAACGCTCTATTTATGTCCTGACAACAATCTAATTCGACGTTTATAAAAGAGCTTATAATATGCATCAATAATACACCTTATGAGCATGTTTGAAATTTTCTCTCAAATAGGCTATTATTATGTATTGCGATTGCTGTTATAACACGAAAATAACTAAATTAGAGCATACTTACAACGAATAGAAATCAATCATAACATCAAAATAATATTTGTTCGTAAATATTGCAGTTGAAGGACGCAATCATTGCAGTAACTCGTATGTTTCAATGCATTGAGAGCGAGAATAATCAAGCAAGCCATAGATGAATTTGCGGCTTTCAGAAAAATAAATGAAACCAAACACTTAACAAGGCTGCTGGCGGACTGCTGGGAAATAAATGGACCATAGTGATGCGGCTGCAGAAAAACATGATTGAAGCTAAGTTCTATCTTTGAATGTGAGACAAACTGAGAAAGTGCGACTAAAGCAAAACACCTGTATATCAATTAAATGTCGGGGTTTCTGGAAAAATGTTCACGCTAGCCGTCAAGCAACAGTCACTAGAACTTCCATTCACACTCAGCCTGGTTCAATATGTCCGCATCCAGCAGTTCTGGCCAAACGTTAAAACTCCAGCAGGTCATTAAAATGCTTCAAAAAGATGCTGTGTTCTATAAACTGTGGAGTTTTTACCAGCTGATAGTGAGCTTAAATTGTGACCGCAAGATCGTTTATGAAGTGAACATTGGTAGACGGGAGTAAACAACAATTGCGAAGGTCGAAAAGAAAAAAATCGGTCATGACAATGTAGCTTCAAGATGATGTTTGATTTTTGTTGACGATCATTTTAAAATACATCTCTAGAGCTTATTTGTGATTAATATTTAGAAGAAAGAATACAAAACAAATGAAGTTATATAAACGTTCAAGGAGCTATAATTTTACGTAGATAGCTTGTCAATCTTTGATTCAATGTTTGGACATATTATGTTTTGAGAATACTAATTTAAGACTTAAACATCACACAAGCTGTCACGGTATTCGCATATAATACACTTATACAACATCATTTACTATCTGTTGAATAGAAAGATGTTTTCGGTGTTACTTGGGTAATTTGCAACAGAACCGCAACCAGAAGCGCGGCAGAGTTTCGGTTTCTGAACCAGAAACAAGATTTCCGCCGTCCGGATATCTTGGAGTTCCGTTGCGCTGGCTGCTGGCGTCATCATCGGGACACCGAGTTGTTCGGTGTTGCATAAACACACCCGACCCAGTGGCTGCTAGGGACGATCGAAAAATAACCACTCATTCGAACCGAACCGGGCCGAAAGTCATCACCAAGTGGGATGGACGGGAAAAAGGGCCAGATAGGGGACGGCATGGAAGCATCGTCAGCATCACAGAAGGAAATCGAATTTGCATTCAAATTCGATTTGGCTGAATTGCCGTACCTACGCATTAGGGTGCGGCTTATTCCTCGAAGGTTCACAAAACCAAAAAAGTTCGTGTGATCTTCTTAATTCAGCTCACATAAATCAAGAAATCCTTAATGTTGAGTCAAGAATATTAAGATTTAGATGTGGTGCAAGTGATTTGAAGATTTCCAAGTTATAAAATATGACCTCTTATAAAATTTAAATAACTAGCCGTGTGATTAGAGTTTGCGGCTACAAAGCAAAACCATGCTGAAGGAGTCTGGGTTCGATTCCCGGTCGGTCCAGGATTCTGTTCAAAACTAAATTCATGAAAAGCTTGTAGAAGTTGAGAATTTGTTCAAAATTGCAACTAACATTAGCCTATCCCACCATAAACTCGTGGTTAGAACAAAATGCTTTATCAATTTCAGTAAAAACGCACGGAATCACACAAAAAAAAACAAAATTTGAAATAAAATCATCGGAAGTTTTTGATGAATAACCAAATCAAATCCAAAGTTCCACATTTTTTTTTTTTCAATTTTGTATAGACTGTCTAAAAATAACGAAGTTATGTGTACTTTGCTAAAGGTCACATTTTATAGCTTGAAAACCTACCTTCAAATCTTAATATATTTAACCCATACTTTGAGGTTTCTTTTCATTTGATTTGAATTTAGAAGAGCACACGAACTTTTGATTTCGAGCGCTTTCAAAAAATAAGTCGCACCCTACAACACAGGGAAAGAGAATTCGTTTTCGTTTCGGACGGATCGAAAATTGCCGGCAAACTTTTGCCATTAGACCGGTTCCGATGGTGTGGGCTTAGCTTCGTCAGCCCTCGGTAGAGGTCGATACGGGGATGGATGGACGACACGGTGGCCGCTCTATCCGTTATACGTACGCTGCTGATGGACGCCCCCCCGATCGGTGGTGACAATAATCCGAGGATTTGCGGTTCCGGTTATTGGAATTGAAACAACTTGAGTCGAGATGGGAATTTGCAATCGAAATAAATGGGCGACGAGTTGTGTCGTGGCGGTCGTCGGTTGTTTGTGACGTATTTTTCGGAGTTAGTAAGAAGGTTTTCAGGTTTTCAGGTTTGGAATGATGGTCATTATTGTTTTTTTTTTAGAAGATTGATGACTCAATGGTTTTCACAACCCTACTGACTTCATTATGTAAAGTTTCTTTTCGTAGTTTTATGTATCAAGTGACTTCGAACTATTGGTCTGTATTAGTTCCAATCAAGCCGAATATTCTTCTATCCTAATTTTCAACTGTCGAACCAGTAATTTAGTTTAGCATTCAGCCCAAAAAGATTGTGCTTCTTTTCCCCGAATGTCGTTTCCCTAAATGTCCGAACACCTGTTCCTCGAATGACCCTTTTTCCGAATGCAATTGCCCCGAATGACCCGTTTCCTCGAAAAATATTGCATTTAACTAGAAAGAACGATGAGCAACTTAAAGAAGGAGATACTTGATCATTCTCTACTCAACACATACTGACAAAGATGCCAAGGAAGGCGAAACTCGAAAGAATCGCCAATGCAGTAAGGATTGGTGAAAATCAGATGACCGGTTCATTCACCTCACTAAAATGTATGAATTTATGACAATTAGTCCCATTGACATTTGTTAAATATATTCCTTTAGTATTGCCTATACTTTTGATTTATTCAAAAACAAAGACAAAAAGACACGGTTACCGTCTTCAACCATTTAGCTGCACAAACTGTAACTTAACAATAGACAACAGACAAGCATGCTCCAATGGTACAGCCGAGAAACATTCCTGACGAAAAGTTTCAACGGCTGCAGCAAGAATCGAACCCACATCCCATTGCTGCCGGACGATACTAACCGCTCAGCCACGAAACCCATTTTGTCGGAAATTGTACGAGTTGTAGGTAATTTATGGATTTCTTCAGTTCATTCTTATAAGGGAAATTTAAGGGATGAGCACAGGATTGGGAAAAAATCTGAAATTCACTCTACAGTAGCCAAGCAAAGCCAATCACAGTCAGCGAAGCCAGTGAAACTCACGCCCATCGCTGCTGTAGGCAAAATGCCTTGAAAATAGCAAAACACCCGTTGCTAAGGGCAACCCAAAACTACTGTAGAAAAATGTTCTATTTCCCGCTGCATTTCCCGCATTTAGAGCCTTCAATGACACTCATGATTTTGAAAATTCGTGCACCCAACATAGGCTACTTGATGAGATTCACGTTTTTGAACTACTGTACTGGAGAGCCACGTGATTTTCGCGAAAATTCAAGCCTACTACTATTACCATTCCCAGCACTGGATGAGCATCTAATTCTTCCGAAAGAGGTGCACTTTGCGAAAGTGGTCCTGATTATTGAGCTAAAATCGAATTCAGGTTAACTTCTGCGTTCATGAGTCCTCTCATGGCGTAGGGGTAACGCACCCTAACTAGAGATCAGGGAGTCGTGAGTTCGATTCTCACTGAGAAGACGTGTAACTTTTTCGCAAAACTTAACATCAATTTGTCCATTTAATCCAATTGCAAACTATATGTAATGTTTAGCTTTACGGTAGTGACTATAAATAATCCAAAACACAAAGGCCAAATATACCGCATACAATGAAACTGCCTATCATGAGCTAGGTTTCTCATGTTACGCTATCACATGAACGATTTTTAAGTTGATTTGAGTTCAATGCACGCGGTACATCATTTTGAACATCAATTACTTCCAACGCATGGATTTTGTAACAAGTGCAACAAATTTTCTTCTAAACTTACATCAGCTGGCACGTCGAACATTTTTTGGTAACAGGATTATGAATAGCTTTCACTATGCAACTTACATTACGATGTTTTCGGGGTAATGGTATATTCGGAAAAACGTCATTCGGTGAAATGTCGGACAATCGCCCTAATGATGTGGTTAAATCTACAAAAAAATGTTTTAGAATTTTGCTTGATCATTTCTGTAGATAAATGTAAATCAAAATAATCTACCAGAAAAAAAAAAATAAAAAAAAATAAAAAAAAATAAAAAAATAATAATATTAATCTTTTCATACATACAAGATTTTCGACAGTTGCTATCCATCTCTCAGTCAGAGCAGACGTACAAGGTTTTCGGTTCACCTTCAAAGTAATATTGTTCGTTGCAATTATGCCAGTGTCGCGTAAAAATTGTATTGTGCTAGATACATCGATTCTACCGAAACGGCCAACTGTTCCGGACATCAAGAAGTTCCTTGATGGGGAGCTCAAGCTTGATTCGACCGTGGTGAAAAGTGTGCAAATGCACAACGTTAAAAATGTAGTGTATCTTACTATGCAGAGTGAAGAATTGGCATCTGCGATAGCTACAAAGCATCACTTGAAGCATTTTATGGAATGTGCTGGGAAGAAGCAGTCAATCCCGCTACCTATATATATTGACAGCAATGCCGTCGATGTACACTACCCGTCATAAATACGGACTCACTGAAATAAGTATTGCAACACTCAGCTGAATAATGAATCACCCCCGAAAAGTTTAGCATCACCTCAAAACAGGTTAATTCACATTGCTATATCTCGAGATCCTTACGACTTGCAAAGAAGCGATCTTCAGCAAAGTTGTTCAGGGGATCAAGGACATCCGGAAAGCGATCAGTTTAGTTCGCGATTTTGCCGCTAGGTGGCGCTAGTGAGCATGTAAAATTGAGCATTTTGAACTAGTTCTAGCTTGTGATCCATAAGAGATAGAAAGTTCGGGTCTTCGGCAAAGTTGCTCAGGGGTTCAAGGACATCCGGAAAGCGAACAGTTTAGTTCGCGCTTTTGCCGCTAGGTGGCGCTAGTGAGCATTTAAAATTGGGCATTTTGAACTAGTTCTAGCTTGTGATCCATAAGAGATAGAAAGTTCGGGTCTTCGGCAAAGTTGCTCAGGGGTTCAAGGACATCCGGAAAGCGAACAGTTTAGTTCGCGCTTTTGCCGCTAGGTGGCGCTAGTGAGCATTTAAAATTGGGCATTTTGAACTAGTTCTAGCTTGTGATCCGCAAGAGATAAAATGTTCGGGTCTTCGGCAAAGTTGCAAAGGGGTTCAAGGACATCCGGAAAGTGAACAGTTTAGTTCGCAATTTTGCCGCTAGGTGGCGCTAGTGAGCATGTAAAATTGAGCATTTTAAACGAGTTCTAGCTTGTGATCCATAAGAGATAGAAAGTTCGAGACTTCGGCGAAGTTGTTAAGAAGGCCAAGTACATCCGAAAGACAAACAGTTAGGTTGTACATTTCGCCGCTAGGTGGCGCTAGTGGGCATGTAAAATTGAGCATTTTAAACTAGTTCTAGCTTGTGACCCACATGAGATAGAAAGTTCGAGTCTTCGGCAAAGTTGTTCAGAAAGTCAAGGACATCCGGAGCACCGATAGTTTGGTTCGAGATTTTGCCGCTAGGTGGCGCTAGTGAGCATGTAAAACTGAGCATTTTGATCTAGTTCTAGCTTGCGATCCAAAGTAGTGGTAAGTAAAGAACAGAAATCATGTAAAGGACATCCAAATATCAAATTTTTTGGTTCCTAATTTTGCCACTAGGTTGCACTAGTATGCATATTTAATTAAATATATGAAAAAAAAATCTATTTTCGAGCCAGATAAGATAGGAAGTTTGAATCTTCGGCAAAGTTGTTCGGAAAGTCAAGGGCATCCAGGAAACAGTTTACACTGGAGGGATGACTGTACCTTAACATTATGAATTTGATAAGATAGAATTACCAGAATGCTGTTCAGAAATCCTTTGACATTTGGAAGTTGAAGTGATTAGGGATGGAATCATATTAAATTAAAGTGATTCAAGTCTGATCAAATGTATATTCAAGTGTATCATATCTGATTCATATGCTAGTGATTCTGGTATGCCTTACTCCATGTGCGAGTGACTGAGTCAGGACTCAGCAACTTTGCCGAAGACCCGAACTTTCTATCTCTTATGGATCACAAGCTAAAACTAGTTCAAAATGCTCAATTTGACATGCTCACTAGCGCCACCTAACGGCAAAATCGTGAACTAAACTGATCGCTTTCCGGATGTCCTTGAACCCCTGAGCAACTTTGCCGAAGACCCGAACTTTCTATCTCTTATGGATCACAAGCTAAAACTAGTTCAAAATGCTCAATTTGACATGCTCACTAGCGCCACCTAACGGCAAAATCGTGAACTAAACTGATCGCTTTCCGGATGTCCTTGAACCCCTGAGCAACTTTGCCGAAGACCCGAACTTTCTATCTCTTATGGATCACAAGCTAAAACTAGTTCAAAATGCTCAATTTTGCATGCTCACTTGCGCCACCTAACGGCAAAATCGTGAACTGAACTGATCGCTTTCCGGATGTCCTTGAACCCCTGAGCAACTTTGCCGAAGACCCGAACTTTCTATCTCTTATGGATTACAAGCTAAAACTAGTTCAAAATGCTCAATTTTGCATGCTCACTAGCGCCACCTAGCGGCAAAACCGCGAACTAAACTGATCGCTTTCCGGGTGTCCTTGAACCCCTGAGCAACTTTGCCGAAGACCCGAACTTTCTATCTCTTATGGATCACAAGCTAGAACTAGTTCAAAATGCTCAATTTTGCATGCTCACTTGCGCCACCTAGCGGCAAAATCGCGAACTAAACTGTTCGCTTTCCGGATGTCCTTGAACCCCTGAGCAACTTTGCCGAAGACCCGAACTTTCTATCTCTTATGGATCACAAGCTAAAACTAGTTCAAAATGCTCAATTTTGCATGCTCACTTGCGCCACCTAACGGCAAAATCGCGAACTAAACTGATCGCTTTCCGGATGTCCTTGAACCCCTGAGCAACTTTGCCGAAGACCCGAACTTTCTATCTCTTATGGATCACAAGCTAAAACTAGTTCAAAATGCTCAATTTTGCATGCTCACTTGCGCCACCTAGCGGCAAAATCGCGAACTAAACTGTTCGCTTTCCGGATGTCCTTGAACCCCTGAGCAACTTTGCCGAAGACCCGAACTTTCTATCTCTTATGGATCACAAGCTAAAACTAGTTCAAAATGCTCAATTTTGCATGCTCACTTGCGCCACCTAACGGCAAAATCGCGAACTAAACTGATCGCTTTCCGGATGTCCTTGAACCCCTGAGCAACTTTGCCGAAGACCCGAACTTTCTATCTCTTATGGATCACAAGCTAGAACTAGTTCAAAATGCTCAATTTTGCATGCTCACTTGCGCCACCTAACGGCAAAATCGTGAACTAAACTGATCGCTTTCCGGATGTCCTTGAACCCCTGAGCAACTTTGCCGAAGACCCGAACTTTCTATCTCTTATGGATCACAAGCTAAAACTAGTTCAAAATGCTCAATTTGACATGCTCACTAGCGCCACCTAACGGCAAAATCGTGAACTAAACTGATCGCTTTCCGGATGTCCTTGAACCCCTGAGCAACTTTGCCGAAGACCCGAACTTTCTATCTCTTATGGATCACAAGCTAAAACTAGTTCAAAATGCTCAATTTGACATGCTCACTAGCGCCACCTAACGGCAAAATCGTGAACTAAACTGATCGCTTTCCGGATGTCCTTGAACCCCTGAGCAACTTTGCCGAAGACCCGAACTTTCTATCTCTTATGGATCACAAGCTAAAACTAGTTCAAAATGCTCAATTTGACATGCTCACTAGCGCCACCTAACGGCAAAATCGTGAACTAAACTGATCGCTTTCCGGATGTCCTTGAACCCCTGAGCAACTTTGCCGAAGACCCGAACTTTCTATCTCTTATGGATCACAAGCTAAAACTAGTTCAAAATGCTCAATTTTGCATGCTCACTTGCGCCACCTAACGGCAAAATCGTGAACTGAACTGATCGCTTTCCGGATGTCCTTGAACCCCTGAGCAACTTTGCCGAAGACCCGAACTTTCTATCTCTTATGGATTACAAGCTAAAACTAGTTCAAAATGCTCAATTTTGCATGCTCACTAGCGCCACCTAGCGGCAAAACCGCGAACTAAACTGATCGCTTTCCGGGTGTCCTTGAACCCCTGAGCAACTTTGCCGAAGACCCGAACTTTCTATCTCTTATGGATCACAAGCTAGAACTAGTTCAAAATGCTCAATTTTGCATGCTCACTTGCGCCACCTAGCGGCAAAATCGCGAACTAAACTGTTCGCTTTCCGGATGTCCTTGAACCCCTGAGCAACTTTGCCGAAGACCCGAACTTTCTATCTCTTATGGATCACAAGCTAAAACTAGTTCAAAATGCTCAATTTTGCATGCTCACTTGCGCCACCTAACGGCAAAATCGCGAACTAAACTGATCGCTTTCCGGATGTCCTTGAACCCCTGAGCAACTTTGCCGAAGACCCGAACTTTCTATCTCTTATGGATCACAAGCTAAAACTAGTTCAAAATGCTCAATTTTGCATGCTCACTTGCGCCACCTAGCGGCAAAATCGCGAACTAAACTGTTCGCTTTCCGGATGTCCTTGAACCCCTGAGCAACTTTGCCGAAGACCCGAACTTTCTATCTCTTATGGATCACAAGCTAAAACTAGTTCAAAATGCTCAATTTTGCATGCTCACTTGCGCCACCTAACGGCAAAATCGCGAACTAAACTGATCGCTTTCCGGATGTCCTTGAACCCCTGAGCAACTTTGCCGAAGACCCGAACTTTCTATCTCTTATGGATCACAAGCTAGAACTAGTTCAAAATGCTCAATTTTACATGCTCACTAGCGCCACCTAGCGGCAAAATCGCGAACTACACTGTTCGCTTTCCGGATGTCCTTGATCCCCTGAAGAACTTTGCTGAAGATCGCTTCTTTGTAAGTCGCAAGGATCTCGAGATATAGCAATGTGAAATTACCTGTTTGAGGTGATGCTAAACTTTTCAGGGTGATTCAACATTCAGCTGTGTGTTGCAATACTTATTTGAGTGAGTCCGTATTTATGACGGGTAGTGTACGTCTCCACGATCTCCCTGAAGAGATTGACAATCTGGTCGTTGCCAACCATATGCGTCAATATGGGGAAGTACCGACGGTTCTTTTTCCGACCACTTTTTTACGACCGAAATTCAGATTAACGACCGTTTTTATATATGATCATTATCTTAAAAAATATTCAAAATAGAGGATCATTATGTTCAGCAAAATTGTTCAGTAGTTCAAGGGCTAACATATGGTGGTCATTCAATTGCGGAATTCTGCCACTAGGCGGCGCTAGTGAGCATAGAACTTTTGTTTTGCGGATAGCTCACGATCCTGACCACTTAGAAAGATGGCGTCTTCGACAAAGTTGTTCAGTAACTCAAGGACTATCATTATAAAAGCTATGGGATCCAAAATTTTGTCACCAGGCGGTGCTTGTGAGCATGAAACTTTTGTTTTGCGGTTATCTTAGGATCCTGGCCACTTAGAGAGATGGCGCTTTCGGCAAAGTTGTTCAGAAGATTGTGCGATATTTGCCAGAAAACCATTCGCCAGAAAACTATTCGCCAGAATGACAACCGCCAGAAAGTACCATATGCCAGAAAACCATTTGCCAGAAAGTACCATTCGCCAGAAAACCATTCGCCAGAATGTACCATTCCCCAGAATCGACCATTCCCTAAATTTTGTTTTTCAGATTAATCAATTGTAGGAGAAATAATCGAGCCAGAGCGTTAAAACATTTGTGAGATTGTTTTTGTTAGTTACTTAAAAAAGTACAGAGTATTTTGGACACCATCTCCAGTTGACTTAGTGAACCAGCTTAGAACATCCGTTTTAAGTATTGTGGTTCTAGTATTCTAATTGTTGGACTAGGTACACATGACTTCCTTACGGTTCATAAAAATATCGTTTTCTCGTGCATTCAACGATCAACATCAACATTTGAAGCTGTATAAATATGAATTGAGAAGACAGCACTTAATCCTTTGGGACCTTGGAACTAGAAAGAAGAAAACATAATCATAATTCCATTCATCGGAAGCTGTTCCACAATGCATGAAAGATACTGCTTACTGATGTAAAGATTCGATATTCAGAATGACGGATAATAAAGTAATGTTTTTTTTTAATATATGTAGTCCCAGTAAAATGGTATTATGGTTTGAAAGACTTCACAAGAGATTCGCCTTTCTTTTCAACCTAAATTGTTCTTCAAAGTTTTGTGGCTTCTCATGGACGAATTCATTGAATATTTACGAGATTTTTATATACTTTGCAACTATTGTTATACAAATCTTCTAGTATGAGATTGTTATTTTATAATTAGTAAATTCCATACGGTTTTCTTCCTGAATTTTTCAGTTTCAATTAAATATTTTTCTTTTCTAATATTATTAAGTTTTAAAGAGGATTTCGATTTGGAATATTTTACAAGTGGTTCTCTCTTCTTTTCACCATAAGCTGTTCTTTAAAGTTTTGTTGTGTCTTAAGGGATAGTTCATTGGATATTTACAAGATTTCGATATACGTTGCAACTAATTGTGCCGTCTGTTCTATGAAGTAATTAATGCCTCCACTCACAAACCAAAGTTACATTTACAACTTTCAGGAACTTTCTGACAAATAGGACAGTTGAAAAATTAATAAGAATATCCTATTAATGAAGAATGGAGAATTCTGATTTGCCCCAAACCATATCAAATAGCGATAGACAATGACTCTATTTTGAATACTTTTTCATGTTCTGAAATGTAAGTGACCATTATCACTGAAAAATGATTGGTTTATTTTTACCCGAATGTTGTACCCCCGAATAGCATTTCCCCGAACGCCAGTTATCCGAACGACACTATTCCCCGCAATCTATTCTCCAGAATGACCCAAAATTGTGGTATTAGGATAGAACCACCCACTTATACATACACCCCCCCCCCCACCCCTTAAACGACCACGTGGTTTATGGCCGGTACCAAAATAGATGCAGTTCAAAATGAATTAGGAACAATCTTCAGAGACAGGGTGGTAAACTAGAAAGAACGATAGAGAAAACAAGGAAAAATGCTGAGTTCGGAGAAACTTTAAAGAACCGCTGATTAAAAAAGAAGGTGGCATATCTTATAAACGGTTCATCACCTTGAAATATACAATAAGTTATGGTAATTATGAGTGCCAAAACATTTCCGAGGAAATAGTCCACTTCAGAAAACGGGCTATTCAAGGTACTGGCATTTGCGGAGCTGGTGTTCGGGGAAAAGACACTCGGGGTATCGATATTCGGGAGAAAATAGCGCAGCCCCAATAAACTGCCCATTGAAAAGCAAAAAATATCTGGTAGTTGTACAATAAATTCTGTACAATACAATATTCTGATGAAGAAAAGCTTGCGGTGACAGGAAATACAATTTTCTCGAAGTTAAAACTAGGTAAACAGCTTAGAATATTGTATCAAAATCTAATAGGCAAAAATCTCGCAAGAGATGTAGAATAACAGTGTTATATTGTCTCGACTCTGTGCAGTAGCAGTCAGCTTAAAATGAGAAGAACGGAATTGTTACCATACTACTAGTTCAATTTAGTGTTCTTGGAGATATGAAAAGTGACACAAGTCGAATATTGTGACGGCCATCTTTGGATTCAGAGATATTTCACCATGCATTAATTGATCAAAATCGACAAGAAAAATAATTCTGGGGAATGGTACTTTCTGGCGAATGGTACATTCTGGCAAATGGTTTTCTGGTAAATGGTACATTCTGGCGAATGGTTTTCTGGCAGATGTCATTCTGGCGAATAGTTTTCTGGCGAATGGTTTTCTGGCAAATATCGCACAATCGTTCAGAATTTTCAATCGAGAATGTTTTTACTGCCATGAAGTTGGACATTTCCGGCGAGATTGTCCAAGGCTAGCTACGAGCAGACAAGCGGCTGAAAGAAAAACAACAAAAAGGTTTTCTTCTTACCATCCTTGCAACAAAAAGGTTTTCTTGGCGGATGGTAAGAGCGTGTTGGCAAACGCTTTGGATAGAAGTAAGTTTTCAGGATGTGGACCGAACGATGAAAGAATCGGAGTGTGCATGAAAAATGTTGCATACCATGCCCACACAGTTACGGATCACCCACAGTGACGGATCACTTTGGCATTCAACATCGGATAACTTGCTCAAAACATAAACGTTGACGTAAAACATATTTTTCCCATATTATACCATTTGTCTTCTACCATTTGTAATGTTAAGCACAATATTCAACCGCTAAATAACTGTGTTTTTGACAAATGTTTAGTTGGTACTACATAGCTATCAATATATGGTCGTTTTCTGTAAGAAGTACCGTCAGCATTCATAAGCTCCCACAGGTGGTAAAATTCAAATGTTATAGCATAAAACATGCTCGTTCGCTTCGATTTAGTATAAATTCATCTTTGAAAAACATTTTTCTTGATTGTTGATTCTAAATATCGAATATTAGCACTTCTAACTAGTGATCCATAATATGAACTAGGAAATGATTGTTTACCACGGTTATGGATCACTTCCAAAGAATATAGATTTCTGCCGTTTTAAGCATTGTATTTGACATTTTCAGACAATAGCACTAAGAATAAAGCTAATGAAACATCAAGGTTAGTAAATTTCATTCTTTAGCAGACAAAAATGGGTGGAAAACTTGGTGTGGAGCGAAAATAGTTCATGTCTCAGTTACTACAATGCAGTATAACAAAAAAAATGGAATTCCACCCTTGTTTTCAGCTCTAACACTGCTATTTTTTGCAGTAATATGTGACACGTTGTTAACTTTCGTCAAATTATGCAATACAAATGCATTGAGTTGAAAATCTCTTGATTTTGCGCACTGATCCGTAATATGTCACAATTTGATCCATAATATGAAAATTGATCCATAATATGGTTTTCAGATACCGATTCAATTTTTAATTTTTATGCAATCCAATGTAAAAATTACACTCAAAACAGTTTACTAACTGAGGTTCCAATTTGAAACGATTCAATTCGTGCTTTTAAATTACAATTTTACGTTTTCCATGTCGTTTTATTGAATTTTATAGGTTGGACTCCACACTATTTGATCCATAACTGTGGGGTCATGGTACGTCCCCGAGTTGGCTGCAAATGTGATTTCAGTTAGTCGAATGATAGAGGAGGGTTTTACTGTTCCATTTGGATCCAAGTACTGTAAGATAAGCCAGGGTAACAGAGTGATTTTAAGCGGGGAAAAGCGAGGTGAACTGTTTTATTTGAGAGAGCCGAGAGATTAGAAAGGTTTTGCATACAGGAGGAGCTTATTTGGTAAGGAATATTCGATTCAGGAGGAGATTTGAAGCAAGTTTGTTTCAGGAGGAGTTAGTGTGATGAATAGGAAGGAGTCGACACTAAGGAGGAGTGTTGGGAGAAAGGTAGTGTCCGACCCCTTGTAATCTGCAATGATTTGAATGACACTAATTGGGCAAGCCGGAAGTTTCGTGTAGAATTGTTGTTAGTGAAGGACGAACTGTGGGACACAGTGAACTTTAGTTGTTATAGCTGACATTGGTGCGTGTTAAAGTTATTGTTATTACGCTTGATGCGGCTGTGAGGAGCAAAATCGTAGGTTTTTATAATTGATACCGTTCGCTCGAAAAGTTTAGGATTTTTGAATTGAGATAGCGTAATTAACTGAATATAGTTCGTGAGTTTTTTGTTGTGAAGATGGCAGAGGCGAAAATAAATGAGAGGAGTTGGCTGGAGCGATATCAGTCAGTAGCCTGCGGTATGGAGGAATAGCCTTGTGTTTTGTAGTCGTTTTATTTTCAACAGCTCAAGCGCTATCATTATAAAAGCTATGAGATTCAAAATTCCGCCACCAGGCGGCGCTAGTGAGCATAGAACTTTTGTTATGCGAATAGCTCAGGATCCTGACCACTTAGAAAGATGGCGTCTTCGGCAAAGTTGTTCAGTAGCTCAAGGACTATCATTATTCTAGCCAAGAGATTTGAGATTTTGCCACCAGGCGGCGCTAGTGATCATAGATTTTTTGTTTTCCGGATAGCTCAGGATCCTGGCCACCTGGAAAGATGGCGTCTTCGGCAAAGTTGTTCAGTAGCTTAAGGACTATCATTATAAAAGCTATTAGATTCAAAATTGTGCCACCAGCGCCACAGTGAGCTCATAATTTTTGTTTTACGGATAGCTCTAGATTATGACTATTCAGAAAGGTGGCGTTTTCGGTTAAGTTGTTCGGTAGCTCAAGCGCTATCATTATAGAAGCTATGAGATTCAAAATTCCACCACCAGGCGGTGCTAGTGAGCATATAATTTTTGTTTTGCGTATGGCTCTGGATTATGACTGTTCAGAAAAGTGGCGTCTTCGACAAAGTTGTTCAGTAGCTCAAGCGCTATTATTATAAAAGCTATGATATTCAAAATTCCGCCACCAGGCCTCACTAGCATAGAATATTTGTTTTGCGGATAGCTCTTGATTATGACTATTCAAAAAGGTGGCGTCTTCGGCAAAGTTGTTCATCAGCTCAAGGACTACCATTATGAAAGCTATGAGATTCAAAATTTTGCCATCAGGCGGCGTTAGTGAGCATGAAACTTTTATTTTGCGGATATATCAGAATGCCGACTACATAGACATGGCGTTTTGGGCAAAGTTGAACTACTCAGAAAGTTTACCGAAGACTCCATATTTCTTAGTGGTTAGGATCCTGAAATATCCGCAAAACAAAAGTTTAATGCTCGCTAGCGCCACCTAGTGGCAAAATTTTGAATCTCATGGCTCTTATAATGATAGTTCTTGAGCTACTGAACAAATTTGCCGAAGACGCCATCTTTCTAAGTGGTCAGGATCCTGAGCTATCCGGAAAACAAATAATCTATGCTCACTAGCGCCGCCTGGTGGCCAAATCTCGAATCTCTTGGCTAGAATAATGATAGTCCTTGAGCTACTGAAAAACTTTGCCGAAGACGCCATCTTTCTAAATGGCCAGGATCCTGAGCTATCTGAAAAACAAAAATTCTATGCTCACTAGCGCCGCCTGGTGGCAAAGTTTCGAATCACATAACTTTTATAATGATAGCGCTTGAGCTACTGAACAACTTTGCCGAAGGCGCCATTTTTCTAAGTGACTAGGGTCCTAAGATAACCGCAAAACAAAAGTTTCATGCTCACTAGCGCCGCCTGGTGGCAACATTTTGAATCTCATAGCGTTTATAATGATAGTCCTTGAGCTACTGAACAACTTTGCCGAAGACGCCATCTTTCTAAGTGACTAGGATCCTAAGATAACCGCAAAACAAAAGTTTCATGCTCACTAGCGCCGCCTGGTGGCAAAATTTTGAATCTTATAGCTTTTGTATTGATAGTCCTTGAGCTACTGACCCAGACAACCAGAAATCACATGAAAGTTCACGTTACAACTCGTTTATTCATACTAATTACATCAAACCCGCAAAACACCGTGGATAAACTCGTCAGTTTGATGAGTTTCCTCGCATAAAACACTTCTTTTCTGAGTTCATTTATACATTTTGTTTCGTCTCGTACACTCGTACAAAGTAAGTCGCATTAATCCGTAGAAGCTGTCAAATCAACATTTGTTATCATTAGTTAAGTCGCATAAGATCACAGGTTGATTCGGTAGAATATTTATACACTCGCATTGTATGTTATTATTCATCACATAATATATGCACGCATATCGCCTCCACTTTTGTAACTTTTATAATGATAGCGCTTGAGCTACTGAACAACTTTGCCGAAGGCGCCATCTTTCTAAGTGACTAGGATCCTAAGATAACCGCAAAACAAAAGTTTCATGCTCACTAGCGCCGCCTGGTGGCAAAATTTTGAATCTCATAGCGTTTATAATGATAGCCTTGAGCTAATGAACAACTTTGCCGAAGACGCCATCTATCTAAGTGGTCAGGATCCTGATATATATACGCAAAACAATAATTGCATGCACACTTGTACTGCCTGGTGGCGCAATTTCAATTAAGCAGTGTTGCCAGCTACGAAAAAAATTTTGAACCCTTCATGAAAAACTGGATTACAGTTGAACAGTATTGCTATTAGAGTTACATATTTCTCAGGAGCACAGAAATGTACTGTTGAGCCTCCAACCAAACCGTCTCTCAGCTCATCAGAATCCTAGTGTGCTGCGCTAGAAGGAGGCTCACGAAAATTCTAAAAGCGCGCGCTAGGTGATGTGCTCTCGGGGAGACTCGTCTCATGCGCTGTTCGGCGCTTCGGCTCGCCATCGGTATCCAAGTTGTGAAACAACTGCTTAGTAACGAATAGCCTCTACAGCTATTTTCGCCTCGTTATGCAGGTGTCTAGATGGCTTACATGATATGGTCGAAGACTCGCGATCCAAGAGTTACAATTTCGATCCTCGTTGAAAACTTTTGTAATCACTTCAATTATTGAGCTGAATTTTAAACAGCACATGTGACGGAGCACACGAGACCGCAGTGAGACACATCTCAATAAAAATGAGGCGCACCAAAAAAGGTCTCACAATGTACAGCGCTCCCGTGCGCTTGTAAGCAATGAGGCTCCTGTACCTAAGGCTACAGCACGTGCACAGTAACTCTAATTGCTATGTTGCTAAGCATTATATTTTTCTGTTCCGCCCAAGTTTGATGGTTTTGATTTTTACTTTATTCTACTTAAACAGTGTTGCCAGCCACATGAACATTTGTGATTCTGCCAACTGTATGGCACGCAACACTTCCTTCAACTTTGGTGAACATTCGGTATCGTTATCTTTAATTTTTTTTGGTATTTGCATATCACACCCCCATAAAATTGGCTCTTTTGATAACAATCGAGCAGTGTTGCCATCTATTACCAAAATATGAAAACTTGAACGGCCATTTTGGAAAGTTCTCCACCCATGCTTCAACTTTGCCGAATATGTCGAATCAGTATTTCCGCATCTAGACGTTGCATTTTTCAAAAACATAATTATAACCCTGATTTTTTTACGACCCCCCGATAACGGTCGTAAAGAGAGGTTGGGGTGTAATAAGCATTCGCAACGATGTCTGGAGGGATTACTTTCCGGGCCTCAGTAACGGCTTTCGTGTAGTGCGAATGCAACTTAAAACCCCGATACCATCGTACATTACTGTGGCGGAAGAAATTACGTCAGTTTCGCATTTTCTTCAAGTACGCACCTGGCGCACCTGTGGTTGCAAATCGCACCCGAAAATGCGATGTTCAAAAGCAGCAGTCAAATTTCAATCCCTTCCACTTCAACAAGCAAGCAAAGCTTCATTGCAAACGCCTCGCTTCTCAAGATTACTCCGCTACGGACTTTTCTCGTTACCGCACAATTATTTTAACTTGACCCCATTTCAGCCGCCCCCAATTACAGAAGCCAAAGAAACGAAAGGGATGGTACACAAATTATGTCACGCTAAATTTCAACTTTTTAGACCCCCCCCCCTTTGTCACACTTTTTGTATGAGTCATTTGAAAATTTTGTAAGGCTTGTCACGCTTGGCTTGACCACCTCCCCCCCCCCCCCTTGGAGCGTGACGTAATTTGTGCATGACCCCAAACGCCAAACACAATCTCCAGACATCGCTTTCAAAAACCTGACAAGGACGTGCCCTTGAAAGCAACACCCCACAACGCAAACCATTAGCAAGTCGCCACATCAAACGGGGTTTCCTGTTTTTTTTTTGTTCTTCTGCTACCAAAGACCTCTCCACTTGGTAGCCATCATCAGTCATCGTACAAACAAACGCGGGAAAATCTTATTAAACCGATGTTCAACAAACGATTCCAATCTACACTGGATTCGCCCGCCGCCATCGCACAGAGGTTCAGTTTAAAAAGCTGCAACGCTTTTAAATTAACTTAACTTAAATAGATAAAACATTTTTCCATGACAATAGAGGTTTGTAAGGATTTTTTATCCTAAGATTATTAATTATATTATTCGACATTTATTCTAATGTTTCTTCATGACATGGATATTCCATGTCATTTATTAGTACTGTACCAGGGAGGGAGCTTCAGTTTCATTTTCAAAATTTTATTTTGAATCTTCTGCAGAGCTTTCTTCCTGGTATTACAACAGCTAGTCCATATTGGTAAGGCCCACAACTTGACCGTCCTGAAAATTTGTTAGAAAATCAAAAGTTTTTTCTTAAGACAACGTTTTGTTTTGAATGCCCTCAATGTGATTTTTGAAAGTTAAATTTTCATCCAGTATGAGCCCTAGTGCTATCATGTCCCAAAATGCTTTGCATGGCTAAAAATAATATTTTTTTAGAATGCAACATTTTTGCTATGACCTTTCAAACCAGGACCACTGTTCGTCACGCTGTCCATTGTAGACAAATAGTCTGGCCATTTCGTTGTTTTGTTGGTGCCAGTGAGGCCGTGCGCGTCAAAAAGATTGATGATTACGATGATGGATTGCGTTGATGCGTACTGATTTTCGGTGGCGCCCAGCCAAAACTCCCCGTAACAAAATCTCGATCATCAGATTTGACCATCTTGTACACCACTTTCCATCCATTGACTAACCCGTGAATACCAGGGACGGTTTAATTTTGATAACATCGTTATAAATCCATGATTTTTCCATGGGTTCAGATACAATTGTCTTCAAAATTAAAGGAGCTCAATGAACATGGTTTTCCGGCGAAACACATTAGGCTGATACGTGTTACGTGGTTTGAAATCAGCTATTCAGATTGCAGACGAGATGTCAACCTCGTATGTGAGGAATGGGGAAAGTGCCTTTGGAGCCACTTAGAAGAAGAAGAAGAATAAGAATAAGAAGAAAAAGAAGAAGAAGAAGAAGAAGAAGAAGAAGAAGAAAAAGAAGAAGAAGAAGAAGAAGAAGAAGAAGAAGAAGAAGAAGAAGAAGAAGAAGAAGAAGAAGAAGAAGAAGAAGAAGAAGAAGAAGAAGAAGAAGAAGAAGAAGAAGAAGAAGAAGAAGAAGAAGAAGAAGAAGAAGAAGAAGAAGAAGAAGAAGAAGAAGAAGAAGAAGAAGAAGAAAGAATTGCGAAAATAAAATTCAACAGGGAACCAGGTAGAGGTAGCCGACTTCGTGGAAGACTACGAATACGCTGACTGTACGTAGTAGAAGATGCTAAACGTGCGAGGCATTTGGAGAAGGTCATACCGTACACTTCTCAACAATACAGATTCCCTTCATTTTTTAAGAAAATTTTATCTAAAAACATTAGATAATATCGAATTTATAACGTTCGTAGCCTAGTAAGTTCGTCCCAGGTAGTTACGGGTTAAACGCGCTTACTGGGCAAGCTTATTTCCGGAATTGCTGTTCAACGAACCATCAATCCGCTCCGAACACGGATCGCTGCTGCTCCGTCATACAAAAGTAATCTCATTCACCCGCTTGTTATCTCCACGCAGCACCGGTTGCGTTAAATTGAATGAAATTAGACGATATGAAAATATGGTCAAAGTTAGTCCTGGCAATCTAATTGGAGCGGCACGCCACCGTCGGGATGGGGATTCCTTACTGAAAAGTTGTTCCACTTTGGTCCTGCAGAATGGTTCAGCTCCCAAAACTGGAAGTAAGTATCCGGCAGCCAAATTAACAAACATTCAAGGAAATGGGTCACACTTTGTTTTATCGAAATGTAATCAACAAAACGATCATAAATAAGCAATAGTTTAAACATTTTTAGAAAAAAAAAGTTTAAAAAGTGTTAAATATAGAAAATTACCAAAAAAATCCGTAAGTGGATTTATATGTATAAGGTTTGAAGTGATTTTTTTTTAAATTTTTCTTTGGATTTTTTCTTTTATATTGTTATGTCAATTTCCATTTATTTTAAATGTATTATTTTTGACTTTTTTGTGTTTATTTTATGTTTGAAATTCTTATTTGCTTATTGTTATTATTTTGACATTAGTTGCTTATTTATACCCAGTTATTTTGTTCGTTGATGTTTTTTTGACAAACTAGTGATGGTTATCCTTTCCAAAGAGCACGATAATATTTTCCCCGTTAGTAGCTATCCACCCAACCGTACTCAAAACGAATAAACGCAATTGAGGTGCACGCGGTGGACGATAAACGCAAACGAAGCCATTCAAGGACGCAGTCGCTCTGGAACGGAAAAAGTGGATTTTAACTGCCGTTTTGAGAGCAGTTACAGTTGAATGCAGCTGATACCAAGGCACTTACATTTCTTTTTTATTTCTGAAATTGTGGACAATGACATTGGATTGCTTATCCCAAAGATGGTGGGCTGGATTCTTGTTCGTTCAATAATTTTGTTGGATGTTGAAATGTGTCATCTCTCTGTAGTCATATACCATCATAATTTCAAAGATTTAAAAAATTCAGTCCATCGGTAAGGGGGCTGGAATTCAGAAAAAAGTAACATCTTTGTTAAGAAAATAAATGTGACCTGAGTCACATCCTGAAGAAATTTGATATTGCTACAGCTTTCTTGGCGAATAAGTTAGGATTGCTCCCTCGAGAGTGTTTCAGCCCGTGTTGAGGTGGGCAGTCGAGGAAACGATATAAAAAGGAGATAATGAAGTATTCATCTGGACTCCACCGAGGGCAATTCGGTGTTTGGTTTCGCAACATTGTTTTAATGGCTGGAACCGCTTATGTACTTCATTGCATTAAGTTACAGCATATAATTAAGAATGTTCACGAGTCGATTGAATCATGTTCACCTATGATTGATATTGTCTCAGATTTTCATGAAACTTTTTCCACAGGCAGGGCTCATGGATATATGAATAAAAACAAATTGAGAAAAATTCAGGGACGCCCATTTTTCCGGAAAACTCAGGTGGAATTTTTTTGTTTTCCCTTGACACTACTTACTTTGAAAAATCATAACTAAAGAACGAAGCATCGTAGAAACATGCACATGAAAACCAAGAAAATACAGCATGCTTTGTTCTTAATACTACAAAGAAACGAAAATCTTCTGGTGCTAGCAACCAAAGGTAATCTTCTCGGTTGAAAAAATAGATAGTTTTAAGATAAAATGTAAGTTATGTACTGAATAATTGAATAAATAAAATTAAAGAAAAATACAAAAAGAATCTTATGTGTTCCATAAAAAAGAAAGAATCCCTTGGAATGGAAAAGAAACAGTTTTTTCAGCTTCGCTTAACGGTGTAATGTTTCATGAAAAATATAATCCAATCCGACTTATACTTCATTAAAACCAATCCCATATCGTTTCTTTCAGATCTTTTAGAAAATTTGCAATTGCTTTGATAAAAAAACCTTGTTTTTCTGATGCTTCGATTGAAATATGGGTTTTCAAAGAAAAGGGTAATATGGTAATTTTTCACAAAATTGACCATAACTCAGGAACAAAAAAAAAGTACATCCTAAAAGTTACTAGAATTGAAGTTTCCTTCTCAAAAATATTTAAATAAAAATTTTCCACAAGTTGGGGCATAGATTTTCCAGCTTTTCTTTATAAATTTCCCTAACGGTGGAAAATTTTGTGGTAAACTTTTTCCAGTTCATATTTTTTTTGGATTTCTGAGAAAATTTGCTTAAATTTTCATATAAAAACTTTGTTTCTACAATGTTTCGTTCTTGAGTTATGATTTTTCAAAGAAAAGTCTTATATGGCACATCTGGACATTTTTCACAAAATTGGCCATAACTCAAAAACGAAAAAAAAAGTACATTCCTAAAATTTCAGTGATTAAAGCTTATAAAATTACCTTCTCGAAAAAAACTTTTGAAAATTTTCCACGGATTCGGGCATAGTTTTTTCCTGCTTTTCTTTACGAATTTTTCCAACGGTGGAAAATTTTGTGGAAAACTTTTTCCAGTTCATAATTTTTTTTGGATTTTTGAGAAAATTTGCTTAAATTTTCATATAAAAACTTTGTTTCTACGATGCTTCGTTCTTGAGTTATGATTTTTCAAAGTAAGTAGTGTCAAGGGAAAACAAAAAATTTCCACCTGAGTTTTCCGGAAAAATAGGCGACCCTGAATTTTTCTCAATTTTTTTTATTCATATATCCATGAGCCCTGCCTGTGGAAAAAGTTTCATGAAAATCTGAGACTCTTTGGCCCAAACCCGTACGTTAATAAAAAAAATCCCCACCAGCTGATTGGTAAATGGCTACCATTGGCAGTGATGCATTTGAACGCGTTCAGTTCGCGTTCCAGTTCAATTTTTTGAACGCAGCGATCAAGTAGGCTTGAACATTGAGCAGTTCAAAAATATGAACCCGTGCGAACCAAAAAATGAACCCAATAGACTTTGACTGATACACGACATAAATCTATGTCAATGTTATGTTTAGAAATTTGAAACAGCAAAAGCAGTATGATTTTTCTGTTCATGAAAATTTAAGACGATCAATTCATTCATTTCTCACGTAAGAGGTCCAATATAAATTGTGAACTGAACGGGCCGTTCTTGAGCAGCGGCTGGCTCTTGCTCGGAAGTTCATTGTCTACTGCGTTCTCGTGCAAATTTGACTCGGGCTCCGTTCACTTTTGGCTCGCGTTCAGTTCATAATGCATCACTGATCATTGGTGTCTCGCGTATCTGCAGGAATTTAAAATAGACCTACCTCTTCGCGGTTCTGGTGGGTATCTTCAGGGAAGATAGGGCAACCAATTTCACTAGGAAAAAGCAAGCGTACCTTTACATCTGGAGATCACCTCAGCAGACCGAATCACAAATCGACAACGTTCTGATTGGTGGCTGGCACTTTTCCGACATTATCGCGTCAGGACCTATCGTGGCGCTACCTACTAGAGATGGTCGGGTTTCATATTTTTCAAACCCGAATCCGACCCGAAACCCGAAAAAGTTTTCAAAGAAAAACCCGAATGGAACCCGAGTTCGAAAAGATGATAAATTCATCGTTTCTGATGCACAAGGAAGCTTTCTGGTTGTTACTTTGTGAACAATTCTCATCAAACCCGACCCAAACCCGAGTAAACCCGAATGTTTTCAAGCCCGAACCCGACCCGTACCCGATAATTGTTTAGCCTTCAAACCCGACCCGAACCCCGAACCCAAAAACATAAAAAACTTCAAACCCGAACCCGACCCGAACCCGTCGGGTTCGGGTTCGGGTCGAGTTTCGGGTTTGAAAATCCGAGACCCGACCATCTCTACTAACTACGACTCTGACCACTACCTGGTGAGGATAACATGCGTCCAAAATTCTCCATCGTTAACAACGTATGGTACCAAGGACCCGGCATGACCTAGAGCGGCTGAAACAACCGGATGTCACAACTGCATAAGCGCAGCACCTCGAGGCTGCATTATCGGAAGAGGGTGACATGAATGAAGCTCCTCTTGAGGACTTCTAGAGTATAGTAAAAACAGCCATCAACGATGCAACGGAGAGCAATGGTTGCATGCCGCGAGCCGAAATGTGCAGTGATGAGGACGGGAGTATTTTGACGGACGAGAGTGAGGTGATCGAAAAGTGGAAGCAGCACTTCGACGAACATCTGAATGGAGCTGAGAGCACAGGCAATGGAGGTCAGCACAACGGAGGAAATGCCTTCGTCGGTACTGCGGCGGATGGAAACCATCCAGCCCCCACTTTGAGAGAGGTTAATGATGCCATTTAACAGCTCACGAACAATGAAGCTGCTGGTAAAGATGGTATTGGAGCTGAACTCATAAAGATTGGCCCGGAAAGGCTGGCTATATGTCTGCATCGGCTGATAGGCACAATCAGGGAAACAGGACAGCTAGCGGAGGAGTGGAAGGAAGGGGTAATATACCCCATTTACAAGAAAGGCGACAAGTTAAACTGTGAGAACTTTCGAGCGATCACCATTCTAAATGCGGCCTACAAAGTATTATCCAAGATCATCTTCCGTCGTCTGTCACCTGTAGTAAACGAGTTCGTGGTAAGTTATCAAGTCGGCTTCGTTGTCGGCCGATCGATAACGGACCAGATCTTTACTATACGGCAAATCCTCCAAAAGTATCATGAATACCAGGTCCAAATGCATCACCTTTTCATCGTTTTCAAAGCGGCATACGATAGTATCGACCGCGTAGAGCTATGGAAAACCATGGACGAGAACAGCTTTCCGGGAAAGCTCACGGGACTGATAAGAGCGACAATGGGAGGTGTGAAAAATTGTGTGAAGGTTTCAGGCGAACATTCCAGTTCATTTGGATCCCGCCGGGGACTGCGACAAGCTGATGGACCTTCGTGCCTTTTAATTCAATATTGCGCTAGAAGGTGTTGTGCGGAGAGTCGGGCTTACCAGACGGGGTACGATTTTTACGAGATCCAGTCAATTTATTTGCTCCGCGGATGATATGGACATTGTCGGCCGAATATTTGAAAAGGTGGCAGACCTGTACATCCGCCTGAAATGCGAGGCAGCGAAAGTTGAACTGTTGGTGAATGCGGCCAAGACAAAGTATATGCTAGCTGGTGTGGCCGAGCGCGACAGGGATCGCCTAGGTAGCAGTGTTACGATAGACGGGGATACTTTCGAGGTGGTCGATGAGTTCGTCTACCTTGGATCCTTGCTGACGGCTGACAATTACGTTAGCCGTGAAATACGTAGGCGCATCATCAGTTGAAGTCGGGCTTACTATAGCCTCCACAAGAAGCTGCGGTCAAAAAAGATTCACACCCGCACCAAATGTACCATGTACAAAACGCTCATAAGGCCGGTAGTCCTCTACGGGCATGAAACGTAGACCCGGTATCTAGAAGGTGGCCAAGGCTGGAAGGATACGATGGGCAAAGCATGTTGCAAGAATGCCGGACAGTAATCAGCTGCAAACATGGTGTTCGTTTCGGATCCGGCTGGTAGAAGAAGGAGTAGAGCGCAGCGAGCTAGAATGAAATTGTTGATTCAGTGTTTTCTGTTTGGATGTTAACTAAATGAATGAATGAAAGGATGATGTAACTACATCCTAATGAAATTCTAGCAATTTAAAAAATGTTTCCGATTTTAGCGCAGTTCCGTTTTTGTCAACTGCGAATTTTGACTTTGTTGCCAAAGACGGAATCCCACTGTATTGCTAAACATGCCGAGGATGGTAAAACTCAAAAGAATTGCCAATAAAATTAAGAGGGGTGCATATCATCAGATAACCGGTTCATTCGCAATCATGAAATAGATGAAATTATGACAATTATGAGTGCCAAACACTTTTCGGAGAAATGGGCCATACGTGGAAACGAGGTATTCGGGGAACAGGCGTTCAAGGAAGTTACATTCGGTAAGGTAACACAATCGCTTTTCACCTGCTCGAGAATACTAAAGCTGCTGATAAGGCCATTATTGACTAGAACCAGGTGTGGTGTACAGAGTCTGCGATATGAGTTTTATGATAAAATGCTTCTCAACGTGCATGTCTCGAAGCAAAACAAAAAAAAATGTTTCAGTGTTCTATAATGTGAGCGCACAGCCCTATATACGATGAGCTTTCCATTTGACGTGTGGGATAGCGTAAGCTTTAGCTTTCATTGGAATCGGGTCCAATATGATGCGACCGATACGACCACACACAGCCTTTGGTTGTATTGATGGACGCGAGAATGATGTGAGCGTTCAATGGAGACGTTTCGAATGATGCGAGCGAGAAAATGATTTCACGAATGGGTGTGAAAGAGACGCGTTGACCATTGATGATCGTTATACATATGTATGGGTTAAAGAATGCAAAAACCTAGCGCGGGTGGAACATGATCGTTTTGTAGAGCTTTAGTTTGTTAGCGGATTTTGCGACGAGCGCATACCGTTTCGCGGAAGTTGATCGGCAAGCGTCAGTTACCACAATGGCGCAATTCGGTAGGCTTTGTAAAGTGGAAAATTCTTTTTTTTTCTGGAGCGACAGATCGCTGTACAAAAATAGTTTGAAGCGACAGATTTTCAATAGAATTTTGCCGAAGCGACAGGTCTCCGAACATAAATTTCCGGATCGACAGGTATCCGACGAGAAAATTTCCGGATCGACAGGTATCCGTGGCAAAAAATGCGAAGCGACAGGTCTTCGTTTTGTTTTCAATTTTGGAGCGACAGGTCTCCTTAGTCGAAAATTTCCGAAGCGACAGGTCTTCGAGTTATTTTTTTTTCAGAGCGACAAGTTTTCGAAGATAAATATTGCGAAGCGACAGGTCTTCGAATTGGTTTGTTTTGGGGCGACAGGTCTCCAAGAATCGTGTTGTGTAGCGAAAGGTCCCGGTGAAAAAAAACTGAAATTTCTATTGAATTCGAAATAAATTGGAATGGTTTTGATTGGATTTAGAATGGAGAATGAGTTTGATTGGACAATGAAATGATTTAAATCGGACTAAAATTCGATTGGATATGATTTGAATGGATTTAGATTACATTTGGATTAGGGGACGGACCTGGTGTAGTGGTTAGAACACTCGCCTCTCACGCCGAGGACCTGGGATCGAATCCCATCCCCGACATAGTCACTTATGACGTAAAAAGTTATAGTGACGACTTCCTTCGGAAGGGAAGTAAAGCCGTTGGTCCCGAGATGAACTAGCCCAGGGCTAAAAATCTCGTTAATAAAGTCAAACCAACCAACCTACATTTGGATTGGAACGGATTTGGATTGAATGAATTTAGGTTCTGTTTGGATTTTTATTTGAAATGGATTTAAATTGAATTGGTTTTGGATTGGATTTAAATTAGATTTTGATAGGATTGGTATTGAATTAGGATTGGAGGATGGGTTCTGATTAGACAAGAAAATTATTGAATTGAATCGGATTTGGATTGGATACCGATTTGATTAGATTTTGAGTTTGGATTGGATTAAGACTAGATTAGATTTGGAATGGTTTGGACACAGATTGGATTTCCATAAAATTGAATATGGATTAAATTAAATTCGAATTGGATTCGAGTTGGTTCGGAGATAGGTATTGATTTGGTTTTCTTTTGGATAGGAATTGGATTTAACTCAGACATGATTGGAATGGATTTTTATTGAATTTGTATTACATATGCATTGAATTTAGAATTGATTTGTATTGGGCTAGTTTTGGATCAGATTTGGATTGCATTTGGACTGGATTCAGATTGAAGTTAGATTTAATATAGTTAGAATTTGGTTTCCGTTTTATAGTAATTCCATTTGAGAAACGAAATTATACTGAAAATTCGAAGTGGACTACATTGAATTTTGATTGAATTTGGATTGAAGATGAAAAGAATTTTCCACTTTACAAAGCCTACCGAATTGCGCCATTGTGGTAACTGACGCTTGCCGATCAACTTCCGCGAAACGGTATGCGCTCGTCGCAAAATCCGCTAACAAACTAAAGCTCTACAAAACGATCATGTTCCACCCGCGCTAGGTTTTTGCATTCTTTAAGGCCGCACGGGACGTCATCATAATCACCCTATCCATTTTAAGAAGCAAATCTCAAGAACCACTCCATATATCGAAGCGAAAAATGTATCACTATGATTTTATATGTTTAGTGCACAACCCAATAAATTTTCAGCTTCATTGGTTCACTAAAACTCGAGATTTGCTTCCACAAAGTTTTGATGATAATTGTTAGAGTGAGACAGAAGATAGGGAAAATAACACGGTCTCCCGTGTCCCCTTAACCCATACATATGTATAACGATCATCAATGGTCAACGCGTCTCTTTCACACCCATTCGTGAAATCATTTTCTCGCTCGCATCATTCGAAACGTCTCCATTGAACGCTCACATCATTCTCGCGTCCATCAATACAACCAAAGGCTGTGTGTGGTCGTATCGGTCGCATCATATTGGACCCGATTCCAATGAAAGCTAAAGCTTACGCTATCCCACACGTCAAATGGAAAGCTCATCGTATATAGGGCTGTGCGCTCACATTATAGAACACTGAAACATTTTTTTTTGTTTTGCTTCGAGACATGCACGTTGAGAAGCATTTTATCATAAAACTCATATCGCAGACTCTGTACACCACACCAGGTAAGCTTCCAAGACTGAGGGAGCGGCTATAGAAGATGTGTAATGTCAAAAGTTGCTACTCCGTGATTGATCGCAACTGGTAAAAATTGTACTTCGATCCTAATGATTGAGAGATGGGAGTTCCCGCTGACACTCAAAGTGCGTATTTGAGTCTATGACAAAAGGTCGAAGGACAAAAGGTCGAATGACAGAAGGTCGAATGACAAAAAATCGAATGGACAAAAGGTCGAATGGACAAAAGGTTGAATGGACAAAAGGTCGAATGGACAGAAGGTCGAATGGACAAAAGGTCGAATGTACAAAAGGTCGAATGGCAAAAAGGCCGAATGGACAAAAGGTCGAAGGACAAAATAGGTCGAATGGGCAAAAATTTCAGAAGAACAAAAGGCTAAACTTTTTAGATAAAAAAGCAAGTTATCACAAGCGCTACAGCTAAAATAGACCCGACAAAAACGCGCTTCTTTTCAGAAAGATCATACTGAGGGAGGTTCAATTTCAGCTGGTCAACGATCCATTCGGGGTGAAATTTTGTTAGACTTTTCAGGTCGTAGTGCATCCAGTGTTACTGTGTACGTGCTGTAGCCTTATGTGCAAAAGCCACATTCCTTTCATGCTCACCCATGCACTGTACATTTTAAGACCTATGTTGGTGTTCCTCGCTTTTAAGGGTAATTTCTCAATGTGTCTCATGCGCTTCGTCACATGCGTTGTTCGAAAACAGCACAATACTTGATGTGAAGACAACATTTTAAAACAAGAATCGAAATTGTAGTTTCCGGATCGCGCGTCTTCGACCGTATCATGTAGACCATCTAGACACCTGCATAATAAGATAAAAATAGCTGTAGAGACTCTTCGTTACTGAGCAGTTGTTTTACAACTTGGATACCGATGGCGAGGGTAGCACCGAGCAACGCATGTGTTGAATCTTCCTAGCGTGCGCTTTCAGAATATTTGTGAACCTAGCGCAGCACACTACGATTCTGACGCGTTAAAAGGCGGTTTGGTTGGTACTCGTTAGTTCATGTATGTTCTCCTGTTAATCATGTAACTCTAAGTACACCGAGGTGCATGCCACTCAATGTGTTATGTGTTGGGAAGCCGAGTGCTGGAATGCAGTAACGCCGGCTGTAATTCAGATTATACTGGAATTATAGCGTGCCGCCATGAGTCAGACTGAGGGTTCGCTCTGCCGAGGCTGGTTTCCTGTAACAATGTTCAAGGCAGCTAGGAGAAGTAGTTTGCCTAGGCTTTTTCTGCTGCATATGTTAAAGTGTTATATGAAATAGCCTCCCCTCGTAGTAAACCCATCAGATGGTTCGGAAAAGAAATGAGTCTTAGTCCAAGAGTAATGTATGTGTTTTCTGTAAACCTCCATTCAGAGCATGGGTAGATTTCAGATCGTCGGTGGTGTGACATCACACCCGCATTCCTTGAATTATCTAATTGAATCTTCTAACGGTTCGGGTTGCAGATCATCTGCTAATAAAAAGCATGATGCACAAATGCAAAAATGATCAAATTATCAGAAAAGCTCTCAGTAAATGCTAGAGTAGCTGAGAAACAGATTCTACCCTAGTTGGGACCAAATTCCAGAATAAGGATGATTATGTTTCCATGATGCTAATTAAAATCAGTCGAAACCAACAGTATCTGACTGAAACTCTAATGCATAGCCCTAAACAGCTAAACTTCAAAAGAAGGAAAATCCTTTGTAAGAAACGCAATTGAAATGCCCATAAACACTGTAAAGCATAAAGAACAGCCGACATTTACAAGAAGGCAACATTTGAATTGAAAATAAAAAAAATACAGGCAAGATGTAAAAGTGAAATCTATGAAGAACAGCCGATGTATAAAAGAAGGAATAATCGTCGATACAGGTGTCTACAACAGTATAAAATTACTATAATGTATAACTCCAAAAAAGCAGCCAATGTTTAAAAGAAGGACAAATCTCTATTAAAAAGGTATCAAATAAAAAGCCAATAATAATTACGCTACGCTTTAGAGTATCAAAATAATATCAACCGACATTCAGAAAATGAATCTACAAATTATTACTTCAAAACTTCAGATGAGAAGAGAAGAATTTGTGGTTGAAATGTTAGCAAATGAGTGTACGATAATCTTTTCAACGGTACAACTTGGACCTTTCGTCGATTCGACCTTTTGTCCATTCGACCTTTCGTCCATTCGATCTTTCGTCCATTCGACCTTCTGTCCTTCGACCTTCTGTCCTTCGACCTTTTGTCCTACAACCGGGAAGGAATGCTAGTGAGTGATGGTTGTTGCTTCTAGAGACCGAGAATACCTCTGCATCTCCACTATCACCACAAGAAGGTTTGATTATTTAGAGAGGAAAAAGAGCAGGGAATCACCTTTGCCCAGTGATGCGATCCATGGATGAGGAGAAAAAATACGAAAAAGCTAGTTAGGCTGTAACCTGTGGCTACAATTTACTCGCATTTTGAGTGTTTTGCAGAGTGGTGTGTTTTTGTGTCACCCATGTGTCGGATTGTTTTTTTTTTTAATTTGTTCACTTGTGTGTATTGGTTGGCAACATATGCACCACTGTGTTGTGTAAATGTATTTAAAGCGTTCGTTTTATCATTAATTTTATTGAGAATATTTTATCAGTTAGTTTACAATGCAGGGTAAAATTTATCGAATAATATGTATCGATGGGCTGAATGAAATTAGGCCTCCATCTCCTCCCGTAGCAAAAAAAAGCGGCAGTCAACATAAAGCAACATAACAGCTGAGCACGGTGGCAGGAGATGGCGGAATGTTTTTTGTCGATCGATGACGTTTTTTGGCAGAATAGTTCGAGTCACGGTAGGATCAAGTAGGGCGTAGTTTTTTCGGAAAGTTGTAGACCCCATATCGGACAAGTGGATCCGTTTTTCCGACTGATTCCTGCTGGAAAATATCCAGCCGCGTCGTGAGTGCTCATCCGGAGTTTGTTCTGGCCTCGCGATTCGAAATTGCCGGCTAGCAAGGTTTTTTTTTCTGGAGGATGCCTAGGAGAGGCCTCGAAAATTTTTCTGAAAGTAGCCGCAAGGATTACTTTATGAATTATTTCCGTACTTTGTCAGTGCTTTCTTCAAGACAATCTTTACCAGCTTTTACTGAGTTCATTCAGGGATATCAACATAAAATCATTCTTGGGATTAGTAGTTTTTAATCAATATATTTTCCCGATGTTTCTTAAGACTTTTTCGATCTGAAATTATTTCAAACATTTCTCCAGAAAGGTCCTCTACGTACATATCGCATGTCAATCTAGTTGTTAGATCAAAACATCTTCCACTTGTTCATTAATAATTTGTTAAGGGTTTTGAAGAAGCACTGAGGACTTCTCCAAGAAATATAACAAGACATTTTCGGAGGGTCACCGAAACTCAAGACCATCAAGCAAGGATTCTGTCCACAAATTCTTCAGTAAGTTCATCAAACGTTTTTCCAACTTTGTCTATCTAAAGCTTCTCTTCAGCTTCCTTCAACATACTTTCTGAAAATCTCTTGGAAATTCTTCAAGGAATGCTTCAAAAAATTGCAGCAGAAATTATCCAGGACTTCCTGTAAAAAACATGAAATGAATCTTCCAGGTGTTACTCTAAAGACTTAACAAGATTTTCATTAGCAATTTAACATGATTTAATTAGGAAAATATTACTAGCGATTCCTCAGAGGAGTTTTCGCAGATCTGCATTTTTTCACAGAAAATTTTGTTCTCTTGATGTTTTTTTAAAAATCAATTAGTTGTTGCTCCACTCACTGTTGCAAAACTCTGTCGAAAATAATACTTCAAATTTTTTTCAAAAATGCTTCCATTAAGTAAAAAGTAAAAAACTTACTCAAACATTCCAATCAAGTAAGGGTATGCGATATGGATTTTTTCCATGTCGATACAAAACGAAACGATACGCGGAATATCTTGCGCTGATAATGACGAAACGGAACGAAATTTAAAAATGTTTCGTGTAACTCGATACGAAATCAAATATTTCACGGATTTTTTCGAAACGAAACGACATTTTTGAATTTGTTTCGCGGAATACACGTTTAAGTTTTTTTTTCTTGTCAAAAGCTGGAAATTTGACAATAGGCATAAAAAAAGTCTTTTTAAATCCTCTACCATATGGAAACCTTAGTGTTTCTCAGCGGAATCCTTACATGTTTTGGTAAAATTTTTTTCTGTTTGTCTGAAATCTTCTTAATAACTTTATAAAGTTTCATTTCAACATAACTGACATTCACACAAGGCAATGAGTGGGTTTAATTTAAATGTTACAACTCGACTCACTTGAAAAGCAGTTACAAACATTTAAAACAATTTCAAAAATATTGAGAGGAGCCCAAAATTAATTTGATTTTTAGAAATACCTTACAATTTTTTTAATCATGTGGATGGGGATTTTTTTTTATTTCCGTACAAAGTGGGCCGAAGGGTCTCAGATTTTCATGAAACTTTTTCCACAGCAGGGCTCATCATATATATGAATAAAAAAAATTGAGAAAAATGCAGGGCCGCTTATTTTCCCGGAAAACTCAGTTTGATTTTTTTGTTTTCCTCTGACTCTACTTAATTTGAAAAATCATAACTCAAGAACGTAGCACCGTAGAAACAAAGTTTTTTTTTATGAAAATGAAAGCAAATTTTCTCAGGAATAAAAAAAAATATTAACTGGAAAAAGTTTTCCACCAAATTTTCCACCGTTGAGAAAATTCGTAAAGAAAAGCCGGAAAAACTATGTATGTTCCAATTTGTGGAAAACTTTCAGAAATATATTTTTGAGAAGATAATTTCATAAGCTTTAATCGCTGAAATTTTTGAACTGTTTCTGCCTCAATTTTTCATTACACTGAAAAGGGATTCTTTCTTTTCTATGGAACAAATAAGATTATTATTATAATTTTTTAATTGTATTTTTTTTTTTCAATTATTCAGTATATAACTTACATTTTCATCTTAATACTATCTATTTTTTCAACCGGGAAGATTGTCTTTGGTTGCTAACACCAGAAGATTTTCATTTCTTTGTATTATTAAGAACAAAGCATGCTGTATTTTCTTGGTTTTCATGTGCATCTGAAAATTCACTAGCAAAAATGCTTCGTTCGTCTTTTGGTATAAATGAATGATATTTTTTTGTTCCAGGAATTGGAACAAGGTTAGAAATTCTTTCCTGAAGAAATTTTTTAGCCTCTGAATAGTCATTTTCAGTTGCATAGATAAATTCCCAATCTTTTTTAAATTGGTCTTTCACCTTTTGCGACACAGCCCAGTCGAAAAATTGTTTGGCGTTATTAATTTCTGCTGGCTTTCTAATACTAGCATCTCTAGCCATTCGCTTAATGTCAACTTTCAAAAATGTATGCAACCATGAAAATGATTTTAAAATTAAAGCAGAATGGCACTTTTTCCCAACCTCACATGGAAAAGGTCCTTGTGATGGTATCGGTGGCAACATTAAGCGAATGGCTTGAGATGCTAGTCTTAGAATCTCTTTTTCAGATGTTTTAGAAAATTTGCAATTGCTTTGATAAAAAAAAAAATTTGTTTTTCCGATGCTTCGATTAAAATATGGGTTTTCAAAGAAAAGGCTTATATGGTCATTTCCCACAAAATTGGCCATAACTCAAAAACGAAAAAAAAAAACACATTTCAAAAATTTCAGAGAAATGCTTATGAAATTACCTTCTCAAAAATATATTTTTGAAAGTTTTCCACTAATTGGAACATACATAGTTTTTCTGGCTTTTCTTTACGAATTTTCTCAATGGTGGAAAATTTTGTGGAAAACTGTTTGCAGTTAATTTATTTTTAATTCCTGAGAAAATTTGCTTCCATTTTCATAAAAAAAAACTTTGTTTCTACGATGCTTCTTTCTTGAGTTATGATTTTTCAAAGAAGAGGCTCAAAATGGCACATTTGCAAATTTAAAAAAAAAATGGCCATAACTTGAAAATTAAAAATAAGTACATTTCAAAAATTTCAGCGATTAAAGCTTATGAAAATATCTTCTCAAAAATATTTTATACATTTTCCACGAGTTGGAGCATAGTTTTTCCAGCTTTACTTTACGATTTTTTTCAACGGTGGAACATTTTGTGGAAAACTTTTTCCAGTTAATATTTTTTTTTATTCCTGAGAAAATTTGCTTTCATTTTCATAAAAAAAAAACTTTGTTTCTATGATGCTTCGTTCTTCAGTTATGATTTTTCAAAGTAAGTAGTGTCAGGGGAAAACAAAAAAAAAATCCAACTGAGTTTTCCGGAAAAATAGGCGACCCTGAATTTTTCTCAATTTTTTTTATTCATATATGATGAGCCCTGCCTGTGGAAAAAGTTCCATGAAAATCTGAGACCTTTCGGCCCAAACCCGTACGGAAATAAAAAAAATCCCCGGATGTGATGTTATGCTAATATATACCATAAAACATGGAGTAATGATATTCATATTTTTTGCTGAACTTTAAGCTTTGTGGCTTGAATGAATGTGATTGGGGACACAAGTCGATAAGTGATCATGAAAACACTGAGAAGCAGCCTCTGTCCCAGTTGGAACATAAAGCCAGAAATAAGAATAAAAATAAGTAGAACAGAGGAATCACAGGAATATTTGCTTTAATATTTGCTGGAGTATTGAATTGAATTAAATTTTAAAGAATCCATCAACACATACCTCAGAAATCAATCAAGATAAATTTAAAAGAACTGCAAAAGTAATTAACTCCAAGAGATATTGCGGCAGCAACTTAACCAGGATTGCCTGTTGGGATTAATTTAGAAGTTCCTAATAAATTTTCTGGAAAAGCCTTGCATAAACTGTGAATTAATTCTTGGAGGGATAAAATCTGGATGAATGCAACTTTTAGAGTAAACCTTATAGAAAATGCTGAAGGTATTTCTATTATTTTGTAGAGCAAATACTGGAGAAATGATCCTATTCCAAAATCTGTGAAGGAATTTCTGGACGATTCTGAAAGAATTAAGAATGGTTGATATTATCTCTTTTTTAGATTTTTTGTTTAAAACTGACTACAAAATCACATTTTCACTAAATTTTGAGCCTCGAGAGTTTTTTTTTTTAATATTTGAAAATTTAAAAAAAAAAGTTTTGAACCTTGAGTCCTGGACTACATAGCATAGCGGCCATCGAGTAACCAATCGATAGAGTTTTCAGCTTGAATGGACGTCTGGTTCATTAGTTTTGTGCTCTTGAAGATTTGAGGTGTGGCTTTGGATAACCCAAATCAACGCGATTTTTTACGGTAACAGCGACAAACAATCGCTGCGATTTCGCTGCTACATGTAGAGTTTTATGACACAACAACGAAATCTCCGGCGATTTTTTGTACTCGCCATCGCGGAAAGAGAGCCTTTACTCATTGATGCGTGCTATTAGTTTTCTATATTCTCTAGTATTTCTCTATTCTCCCGCTGTTCTTATGCAGAGTTAAAAGTGACGTCATAGCGGGAAAGCAAGAGAGAGAACTAATGCGCGTATCAATAATCTGCACCACCTGAGCAAATATAGAACATCAGGGACTCACGCTCCGCAGCTTTTTTGACATTTGTGTACAAACAGTTTTTGCGATATATTAACGGATTTGCTCAAAAGGACACGCGATGTTCCCCGGAGGAAACCGTGGTTTTGCTCTCTTCATTTTTATGGAAGATAACATTGTGGTAGTTCATCAAACGCAGTTGTTCCTTTCCTGGGCTATTCGCAGCTTTGCATCATATCTGTGGGGCATTGTAACCCATACCACAGTTATGAATCTAAGATTAGACGATTCCTAAAGAAACGCCAAAACGTATGCTTTTACTAGCACACCATTCGTTTGCTTCGCAGATAATTTGCTGTTATAGTGTTCTAATCCATGATATGATTCGATTTAATCAATAATACGGACCCATTATTGACTGTAGCCAGGAGACGCTTTGCCTTTTTTTGTTCGAAATTAAACTCGGATTTCGAGAAATTCCGTTTTATTCCGTTTGTTTTCAATTTTCCGTGGAAATATTTTAACAATTTAGCGAAACGAAACGAAATAGCAAAATACAAATTTCGCCTGTGCGAGTTCCGTGGAATTCCGCGGAATTTCGTTTCGAACCGTATTTGACGGAATCATTCGGTATTTCGCATACCCTTACAATCAAGCAGGCCTGCCCAACCTTTTTGAACCGTGGGCAAAATTTCATAAATAATACTATGCAGCGGGCTCAAGCATTTCCATTATTTTTGTTATAACAAATAAGGAAAGCAAAATTTATTTTGGAAAAAATCAGTAAGAAATTAGTAAGAGTTTCCCTTAGTGTTCTATAAAGATATTTCGTAGGAGTTGTGTTCAAGGTTACGTCACAAAGCAGAATTCTGTTAAAAATGTTTCTAGGAAACCCTCAGCAACTTCATTATAAAATTATAGTACTAGAACCCGTGAAATATCTGTCCAGGATTCTATATGAATCCTGGATTCGGTCAGAAATCCATCCAGAAATATTTAGTTACCCTGCCCAGAGTTTTGTGAAAATTTTATTTTGACGATACTGAGAAATCCTAATCGTTTCGTGAAAATTTTTACCAAATTTTGCACAATAATACCTTTTGCAGTATATTCTGTTCAGCTAGTATAACCTTTCACCATCAAATGACGTTGCGGTCTGTACGTTGCGCCTCCCGGTTATAAAGTTGATTGCGGAATACTTTCAACTGTTCATCCAAAAATCGTCCCACGAAAAAAAAAACATCAAAAATTTACCGAGAAATTTATTAAAAAATTTCATCAGAAAATCATATTATTGTTTATCCTAGGAAGTCGTTCTAGGGTTCTCAGAAAAATTCACCAATTATTTTCCAGAGATTTTTAATGTTTTGTTCAAAAACTACTCCTGGAATACCTCAATGATTTTGTTCAGAGATTTTCTTGCAAGTTATTCTACGAATTAGATCATATCCAATATAAACAAGATTGCTAGAGTTGTTTTCTAAAAGTTTCCAACAAATTGACTCTGAAAATTCGAAGGCAAGAGACATTTAAAAACCTTTTTTCGTAGATAATTCGTGTATACTCTGGAGATTGGAAACAGAAATTTCATACGCGCGATTTGTGATGTATTTCGGAAACATTTTTGAAGGACTTCCGATGAACTTCGCAAAGAGTTCATATTATATTTTTGGAAATCTATTTGAAGAAATTCATTGAGAAATTTCTAGCACAACATTTAGCTATTAAACTCAGCATAATATTTGATAGAATCAATGAATTTGTGGAGGATTCGCGAATGAAAACTTCAAATTTTTGATTGGTTATTTTTCATTCGAGAACATATTTCGGATTCAATTTGTATGAACAAATATTTTATTTTATTTTATTTTTTTTTTATTTTATTGATGTACAAGGGGGTCAGGGGCCAAGTCTCCAGCATAAGTTTAAAAACTCACACCTTCCATAATACACCGAGGGTTTTGGAGTTTGGGAAGTAGGCAACGCAACATCTTTGACCAGAAGGTTCTTTAAGTTTTGCTTTTACTCTAGACTTCCCCTACAAGTATGAATGATGCAAGGTCGAAAGAACATGAATCAGTCATACATATAACGGTAGTGAAGTGTTTTGCCTAAGGATATGTGAAAGGAGGGATTTTGTGTGGTGTTTTGTAAATCGCTCTGTGGAACAAATTTGTTATTAGTTAAATAATAAGTTCATTTGATTTACCTTTCAATTAATATTCAATGATTACAGAAACTTTATACTTAACAAAGGCGTGGAGTGCAGCAAGCTAGGTAGGCGGATCAAGTGCGTATCGATTTGGCGAGCGTAGGGCAGAACCGAGGATGGAGAGATGCGACCGCAAACCGACGTTTTCTCGGCCATTACGCTGCCATGATAAGGATGCCTTTCCTCTTCGATGAATTATTCCTCGAAGCGGGTTAGATATGAAAACAAGGATAAAGAGAGAAGGACTGTTAGTGATTGTTACATGCTTTATGGCAGTATTGGCGTACATTGAAGTCATACAAAATTCGCTCTTTGGATTCCCACGATAACAAACCCTGAAACTAATGATAAACAACAAAAAAAATGAATCCGAAAGAGCGAGAACCTTGATGTTTCAATGTATGACAATCCAGCTTTATTGCATGTGAGAAGTTCTTGGTGATATTCTCACAACGGCCATTCAGAATGGTTCGATGGATGTAGATAAAAGATCATTGTGATAAAATTAACGCGACGACATGTTAGTAAGCTCAAAACGATTATTATATTTGCAACTGTTAATTTAAATAGTTAAGCTAAGGGTAGGTTATTGCATATAACTTTATAGATAAGCAGAAGTGCTTACGAACGTGAATCCATCCCATCTTCAAATGCACAACACTTCATTCTGGAACTTTAGAACGTCCATGTTGTAACTTGTTCACACAAGAAATCTGCCTCGACCGAGTTGGCAGAACGCGCCCATACCCCTTTCTGAACCAAAGGACAGGGAACTAACCATGATACCTTAACTACAAATACAAAAGCTACTTCTATGTTATTTCCACTACTACGCTCACGATAATTATGTTATGACCGTTAGAATAAAAACGATAGAGGTTATTACTACATAACAGAAATATTACCCAAAGAACGCTAATGTCGCCAGTGTTGGTGTAATGAATGCAAAGTAGTGCAAAAATGCGTAGAGAATTAAATAAGGTGTAAATTACAGCATTTTGTTCAATAATATTATATTATATTATAAAAGATATTTAAAAATGAAACATTTCAGTAACAACAGCGTCATCAGTTTTCTAATTATTATACATATATCAGTAACACTATTAAACTATCTCTAATACCGCTACAACCTACCTTGCTAAATAACGCAATACCGTAAAATGCCGTAATTCAAAACCTTTTGGAATATTTCTCAAAAATCGTAAATTATTGTTAATGATAATTTCAATTGGAATTATGATGCATTACCAGCATATACAAATAGCGGTATAGGCAAATTT
This sequence comes from Aedes aegypti, assembly GCF_002204515.2. Lineage (NCBI taxonomy): Eukaryota > Metazoa > Arthropoda > Insecta > Diptera > Culicidae > Aedes > Aedes aegypti. Next base: position 75,972,079 of record NC_035107.1, read on the forward strand.
CAAAATTGTTCTTAAATTTTGACTAATTTTGGACCAAATACGCGGATTTAGGCGATGCGCTGAATTACGGCACTTTACGGTATTACTAAGGTAATAATTACTACATTGTTAGTAAAGCTAACATAAATGACTATTTTCAATGACCTGTGAGACGCAGAGACCACCAGCACCCACTCTTGCGCCTCGTGGTCTACTGAAAAAGATTTATGTATATTGAACTAATACTACTATTAGAAATAGTGCTACTGAAGAAGGTGATCGTTGGTTTCCCAGTCTTGTTAGTGATTTGAGTGTTAGTAGAGACTGGTAGTAGGCCCTGCCGGTCCCTCCAGCATTACGCGTAGTTATCTGGTGTTAGATCATGCGACAGTAACTAAACTCATGCTGAAGGTGTGATAAATCAAGTGTTAAATATATTTAAGCATTGAAATACAGCTCATTATTTAACTTAAAACTATTCGACTAGCTTACATTTCATAAGTTATAATTACGATTATTTTCGCGATCAATATATTAGCATTAGAGTAATTTTTCACAATATCAACAATATGTAATCGCTTGATAAATCACCGTCAATCCCATCACCTAAGGGCAGGGAATTTGTATGAACAAATATTACAACAATATATGACAAATTTCCAAGAGATTTAAAGTAAACGTCTTGGAGCCACCCCTCAATATTCCTTGAGAAATTAGATTAGGTATACCAAAATTCATCAAGGAATATTGAAAAGTTTGCTACAAATGTTTCGGAAATAAGTCAAATATTTTTTGGAATTTCCTAACAAAATAAAGCATAAGAAGTTATCTTAAAAATGTAGTTAATAGTTTAGCAAAGAGTTGCGAAATCATGCGAAAATACTTCATAAATTGAAGCAAATTTATACACTTTTGAACACTAGGTTAAATTTCTGTCATCCAGCTGGAATTTTAACTGATGAATTCTTGGAGTTTTACAATAAGGTGTATCATTTTTATATAAAAAAAATCAAATCATGAAATTTATAGTTACCCCCAAATCTGCTAATTTAAACCAACAGGTTTATACAACTGATTGATGAGATATTAGAGCTAGAAACGCTGGAACCAAAAAAGCTTGAATGGTCAATTAGGGAGTTAAGAGAAAGTTTGTTTGGCGAAGGTGTTAGCTGAGATCTATTCAAGGTGCTACATATAGTTGCGTTGATTTTGGAATTATTACAAATGTACTCCATTTCAGACTTTGTCCGAAAGGGAGCGTAATAAATTGTAACGGTACTGTTCTAAGTTTTCTGCAATAGGGCTTTTAAAGTTACTTACTATTATTGTCGAACTCAATTCTGTGTCATCAAATATACCTGAAACGAAGAAAAAATCAATTATTATTTTTCTATCTCAAAATATGTTTTTGAGTGTAATCTGATTTGCAGATCAATTGCGAAACATCAAGTTGTTCCAACACAATTATTCGATTATTGCCCATATTGCAACATCTGCTACCGTCCATCAAAGCATTTCAAAATGTATCACCCATCAAAAATCTCCATTTACCCATCTAGGAGCACTAAAAACATCTCCACAACCTCCGAACGAACCCATAAGAATTTCCCATGGCTCTCGAACTTGACAAATGGTGATTGACATCTATTGGTTCCTCTCTGGCCATCATTCCGCACCTTACGCATCCATCTTCGGTTGTTTTTCGCCCTTCAATAAATTAGAAGCAACATTATTCTAGCAGCATGATGGAAAAGTCATCATCGCCGTCCGTCCATCTACTCGCAAATCATCGATGATTTAATTGAAGTTACGCAATAAAAGCATCTTCACCATCGTCATCGTCAAGTCGGTGCTGTCATCCCGATCATTGGTATTTAACAAAATGATATTGAGATATTCATTTCAAAGCTCTCCATAACAGAATATGTTTTGAAATTAGCCTCATCAAAATTTTTTCAACTGGGTTATTAATTATCGCAGATTTTTAAACCTTTATATAAAATTTATAACAAAATGACACATAATCAACTGAATTTTACTGCGAAATTATAACGAAATTGGTTGTGACTTTGTAATATGACGTTTAAAGCATTGTTTCAAGCGTTGATATAAAGAACAGTTGGTGATATAATTGTGTTATACATTTATGCTCGGAATGTAGTACGCCCAGCCGCGTGGTTCCAATTTATTCGCACGATTGGACGTTTTTACCCACGGGACAGGCCAATGATGGCGATGAAAGAAAGTACTATCTTCCAGGTTATCACTAGACACGGAGATGCAAAGAATGATGGAGGCGTTTTGCGGAGATGATGGTATCGTAATTTCTTGGACAAATCACTCTTCATCGCACCGTCATACTTATTAGGTTCCCTTACCGTAGTGAAGTGGAATGATGAACAAGTTGGACCGTATTCCGAAATAGAAGGGAAGAAAATTCCTTCTAAGGAAATATTAATCTTATTATCGCTGTTGAATTATTAAAGTTGAATATAATGTTCCACTTATCCGTTCAGGCATTCTTATAAAAACATCTGTCACTTAACTAGGATGAGCGATTTCAACGAAATCTTCAACTAACAATATGAAAATACTGGACTTTCTGCAAGAGTAAGGTTCGAATTGCTCCACTCTATATCGTAATAGAATTGACAAATCCTACAGACAAATATGTACTATTCTTCAATACGTAATGCTTCAGAAAGAAAACGTACATTTAATAGTATATCACTTCTTCTTCTTCTTGGCATTACGTCCTCACTGGGACAGAGCCTGCTTCTCAGCTTATTATGAGCACTTATTAACCCAACTAACAATTTTAGCGCTATAAGCCAAGATTATTTGTTTGTGCTGTATAACAGTTGAATTGAAGCAGCGAACGCAGCAAAAAATGAAAGCTGTCAAAAATAGACAGATTAGCGTTAATACAGCTGTAACGTAAACGTTTTGCAGCTACAAATCTTAGCTGAATAAATTTCGCCGGTTATCGCTTTTGCTGCTTCCACTAAGCCGTAACTCAACACCGTTAAAGATAGCAACCTAATGATGTGGAATAAAACTCGCCATCATCAATCCGGCTGCTTCTATACAATATGATTTGTTATGCCGCTCAATATATATTTAAGAAGCGCTTTGTCGTCAGTTATACAGCGAGCATACAGCAGTAAGCTGTGAAACAACAACTTGTGGCGCATCTACTCAGCTTGTTGGATGTAAACATTGCGTTTGACGTTTCGCACTCTTTTACAGCCTGAAGAAGTGGTGTAAGCGCGGCTATGACATCTTTTACGATCATTATAAAATATTGTGTAAACCGTTTTCGATGTAGAACAAAACGGTGTGTTTTCTCTGTCTTTCGATATAGACTGTGGTGGCAACGAGGACAGCGTCGAAACTTGTGGATGCAGAGATCGTGAGTTCGAATCCAAGCGGTGGCAGGTAACGTTGGGAACATTAAATTCCAGATACTTATGATATGAATTCCGGAAGCTGTGAAACAGCTTGAAAATAATATTTAATCGATAATACAGCGAAGCTGTATAATAATTATTCAACAATTGCGAAATAGTTGAGAAAGCGCCTTCCGAAGATGTTACACAGCTACTTGTCGTATATCTGTCGAGATAGAGCAATGATCGGTATGAATAAGAGCTGCCAACACAGCTTAAAAGTAGCTGAGTAGATTCGCCAGATTTGTTGGTAAAAGGATCGCATAGAAGCTTTCGTTCGTATGTACAGCGCCTTTACTCAGCATAAAGCCGTATATAGAGGGCCTAGACAATGTTTACATTTGCACTAAATGTTAGTTGGGAACTTAGAGCTTTCTTTGCCAAAGTTGCCAATTTCGCATTCGTATATCGTATGGCAGGTACGATTATACTCTATGTCCAGGGAAGTCAAGGAAATTTCCATAACTAAAAGTTACTTGACCGACCGGGAATCGAACCCGGGCACCTTCAGCATGGCTTTGCTTCGTAGCCGCGGACTCTAACCACTCGGCTAAGGAACATTGATGTCAAAGCACAACAAAGTTGTTGGCTCATAAATTCATTAAGGTTGTACACATGCAGACAGTATGAGATGCAGCAAGTTTTCACTAGAGTTCCATACAAATAATCCTATGAGAATTTAAATTACTTTTGCTTTTGTATAATTAAGAATTGACAATCCACAATCGTAGGCCCGCCATTCATTACAGTAGAGTTGTGGCTTCTTCATTATCCCCAAGCAGATAACTCCAGAGATGAGCACCGGTGACTCATACATAGTTGAGAATAATTGAATCAGGTTAATAATTCATATGCCGCTCTAGTGCTGGGAATTCCTTCTGATTGCTGGGACGATACTTAGCAATGGGGAATGCAACTATGTCACTCGACAAGACAGAGGACGAAGATTGATACGAATCCGAGCAACTCTCTCTCACGTTAATTTGCAAACCATTGTCTAATAAAGCATTCCTGCAGATGTTCGTACATCGACTAGAGGATGTTAGCACGCTGCATCACTCCTCCTCCTACGCTCCACTGGTTTAGTTATTTTAGAACAGAGAATCAGCCAATCCAGTTAGTGTTGCTCGTTGTTGATATGATTTATTACAGTTTCGTTTCAAAGTGGGACCGCCTTTTCACTGTTTCGCAGCGAGCTTTTGTAAACTTTTGCCGACGCTACAAAGTGGTTTAATTTGTTCTACGAAGCAATCATAAATTATCTTACACAATATATGATTAGATGTAGTATCAGAATTTGCCAAATTAAATACGCTTTGACTATCAAAACCACTTTTGACATTGACAACAATCTTTGATATTAGTACAAACAATTTTATTAGGATTTCTACAAACAAAGAAAAAAAAAAGTGTTAATTGGAAGTGGCAACTTTGAAAATATTCCTTTTAACGTGACAAAAAATGAACTAAAAATTCTCTTCATCGATCCTCTCTTCTGTGAATGAAGGTAAAAGGATGTATGTTTTTATATTACTGAGATTGAAACTGCGAAATTTTAGGACAATTCAAAACAAGACAATTTATTTATTTATTTATTTCTGGCCTATGGACGGTACCACTGTACCCTGTTGTAGACAGCACGTGGTGTATTATCCAACACGGTCGACCGAATTCGGTACAATTTATCATTGTATAGCAACATCTGAGAATTTCCAGTTGGAATCTGATAAATGAACTGTGCCTCTAGGCGGAAGGAACTTCCGAAGGCCCCGCCGAGGAAAAGCTTCCATGAAGGCATTTGCACAAAATATCAAAGGTCAAAACAAAAGGTTCTCTCTCGCTCTTCGTTTGCTAGTGAATTTAGAAAGGTAAGTTTCTTGGAAGATGGAACTGCGTTATTCGGGAAAGTAAGCTGCTGCTCTTACCGTTTTGTTGGAAGGTCTGTGCGAATTCTATGAATGCCCATGAGCGTAGCCAGAGTGGAACCGCATGGACAATGAATAAACATAGAAAATAAATGTTTCGCCACTGAAACTAATCTAATGTTCTATTATGAACACGTTGATATTCATAAAATCATTGCTACATGTAACATTCTTGAAGTCTACCAATAATAAGCTTTCTACCAAAGCCTTAAGGGATTGTACATCAACCACGTGGTCCTTTTTTTCCTGATTTTCAGGCACCCCCCCCCCCCCCCCCCCTCGTGGTATTTATCCATACACAAATTATGAAATTTTTATGGACCGTAGTCATTGGCCAGACCGACGCGACGGTGGCCCATTTCACATAAACACGTTTCGCTTAAGGACGTTTCACGTAAAGCAGTTTCGTACAAGAACAGGTAGCATTTCAAATAAGGCATAGAGTAAAGTGGGGACAAAAGATCGAGTGGGGTAAGAGTTTCTTTTTAAAATTTCAGATTCAATTCAAAACAAAACTTATAAATGTCATGGTGGTTAAAATGCTATTCAAGTAGAAGACTTTCACTCCAAACATCATAAAAATTTGGCTATTTATTGTTTTTTGACGTGAATATTGTAATTTTTGGTCAAACTTTCGTTTCACGGAACCAAATAAAGATAAAATCTTTTTCAGTATTTTATGTAAGGGCGTTGCTAGGCCTACCATAAGGATGCTTTGAGGTGTACAGGTATGTTCCGTTTTTATCACGTTCCGATTTTGTCACGCTCCGATTTTGTCACGTTCCGATTTCGTCAACAAATTATTCCGTTTTTATGAACACACAAAAAATATTTTATTTTTAATTTTCAAAATGTTTAGAATTCAAACTAAATACGTATTTTGAAGCATTTTAAATTCTTTTCAATAGCCTTAGAGTTGAATTTTCGACATTGTTGAGTACCTACGATGGTAGGTGTCAAGTCATATACGATTCAATATGGTTTGACTTCTACCTGTCAACTAATCAATTAGAGTTTTCAAACTTAGCATGGTCTGTTGGACAAGATAAATCTATCCTTCAACAATCAAGAGTTGCTCTGGCCACGTCCTAGCAACAACTGGATTTTTTGATTAGTTGAATACGTACCTAAGAGAGTTGCAGAGATCTCTCCTTTTCCGTATATAACATGGCATCAAACAATTTCTTGTGTAAATTTTTTAGACATAGGGGCTATCCATTAATTAAGACAATTCTGGCGGTTTTTCGACCCGCCTCCCTTTAAGGTATAATTTTTTGTATAAAAGTAAAAAAATAATTTGTATGGCACGTAAAATATCTCAAACAACCCCTCCCCCCATAACCCCTTACGTGAATAATAGACGATCCCATATATGTTCAATTCTTTTTTATAAGGGATGCACTTGGGAATAAACCCATGAATGTTTGGGAATCTCTCAAACTTGCACAAATTATAGCAAACAGCCATTGATTAGATCCTGTTCCAAGGAATAGGGGAAGAGGTCCAGCAAATCTAAGCAATCTATAGACAATTTTGGAATCTCCATATAAAAAGAAGGCATCGAGGAAGAGGGTAAAAGGCGGACGTTCGCACGTTACGCACGTTGCCATCCCAAATTTGCTGGGATCTTGATTTTTCAGCAGACATGAACCCCTTCCCCACATGGGGACTAAAATGTTAATTAGGAATCTTATACCAACAGCTATACGCTTATTCATAAAACTATACAAAAAAGTATCTTAGTTCTAATTTGGTGAAGCTTGTTCTAGAATTTGTACACTTTTGTGTTTTTGATGAACTTCTATATGAATAAAAATGGAATGGTGTTTGTATGTCACGAAAAGGCATGAGAACGGGCTAATAGACTTACATGATTATTTCACTTTTGCATTCGTCAAGTGTTCCGATGTGCTTGAGTGAAGAAAACGATTTGGAAAATTTTCTGGAATAACTTGAAATACAACTGAAACTAATCTGTCGTGCTGTATGGGAGCTTGCATGCCGTTTTAAGCAGCCTACTTGATGGCAAAACGAAGTTTGATGGGACCACTAGTATTAAATATTATTTTTACTTAACAAAAACCTAGAAATCAAGGTTAAATAGTTTATTGTCAGTCTATTCGTGAGCTAAAAGTCGATGGTGGCGCTGTTCTGGATTGGCGATTAATGCATCCCTGTCGAAGTTGGTAATACTAACTTTAAAAGAAAGATTACCACAAAAATTGTACTGATAAAATATTGGCAATTCAAAGCACAGGAAACCATATATATTCATTTCAGTTTGCAAAACTTTCGCAACATAGCTCTACCAATCGTATGTGGCCCAAACTGCAATAAAAAAAAACCTTGGCAAAAAAGGTCTCAGTTGAAAACTGCGGAAGTGTTTATAAGAACACTAACCTGATAAGAAGGCTTTTTCTGGGTTGGGATGTAAGGCCACAAAGAAGAAGAAGAAGCAGAAGGATTAGATGAACAGAGGAAAAAAGTTGTTTCTTGTTCAATCTTCAAGCTTGACCCACTTCCTTATAGTTATTTTTACAAATATGGCACACCTTATGATGCAAAGGAGACTTATGTGATTATCGTTTTAATATTCTTAATTACATTTATTGAAATACTAACCAAGAGAACTAAAACTAATAATGATTTATCACAAAATATGTTGATTGATAGGAGTTTGCAATCAACTCTCATTACGAACCTGAACAATCCAAATGCTCCTTACAACTCCTAAACATCAATTATGTGCATTTGTATAATGAAAATGTGTATTATCCTGGCAAAATTGCAATTTCCTTTTCAAATTTGTAAAATATTTTGACTAAAAAGAATAATCCGTTTTTGTCACGGTTCCGTTTTTGGCAACTGAAAAATGATGATCGTGTTGATAAAAACGGAACATACCTGTATTAGCTTTTGCATAAATGCTTGGGAACAATTTTTAGCCCATAGTGTGGCAAAAGTTCGAATCAGCGGGGCAAAAGTTCGACCCATGTATAAAATCACGGAAAAAAAAATTTAAATTACTCAAAATCCACATATTGACTTCAAATTTAGAGAAATTTGCCTGATCGTGTGAAAAATGTTACCAAAATTTTACATTTTCACTTAGTTTTGCGAAAAACTGCTATTTTTAGGTATATTGCAATTAACCCTGTTTTGGGCATTTTTTTTATGAAAATTTAGTGTGTATTTTCCGGCAAACATATATTTACGGCTGGTATAAAGTATGCCTGTCATAAAAGAATCAATATTTAGTGTTTTAGTAAGCGAACTTTTGCCCCATACTAGATTCGAACTCTTGCTCCACCGGTGGGGCAAAAGTTCGTTTAAGACAATCAATTTTGAAACTGTTATAACTAAAAATGGGTAAATATTTTGACACAAGTATGTTCAGCAAAATTAAAGCCAATATGTTGAAGGTTCACTTTATGGTATTTAATTTGTATCAACTGATATTGTTTTTCTCGGAACTTTGATTATAACACTAAGGTCGAACTTTTGCCCCACCTTACTCTAGAGTAAGGTGGGGCAAAAGTTCGACCTTAGTGGTACCGTAATCCGGGGGCAAATTGATCACTGGGGTGAATTTGATCAGGTCGGTACCAAAAATCATTTCCTTTCAAGGATGCTTAATACTTCGTTGCCATCACAGACAATCAATGTTTTCTAGTTTATAGATGTCTAATGATGTTTTTCAACTATTTCATTTTTATAAAGGTCAGTTTTGCATATAAATATTCACAGTTTTAGAAGGTATTAGCAATACTGTTGGAAATGTCGGTACTAAACAATCCGCTGGTGCTAGGCCTGCATGTAAACTTTGAGTGATAAAAATGTTGTGTTAGCTTCAGTGTGAAATGCTGAACTGATTTCTGAAATCGTGCAGCATCACAAGAATAGTTTTTTGCACGCAAAACCGTTTATTGTTGAATAACGTGCTTATTTCAAGGAAAATTGCATACATTTAGGCGTATTATGCAGATTTACGAGTTGTAAGAATTTTGACATCATTTTTAGTTTCAGGAGACCCAAATTTAGTAGATATGGAAATTTTACATTCTAAAATATGCTTTATTATATAGTGATCAATTTCGCCCCAATGTGTCATTTTCAATTTTTGATATTAAAACTAATTTTATGAAATGTTAAATTTTATTTCATAAAAAATCGATTACATTAACCGATAGAGATCAATGAAGTACTGATTATACAGAAATAAGATTGACCATTTTTGAATTCTAAAGGAAATCATCACAAAAAGTTGTGAAAAAGTGATCAATTTGCCCCCGGATTACGGTATAATCAAAGTTTCCAGGAAAACAATAGCAGTTGAAACAAAACAAATACCATACAGTGAACCTTCAACATATTGGATATAATTTAACTGAACAAACTTGTGTCAAAATATTTACACATTTTTCGTTATAACAGTTTCAAAATTGATTGTCTTAAATGAACTTTTGCCCCACCGGTGGGGCAAGAGTTCGAATCTGGTGTGGGGCAAAAGTTCGCTGGCTAAAACACAAGATATCGATACTTTTATAACAGGCATAGTTCATACCAGCCGAAAACTTAAATTTGCCGAAAAATACTCACTAAATTTTCATCAAAAAATAACCCAAAACAGGGTTAATTATAATATACTCAAAAATAGCAGTTTTTCGCAAAACTAAGTGGAAATGTAAAATTTTGGTGAAATTTTTCGCACGATCAGGCAACTTTTGCTAAATTTGAAGATAATGTGTGAATTTTAGGCAATTTGCACATTTTTCTGTGAGTTTATACATGGGTCGAACTTTTGCCCCGCTGATTCGAACTTTTGCCCCACTGTGGGTTAAAAATCGATTCCAAGCATTTATGCAGAATGGGGACGGACCTGGTGTAGTGGTTAGAACACTCGCCTCTCACGCCGAGGACCTGGGATCGAATCCCATCCCAGACATAGTCACTTATGACGTAAAAAGTTATAGTGACGACTTCCTTCGGAAGGGAAGTAAAGCCGTTGGTCCCGAGATGAACTAGCCCAGGGCTAAAAATCTCGTTAATAAAGTCAAACCAACCAACCATTTATGCAGAAACTAATACACCTCAAAGCATCCTTATGATAGGCCTAGAAACGCCCTTACAAAAAATATTGAAAAAGATTTTATCTTCATTTGGTTCCATGCAACGAAAGTTTGATCGAAAATTACAATTTTCACGTCGAAAAACAACAAATAGCCATAGCTTTTCCAAATCTCAATCAATTTTTATGATATTTAGAGTGAAAGTCTCTTCCTTGAATAAAATTCGAGCCACTATGACGTTTATAAGTTTTGTTTTGAATTGAGCTAGAAATTCTCAAAAGAAACTCTTGCCCCACTCGAACTTTTGCCCCACTTTACTCTATATTTCATAATATGCTAAATTAAGCTATTTATTACCTATCGCCTACATTAGACTGGCCCAGCTCAGTATGGGTGAAAAATAAAGTTGTATGATTCCACGGGGCACCCCCCAGGATTATTTCTTAGGGTTAGAGGAAGCCTTTCTGAAAAATTCAGCTCATTTGGTCGTTCCATGAGCTGGCGCATTTGAATTGAAGGTTATATGGGATTTTCAGCTCAAACATATGAGCAACAGCACATCATCTACTGTTTGGTTCAGGAAAATTGATGATCGCGTTCAATTGGACCCAGAATGTCAAAAACACTACTTGATGTAATAGCGAAGAATATTGTAGAAGATTGTACCATGATCAAAATTAATAAAGTTGGTGATTTAACCATCTGAAGTATATCATGCAATACTGCTTGTATTTCTTCAACATAGCTTGGAGGTAGCCGCTAAGCGCATCATAGCCACCTATGACGCTGGGCGAGCTGAGGCACATGTCGGCACATGTAAATGACTGTACGGGAGTGCTGATCTAAGCCTAACTTTCAACAACTGAAAGAGTAATGAAACTGAGATTAAATCCAGATACAACCTTCTGCAATTATGTTCATTAGGGTATCAACTAGTGCATTTGTCATTCTGGGCTTATTTGAACGCGAACATTTTGTATACGGAACGAAACAGTGACATAGGATCAATTTTCAATATATTTGAGACGAATATCCCATACAAACTTCAAATCGAATGCGCCAGCTGGTGGAGCAACCAATTGAGTTGAAATTTTGAGAGCGCGTTTTTCTTACCCTAAGGCTCATATCTAGGGGGTGCCCCGTTGAGTTTTACAACTTTTTTGTTTAAGGGCCAGTCTAGCCTACATGGTAGTATACATGTAGACGATAGGTAATAAATGAGAATAAAATACGAAGGAAGAAGAATACAAATAATAAGAACAAGAAAGTAACAAAGGTACAAGAACAACTTACCTTACACGTTACAAAAAATGTTGTCTTTGGGTGGCAAGGCGTCTTCATACCAATTCGTTGTAAAAGAGGAAATTGGCTGTCATCCAAAGTGTTTCGCATCCGGCAAAAATTCGGAATACAACAGTTAGACGGAAGTATGTCGAAGATGTCAAAAAGGGTCATATTTGGATGTTAAATTGATTTTAAGATCGCTTGCTATCCTACCCTCCTCCTAACGGAATTCCTAGCCACGCCGATGCGACTGCCTAACGATTCTTCCAAAAGTTGAATTGAAAAAGGTACATTTCAACTGACAGCAAGAGACGAGAAGATACTCAAACAACACGGAGGTGTCTAATATGCCATCAAATCCTTAATCATTATGATAAAGAGATAATCCCTGGAAAACCAGCAAACAACTTATTTCATAAGAATTTGCCAAATGTCTTTGATATGTTTTCTGAAGTTGTTTTCTTTGACTTCAATTAGTGTTCGGCACGTCTCTCGAATTCTAGTTAACAACCCTTCCCAAAAGACCATGGTAATGGCATATGGTCGCTCAGATATTTTCTACAGCCAGTAGTTTTAATTAAATTTTCAGGTTTCCCTATTCCGCTGCCGCACTGACCTATCCTTTCATCTACACAGTATGTGGCATCGTGGGGGAAACCTGACGTCATCTTCAGTTCGGAGCAATTTCCTACATACTTTACCCATTCTGCTGCTGTCGCATGCTGTATGGTAGACATTCACCTGTTGGTTCGCCGTTCCAAAAGGACATCGGACCTCATTCATTACCCAAATTTCAAGTGCTGTCGTTGGCTGACTGGCACTAGCAGCTTATCAGAGAGAGGAACGTACGTTGGTACAGCCCAAGGAGATTAACAAAAGTAGCAATCAGAAGCAGAAAACCAATGGCACATCGCAGCATGACTAGAGCAAATGTATCATTAGTGGTGCAACTGAGGGAAAACAGATGATATATGGTCGGGGTTCTGCTAAACCGCACCAAGTGCCAAAACCATTATTTCGAGATATTAAACTTTAAAGTTCACTCGTCTGCGAGTAGATCGCGATTGACACTTTTGGAAATTTTATCGTTCACAAATGACTAATAGGGTCTACTAAGTAACTCAAGATAGAATATTCAAGAAAATCATCAAATATTTTCCATCTAATCAGATTTGATTTCAACTCAAGAGGTACTCAGTTCACTCTGGCTGAACAAAAAATTGAAGAAAATGGTTTTCAGTTCGGTATGGTTGAATGTGTTTCATGATTTCCAGCAGCACAGGGAAAAAATGAAGACAAACGATTCATATCATCGCCATGCATGTTGAAATGTATGTCACAAATATTTATGCACTATGAATGAGAAAGATTTGTAATTTTCTATAGAACTGGCCACAATGTAGTGTTGGGGACCTATGCGAACAATAAATTAGTACAAGCCATCCTAAACGTATTCTAGCTGTTTCTCTTGATGGATTATCTATTTCAACAGAAGAGTTGTTGAATCAGATCCCTCACGCATTCAAAGATTCGAAAAAGACAATAATGATGTAGTTAAAGAATGTGACGATCGAAGAAAATCATGAATTTGTTCTGCCAGAGCGCACCAAGTTACTCGCATTTACTTTGGCTGAACAAGCTCACGATTCTTTATGTGAATTGGATACCAGGAATGGCATGCAATTCATCATTCCCGTTGTACATGACACTACTTGTGCTTTATTGTTCAAAAATAGTCACAAAAGCTGAAAGTTGATTGATTTTTTATGACTCCCTGTTAAGAACAAAGTAAAAAAATATTAAACGGGATTCGAACTCGTGTCCTTCGAGTGGTGATTAGGCATACTACCTCTCGGCCAACAGTTCAAGTTGAGCGAAAAACTCGAAACAAGCTATGCGCAGTCTGATCAAGGAGGCTTGATGATGAAAACAAGTAAAAACGTCATTTTATTAACAGCTAAAGCGCACCAAGTACTTCCAAATTATTCAGACAACATCAAATTTAAATGTCATGTTATTTCATTACGGCTCCTGCATGGATCCATCGACATATTATACATAAAGCGAAGTCAAGCGTTTGGCGAATGTTGATATCTTATCTTCATACAAAAACACGGTTTTTATATAAATGGTACTCGGTGCGGTGTGGCTGAACAAAATTTCAATGATAATAGATCAGCACCACCGAAACAACACTGTATCTTACAAAGCCGTTAACTTACATTACATGCTAAAATCCGTTGGTGTTGTTCTTGTATGTTGTCCGGAATGGCCACTTTGCAATATTTGAGGAAACATTCAAAAAAAAATAACGTTTGAAATCAGAATACTAAATTATCTCCAATGACAAGCTAAGGCTTATGGTTCGCCCTGGTTGGATACAATTTCAGTTTTACATATCCTGCTAGAAAAAAAAAAAAATTTACTCAAAGAGGGATGGTTCAAATTATTCGATATTTTCAATGTAGATAGGTTATGATAATCTGAATCCTCTAGTGTAAATAACTCATTTTTGAAAACAATGGCGTTTGGTGCGGTTTAGCAGAACCCCGACCATATGGTGATGAAATCTGTCATTTTTACGTAATACCTGCAAAAATCCTAGTACCGATAATAGGAACACTGTTCCTGGTGTAATGAAACAACATTTTTAAGCAAGTCAATTGTTTAAAATAGTGTTATGATTATATTTCATTGCTCTTCGATTGTTTGAATCTTTTTTTGCAATCATAGACAAATATCACATAGTCATTTATTAGTGTGAAAAAAATGGTCGAAACACACTTCCTCCACTAACGGAGTGTTGCCCTGTACGATGCAATGTGTGACTTTTGATGGTTGGTCTGTTTGACCTACCGTCATCACTATCATCATCGTTATCATCCGAGTGACGGTTTATGCTTCGTTTTGATACTGTCATGGTCGTTTGCACAAGTAGATGTTTTTTTTGCTTTGGTGGTTGTTGCTCCTGAGCAATTTCGCAGAAAGAACAAGTACAGAAGATTAGGGATGGTAAAAAAAGTATGGGAATGGCCTTCTGTCCAACATGTATTCCACTGGATATTCAATTACTTTGGCATGAATGATTTCATTTAGTAACTTTTAGCACAATTTTAAAAGTCGTTGGATCTACTCGTCAAACCCGTTCCTAAACTACGATTTTTGTATGGGTTTTAGATGATTTTCACAAACCGGAAGTTCCATCTTACATTCCAACATGACGCAATGTTCGGGGCCCAGATAGCCGTAACGGTAAACACACAGCTTTTCAACAAAACCAATCTGGGGGTCGTGGGTTCGAATTCTACCGGTTAAGAATCTTTTCGTAAAGGGAACTTTCTTGACTTCCTAGGACATAGAGTATCTTCGTGTCAGTAATGGTAAATCGGCAAAGAAAGCTCACAGTTAAGCTGTGGAAATGCTCATAAGAATACTTAACTAGGAAGCAGGCTCTGTCCCAGTTGAGACTTAACATCAGAAAAAAATGATGTGGCGTTAGACATCAACCTCTGTTCTTTAGTTCAACAGTCTTATTTTGAAAACACAAATATTGCATGGGTCAGACATCGATTTCCGCCATATATCCGCCTCCTTTACCCTTGAGAAGTGCAACCCCACATAATAGCCAAGAAAATAGATTCAAACATTCAAACCGCGGTTGATTAACTAACTTTAAAAATTATACTCGACAACAGTAACTGTTGGTCCTTCCAAATCGGATACCGAACCTGTGAAGTGGAACTGGACTACAGTCCTTGGTTCGCTACCGTAGGCTTATGCTGGTCAACGAGGCGACCAGACGAGAAACCCCCGCCAATCAGCGAGTCGATCAGCGCTAATTGGGACATCCTTGCCGCCGGCGAGGATACCAGAGAGTGTAGAATCTCTGTCACAACAGACCGTGCGAGATTCTTACGGTCGGCGAGAAGATCGGTACCATCAAAGCCTTCTACTGGACAACAAGGAGCGCAGTAGAAGCAGTGCCCGTTTACCCAGGTCATCGAGGCGACCAGTCCAGGAATTCTCGCCAATCTGCGAGAGGATCACGTACATTCTTGCCACTGCAAGATTACCAAAGAAGTGAGTGGCATGGCAGTCTGCGAGGCGATCGATTACAGCGAAGTATTCTGATGATCAACGAGAGGATCAGTAGAAGTGGACTTCGTTTTTCCTGCACAACAAGGCGTGTAATAGAAGTTACTTCTGTGTCTCGGCTGGTCAGCGAATCGAAAAGTTTGAGAAATCCCTGTCGATCTACCCCATGAGCAACTACTCGCCTAGTTCGGTGTATCCCCGCATAGATGAGATACAGAAATATATCTATCTACGTTCTAAGTCACCCAAAAGGTCACATAAATCATTCGTAATCTACAGGAAGTGAAGGATGATCTATCCAGAACGAGATCATCCCTGCTACGAGCCTACGAGAAGAAGCTGGATATGTACTACCGAGAGAGCATCAACTTTCATCAGAAAATCCTGGAACATATTCCAACGTGTGAGTTCGACGAGCATCATAAACTGCAAGTAAGGTTCAACTAGCTTCATACCGAAGTGTTGCTGAGGATCGAGCAGCTATCCATGAGCATTGCCGGTAAGTTGACAATAGGTGAGAGAGAATGCTTGGTTTTGAAAAGCTTTCAGAATAGGTAGCGGTCAGAGTACAACCATGAGAAGCGCTCTGAAACGTCCTGGGGTACGACGGCTGAAAATAAAATGGAGTCCATGTACTCTCATGCGTCCAGCAGGAAGCAACCGGACCGCACTGGAATCCCTTGTAAGTCGCCAATGAGAGAGTGCTCTCTGATTCACCAAGCGGTATGACGTCTTTGATCACTGTGAAACCCGAGATTCAGTCAGAGTATTATCCGTAGAAACTGATTGAACCGTCTTGCGTGAGTACAGCCAGTGATGATTGATTTACGGATAGGTTACTCCATACAGCCAGACGTGGAGTCATCGATCCAGTGAGTAACATGTATTTTAATCCAGGCATGTGTTCCATTCCAGAGAAAAGCAGTCACACCATTTAGCCGCTAAGACGATGACGACTGCAATCATGATGAATCCAGAATCTACTTGGAATGATTTTTCTGGGCCGTCCTGTGTGAATAAGCATTTCCACATAGAGCTCGCAACAGCCTATGTTTGAGCCCAGTCAGTCATCTGAGGCCTTCCTTGCCCGAGTGGTTAGAGTCCGCTGCTATAAAGCAAAGCCATGCTGGATTCGATTTCCGGTCGGTCCAGAATCTTTTCGTAATGTAAATTTCTTGACTTCCTTGGGCATAGAGTATAATCGTACCTGCCACACGATACACGAATGCGAAAATGGCAGCTTTGGCAAGGGTAGCTCTCATTTAATAACTGTGGAAGTGCTCATTGAACACTAAGCTGAGAAGCACGCTCTGTCCTAGTGAGGACGTAATGCCAAGAAGAAGAAGAAGAAGAAGAGCCATTTGAGGAGGACGAGGAGTCAGCGTTAAGGAGGAACTCTGTGATCAGTCTTGTGCGACTCAGGTTTTTCATGAGGAATTTGATCATGGAGAGCGTCATCTGCCGTCTAGTGGTAATCTGCAAAATTACACTTTGACCAATACACGTCAAGTAGACCTCATTCCGGAGGATCACTTGTGTTTCGATAACAAACAAACAACTCGAACTCACCCAGGATGTTTACGGTAGGCTGTCGTGTGTAAAGCCACAGTGTGTTATGACAGCTACCAACCAAATGCAGCTCATTGAGGAGGAGACATCCGAACATCCTACGAATAAGAAGATATCACCAAGTCGGATTTGATGTTGCGGCTAGTACTCATCGAACCGTATTGAAGTGCCTTACCTCGGAATATGTGTGGTTCCTGAAAAGATCTTGCAACATGTCGGATGAAACTCCAAGCTCCACCGACGGCTATTGCGAGCCATTCGAGATCTGAAGCGCACATTGTGAAGCAGGCCCTACGAGAGGCATGTTTAAGCCTGCGTCTCCCTGGACCGTGAAACATCGTGTTCTTCAGGACGTCACTGTCTTTGAGCGATCCAAAAGTCCAACTGAAATGAAGAACACCAACCTCAGGAAGCCCGACACCGTATAGCAATAGTTTTCGTATAATGCACCCTACACACGCTCAGTCTATTTGACCAACATTGGCTCCGCTCCCAAGTTAGTCAAACCAGTTTATGTTCGTGCGATCGTATGTCAAACTGGCCGATTTTGATGCACTTACATTATCCACCATATTTCAAGTGATCTCTGCTCATATGTGATTATGCAATCGGAGAAGATATTCTCGAATGTTCCGTAATTGTTGTAGTAGATAAAAAACACAGGATTTCAACCAAACAGTGGCTCATAAACAAGCTTGAACAATTTGACAAAACACCGGTACTTGAACATTGGAGACAAACATATATACATACAGGGAGCTGGGTTTCAGACAAATTGGCCGATAAAAACCCCTAAGCCTAAGAAAATTATACCTCTACGAACATTCCTAGTAAATCCTCTAAGAATATTTTTAAATGGAACTCTCCACATATCGCTATAATGAAATTCATTTAGGGATTTGTACAGAAATTCCTTCAAAGATTCTTTCAATAATTTCACCAGGAATAACTTCAGCAAATCTTACTCGCATTGCTCCAGAAATTGTTTAAACGATTCCTCCAGAAGTTAATTTTAGATAATTCTTCAGCAATTCCATAAATAATTCCACCAGGAATTCTCTCAATTCCACCAAGGATACCTCAAAGAAACCCTCCAGTGGATCTTTTAGAACTTGCTCTAGGAGTTTCTCCAGAAATCTCAGTTGGAAATTCTTCGTATATTTACATCAGAAATTCCCCTAGAAATTTCTACAAATAAAACCCAACAAATTACTTTATTCTTTAGAAAATCTTCCAAAAATTTCACCAGGTATACATCCAAAAAATAATCCAGGATTTTTTTCAGCGATTGATCTAGAAACCTCACCACTGGTTAAAACATGAGGCATATGATTTCTTTAGAAACTCTTCTGATTATTATCCCAGAAAATCTACAAGAAATCACACCAGGATACTTCAAAGAATTTATTCAGGCTTCAGAGATGCCTTCTGAATACCCCTAAGACATTTCTCTAGGTCTAGTTCCGGAAATTCCTTTCAATATTCCAGCAGAAAATCCTTCAGAGATCCTGCATATTTTTGTAGGGATCCCTCATAGTAATTCCTCCAGAACTCTCTGCAGAAATAACGCCATGAATTTCTTATGAAGTTCTACCAAAAGTGACCACCACCAGAGATGCCTCTAGGATTTCTGTCAGATTAAACACCAGGAATTCCTCCACAAATACTACCGCGATTTCCTCAAGTAAATCCTTCAGCATTTCTTTCAGTGATTCCTCGAGAAAATCATTTAAAAATTCCTTCAGGAAATGTTCCACAGATTTCTGCAGAAAATCTTTCAAGACTTCTCTAAAAAATTTCTCAAAGCATTCCTTCTTCAGGAATTCTTCCGATGTTTTCATCAGAAATTCTGTCTGAAAATTGTTCAGGAATTCCTGCAGAAAATCTTCCACAGATTCTTTCGTCAATTATACGAGGGGTTTTGCCAGAGTTTTCTGAGTGATTCCTTCAGAAATTCCATTGATACACAAAGCTATAAGGATTTCTACTGGAAATACCCCAGAAGTTTCTTCAGTGATTCATCCAGAATTTTCTGCACAAATAACACCAGAAATTCCTACACAAATTACCATCAGTGATTTCTACAGAAATTTCTGAGCGTTTATCCAGAAAATTCAAGTTCTCCTCCAAAAATTCAAATAGAGATTCTTTCAGGGCTACTTGAAAATTAACTTCAGAGAAATAAACAATTCAAATGACACAGCTTCCTCCGGATTTTTTAAAGAATTCCGTATCAAATACCTTGAAATATTCCTTCTCAAGTTCATTATAAAATTCTTGTGGGAATGTCTCCAGAAATTCTTCTAGGCATTTCTTTGAGAATAAGTCCAAAAAATCCTACAGGGATTCCTACATAAATTTCTCTAGGAATTCTTCTACAAATTCTACAATAAATTCTCACAGAAATGCTCCTAAAGATTTCTACAGAAATTTATTCAAAGGATTCCCCCAAAAATTTCTACAGAGATCCCTCCACGATCCATAGTGCTCCGGAGATTTTGACAGAAACTCCTCAAATAATTCCTTCAATAATTTCTTTAGCAAAAATCCATTCAGTAATATCTCTGGAATATCTATAACGAACTCCTTAAGGTTATTTCACATGCACTCCTCTACGATTTACTTCTGGAAATTCTCTAGAAATTGCTGTAAATTTGTTTTTAGGTCGAGTAGATATGGACAAACATTGAATGAACGGCTAACAACATTACACTGAAATTACAAATACAATCGGATACAATGACATAATTCACATAATTCCTCTGGATATACGTCCAGGATTCCTGCTTTAATTTAGTCCAATTCCTCCAGGTATACAACCATCAGGAATTCCTCCGGAAATTCATCAAGGGGTTTTGGAGTCTTACAAAAATCCCTTCAGAGATTCCTCTCAGAATGTTTGCAAATATCTATGCAGGAGTTTCTTCAGGTTTTCTTTCAGGAACTCTTTTGAAAATTCTCCAAAATATTCATTCAGAAATTAATTCGAAAATTCTTCCAGTAATTTATCATAGAATCCTGTTAATATTTCTCCACGAATTCCCTCATATATTTTCCATGGATTCCACTACAAATTTCTCCAACAATTTCTTCAAAAATTTCTTCACGGTTTCAGCGAAAAAATCTTTAACATTTTCTTCCAGAGAATCCTGTAGGAATTCCACCATATATTCCATCAAAATGTTTGCAAAACTTTGTTAATGATTGTTACAGGCATGTCCCCAGAAACATCGCAAGAGATTCCACCAAGTGTACCACGGCGAGGAATTCATCATGAGACATATCAAGGGTTTTCAAAGCCTTTCAAAGGTTACTTTGCAAAGATTTTTCAAGAATAATGCTCAGGTTTTTTTTCTCCAGAAATTCATTCTTGAACTCCCTTTGATGTTCCCAACAAGATTCAATCACTTCAGAATTTCCTCCGGCAAATCTTCATGAGATTCTTAAAAAGATACTTCCAAGAGTTCCTTTTCCTCCAAAATTCCTTCAATAAATCAACTAGTAAATCTTTGAGGATATTCTCCAGCGATTTTTCAGAAATTCCTCTGTTAATTTATTTTTGAATTTAATCTCAAAATGCTCAAAGTAATTTATTCAAAGATTGCGTCACGATTTTCTCCAGGCATTTCTTACGGAATGCTTCCAAAGATTCTATCAGGAGTTTCTCATGACAATTTTTCCGAAAAAATTTCTGTGGGAATCGATCGTGCAATTGTTGTAGGAATACCTAGATCGATTGCTGTCCTGAACCTGAAGATATTTTTGGAGAAATTCCTTGAAATTTGTCTGAACAAATATTTGGAAGAGCACCATAAGTAATCCCTGCAAATATTCCTGGAAGAATTTCTGGAATATTTTCTAGAGATTTCACTTTGGCCTCTATAAAGAAATTTCTAAATGGAACCCTGAAGGAATTTTCAAGAAGAATTCCAGGAAGAATGCTCGGAGGCATTCTCAGGGGATTTCTTAGAAGAATACGTAGATGAATTGCTGAAGGAGTATTGTAAAAATTTCTGAAGTTTTTACTGGCGCGATTTCTAAAGCAATTTTTTGAGACATCGCTTTATCTTTAGAGGAATTACTGAATGAATATATGCAGGAATTTTTAGGAGAACCCTAGAGTCCATTATGAAAAGATATTTGAAGAATTATTTGAAATCCTGACATAGTTTCTAAAGATATCGATTTGAGGAATTCCTAGAGCATTTGATGGAGCAATTACTTGACAAAAATTTAACTAATAGGATTGAATCCTTGAAGAAATCCTTCTGAAGAAATACATAGAGAAATTTTTGGAGACATTTTTAAAGAAATCATTGGGGGAATACTCTTAGTAATCTCTGAAAATATTCCTGTAAGATTATTTGGAAGAATCTCATCATGATTTCCTGATAAAACCTCTCGAGGATTTTATATAGCAATCTATTAAACAATTTCTTGAGGAAACTCTTAAATTCTTAATTTTTCTTCATGAAAAATTTCATAGGGAATCCATCAAGGTATTTCTGGAAAATTGTTTAAACGAATGTTTAAAAAATCTATGGATGATTTCCTAAAGAAATATCTAAAGGATTTTTTGAGGAATATCTGGAGAATTTTTTATAGAGATTCCTGAAGGAGTTTCTGAGGGAGTGTCTGCAGGATTTTTTGAGAATTTTTGGAAGGAATGTTTAAAGAAACAGTTGGAAGAACTTCAAGAGATATTTCTTATAGAAAGAGGTCAGCACAACTTCTAAAGATTTTTGATAAAAAAAAAATCCTACAAGATTTCAAAATATTTTTTTGTACAGAAAATTTGAAGAACTGCTTGAATGAATTCCTTGAGTTATTTCTAAATAATTTTTGAGAGGAATCTGTGGAGCAGTTTTTGGGGAAATCTCAAAAAAAATTCTGGTGGAATTCTCAAAGAAAGTTTTGAAGGAATATTGGAAAACTTCCTGAGGGAATTTAGGGTGAACTCCCCGGAGGAGTTTTATGAGGAATCTCTGAAATAACAATCTCGAAGAACAACTGGAAACATTTCTGGATAAAATTTTATTGTATTCTTTGGCGCAACTTCTGAAGTAATCCCTTGAATAATTCAAGGCTGGTAGCTGCCAGACTGCAAAACAATAGTGACTTCAGTGATTGCTCGTTTTCAGAAACTCATCTATCGATTTAAAATAGATATGAAGCTTTATCATGGGGAAGAATGTGCCTAATAGAAGGTGCATTTGTGATTTGTGGCTACGTTTTGAAATTTTGGACGCCAGGCGAAAGAGAAATCTTGTAAAATCCAATAACTTAAACTCCGAAATGTTAGTGTTTATGAAAGATTAATTTCAAGCGTTTTAAAGCCTCTTTAATAAATAAAAAAAAAATTTCAAGCTTTCATTGCGATTAGCATTTCTTAATTAATTCATGGAGGAATGCATTGGAAAACTTTCTATGGAAATTGTGGAATTGTTGGTAATTTTTTTAAGACAATTCAGAATTCAAAATAAGAAAACCAAGCCTAGGATGATTTTTTCCCTTGAGGTTTGAGTGACAAATTTAGTGAAAATTGTGACTTAAGTGCAAATAGTGAATTTTAGTAACCAGCTCAAAAATAGTAACAAAGTCACTAAAGAGTGCTCCGCTACCAGTCCTTAGATATCTTGGGAGAATTACTGGAAGTCAGTTTCACAAACTGTCAATTGGTTTGTCAAGCAACATCACACACCGTCAAACATAGCACCAACCTGGAGGCGGAGTCAATGTTGGTCAAACGATCGTAGTCGTCTGTAGGCTGCATAACAGTTTCCGAGCAGCGTCAGTCTATCTTCACCAAGGAAGTGGCGATGGGAGAACCCCGTGGATATGCATCAATGTGTCAACCAGCGACGCATGTCGAGGTGTTTTGTATAAGAGGCCTGATCCTTAACCTGCCACAGTCCAGGAAGATTCTTCAGCGTGCAGCCACTGGTGATTAGTTCTTCAATATTGTTTTCTTGGAAATACAAGCTGCTGATTCGTTCTTTGTTGACTTTATCGTTATTATAGTTCATCTTATGTGAATCGGTATGAAAAATGCTACAATACTGTCTTGAAAATCTAAATAGATAAAAAATAAGTGTAAGTATGTCACGAGTTGGCTTGATAACGGGCCAACGGATTTACATGATATGACACTGTTGTATTCTTGCAGAGCTCGGACTTGTTCGTGTGAAGAAAAAGTTGAAATTATCTTCGGAATAATCAGATAAGTGGGACAAAACTATTCTGTCATTTTGTATGAAAGATTTCATGTCTTTATTCAAGAGCCTGCCTGATAGCAGGATGAAGTTTGCCGTGACCTTTAGTTTTTATAAAATTATAATAAATAAAAAAGATTCATATCACAAAATGCATTATTCTGTAATTTTCTATGATATATACACAAAATCGAATCCAGATTTTATTTCAATTTCGTTGCTGCTGAAGATATTTCTGGAGGTATTGCGGTATAAAAGCTTGTCGAAATCTTGATGTATGATTAGTTATTTTAACTTCCCATAGAAATCCCAGATATTATTTATGCACTTCATAATGTTGAACGATCACCTTATAAAATTGTTGTTGCAATCAATGGAGTGAAGAGAGAGTTACCAACAAAAATCCTTGAAAAGGAATCCTGGAAAGAATATTTATCTCAGGAGAATAATTTCTAAAATTATTGAGGATGAATGCATCTATGCATGAATTTAAAAGTATTCCCAAAGCACTACTAGAGTGGATAAAAAAATAGTGGAATTTCCAATTATATCCTGGGCAAATTAATTCAAAATCCGTTATTAAAGTGTTAAAGATCCTCTGAAATAATTTTTGCGTACATTTTAGGAAGTTAAAAAAATGGGTATAAATGCAGCAAAAATCACAAAAACAA
Source organism: Aedes aegypti (assembly GCF_002204515.2). NCBI lineage: Eukaryota > Metazoa > Arthropoda > Insecta > Diptera > Culicidae > Aedes > Aedes aegypti. The sequence goes on from NC_035107.1 coordinate 75,996,332, forward strand.
AGCCTCAAAAAAAAAATCAGGAATGATAAAAGAATTCTTGCAAGCACCCTCTAAAGAGTCCATGGAGAAGTTTTTGAAAACATTTCTGGATAAGCTTGATGAATACTTCATTTGTAAAATAATCATGTAATATTGCAAGCTATTTTGAAGAGAATCTTTTTAGAATATTTAAGGGCACTCTTGTTTCCACATGCAAAAAAATTTTCGAAGAAAACAGATAAAATAAAAACTTAAGGAGAAATTCAAAAAAAAAACTTGAGTAATTATATGAGGTATGAATCATAAAATACATTTTTTGATAAATCTGCAGAAAATGTTCAACACCAGGGCTGTCAAACCTTCTCGTCCAAACAGGTAAAAAAATCAAGAAAAAGAATATTAAATGGTATGATAACCCTCCCACCACATTTGAGTCTATCTATACCATGTGATACTACTAGTTGAACATTCGCACCGGATGCATACGACATCAATTGTCTCCTCCTCCTTCGGTTTGGTTCAACTTTAAGGAGTATCCCATTCATTAGGAAACCATGAAAGTTCATTCAGGATGCTCCGTGCGACTATTTTGTGGTTTGAAAAGTGGTTCAACTCCCACAGCATCGTATCTATATGTAGCTACATAGGGATGTATGAGCGCACATATGGAAAATGTCGAAACACTTCTTCCGTAGCATCGCCCTTCATCCTTTCGTTGGAACCATGTTATGAATTATCCAATTGCAATTAAGGTTTTGCTGCCATCGTCTCAGCTGTTACTTCACGTTAGTCTGGAAAGGATGCCCCGAAGCTATGGGAATTAGGGTGGATCTTATGATGCTTTCGTTAGATTTGGGATCTTAAGCCATTCGACTTGATTCAAGAGTAGTTTTGTAGATTCCAATAAGTTATGATAGGGGTTTCTTGTTTCTCCATGCAACAACGACCCACCCTAATGTAACCTGCAATATGTAGGTACTGCACAGCATGGAATTCTAAGAGTCATTTCCAGAGATGAGAGATTGTTATGGGTTGGCACTGCCCCGGGTAAAATGGTACCAGATTTAAATTCTAATTACTTGGGAGTATCTCTAGATGGCTTTAACCACAGCACAGTGGGACGGATTGAGGTTTTAGGAGGAAAGATGGAACTCACGCTTTCAATTGTGATTTTACGTAAAAATGATGTTCTACAAAGTTGTTCCTATTATAAAAACAATTTTTTTGGTCGGAACGAAAATTAGGGTGGCCCTTTGTAAAAAAAGATAACCATCAAAACTTTTTAATTTTAAAGAATATTGATGTAGTTTGTTCTACAAAGTTGAAGATCGGAAAATTTTAAGCTGATTTGACAAAAAAATTTTTTTCCTAGCTCGAAAATTGACCACTTTAGAGCATTTTTCGCTATTGATGTAGGGTGGCCCATCAAAAATGGGTTTTTGTGTTTTATTTTTATTATTAAATTGAAATTTTCAAGTTTCTCAGCAAAACTGTCTTCCCATCACTTCCCAGCTAATTATAGATATAGCTAATGGATACAAATAGATACAACAGTCTATTTTTAGTGCTTGTCAGCCTAAATTGCAAACAAAAATCTTATTATTCTTCTACGGATCTGTTTGTTAATGATATGACTGATTCATATGCTATTAACCGTTAATAACAGATTTTAAAAAGCATCTCCCAAATATACCACAAGGTTCAATTTTCTGGCAAGCATGGGAAACATTCACTCGAATATTGCAGCGGTCAAGAGCGAGATTGCCGTTTCTCCGACCAAGCTGAGTGTTTCAATTTCCAATGCGCTTTCTTCTTGTTCGCCGAGCGACAAGTTAGACAAAAACGGCAACAGAATGATTCACTACCGACTCCTTGTGCCGAAGGCATTCGATTGCTGTAGCGAATGATTCTTTACATTCTGATTCCGCACGAGTGGCATTCGTATTTGAGAGCTGAAGAGCGTTCGCTGACTGGTAATACACAAGGCGAAATGTTTCAGTGAACGCAAAATCTGTGCATTTCGCAGGAAGCTTTCAGTGATCGAATGGCGAACGCGTTCTTTCGTATCTCCAGTTTAAGAGAGGATAGGTGCTCTCTCCGCTCCGTATATCTTTTCATTTTCGGTTTATCTCAATCGTTTACGATTCGTCGGGATTGCGCTCACCCTAGTAGCGTTCAGCAGTCATCGAACATTCGGTGGTAGCAGATACTTTGCAGATATTTTATCGGTAGCGTTCGGGTGAGTGAGTGAATTTTCCCATGCTTGTTTTCTGGCAAGGCTATCTCTAAACTATAGCCTTAATTAATCAAAACATATATACATGATCAAATAATGCACATATTTAAAGCCGAAAGATAATTCTTGCCTCGCAAAAAAAAAAATCTTTTTATTTCTCCCAGCCACATCTACATGTAAAAAACGTTGTTTTTCATAAAAAATGTTTATAACTATTCACCGTAAAAATTGTACAGGGCTCAAAAAATGCATTTCAATCGGCTCTAAAGATGAAGGGGAAACAACTTGGCTGAGAAATTTGAAAAAAAAATTAAACACAAAAACCTATTTTTGAAGGACCACCCTACATCAATAGCGAAAAATGCTCTAAAACGATCAATTTTTGAGCTAGGAAAAAACTTTTTTTGGCAAATCAGTTTAAAATTTTCCGATCTTCAACTTTGTAGAACAAACTATATCAATATTCCTTGAAATAAAAAAGTTTTGATGGTTATCTTTTTTTACAAAGGGTCACCCTAATTTTCGTTCCGACCAAAAAAATTGTTTTTATAATAGGAACAACTTTGTAGAACATCATTTTTACGTAAAATCACAATTGAAGGCGTGAGTTCCATCTTTCCTCCTAAAACCTCAATCCGTCCCACTGTGCACAGAAACCACCAGAGGTGCAATAAGTTGCAGTCGAACAAGTTGAGTGACTTGCTTCCCTCTGCGGGAAGTTGTCGTCATATCATGTCTGGAATTGATCTGACCGCATACAGAGTAAACATGGAATGATTTTGAAGGGGGTGGAAAATATTAGCTTCCTTCTGTCCAAAAACATGACAATTTAGTTTACAAGAATAAATTTCTTAAGGACAAAATGCAAAGCATTAGGAGAAATTTATAACGACATGAATTTCAAAGCACAACAACAGTTGATCGATATGTTAGAACATTACAACTGTCATATCGTAAAATGACAATACAAAACAGAAGACCACAACAGATTATGCCTTCAGTAACATCCGTTTGATTAAGTATGGTAATGTTAACAATATTATAGATACTATCAATCTTTAAAGGGTCGTACATAGATTTTCACTCCTAAATTCCATTGAAACCTTGCCTAGTTGCATTGGGCAAGCTAGTAATAGACATAATTACTCTAATTTGAAAACACATGTCCCTTAAACACTGTCTGCGTCAAACCTTCCAACTATGCTTTTGAAACACGCTTGACTGATCAAGTATGCAAATCCCCCATGAATCCATACCTGGAAAAGCATCCAGCACAAATTACGACCGACATCACATTCCACTTTTGGATGTGTGCTGCTAAAATTTTTCTCCCACAGAAAAAAAAGTCAGCTTCATTACCATTCCGGAGTCAAGTGTCGGTGAAAGCATTTTGGAACGTGGTCGGAATACGTCCGGCTTTTTTTTCCTTGGGTATTACATAAGGCTTGTCTGGAAGCATCAAGCAGAGCTCAACGGATTGCGTGTAAAAGAAATTGATTTGCAAGTGGACGTTTGTTGAGGCGATGTGAATCGTTTTTGCAAATGACTTGTTACTCATTTGGACAATGATTATTGATTCGATCTACTTCATCGCAAGCGCTATAATTCGTCGTATCAAACTTGGAATGTTCTTCTACAGGCGGTATTCGTACTCCCCTACAATATATATTCATTATCCAAGTGCAATTTTGTGAAAGTTGTTATGCTTCTTACACTTACACACCAAAAATATAATAAAACTTTTGCTTTGCGATAAATAATTTCAGTTCAATTGTTCGCTTTGCACTTTTTACCGAAATCGCATGGACGAAGACGTACCGAGCGAAATCTGATTAGCGATCGACTGAGCCACACCACATTAGGATTTAAATTTTTTTCCCGCCCCTTTTTGTGGGGATGCCCGTAGATCTAAATGTTCTAGCAAAACAAGTTAAAGTGATGTATTTTGACCACCCACTTCATCACAGTAAATATTTAGTTGTGAGACGAATCAGAATTGATTCTTATCGACATAACAATAATTACGACCGTTAACCGCTACGGCAATTTGGATTCTATGGCCACGCCATCGAAGTGTATTTATAAAGTTTATCTGGAAAAGGACTATTTATCTCTCCAAAGTTCGTTAAGTTCTTTCTAATCATTTACCGGAACAACTTGCAAGGAAATCCCAAACCATTAGCTACTAATTTCATTTATCAAAACCCTCTACTCTTTCATCACTAATCAAGATTTCCCGCTGCCGTGTTCGTGACTTTAGACAAGTTTCAACCGCTCCTGTTTCCATCAATGTTTTATCACTCTCTCTTGGATCGACACCATCCAGGCTGAAAATCTCATTAGATTCTTCCAGCTTATTTTCTCGTCACCCTCTTCGTTAAGATCTGGAGAAAGCCATTTCTCACCTTCCTGCCAGTCAAGCATCGCACAGCAAGGGTCTCTATTTCCCTTCGTCGGAGTGCCTGAAAATAAGAGTGACGATGGCAATTTCTTAATTGGAACAGCGCTCACCTGTCAGTTCCGTACCATACCTGTCAGAATTGTAACATGACGTCACACCTCCAAACAGCAATGCTTTCTCCAACCCAGTGCCCTTATTGTTGCTCCTGATCTCGCCCAATAAAAAAATCGTAATGCTGCTAATATCGCTGTGTCCCCTTCGTCATCGTCAAAGAGGCCACTAAGAAGCCAAACACCTGCCTTTTGGCGTTGGTCGGTTTAGCGTGGTGAGGCACAAGTGGCAGTTCGAGGAAACTTTAATCCTTCAGCCAACTCAACCGAGGGTCTAAGAACTGGTAAACAAAGTTTTCGTCTTTTATCACATTCATCACCATCATTTTCGTCGTCGTCGTCGTCGTCGTCTTCGTCACCATCATCATCAGTTAGTGAGTCAGTCAGTCAGGGGGACGATTTTTGGTGTACAGTGGCGCACCTTCATAAAAAAGATCGGACAAAACCCGAAAAGTGTTCCAAATTAATGGAAAATAACATAACAATTTCACTAAATAAAGCTATCTCCATGAAGATTATAAAATTTAAATTTTAAATTTTTGGTGTATACAAAACAGAATACTAATGTAGTTATAAATTGAGACGAGCTAAACTTTGAAAATTCATGTTGTGTATCTTTTTAAATAGCATTATTTCTACCTTTCAAAAGTTTCAGAATACGCTTCAAAATTATTGTACCATAAGTGAAAGTAATTTGTAAATACCTTTCCATTTATTGATCAAAATCGTATAAACAGCCAGATTCGCAGCATGATTTTTTGACCATTTCCAACAAAAAATAATATATTTTTTTCTGGTTTTTTGCCAGCTTTTCGATGATATCTATATAAATGTGTCAAAAACGTGGAACGATACAGACGCTATATTATGAGCGCAATCTATAGTGTAAAGTGGGACAAAAGTTTGACCTTAGTGATATAATCAAAATTAAAAAAAAAAACTATAGCAGTTAAAAAGAAATAAATACAGGGGGGGATCGAAATTCGTACTGTTCGAATCTAGTTTGAGGAAAAGGTTCGTTGACTTAAACTCAAAATATCGATACTTTATAACAGCCATGATCTTATGTTTGCAGATACACACTAGAATTTCATGAAAAATTACCCAAATTAGCCCGGTGGTTGTAAAATACTAAGAAATAATTTTTTTTTGCAAAAATGGGGAATTTTGGTGACTTTTTCGCATGATCAAGCATTTTGCTAAAACAAAAGGTACACTATAACCTCAATTTACGAACTAGATCGGGGGTGCGTAAATTGAGTTGGTGCGTAAATTGAATCAGTGCGTAAAACGAGGGAGCTCAGTTCGTAAAACGAGGTTTTGTCGTTTGGAGACAACTTGTATGAAATTAATTTATATTATTTAGAAAAAATATGCTCTTTAAACACCATTAACATATAAATAATACATTGGGTTCTTAATCAGGCTAGAATGTGTGCAAGTTAAGGTCTTCCAAGAACTCTTTGGAGTTTGGGCATATGTTTCAACATGAGTTAACGGAGATCAATTTATCATTTCTATGTAGACAATACTGGACCCTAGAAGATTGTTATATTTTTAAGAAGCGTTTGTTTTGTCAGATCCAAATTTTGGCAATTAAGTGAGTACAACAGGTGTCCTAGTTCATCCAAAACCTTCCTGGAATATATTCCTGAAATGTACTGGCATATTTAGCGATCCTTTGATGTTTTTCTGATATGGCACAAACCCTATCTATTCATAGAAGTACAATGAGTGTTTTTATAATTTGTGCCGATGTCCTAGGTCCTCCAAGGACTCCATTGAATATAGGCCTTGGGATCTACGACCGAAATAAGAGATTAGAAGTTAGTTTTCAAATACTCCACAGGCCCCTAACCATTTATGTGAGTAAACGGTGTATTGTAATAATTTGTGCGGATGCCCTAGGTCCTCCAAGGACTCCATTGAATATAGGCCTTGGGATCTACGACCGTAATAAGAGATTAGAGGTTAGTTTTCAAATACTCCACAGGCCCCTAACCATTTATGTGAGTAAACGGTGTATTGTAATAATATGTGTGGATGTCCTAGGTCCTCCAAGATCTTTACCAAATATAGGTTTTAGGATCTACAAGCGTAACCAACTATCAATAGATGCTTTTTTGATATAGTACAGGCCCTTATCTGTATGTAGCAGAAAAATGAGTATTGTTATAATGTGTACCGATATTCTAGGTCCTCCAAAGACTTCATTGAATATAGGCCTTTGAATCTACAAACGTGATCAATGGTCTATAGGTAGTCTTTTTAATATGGCACAGTCTACTAACCATTTATTTAAGTCAACGGAATATTTTATTGATTTATATGGATGTTTTTGGTGCTCCAAGGACTCCATTGAATAAAAGCCTTTGGATCTACGTCCATAATAAGTGATAAGAAGATAGTTTTCAAATACTTCAAAGGCCCCTTACCATTCCTGTGAGTAAACGGTGTATTGTATGAATTGATGCGGATGTCGGTTCTCTAACTTAAGTAGTTGTACATTGATTATACTTATTTATAGCATGAAATCTAAACTCTTAAGGCTAAGTAGCCCGTCATGCGTTTTGGTAGTCATTTTGATTTTGCAGATTGCAATTTCAAAGTAATAAAATTCAGTCATCTTAAGTAATATTGATTCATAAAAATATCACTACTTGCGCTTACATACAGAAAGTATGCTGATACATTTTCAGCAATGTCAGTGCAAAACCTAGTGATTTTCTTTAATTCGCAATCGTGAGATGGATTGGCCATAATCATCGATGCTCAGTACAAATTTCAATGACAGCCTACTTCGCCTTAATCCCTCTAACGGCAGCTTCATTTTTTATCACTAAATCAACATTCAGATCGCGATACTTTTTTGTTTCTCAATATTTTTGCACCATTTTTTCACAAGCTCTCAAAAAACCCTTCTAGCATTAGAATCTGTGTCAATATTAATAATTGGTCATCTGGGTCCAGAGATATTCCAAAATTCCTTGGGGGCTGACGCGTAGCCATAACCCACGTAAATATCTCAGGCTACAGAGTTTGCATCGTTTTTGATTAATCACTTCTCGGAATGATACACTAATGTGAGTATGTTGTGAAAAAATGAAGCAATTCGGTGCAGCCATCTTTGAGTAATGAGCATTTAAGTTTCTGGTACCATGCTGGACAAATCAAGATCTTGAAATTTCTAAAAAACTTCATATCGTATTTTTCAGATTTCTCCAAGAATACTGAACTGATTTGTATGCTTTTTTCAGGGTAGCTCGTTATTAGCTGGTATTGTATAGTATACAATTTAATTTTTTTATTAAATTGACCAAAAACAAAATGGCCGCCAAAAAATTCTATATGGAGCATGTCGGTCCCCCAAGGAACATCGAAATATCTTCAAAAATAGATCACCAATAATGGTTAATATCGATACGGATTCTTAAACTAGAAGAGTTTTTTGAGATCTTGTGAAAAAATGGTGCAAAAATATCGAAAAACAAAGAAGTTATCGCGATTTGAATATTTTTCTAGCGATAAAAATTGAAGCTGCCGATAGAGGGGTTAATATAAACAAATGGATCAATGTTTTGATCTGTACTGATGTTCATGAATTTACTTCGTTAAACAAGTGACGTCAACTGAATTTGCCTAAAAACAGACTTCGTTGATTCGTGAATTGAATTTAAAAATGGCGTCAAACATCGATTTTCGTCAACAATATTCTCCAAACGTACGTCGCCATCTTGGATTCCAAAGTTGCATCGGGTATCGATTTTCGTCATCCCCTCGTCGTGCCCGTTTTGATAATACCCATGTTGCATGGGTTTCCAACGGTTTTCCGAAACCAGAGGTCGCCATCTTGGATTCCAAAATGGCGTCGGACATCGATTTTTGTCATCCCCTCATCGTGCCCATTCCGAAAATACCCATATTGTATGGGTTCCAAACGGTTTTACCCAACCGGAGGTCAATAATTCCCACAAAATTGACAAAACTCAATTTACGCACTGCGTAAAAAAGTGACGTAAATGACTTAAATTGAGGTAGCGTAAAAAAAACTTCGTAAATTGAGGTTTTAGTGTAATATATGGAATTAAGGCAATTTGCAATATTTCCGCGAGATAAAATATGGCTCTAACTTATGTCCTGCTGATTGGAACTATTGCCCCACTATCTATGGGCCAAAAATGATTTCCCAAGTACCGTGATCCCGGACACTTAAACAACGCCGAAAGTTCAAACGCTGCTTTACACATGTTTCTTTCACATCTACTATAAGTTTTATTATTTTCCATATAGGCACACCTCTAAACTTTGTATCATGGACAAAAATTGTAGTAAAATATACAATTATAACATGGGGATTTTTTTTTATTATCGTACAAATTGGGCCGAAGGGTCTCAGATTTTCATGAAACTTTTTCCACAGGCAGGGCTCATGGATATATGAATAAAAAAAAATTGAGAATTCAGGGTCGCCTATTTTTCCGGAAAACTCAGGTGGAAATTTTTTGTTTTCCCTTGTCACTACTTACTTTGAAAAATCATAACTCAAGAACGAAGCATCGTAGAAACAAAGTTTTTATATGAAAATTTAAGCAAATTTTCTCAAAAATCCAAAAAAAAATATGAACTGGAAAAAGTTTTCCACAAAATTTTCCACCGTTGGGAAAATTCGTAAAGAAAAGCCGGAAAAACTATGCCCGAACTCGTGGAAAATTTTCAAAAAAATATTTTCGAGAAGGTAATTTTATAAGCTTTAATCACTGAAATTTTTGGAATGAATTTTTTTTTTCGTTTTTGAGTTATGGCCAATTTTGTGAAAAATGTCCAGATGTGCCATATAAGACTTTTCTTTGAAAAATCATAACTCAAGAACGAAACATTGTAGAAACAAAGTTTTTATATTAAAAATTTAAGCAAATTTTCTCAGAAATCCAAAAAAAATATGAACTGGAAAAAGTTTTTTACAAAATTTTCCTCCGTTGGGGAAATTCATAAAGAAAAGCTGGAAAATGTATGCACGAACTCGCGGAAATTTTCTAATAAAATATTTTTAAGAAAGAAACTTTACAAACTTCAATTCTAGTAACTTTTAGGATGTACTTTTTTTTTGTTCCTGAGTTATGGTCAATTTTGTAAAAAATGCAAAGATTTGGCATACATGCTTTTTGGTTTAAAAATCATGACTCAAGACTCATCATGACTTGTCGAACCGGTAATGGAGCACTTCACGCAAATTTTCATCTTTTCCGTAATCCACCGAACTCCATTCGAATGAAGCTTACTGATGAGGCCTTGACTGCTCGATCGTAGATTTGTCCTTACTGATTTGTGGCCGTCCAGTCCGAAGGGGTTACAGCATAAAGAATTGTATTCGTAATATTGAACTTTGTCCATTTCAACAGCTTCGGGAAAACTTTTTTCACTTTCTCAAAATCAATAACGAGGAATATACAGCTGATAGACAACACTTGCACTTTCTCACTGCTCTTTGTTAGTTTTTGGTAAACTTATGATTCTCAAGCCATTTCAACGCTCTAAACTTGAATTGGTAAATACCTATTTGTCATATTGTCTACCCATTAATTTAACTGTTAATTTTGTAGTTACCTAACAGGAAAAAATTGTCTACGCTCTGATTGAAGAAAACTTTGTTTCTATGTAGTTTCGTTCATAAGAAATTTTGTTTATGAACTTATAAATTTGTAAATATTGTTCAAACAGCTCATCCTAGCAATATTTGGTCATGTTTTAGGAACGAAAAATGAGCGTATTGAAAAATATTGTAGGATTGGATCTTATTGATCGCTCTTTTCGAATATACTTTGTTTGAAAGCTGGAATAGCTAATCGGGTTTTCATTATTCGTTTTCATAAACAGTGAAAAATGTCCTGGAAAACTGATTCCATTTCAAAAATTTCATATTTTTGAGATAATTTGAATCCGGTTCGACAAGTCATGATGAGTCTTGAGTCATGATTTTTAAACGAAAAGGCAAGTATGGCAAATCTTTGCATTTTTTACAAAATTGACCATAGATCAGGAACTAAAGAAAAGTACATCCTAAAAGTTACCAGAATTGAAGTTTATAAAGTTTCTTTCTTAAAAATATTTTATTAAAAAATTTCCGCGATTTCGGGCATAGATTTTCCAGCTTTTCTTTATGAATTTCCTCAACGGTGGAAAATTTTGTAAAAAACTTTTTCCAGTTCATATTTTTTTTTTGATTTTTGAGAAAATTTGCTTAAATTTTCTTATAAAAACTTTGTTTCTACTATGTTTCGTTCTTGAGTTATGATTTTTCAAAGAAAAGTCTTATATGGCATCTGGACATTTTTCACAAAATTGGCCATAACTCAAAAACGAAAAAAAAGTGCATTCCAAAAATTTCAGTGATTAAAGCTTATAAAATTACCTTCTCGAAAATATTTTTTTGAAAATTTTCCACGAGTTCGGGCATAGTTTTTCCGGCTTTTCTTTACGAATTTTCCCAACGGTGGAAAATTTTGTGGAAAACTTTTTCCAGTTCATATTTTATTTGGATTTTTGAGAAAATTTGCTTAAATTTTCATATAAAAACTTTGTTTCTACGATGCTTCGTTCTTGAGTTATGATTTTTCAAAGTAAGTAGTGTCAAGGGAAAACAAAAAAATTCCACCTGAGTTTTCCGGAAAAATAGGCGACCCTGAATTTTTCTCAATTTTTTTTTATTCATATATCCATGAGCCCTGCCTGTGGAAAAAGTTTTATGAAAATCTGAGACCCTTCGGCCCAAACCCGTACGGTAATAAAAAAAATCCCCACATGTTGAATGTTGATTTAATGAAGCATGTCGTGTTCTTAAATCTGGACACATGCATCAAAATGCCGGACGCTTTTGAATCGAAATCCAGACAGATGCGTTTTGAAATATGAATGAAAAATAATAAAAGGCACTTTACTCTAACAATAATATAATACAAAATACAATATAATGAAATAACAAGCAATAAAAAAGTAATGTGATTCTCATAATGCCATATGTACATTATGCTAAACGTCCATATGCGCAACATTCTTATGCGAAACGTTTCAGTTCGGAATGTCCCATACCCATTATTTTGGAATATTTCCACACTTTTTCCCAAAAAGTTTCCCCACTTGAAGTTTCCCAAAAATTTTCAGATTTATTGGATATAAGTTTCTTCTTCAGTGCCATCTTTATTTAAGAAACGTATGAAAAATTTGATCGCTTCATTTTAATAACTATTATCTTGCTACTTTAAAGAGCTCTGCCTCTATTTGAAAAGTATGTCTCAATACCTCAACTTATATCATCAATCTCAATCTCCAAGTTCTATTGTTCTATACAATTTTCTTCATTAAAGATATTACTGTAATTATAACGAAAATTGTGTAACATAGTTTAATATCAAGATTTGCAAAAATTTGAAATAGTCTGCCAGTTCAATGGAACTTGCGACAAGTTTACTACCTTATGCAATTTGTTCTCTTACTTTGTCCAGAGCTAATTAAATCCAGCAATTCTGTGTAATGTAATTAATTTTAATTTATTTATTTTAATTAATTTTAATATTTAATTCCTTTAAAGCAGAGTCTTATTGGCAATTCAGGTAATATTTTAATGTTTGCCATCTTGAAGAGCTATTTTATAACAAGGTTTATCACATGCTGATAAACCTTGGCCCTGATAGCCGTAGCGGTAAACGCGCAGCTATTCAGCAAGACCAAGCTGAGGGTCGTGGGTTCGAATCCCACCGGTCGAGGATCTTTTCGGGCTGGAAATTTTCTCGACTTCCCAGGGCATAGAGTATCTTCGTACCTGCCACACGATATACACATGCAACAATGGTCATTGGCATAGTAAGCTCTCAGTTAATAACTGTGGAAGTGCTCATAAGAACACTAAGCTGAGAAGCAGGCTCTGTCCCAGTGGGGGCGTTACGCCAGAAAGAAGAAGAAGAACATGCTGATCAAACTGCTGTATAGAGTGCGCTTGGTAAAACCCAATCGAGGATGGATTACCAACTGGTGAGCTCGTTCCATGCTTGTGATAACTATGCTTGTTATGTTGCATTCATTTTATCGGTAAACAAACTATAGATAGTTCGTCACTATCTGAGCGAGAGGAGACAGCTGGCTTAGAACCGCACATTCGAAGGACAGAGTGTGAAAAACCGTCAAAATTCGAACAAAAATAATTAAAATTTCTAAGTGATTTCACATTTTGAAAAGTTTAATTCCTGAATACGATTGTGTGTTGCCAAACTGCTATTGACTGCTATATTCTTATCCTTTTTCATAGTGAACAACAAGAATTGAATATGATTTTGACCGTTGTCCACAACGCAAGAATTAAAGAAAAAAGTCAAATGAAGGCAAGAAACCATGCCAACTGTCAGTGAGCTGTCTCCTCTTTCTCAGGTCCCTACGTTTTGGCATAAGCCCTAATTCCTGTTTTATAAAAAAAAAAAAAAACAAATAGATACACGTACCTTTTCTTTTATTTATTTGTCACAGTTACAAAAAATAACTTTTGAAAAGTTCTACACTATTTTTTTTTAAATTGAGGCTAAATAAATCGCATCACTTACCTTGATATGTAGTTGTTCATTCAAAAATAGATATAAATAAGTGGAAAATATTGTGCAATTTATTCAGATTTATGAAGGAACATGTTGAACTTAAAAAGAAAAAAAAATACTCGTTGATGTAAAAGTTGGGTATGGCCTTACTTGCCCCTATGGCACATTTGTCAGTTACAATGAATCAGTTCGCAAAAATAAAGCACTTGCTAGTAGCTAGTGAATCATCCATACCGTTGAATGAATAATAGTTTTAGGATGTCTCATTAGGGGTCGTTTATTAATTACATAAGGGGCTATGAGAGGAGGTTGATGTTGAGATTTTTTACGTGCCATTTTCATACAAATATTTTTATCATGAGTAGAGAGGGGGGGGGGTCTAAAAAACAAAAAAAATGTCTTACGTTATTAATAGACAGACTAGAATTAGACCATAACCAATCTAGAATCTATAATATTTGGTCTAACGACGTTTCGTCAAATGTCGTATAGTCGAAAGTACGTTTGGTTGAATGGACATTTGGTCTAAAAACATTCAATTGGAATGAATCTATGACATTTGGTCGAAACCCCTAAGAACATTTCGTCGAATGACATTTAGTCGATTGACGTTTGATCGAACGTTGTAAGCTTATCTTTAAATAGTTTATTGGAAGATCATTCGTTAAAATAGATATAAATGAAATGGAACTCTTGCATTGGGATAAGGGATTGAGCCCAATATTCGACCTGGGTTATCATGAATGGGCAACAAGATGATGCCAATATTTTTAAGGTAATGAATATTACGGCTGAGATGTCTAGTACTGAGGAATCTCCTCCTAAGTTATCATTTTCATTCGATTTACAGCACTTCCGAGGTTTTCTCCGAAGGTGCGCCACTGTACAGTCTCTCGAAATCCCCAACAGCTTGTGATAATGGAAATGAGGAAACTCGTTCGCTGTTTGGCCCTCCCCCATAGCACCTAAATGGCACAGCGACAGGAGGTGTTCGTGTATAGTTTGAGTTGTTGTTTTGCAGCTCGGAGATATCTAAGTTTCACCGCTGGAAAGTGATTCTCCTGGGGATCAACGCTTACACTACCCATCATTCCACCACCAGAATGACGAAGACGAAATGGTGAAACTACTTTTCGGATGGTGATATTTTTCGAAACTAGGGGACCACATGTTAATGACAGTGGGAAAAGTTTTTCCACGGGACAATACGGGACAGAATTGTTATGCGGTCACAGGAATGAGCATGGGTTTGGAGATTAGACAGCTCTCTTAATTGCTGCTGCATGTTGAAATTACGAAATGCGTTTAGATTAGTTTCATTCAATTTATAAAAGTTCAGCAGTTTTATTTTACAACATATGCAATTTGGCAGCAAGTGATAACAACCTCGTGCAATTCCTAACCTTCGTTTTCGTCATTATTGATTTCCACATGATTATTTCGTGACATTATTGAATTCATAATTTTCCATTTACCAAATAAGAGGGCATCAACCCAAACAGTCCAAATAAATAACCGCAACAATGTTATTGTACAACTTCGCTTGGAAATGTCCAGTTCTACCCTGCGGGGACCGCGGTTCAGGTAAAGTCATAAAATGTTCTGCTCGTTACACGGAATTCATTTCTCCCCGTAGGAGTTGAACTTGGTCACAATCTTCCGTACTTTCCGGGTTTCATCTCGCATCGCAAACCAAAACGAATAAAGAACCATGTACAACTCGCCCCGACAAGCCCATTAAAGTTGTTCGTTATCCTTCTGGCTGGCAATGCAATGGTAACTTTTGCCCCGCTTTATTTCAATTTCCGTGTAATGCCATCCCGATAAGCTGAAAGAACTGTTAATGTTTTAATATCACCAGTTGTTATAAAACATGTATTGTTAGTAGTTAAAATTCCAAAACATTCTAACCAAATTTGCACAAAAAAAACAAGAATACAACTGATCCTACTTTAATTATAACAAAATGTGTTTCCAGGAATTTTCATAAGACAAAATTGTAACATGTAACGCTATTGTTCATAATTCCGGATGTTTTTTTACAGCACACGCAAAAACGCAATGTTAAAAATGTAGCTGTTGCTGCTGTTGATAGAAACGTGTTTTATTCTTGTTATTTAGTTCTTGTCGGGATCCCAACTGTCGCTTCCAAGACTCACATGAGATTAACGACTGTTAGGGTGTTAAAAGTGTTGGGTTTGATGAAGGGGATGACGGAGACCGCACGTACATCTTGAAAATCGTGCCGAAATACCAACCGGACGAAGCCTGGCAGCCGGAAACAGCGTCTTACAGCATAGCACTCCCGGAATGGCCATGGAGAGTATTATCTTTTGCGGGGGGAATGCTTCACTACAAAGCATAAAATTTTCGCTTTCTCGCGGTGTTGTAAGCCGAGTGGAATTGGCGGAGGGTCACACGGGGGGAGAAAGACCTGATCATTAATTTGTAACAAAATTATAATCGCATTGGATATTCATTGCAGAGCATTTAATAACAGAATCAGAATGTGTTATGTACTACGATGTTGAAATAACAAAAAATACATCACGCTTTATTCGAATGGTATCACAATTATCATATATTAAGATAACAATTATTGCGCAGTTCCCACCTTATTGGACCTCGCACTTCAGAAGTGCGGGCGGGTTCATAAGTGCGGAAACGTCAAACCCTTTGTTTTCGCCGTTGGCGGGCAAGAAAAGGCAGTGAATCGGTTTCGCGCCAACGAAAATTGTTTACGTTTTATCAAAAGCATGTGCTCTCAGCAGGGTTGCTAGTTTGTTTGTTTTATTTGTTTCACGAAAACTTGCTTGTAAAATATTTGTAAAAGTATGTCAGCCATTTGAAATAGGCTTGTTCGATTATAATTAATTGTGGCAATGATGCAGTCAATTTGTCGCGTAAATGTACATTTGAAGAACTTTGGGTATGGATCAATTTGCTTAGAAACATATTTGGAACCACTGCTTGGTGACCTTCGAAGTGCGATACACAACTTTCCCAATAATCCATTTATCAAAGCAAAGCACATATACATATAAATTTACAACAAAAGATACAATCAACTGGATTTGATCAAGCAAATATAACAAAATTTGTTGGTAATTGATGTAGCATCAGGCATAACAAATTTAGTTATACATTTTTATAATTTACTACATAAACTCACAAAAAGATATAACAGATTATGTTTTAATTTTGAAACACAATACCAAATACATATCCTTTTTCAAATTATAACCGATTTTGTAATTCATGAAATGACGTTTCCATACTACTCAAAAGCAAGATATCAAAATATGACAAGCATATACATGATTCTCGATTTGTGATCTAAATGTGTTACAATTGTTTCATTCATTCCTGATCGGGAAAGTTCGTGAGGGATTTACAGAGCCCATGACAGAACGAATGTGGTGACCGGCATGTTTCTTCTGCGCGATACAGCTCCTATGCGATGACGACGATGAAGCTAAGAATTTACAAATAGGAGTGAGGCGTAGCCTCTGGGGCGTTTAGTGAGGCCATAAAATCTCGACAGTAATCTGCGGAAAATGTGTGAGTGTTTAGGATTTTCGCCATGCGATAAGCATGCGATGGTAAGCTGGTGGATCGAGAATGTTTTTGCAACCAACTTGAGGTTGACAAATTTTAACAAAATTTTTTTTTTTTTGAGCATGAACTTTAGCTTTAGCTTGAGCTTGATCTTGAAAGCTTGAGCTTGAGCTTAAGCTTGATCTTGAGCATGATCTTGAACTTGTGCTTGATAGATTGAACTTGAGAGCTTTAGCTTGAGCTTGAACTTGAGCTTGAGAGATTGAACTTGAGAGTTTGAGCTTGAAAGCTTGAGCTTGAAAGCTTTAGCTTGAAAGATTGAGCTGGAGAGCTTTAGCTTGAAAGCTTAAGTTTGAGAGCTTGACATTGAGTGATTGAGCTTGAGTCTTAAGTTAAAGTTGAAGCTTGAAGTTGAGTTTGATCTTGAGCTCGATCTTGAGCTTGATCTTGAGCTTGAGAGCTTGATCTTGAGAGCTTGATCTTGAGAGTTTGGGATCAAGAACTTGAGCTCAACCTCACAAAGCTTGATCTTGAGAGCTTAAGCTCGTGAGCTTGAGCTTGAGAGCTTGAGCTTGAACTTGAGCTTGAGAGCTTGAGCTTGAGAGCTTGAGTTTGAGAGCTTGAGCTTGATCTAGCTTGAACTTGAGCTTGAGACATGAGCTTGAACTTGAGCTTATGGCTTCAGATTAAGCTTGAGCTTAAGCTGATGGCTTCCCATTTCCTCTTAATTTCTGGAAGAAACTGTTGAAGACATTTCCGTTGGATTTCTTTAAGAGCTTCAACTTGAGCTTGAACTTTAGCTTTAGCTTGATCTTGAGCTTGAGCTTGAGAGTTTGAGCTTGAAAGCTTGAGCTTGAAAGCTTTAGCTTGAAAGATTAAGCTGGAGAGCTTTAGCTCGAAAGCTTAAGTTTGAGAGCTTGACCTTAAGTGATTGAGCTTGAGAGCTTGAGCTTGAGTCTTAAGTTAAAGTTGAAGCTTGAACTTGAGCTTGATCTTGAGCTTGATCTTGATCTTGAGAGCTTGAGCTTTCGAGCCTCAGTTTGAGCTTGAGAGCTTTTGCTTGAAAGCTTGCATTGAGAGCTTGAGCTTGCGAGCTTAAGTTTGAGAGCTTGACATTGAATGATTGAGCTTGGGAGCTTGAGCGTGCAAACTTGAGTTTGAGGACTTGAGTTTGAGAGCTTGAGCTTGAGAGCTTGAGTTTGAGGTTGAGAGTTTGAAAGTATGAAAGCTTGAGTTTGAAAGCTTAAGCTTGAGAGTTTGAGCTTGAGCTTGAACTTCATATTGAACTTGAGCTTGAGAGATTGAACTTGAGACTTGAGCTTGATAGCTTGAGCTTGAGACATGAGCTTGAATTTGAGCTTATGGCTTCAGATTAAGCTTGAGCTTGAGCTTATAGCTTCACATTATCTCTTAATTTCTTGAAGAAACGTCCTAAGCAATTTCCGTTGGCATTTTTAAGAGCCTCAACTTGAGCATGAACTTTTGCTTTAGCTTGAGCTTGATCTTGAGCTTGAACTTGATCTTGAGAGCTTGATCTTGAGAGCTTGAGCTTTAGCTTAAGCTTGATCTTGAACATGTGTTTGAGAGATTGAACTTGAGAGCTTGACATTGAATGATTGAGCTTGAGAGCTTGAGAGCTTGTGTCTTAGAGCTTGAGTTTGAGCTCGAGAGCTTGAGTTTGAGCTCGAGAGCTTGAGTTTGAAAGCTTGAGCATAAGAGCTTAAGCTTGAAAGCTTAAGTTTGAGAGCTTGACATTGAATGATTGAATTGAAATAAATTGGGCTTGAAAGCTTGAGCTTGCGAGCTTGAGCTTGCGAGCTTGAGCTTGAGAGCTTGAAAGCTTGAGTTTGAGTTTGAGAGTTTGAGAGCATGAAAGCTTGAGCTGGAGAGCTTGAGCTTGAGAGCTTGAACTTGAAAGCTTGAGCTTGCGAGCTTGATCTTGAAAGCTTGAGCTTGATCTTAAACTTGAGCTTGAGAGATTGAACTTGAGAGCTTGAGCTTGATCTTGAGAATGAAACATGAGCTTGAACTTGAGCTTATGGTTTCAGATTAAGCTTGAGCTTGATCTATTTTTTTGAAGAATCGTCTGAAAACATTTCCGTTGATATTCTTTAAGAGCTTCAACTTACGTTTGAACCATAGCTTTAGCTTGATCTTGAGCTTGAGCTTATGGCTTTCCATATCATCTTAATTTCTTGAAGAAACTTCTGAGGGCTATATACTTTAAGAGGTTGAGCTTGAGCTTTAGAGCTTGAGCTTGAGAGCTTGATCTTGAGAGCTTGATCTTGAGAGTTTGGGATCAAGAACTTGAGCTTGAGAGCTTGAACTTGATCTTGAGAGCTTGAGCTCGTGAGCTTGAGCTTGAGAGCTTGAGCTTGAACTTGAGCTTGAGAGCTTGATCTTGAGAGCTTGAGTTTGAGAACTTGAGCTTAATCTAGCTTGAACTTGAGCTTGAGAGCTTGAGCTTGAACTTGAGCTTGAGAGCTTGATCTTGACAGCTTCAGTTTGAGAGCTTGAGCTTAATCTGGCTTGAACTTGAGCTTGAGACATGAGCTTGAACTTGAGCTTATGGCTTCAGATTAAGCTTGAGCTTGAGCTTATGGTTTCCCATTTCCTCTTAATTTCTGGAAGAAACTGTCGAAGACATTTCCGTTGGAATTCTTTAAGAGCTTCAACTTGAGCTTGAACTTTAGCTTTGGCTTGATCTTGAGCTTGAGAGCTTGAACTTGAGAGTTTGAGCTTGAAAGCTTGAGCTTGAAAGCTTTAGCTTGAAAGCTTTAGCTTGAAAGATTGAGCTGGAGAGCTTTAGTTTGAAAGCTTAAGTTTGAGAGCTTGACATTGAGTGATTGAGCTTGAGTCTAAAGTTAAAGTTGAAGCTTGAACTTGAGCTTGATTTGAGCTTGATCTTGAGAGCTTTATCTTGAGAGCTTGAGCTTGCGAGCTCCAGTTTGAGCTTGAGAGCTTTTGCTTGAAAGCTTGCATTGAGAGCTTGAGCTTGCGATCTTAAGTTTGAGAGCTTGACATTGAATGATTGAGCTTGGGAGCTTGAGCTTGAGAGCTTGAGTTTGAGAATGATTGAGCTTGAGAGCTTGAGCTTGAAAGCCTGAGCGTGCGACCTTGAGCTTGAAAGCTTGAGCTTGAAAACTTGAGTTTGAAAGCTTGAGCGTGCGAACTTGAGCTTGAGAGCTTGAGTTTGAGGTTGAGAGTTTGAAAGTATGAAAGCTTGAGCTTGAGAGTTTGAGCTTGAGCTTGAACTTAATCTTGAACTTGAGCTTGAGAGATTGAACTTGAGACTTGAGCTTGATAGCTTGAGCTTGAGACATGAGCTTGAATTTGAGCTTATGGCTTCAGATTAAGCTTGAGCTTGAGCTTATAGCTTCACATTATCTCTTAATTTCTTGAAGAAACGTCCTAAGCAATTTCCGTTGGCATTTTTAAGAGCCTCAACTTGAGCATGAACTTTTGCTTTAGCTTGAGCTTGATCTTGAGCTTGAACTTGAGCTTGAGAGCTTGTGCTTTAGCTTAAGCTTGATCTTGAGCTTGATCTTGAACATGTGCTTGAGAGATTGAACTTGAGAGCTTGAGCTTGAAAGCTTTAGTTTGATTTTGAGCTTGAAACTTGAGCTTGAACTTGAGCTTATGGCTTCAGATTAAGCTTTAGCTTGAGCTTATTTCTTGAATAAACGTCTGAAGACATTTTCGTTGGTATACTTTAATAGCTTCAACTTGTGCTTGAACTTTAGCTTTAGCTTGAGCTTGATCTTGAGCTTGAGCTTTAGTTTATGGCTTTCCATTTCCTCTTAATTTCATAAAGGAACTTCTGTAGGCTATTCCGGTGGTATACTTTAAGAGATTAAGCTTGAGCTTGAGAGCTAGAACTTGAGAGTTTGGGATCAAGTACTTGGAGTTGAGAACTTATGCTTGAGAGTTTGAGCTTGATCTTGAGAACTTGAGCTCGTGAGCTTGAGCTTGAGAGCTTGAGTTTGAACTTAAGCTTGAGAGCTTGATCTTGAGAGCTTGATCTTGAGAGCTTGATCTTGAGAGTTTGAGCTCGAGAGCTTTAGCTTGAGAGCTTGAGCTGTAGAGCTTGAGTTTTAGAGCTTGGGCTTGAGAGCTTGAGAGTTTGAGCTTGAGCTTGAGAGTTTGAGCTTGAGCTTGAGAGCTTGAGCTAGAGATATTGAGAACTTGAGCTTGAGAGGTTTAGCTAGAGAGCTTGAGCTAGACAGATTGAGAGATTGAGTTTGAGCCGTTTAGCTAGAGAGCTTGATCTTGAGAGCTTGAGCTTGAGCTTGAGAGCTTGAGAGTTTGAGCTTGAGAGCTTGAGTTTGAGAGGTTTTGCTAGAGAATTTGAGCTTGAGCGTTTGTACTTGAACTTGAGACCTTGAACTTGAGTGCTTGAGCTTGATAGCTTTAGCTTGAGTTTGAGTGCTTGAGAGTTTGAGCTTGAGAATATGAGCTAAAGAGCTGGAGGTTGAGAGCTTGATCTTTGGAGCTTGAGCTTGAGAACTTGGGCATGAGAGCTCGGAAGTTTGAGCTTGAAAGCTTGAGCTTGAGAGGTTTAGCTAGAGAGCTTGAGCTAGACAGATTGAGAAATTGAGTTTGAGCCGTTTAGCTAGAGAGCTTGATCTTGAGAGCTTGAGGTTGAGAGGTTTTGCTAGAGAATTTGAGCTTGAGAGTTTGTACTTGAACTTGAGACCTTGAACTTGAAAGCTTGAGCTTAATAGCTTTAGCTTGAGTTTGAGCGCTTGAGAGTTTGAGCTTGAGAATATGAGCTTAAAAGCTTGAGCTTGAGAGCTTGATCTTTAGAGCTTGAGCTTGAGAGCTTGAGAGTTTGAGCTTGAGAATTTGAGCTTGAGCATGAGAGGTTTAGCTAGAGAGCTTGAGCTAGAGAGATTGAGAGATTGAGTTTGAGCCGTTTAGCTAGAGATCTTGATCTTGAGAGCTTGAGCTTGAGAGCTTGAGAGTTTGAGCTTGAGAGTTTGAGCTTGAGAGCTTGAGCTTGAGAGGTTTTGCTAGAGAATTTGAGCTTGAGAGTTTGTACTTGAGCTTGAGACCTTGAACTTGAGTGCTTGAGCTTGATAGCTTTAGCTTGAGTTTGAGTACTTGAGAGTTTGAGCTTGAGAATATGAGCTTAAGAGCTTGAGGTTGAGAGCTTGATCTTTGGAGCTTGAGCTTGAGAGCTTGGGCTTGAGAGCTCGGAAGTTTGAGCTTGAGAGCTTGAGCTTGAGAGGTTTAACTAGAGAGCTTGAGCGTGAGAGTTTGTGCTTGAGCTTGAGAGCTTGAGCTCTAGAGCTTGAGCTTTAGAGCTTGAACATGAGCTTACGGTAGTGCATGGGTTTGGGATGACGCAATTTTTGTGGCACAGAGACTTCCCTTTTGTTCGCAGGCTGCCTATGCATCAGGCGTAAGGAAAGGCTTACTATAATGATGGAAGAATAGAAGCGTTGGGAAACAGTTTCTAACCCGTCTATAATTCTAGCGATTGCTATGAATGAATAGATTAAGTGTGATAGATTAAGAGTTTTCAGAAGCAAGTGATGGGTACACAGCTACAAAGTACGAGAAAAATGGCGGACCTGGGATTGAATCCATGACCACCCTGTTATAAAGATCACTAACTCGTCTTTTCCGTAGGTATTCTTCTAAGAATTTACAAAGTAAATTCATGAAAGAGTTCTTGTAGAATCATCTGGATCTGATATCTGAAAAAATATTGGAGGTATTATAAATTATGAAAAAGGTTTCGAAAACACCTCATGGGCAATGCTGAATCCTGCTCTAATAAACTCCAATTCGATTTTAATGATTTTCTCATCAGCATACCGAAAGCACGTTCTCAATTTACGTACGGAGCCCCTTCCGCACACCATCTGTTGCCCAAACAACGGTATCGAAAGCTTCGCCCCTATTGTCGCAAAAGTTCATTATGCATGCAAATCAATTTATTGGCAATAAATATCACTTCCTAATACAACTAAGCTTCACACATACAAACAAACACACACACACATTCAAGTCGGAGCTTTTCTTTCGCAAACTTTTCCCAGAATCGGACACGCCATTGTTTACGACGGCACATTCTTTTCCATTCCCTCGAGTTCGCTCGAGTTTCAAATGAGCTATCGAATTCGTAACCCAAACAGCACCCGTCCTTCTTCTTGTTGGGCAACATTATGGTTGGAATGTGGAGCACGTCGATTCCCACCCTTGGACGGAGCCATAATCGTTAGGGAAGCTTACGAGGTCACCATTCTTCTTCCCAATGCTTCTTATTCTTCGTGCTCATTTGCATGTTGGATGTTTTTGGACTTAGTGTTCGCTTGACGCCGGGCTTCCCTTTTGTTGTGGTAGGGCGCCGAAGGACGTTGCATTGTTTGTGGGTAAGGTAAATTGCTTTCTTGATTCGAACATTTAAGGTGGTATATTTCGCGTAGCAATCGCCATTCATATTGTAATACACAGGGCTTTATAGTAGGAAACTGCCATGAAGTTGAAGAACCGAAGGATTGGAGGTTTGGTAATGATTTATAAATTATGGCATAAACAATGCAAACTTAACTCTCCAGCATGTTCTGGAGCTCCCAAGCTGATAATTCACAGAATCTTTCTGATGTCTTGTCCAAATGAAGGAGTCTTTGAACTCTATTTGACTAACTTTCACCTTCTTATTCTTCTTCTTCTTCTTCTTCTTCTTGGCATCCTCACTGGGACAGAGCCTGCTTCTCAGCTTAGTGTTCTTATAAGGACTTCCACAGTTATTAACTGAGAGCTTTCTTTGCCTGAGCCCTGCAACGATAGACGTCCCACGTACAGGACGAGGCATTCAACGCCCTTCGCGCTGCTTGTCTGAAAACCAGGAGGCGTTACCAGAGAGCAAGAAACGTAGAAATCAAAGAGGAACGAAAGATCGTATTCCAAGCAGCAAGAGCTGTTTTCGAACGCGAGATATTATGGATCCGACAGAAATAAGGACAAACATTTTTCTTTAAATATTGTTTTTCTCAATCTACAAGTGTCGCGGCTAATATTTGAATAGTGCACTGTGTTCATAAACATTGTAAGAATGCAGCGTCACACATGTCATTATGACAGTTATGTCGGGAACGAATCACACGTCGCGTGTCCCACACGCGCGTTCCGATTTGGTGGGCGCGCGACAATAACGCTGAACAAGTCTGAGTGCTACAAGGAGCTGTGTTGAGCAGTGTTCGAGTGGTCATGGAGAAAGTCAAGGGTCAATCAATGCCGGATGAAACGTGTGCTGAAAAGCTGGAAGTTATTGTCGGAGGACTATTCCCAATGCATGATCTGACACCGTAGCCATCCACACCGTATGTCGACGAGGAAACGCAGAAAAAAGTCTGGACTCCAATTAGCAGCGGTGAAATCGTTGAAGGTGAAAAAGACCCCCGGACCGGAATACCGAATGTGGCACTCAAAGTAGCGATCCTAGCGTACCCCGAATTGTTCCGGAAGGTGATGCAGAACTGCCTGGACGAAGGTCTCTTCTCAGATAGATGGAAGATTCAGAAGCTAACACTTTGAGGAATTTCTCAAGGAATTTCTTTTGGAAGCACTACATTACTTTATACTCCATTACATCATTACTTCATACTCCGGAAATTCATCTATATTTCTTTCAAATTCCTCCAGAGATGCTTCAAAAATTGCTCCGCATATTCTTCCAGGAATTGCTCGAGAGTTTATCTAAAAATCCTATCTAAATTTTAAGTAGGTATTTTAAGAGAGATATTCTCAGCAATTTCTGTACTAAATATCATGAGAATTTCTCAAAAAATTCCACTACAAATTTTGGGAAATTACTACAGAAATTTTTCACAAATTTAAGAATTGATTTCTTTAGAAACTCCTTTGGGATTCAGATTTCATCAGTGGATTATTTTAGGGCATTTCAGAGCATAGCTTCATAAATGCATCTGGAAATTATTCAAAAGCTCTTCAGTGAATTATTCCCAAAATAATCAGGGAATACCAGATTTTTTTTTTTTTGGGAATGAGTAATGAGCATCCTTCAAAAATGCTTCCAAGATTGCTCCTGGGTTAGTTTTCGAAGGAACTTCTGGGACATCTTGCGGATGAACTCCTAGAAGAATTTCCGGAAGAACTACTCGAGGAACTTCCGGAGGAAAACCTAGAGAAGCTTTTGAAAGAATTCCAGCAGAAACTTCCGAAAGGAACTATAAAAAGGACTCTTTTGGGAATTTCTGGAGGAACTTCTACAGAAACTTTTGGAAAAACTCCTAGCGAAACTTCCGAAGTAACTCCTGGGGAAACTTACGGAGGAGCTCTATAGAAATCTTGAGGAAGAACTCTTAGAGGATCTTACTAGTGAAGGGTAAAGGTCTGGTGGTATTTTCAAAGAAACTTCCATAGGAACTACTAGGGAAATTCTCCGAGGGTACTCCTATAGGTGTTTACATAGGATTTCGTGGAACTTCCAGAAAAAATCCAAGAGAAACTTCCGAACGAACTTCTAGAGGATCTTCAAGAAGAATTTCCACAGGATTTTCCGGTAGAACTCAGGGTGTAACGAGAGTATCTTTTGTTTCTAAGAAACACCTAAGTGAACTTCCGGAGAAGCTCCTAGTGCAGGTTCCGGAAAAAGTCCTAAACGAACTTCCTGATGAATTGGGTAACTTCAGGAGGGACTCGTTGTGGAACTCGAAGAAATTTCCGATGTAACTTCTGGAGGTGTTTCTAGAGGAACTTCTATATGAACTTCTTGGGAAACTTCTGGAAGAACTCCTAGAGGAGCTTCCAAGTGAATTTTTAGCGGAACTTGCGAAAGAATTTTGAGACAAATTTCCAGAAGAAAGTCTCAGAACTTCTAGAGGATTTGCCGGAAGATCCCCAAGTGGATCTTCCGGAAAACTCTGGAGGAAGTTTCGGGATAATTCTACAGTAACTTCCAAAAAAACTTCTGGAGAACCCCCCTGGGATCACCTAAAGAAACTTCCGGAGACACTCCAAGTGAAATTTCCGAAAGAAATCCGAAGAAATTTCGGACGAACTTTTAATGGAGCTTGTAGAGAAATTATCGGTTGAACTGCTTCAGGAACTTTGAAAGAGAAACTCCTGCAATAACTTTCGAAGGAACTCCAGCTGGAATTTCGGAGGAACTCCTACCGGTAAAACTCCTCCGTGAAGTTCAAGAAAAAATACTGGCGAAACTTGCGAAAGAGTTCCAAGAATTTCTAGAGGAACTTCCGAAAGAACTTCAAGAGGAACTTCAGGAAGCACTTCTAATGGAACTTCCGGTAGGAAATATTTGAGGATCTTCCGAAAGAAATGTTTAAGGAACCTACGGAAAAACTCCCAAAACTTCTAGCGCAACGTCCAGAGAAACTTCCAGAGGAACTCCTACAGAAGCTTCTGGAAGAATTTCCGGACAAACTTCTAGAAAAACTTCTTGAGTAGCTCTTAAAAGGACTTCTGAAGGAACTCCTAGACAAACTACCAAAGGAGCTCCTAGGTTAGTTTTCGGAGGAAATCCAGAATAAACTAAAACCCTTCTTTAAATGTTAGTCTACATAAGTTTTTAACGAAAAAACACAATTGCAAAGTTGCATTAAACAGTTGAATCCACACATTTAGCAAGTTCTAAGACACTCTGAGAAGTTCCGTCAATCGCTGCTTAAAGCTATGGAAGGTCATGGTCGGTTGACTTTCCTGGGAAGCTCACAATATTGATTGGAGCAGTGATGGATGTGCAAAACTGCGTGAAGATCTTGAGAGAACACTTCAGTTCGTTTGAATTCCTCCACACAAAAAAATCTTAGATTTACGCGTAACGTAATTTTAGCCTCAATCATGCAAAGCTAATTCACATGACATGACAAGCCATCGATCCATCCATGTGCATTTTTTTTTTTGACAGAATATTCAGCGTAGAATCGTATAAACCGAGCATTCTTGTATGCAGTTTCATTTTCAAGATGCAAGAATTGCATGCTTTCTATTGGCGAATGTTGGATGTAAGATCATGAAATGTTTCAGTTTCACTAAAGATTGCATTGCATTTTCGAATGCAATGAGACAGTTAAAATTAATTATCGTTAAATGTTCAGTTGCAACTCGTTTTATATGATTATCATGAAAAATTACTTGATATGTAAATTTGGAAATTTTTAACTGTGTATGCTGGAGGAGAATCTGCTATCTTTGCTAGCCCATGTTAAGGGAAACAGCGATTTTAGATGTGACAAACATTATTTTATGCTCTTTTTTAATTATGGTCGGATAAACAAACATGTTTTCTTTCAAACAGTAGAAACATATTATTAATATATATAACATATATATTTATAAATTAATTTAAAAAAAAAATGCTTGCTTAACTGCATATGTAGGGGAACTGGGTGTAAAATGCGCCGTTGGGGTAAAACGCGCCACTCTTGTTTTGAACGAGCGACGTGCTTTGGGACGCTGTTTTTCACCCGAGATAATGTAAAATGTATTGAAATGCTTCTCTATATATATTTTAAAGTGTTTTCCTGGCAAAAATCGTGAAAACCTCGAAAATAACGTTTTTCGCTGTTTTTGTTGCAATTTTGTTTCATTTTCTAGGCCGATAAACAACAAAACTTTTGAAACTTTCACCGAGAATCGACTTGTGCACTCCTATAGTTCGTATTCCATGCGAAAAAAATGTTGAATTTATCCGTAAAAAGCGTGTTGAAGGATTTAAACTTTAATCAACTCGTGGGGCAAAACGGCCACCCCTATTTGATAACACCAAAACAGCCGTTTGAATTCAAATTCCAGCAAACGTAATGCCAAGCTGTAGTTACGTACCAATTTGAACCTTACAAATACACATTTTTCGAATCAGCATGTATACTTTCATCGAACAATAACATCTGATCAAACGCCCTTATGTATGCAACGTATTTGCAAGCATTATTGCGCATGCGTGCGCGCGAACGACTAACGCCGAGATCTGGTGGCGCGTTTAACCCCGCAAAAAATAAAAATACAGATAAGCAAGCATTATATAAATAATTATTTATTAATTCTAGAAAAAAGAAAATGGATGGCTTTTTCTACTATTTGATCGAAAACATGTTTGTCTATGAGATAATGAATAAAAAGAGGCTAATAATAATGTTCTTCATAGCAAAAAACGCTTCCTTCCTTAGAGGGTAACCCCCAGTTACCCTATTGTTTTGCGGGGTAAAACGCCCCGCTTCAGTCTGGCGTTAGCCGTGCTGTAAATGTACGCACACAATCATGCTTGTTTATAGGTTGCATACATCCGGGCGTTTGTTCAGATGTTATTGTTCAATAATTGTAGGGTAACCAATATATTTTGGACCTCTATATATTTTGGACCCCCTGGGCCATTTTCCTGCAAATTTCCCAGTTTAAATCGAAAGACCAACTCTATTCGCATGTCATTTGGAAAGATAGGACCATTCCGTACTTGCATCAACCGTTTGTACAAAGAAAATGTGTTTATTTTATTTGAAATTAATTTAATTTAATCGGTTCATCCATGCAACCGTTACAACACGTTACACACAGAAATTGATGCCGTCAGAAATTTTCCAGATGTAAACAAAAACTTTTTTCAAATTTCTGAACTAAAAGCGTAGAATTTCTTCGGTTTTCCATTGTCAATCGATTGATTAGACTATGAGCAAGCATATTATACATCCAGTGTCGTGGACTTTGTCGCCAAACGATAAAAAATGCCGGGGGTCCAAAATATATACTTTGAGGGTCCAAAATGTATTAGTGTGTCCAAAATAATGAAAAACAGTGCTTCGCAATTCAATTATTTTCGACGTTTTTTGGATCCCTAAAGATCGTATGGGCATTTTATCTCGTAGAGGAAGTTTATCTCTACATTTTGCCATGTGTTTTGATTTGGTTACGCTGTGTAATTAATTAATTGGGACAAACAACTGAAATTACTTCCTTAGGGGGTCCAAAATACGACCGTTACCCTATACATGCTGATGCGAAAAATGCACATTTGTAAGACTCCAATTTGCGCATAACTTCAACGTTGCATTACGTTTGGTAGAACTTCAATTCAAACGGCTGTTTTGGTGTTATGAAATGTCTTACCTTTAAGAAACAAGTCTAGAAGTAATTTCCAAATACGATCCACTCACCTGAAATACAAAGAGATGAAATTTCATTAGTATGCATAACATTGTGACAGACCAAAAGCACTATTGACTAGGAAATCCGCAAATTCTGAAAAGCTTCACTGCTGTGCCCAATTGAATACAAAACAAGTCTTTCGGTTAACAATGAACACAAAAACGAATCCCCCGAACACAAAAACCGGTCATCAAATCAACCATCCACCTATGACCTAACTCTGTTCACCCTTGCATCAGTGACATCAGTGACATCCAATTCATCATTCTAGCTCTGTTCTAACACACCCGAATGCAAAGCCCACGTGAGCTTTGAATGACCAAAAACTGTCGGACTACAAAACAAATGGACTACCAAACACTAATTTCGCAGAGGCTTAGGCATGGGTTCACCCTCCATTTCGATCATGGCACTTTTCGTCATCAAACATGGCTCGGTGTCGTTGAACAATGGTTGGGCTCCATAGAAAAGGTGGTCAAAATTACCAATTTTTCATTTGCTTTTTCTTTTAAAATACATATACCTAATGTATTTTATTTTGATGTCCTTGATGGGAATTATACTCAAAATGTCAGTTTATTTGACTTCTTTGTCATATAATTAACATAAGTAAAAACATTGATAAATTTGATATTCAACACATTTGTAGCGTCGAAAAAGTAGAGTATTATTTGAATAGATCCTTCAAGCGGTTCATTTATGTCGAAAGTCAAAACATAGAATGCCAAAACGTCAAATCCAAAAACATCGAAAATTTCAACAGCTTTTAGGATTGTTTTTTTTCAGATAGTTTTTCACATCTTGTTCGATGAAATGTGCGTTTGACACAAAGCAAATTATTTATTCTGTAGAAGAGAGTCATTCATTAAAGACATTTTCGTTTTTTTTTCAATTCTCTATTTTCGACGTTTTGGCATTCGAAGTTTTGGAATTCCACGATTTGTCACCCAACCCTTTCTAAGAAAATAAGAGCGTCAAATTTTTGGCCATTTTTATCCGACAATTGTGCCTTGTGCTGAACCGTTGCACCTACTTTTGCTCCCGGTGAAAATGTCTCTTGTGGCGATTCACCTGAATACGAGGACCCCGACATACGTGACACTTCCCACGGTGGTGAACTGATCCAGTACAATCGTATAGGTCAGCATTGTTATCCATTGGAGTACCAGGCAGCGCCCTCTGGCCACCAGTTATGTAGATTCGACCGTTTACGCTAATCCCAAAATCCTGTACCGCTGGGTGGTATGTGAAGGCTAACTCGTACACGTTTTAGCTTGATGATTGGGATTTTTTTTAGTGGAGAAAGCTGCTCTCTGAAACACCTATTTTTTATCGAGTTCAGCCTGTTCACAATGAATACATCGGATACGACAGCACTGAAGATAGAAATCCCATGACAGGCTTTGATCTCTTGGTTACCTCTACAGAAGGCATGAATCCCATTCCGAAGAATGCCAGATTGGGTTCTCTTTTTCATAATGATTACTTGGACTGGGGAAAATCCAAGTAAGTCATTTATTCCATTTTAGATCACTTCAAGTGACTTGTAGTCACTTGAGAGACCTTTCAAGACAACTTTGAACAAACGTTCAGTTTTGTCATCATAAGTAAAAAATGTGTGCTTTTTCTCTTCAAGATGTTTGAGAAGAAGTTCGCGATCTTTAAGAGTTTCCGACAAAACGCGACAGTATCTGTTCTTTGCCATTTCGAGGGAAACCTTGATTCCCCTAATGGAGTTCAAGATCTCCTGCCTAAATCCTCCGAATTCGGAACAACTACCAGCGATAGGCGGTACTCTTTGCTTCCTCACTTGAATCAAAGAGCCTGGGCTATAGGCTGCTTCGATTTTATTCTCGGAAAATTTGTCTAGAGCATCGAACTGATTGCTCATTTCGATGCAATTATCGACATTATCCATTTAAACCTTGGAAGAAAGTTCGCATTCCGGAGAAACGTCCTTTCTTCCATTCTTGCCACATTTGGTGACAGTTTTAAACCCCATTTTTTTGGAAGGAAGTTGTGAATTCAGAGATTCACCACTCGTTTTGTTCGTGGTTGCAATCATGATTAGTGAATAAACAAAAGAAGACGTGACCTTCTCAAAGGGTTTTACCCAAGACGGTGTTCAAGAAGGATTACCACCGCTAGCTTTCGCTAACGGGTCCAACGAAAAATCGAAGGCTTAGGACCTGTATGTGGATGAAAAAGGATCGATGAAAAATAGTACTGAAAATAATGTAGTTTCAAGTCTTCCATCAGCCCTGTTGCCCTGTTTTAAAGGCATTTTCGGAGTAAGCTTTTCCAAGCCGTATGATTTGTTTTGTAGTGGTTTTATTACCGACTTAAACTGGACGATAACCATACTGGTTTTGTAACAAAAAACCTTTAGTTTAAAGATTGTTGGATACCACCAACATCTAATCTAACAATCATCCAACACATTATCATGAACCTGTATCATGTATTTGCTTGCTAGATGAGACCGAGTATTGAGGTTGGTAAATGGCTGGGCATGGCGTACCATTGGTACCTCGCGTACCTGAAGGAATAAAATAGACCCCTCTGTGCGGTCCTTAGCCTCTTGCCCAGCAACTCCTATCCCTACCTCCTCGCGGTACTGGCCGGGGTACGAGTAACCTTAGGGAAGATCAGGTAACCAACCCCCGGTGGGAACTTTGGTCGTATGCTGACAGGGAAGGGGGGGTTTGCTTTTGCTTTTGCTTCTGCAAACCTTGAGCGTCTGCACTCCATGTTAGGAGCGGCTCACAACAGCGTCTGTTCCCCATGTCAGGGGCGGCTGATCATCGTCCGAGTGCCAGAGAAGGACTCTAAGCTAAACTGCGCACTATGGTCCTCCGAACATTTAGGGGGAATGGTCCTCCGGAAATCTAGGGGGTTGGTGTCAGGCCCTGCAAGCCAACCGTAAAAACACATCAGCACAGGAACGTCAACGAGAGAATACGGACCGGAACAATCGGCAAAGACCACAGCGACGGAAATGGACTAGCGATTGGAAACTCGGTACGTGGAACTGCAAATCTCTCAACTTCATCGGAAGCACACGCATACTCTCCGATGTACTGAAGATCCGCGGTTTCGACATCGTAGCGCTGCAGGAGGTGTGCTGGACAGGTTCGATGGTGCGAACGTTTAGAGGTAATCATACCATCTACCAGAGCTGCGGCAACACACGTGAGCTGGGAACAGCTTTTATAGTGATGGGTGATATGCAAAGGCGTGTGATCGGGTGGTGGCCGATCAACGAAAGAATGTGCAAGTTGAGGCTCAAAGGCCGGTTCTTCAACTTCAGCATCATAAACGTGCATAGCCCTCACTCCGGAAGCACTGATGATGACAAGGACGCATTTTACGCGCAGCTCGAACGCGAGTACGACCGCTGCCCAAGCCACGACGTCAAGATCATCATAGGAGATTTGAACGCTCAGGTTGGCCAGGAGGAGGAGTTCAGACCGACGATTGGAAGGTTCAGCGCCCACCGGCTGACGAACGAGAACGGCCTACGACTGATAGATTTTGCCGCCTCCAAGAACATGGCCATTCGCAGCACCTACTTTCAGCACAGCCTCCCGTATCGATACACCTGGAGATCACCACTGCACACGGAATCACAAATCGACCACGTTTTGATCGATGGACGGCACTTCTCCGATATTACCGACGTCAGAACCTATCGTGGCGCTAACATTGACTCTGATCATTATCTAGTGATGGTGAAACTGCGCCAAAAACTATCCGTCATCAACAATGTACGGGGTCGACGCCCGCCTCGGTATAACCTAGCGCGACTGGCCCAACCGAACGTCGCTGCCGCATACGCGCAGCATCTCGAGGTAGCGTTGCCGGAAGAGGGCGAGCTTGACGAAGCCCCTCTTGAGGACTGCTGGAGCAACATTAAAGCAGCCATCAACAACGCAGCCGAGAGCATCGTCGGGTACGTGGAAAGGAGGACATGTAACGATTGGTTCGACGAAGAATGCAGGCAGGTTTTGGAGGAGAAGGATGCAGCGCGGGCTGCAATGCTGCAGCAAGGAACGCGACAAAACGTGGAGCGATATAAAAGAAAACGGAAGCAGCAAACCCGCCTATTCCGGGACAAAAAGCGCCGCCTGGAAGAAGTGGAATGTGAAGAAATGGAACAGCTGCATCGTTCTCAAGAAACGCGAAAGTTCTACGAGAAGCTAAACGCATCCCGAAAAGGCTTCGTGCCGCGAGCCGAAATGTGTAGGGATAAGGACGGAAGCATCTTGACGGACGGACGTGAGGTGATTGAAAGGTGGAAGCAGCACTACGATGAACACCTGAATGGCACGGAGAACACAGGCGATGAGGGTCACGACAGCGGAGGAAGTGACTACGTCAGCACGGCGGATGAAGGAAACCAACCTGCCCCCACATTGAGGGAAGTTAAGGATGCCATCAGCCAGCTCAAGAATAATAAGGCCGCTGGTAAAGATGGTATTGGAGCTGAACTCATCAAAATGGGCCCGGAGAGGTTGGCCGCCTGTCTGCACCGGCTGATTATCAGAATCTGGGAAACCGAACAGCTGCCGGAGGAGTGGAAGCAAGGGGTCATATGCCCCATCTACAAGAAGGGCGACAAACTGGAATGTGAAAACTATCGTGCGATCACTATCCTGAATGCCGCCTACAAAGTGCTATCCCAGATTATCTTCCGTCGTCTATCACCAATAACAAATGAGTTTGTGGGAAGTTATCAAGCTGGATTCATCAACGGCCGCTCGACAACGGACCAAATCTTCACTGTACGGCAAATCCTCCAGAAATGCCGTGAATACCAAGTCCCAACGCATCACCTGTTAATCGATTTCAAAGCGGCTTATGATAGCATCGACCGCGAAGAGCTATGGAAAATCATGGACGAGTACAGCTTTCCCGGGAAGCTCACAAGACTAATAAGAGCAACGATGGACGGTGTGCATAATAGCGTGAAGATTTCGGGCGAACATTCCAGTTCGTTCGAATCCCGCCGGGGACTTCGACAGGGTGATGGACTTTCGTGCCTGCTGTTCAACATCGCGCTAGAAGGTGTCATGCGGAGAGCTGGGTTCATTAACCGAGGTACGATTTTCACAAGATCCAGCCAATTTGTTTGCTTTGCGGATGATATGGATATTGTCGGCAGAACATTTGGAACGGTGGCAGACCTGTATACCCGCCTGAAACGTGGAGCAACAAAAGTCGGCCTGATGGTGAATGCGTCAAAAACAAAGTACATGCTGATGGGCGGAACCGAGCGCGACAGAGCCCGCCTGGGAAGCAGTGTTACGATAGACGGGGATACTTTTGAGGTGGTTGATGAGTTCGTCTACCTCGGATCCTTGTTAACGGCTGATAACAACGTTAGTCGTGAAATACGGAGACGCATCATCAGTGGAAGTCGCGCCTACTATGGGCTCCAGAAGAAGCTGCGGTCAAAAAAGATTCACACCCGCACCAAATGTACCATGTACAAAACGCTTATAAGACCGGTAGTCCTCTATGGACATGAAGCATGGACCATGCTGGAAGAGGAACTACAAGCACTTGGAGTGTTCGAACGAAGGGTGCTTAGGACGATCTTTGGCGGAGTGCAGGAGAACGGTGTGTGGCGGCGGAGGATGAACCACGAGCTCGCTAGGCTCTACGGCGAACCAAGTATCCAGAAGGTTGCGAAAGCCGGAAGGGTGCGCTGGGCAGGGCATGTTGCAAGACTACCGGACAACAATCCTGCAAAGATGGTGTTCGCGTCGAATCCGGTTGGCACAAGAAGGCGGGGAGCACAGCGAGCGAGGTGGCTTGATCAGGTGCAACAAGATCTGGAGAACGTGGGCAAAAATCGAGGTTGGAGAGATACAGCCATGGACCGAGTAAATTGGCGTAACATCGTTAACGAGGTTTTATCAAATTGGTTGATGTAACACCAACTAAGTAAATAAAATAATGAGACCGAGTAAATGTGGATTTTCATCCGCCTACTTCTTACTCCGTAAAACACGAATACTCTACACAAAGCGTTCCAAAAGAGTCGTAACTGATGGTGTCCTGCATCTGTTCGACGGAACCTATGAGTGGTATCTACATACATACAATATTGATCAATACATATGCAACTTTTTCGATTTTCCATGCAAAATATTCAACAATTACGACAGACTGTTTTTGAAGTTCTTCAGATATAACATGATTTTTAATATAATTACTAAGAGTTCTAGCCCTCACAAAGTTGACAGAATTTGTATGGAAAATCGAAAAACTTGCCAGTGTATTGTCCAGCACTGTACTTCAGCAGCTTCCTGCTGTATCACGCTGATGCATCTAATGCTGGGGGAGCTTATGTACGAGCACTCTGTTGCATTTGTAAGTGCGGACGACGGTTCAAGTAGAGCCCCAACGCATGTATGCAGTGCAGTGTATGGCAGCGATATCGGCAGTCCGAGACTGCCATGCAAATGAGATTTGCCTACCCTGTCTCCAACCAGTTGTTGCTTGTCATCCTGGGGCAGTGGTTCCCAACCTGTTTAAAGCTGTGATCCCCATAGAAGTTCTAAGAATATCGAGCTTGAGCTTGAGCTTGATTGGCCGCCCACAGTAGACCGGATATACCCCTGCATCTACGCCAGTTCATGCAGGAAGGTGTATGGGTAGTAATTTTATGGCAAAGAGTCTTGCTTTTTGGTTAGCAGACTGCCTATGTATCGGGCGCAAGGAAAAAATGTGCTATATAGAGGGAAAAATGGAAATGTTTTTTGCCCATCTTTGGTTCTAGCAAATGCTTTGAACGAATAGATCAACTGAGATAGATTAAGAGTTGAAGATAGAAGCAAGCGAAAAATACAAGCACATATTATGAGGAAAGGTACGGGTCTGAGATTTAACCCATGATCTCCTGCTTATGAAACAGAAGCGGTAGCCATTAAACCACCAACCCCTTAGAATTTCTACAAATAATTACCCAAAAAGTCACATATATTATCTACCAAAGGTAATTCAAGAACTCTGCTTTAATCTATGATTTTTTATTAACAAAAAATTTTTAAAGAGGGGAAAGCCCCTTTGAGTGATTGCTTTTTGAAATTCTTCTCAAAAAGGCACAAAACCTCTTTGTCTTTTCAAAATAACATTACAAAATGGTAATAATAATAAAATATAATTCTATAGGCTCATGCGGCATATATCCATTGCAGAGCCAAAAATCTTGAAAAAGAGCCATGACTCGAAAACCACTTGGTGCTATCCTTAAATGAGTTTGTTGAGAATATTTCAATCAAACCTGAAAAGAGGAAAAAGAAAGATGCAGAATCATATGTAATACAAAGCATCATTTAAAAATCTATGAAGTATTTTCAACGAGGGTAAGAATTTACTTCCCAAAATATCACGAACAGATTCAGGGAGCAAACGATGATATATTTTCAAATTTCTATAGAAAGTAATTCTAGGTATAGCAAAACGCGTACAATGAAAAACAATATGATCAATATCCTCATAAGCAACACCACAATCACACAAATTAGAATCATTGATATTGATACGATATGAATGACTATTACAAGTATAATTATTGGATTCAAGCCCCGGCAATGTACAACTAAAATTTCTTCCGACAGCAATTTTTTAAAACCAGCTAAATCGATTAGCATTAGGCAAAATTGAATGACACCATCGTCCTTTATCACTAAAGTCCCATGAAAGCTGCCAATTATTCAAAGAATATTGTTTTAAATCTGTAGAATATTCAGACGAAGAAATTTGTCTGTTGAACATTCTGCCACAACGAACCCCTAATTTTGCTAAAGAATCAGCTTGCTCATTATTATAAATGTTAGAATGAGCAGGAACCCAAAAAAAAAATTAATAATGTAACCCTGAAAATTCAAATAACATAATCCTTTTTTCAGCAACAACATAATGTGATGAGTTTAAGAATTGAAATTAATGGAATTGAGTGCTTTCAAACTACTTAAACTGTCTGAACATATAATAAAAATATTTGGAGAACATTTTTTAATCAAAGAACAAGTAAAATACAAGGCAGTTAGTTCCTCTGTAACACACTAGTCAGAAGTCTACCAACCCAGAAACCAAAATGTACGTATAATCAAATCACCTTTTGCGTTATGCGACGCTTATATGAGCAAAGTTTCACGTATAAGATGTCGCGAAAGTGCCTTATACGTGCAAAAGTTGAGGCGATATACGTACATATTTTATATGATGAAACATAACATTCAATGCGGGTGTGTAGATTTTCTTGCGAATTAGTATGTACTCTTATGCGACTTAATTTATGATAACAAAGTTTTTTTGACAGCTGCTACGGATTGATCCGACTTACTTTGTAACATTATACGGGGCGAAACGGAATGTACATATGGACTCATGAAATAGCGTTCTATGCGAGGAAATTCATGGATCAAACGATTTCATCCACCATGCAGTGCGGGAGTGATGCAGTTTGTACAAATAAACGACTTTGTTCGTATACTGCTATGCGACTTCTGGTTGTTTGGGAAGCATACTTTTATGAGTCCGATAGAAAACTTTCAAAGAGGATCTTACCGAATTCCGATGGAAAATCAATGGAAAAACTTTCGTCAGAAATTAATCAATGACATTCGCAGGACTACTACGAAAATTTCAATGAGACCCATTCTTATTGATTTTTACAATATTCTAACTATTTCTCCGATTATCTCCAAAGAATTTTCAAGAATTTGCAAAGTTTGAGCTAAGCTACATGCCTGCAGTCTCCCAACAACACTTTCAAGTAGCATAAAAATATTTAAAAAAACAAGACGTTCTAAGATTTTTTGAAAGTTACAATGTATTAAGCAATCCTAAAATGAGTAATTAGCGTTATTTTGGCATTCAAGACAAAGAAAATGTTGCAGTGTAATAATCTCTCAATTATTCATAGGCCAAGAAAAACGACACTTAATTGCAATTGCTTCGCCGGACCTGCTGAGTGGTCTTCACGGACTCCCTGTTGAGAAACCCTGGTCTAGAGGTATGGACACATATAGGTACGATAGACTAAGGAAAGGATGAGGATAAATTTTTGAAGCCCCAGCTAAACCGTGCCGTGTGGGGCGGATGGCTAATCGGTCCGGTTGAACGAATGAGAACGCGGAATTAACTCGCCTTGCTTTTGATGGTTTTATGATGCGGCTGAAAGGATGCTGGATATTTGAGAGGAAAACTTCGGAGTATTTAATGGTATTCAAAATCATGAAGATTGAGCCGTCGCATGGCTAGTTTTGGTACAAAAACTGATATGTTCCACAATATGGGTATTTCCGGTGGCCATTCCTGGGTTATTTCGATGAGCCAGAAGAACCAAAGAGGTCATTCATCAATAATTGAACTAGCAACGTCACAGGTATTCAAAATCATGAAGATAGAGCCGTCGCATGCCTAGTTTTGGTACAAAAACTGATATGTCCCACAAGACATGGATTTCCGGTGGCCATTCCTGGGTTATTTCGGTGGGCCAGAAGAACAAACTGATCATTTATCAATAATTAAACTAGCAAAGTCACAAGATTCAAAATCATGAATAATGAGCCGTCGCATGCCTAGTTTTGGTACAAACACTGAAATGTCCCATAATACGGGTATCTCCGGTGGTCATTCCTGGGTTATTTCGTGGTAAAAATGAGCCAGAGTGGTCATTCATCTAAAATTGAACTAGCAGAGTCACAGGTACCGTAATCCGGGGTATCATTGATCAGCGGGGTAACATTGATCAGAATGACTCATCTCGTAAAAAGTTCGTATCATCATTTATTGATGAAACATTTCCAAATCATGAATGGTGATTCTCTTTCTCATGTTCATTAGCTAATGAAAGTGAAGATTTTTGTGAAAATTGCGTTTAATTGATGCGTAAATTTGTCAACTTTTCGAAACAATGATTTCAATGGTTAAGGATGATACTACCGAAGATTCGTATCTCACACAAGTTCTGCAAACGATATGAGCAAGGAAAATGCATTTGTTATTAAAAATGGCATCGCTGAAAACGATTCCGTTGTCAAAACTTTCATAAGTATGCTCAATTAGGCAACATTAACGAGTTACTGTAAAGAATGTAGGATTTCCTTAGGAAATTGCCTACCTTTAGGCGTATTCCGCTTTTCGAGGTGTTCTTAATTTTAAAATAATTCAAAAACTAAATTACTTGTAAGCGTTTGGTCTTCATATTCAGCTTCGGGGGTCATGATTTAAGTAAGTAACGACATTTTCAACATTACCGAACGTTGTTTACATAGGTGATCAATGTTACCCCATATCAGCCAAATCAAAAATTCACTTAAAACATTTTTTTAAACTTGCTTAAATCTTTCAAAAAAGAAAAAGCAGTATATAGCCACGAGCTGTGGGTGGCAGTACTTGTTTTAAAAATATAAAATTTGCAACATCTGCATTTTTAAACGAAATATTTAAGATATATTCAAAGAAATGATCAATGTTACCCGGATTACGGTATTCAAAATCATGAAGACTTAGCCGTTGCATACCTACTTTTGGTGCTAAAACATTGTGGTCCCATATTGCGGGTTTCCCGGTGGCCATTCCGGTGCTCCAAAAGGACCCGAATAACCATTCATTCATTCTTTCGACAAAATACATCCAAACATAAAAAATCGTAAAGAATTGGACACAATTCATATGGTTTTGGGGTTCAAATCTGAGTAATTTCATCGAATTGTCCAGATTGGCCACCTCCCGGGACTCCAGGAACCGGTTCCGCATTGACCTCACTGGACCGATTTTTTCAGGGAGTGTGCGCCGGCAATGGGTTCCTCATTACAGAAAAGAATATGCCAAAATATCCATCAACCGAATAGCACCGATGTGAATTACATATACAGAACTGCGATAGAAGCTTACTTTTCGGATGTTCCGGGTTTTCAGAAGCGGGTATGAATAACTAAGCGACTTAAGAATCTCTATTCACAGTCCACGTGAATACCTGTTCAACAGTATGAGGATGGTTCAGATTACTTGTTTAGTTACAAAACTACAGGTCGTCAAAGTAAGGGTCTCTAAAGGGACTTTTTTCATATGTAGCAGATTCCCGGTGTCCACAGTGACCAAATCCGGATCTCCGGGAGGGTTTCTGAAACTAGGCATGTGTTCCCCTAATTTAAGCCCAACAGAACTAAATTCGGTCAACACACTGATTCTTGCGAGCTGTTTGAATTTTCGGGTCGAAAACGACCCTAAGTCACAATTTGTGACTTTTTGTTAGGGACTAAGGAAGGTTAAACCGTTTTGAGCTGTTTGAAGCACTCATAAGTAATTTTAAGCCGTTTTTTCCCATTTTAAGCTGATTAAAAAAGTTTTATGGTGTTTACAGTGTTTACGATTCAGTCAATTTAAGCCTTCATAGACCGTTTTCAGTTGTTTTAATCCGTATCAAGCTGTTATAAGGTATTTGAAGCCGTATTAAGCCATTTCTTGATTTTCAATCCGTTTTAAGCCGTGTTAAACCGTTTTGTGCAATTGAAAGCTGATTAAAGCCGTTTTCAGCCGTTTAAACTGATTTTAGCCTTTGAGGGCCGATTCAGGTTTAGGCTGCTCAAAGCAATTTTGAGCCATTTTAATCCTTATCAAGCTGTTTTAAGCTGTTGTTCCGCAAAATAACGCATCTCTCAACAAGAATTGCAATATTCAGGTCGACAGGTAGGAATCCTAATTCCTCAGGAATCTGTACAGTATAAATAACTATCAGAAGTCAAACTGCATTGCTGAGATGAAGGTGCGTGCAACTAGGATTCACTAGGATGTTTTCCTATCACAACCCACAACTCACCGTTTTTGAATTAAATAAAAAAGTCTCTCGGTTACTCACTTTTGTCTTTGAACAATCCTCTAAAACTCTATGGAAAATTACTGCAATGTAATAATTGTAGGATCGCAGTAATCCTTGATTGTTATACATTGTCACATTGGTTCAATAAATATTCATTCTAATACTAACACTAAAGCTCGAAGGACGTCTGTTCAATTGGCGACGACAAAAAAACGGAATTTTGAAAATGAAGATAAAATATACAGAGGAATAGGAGAACACGGAACTGAATTCGGAAAAAAAAACCATCTGCAGAAGCGAGAAGAAACTAATCGTATTTGAAGGTTGAGGATGAAAAATGGCTTGGTCAACGGTATGTTTTATTTGGAAAATAACATTTCCATGGTTACGGTGCAAATATTGGAAATTTTAAAATGTAGCCTGAGATGTGCACCTATATAAAGCAATAGTTTTGGCACCCTTGGCGATCCTTGGGATGCAGTGAAAATTTAAAATCTAGGGCGATCCCTGAGATAAAGGTAAAACCCGAAAGCGGGGTGTTTACCAAATCCGTAGGCGATCCTCGGATGTAAAGAAAACCTGGAGGCGATCCTCGGGTTAGTTACTAAAAAAAAACTTGGAGGCGATCCTCGGGTTAAAGTAATAGTTGAAAAACCTGCTGGCGATCCTCAGGTTATATAAAACAAAAATATTGTAAAAGAGTGAAACATAAAAGAATTTGTGTATTAAATAACGTCTTGTACAAACTAGGTAAACCAACTCATACCTCCATTCGTCGAGAATGAAGAAGGTCCGGTGTCCATCCGATGGGAGAAATGGAGGGAGCAGTTCGATGCCTACCTGTCGTGGAAGGACATTGACAATCACGAGAAGAAGTATAAGACACTTATGATGTTCGGAGGTCCCGATGTACGACGAATCACCTCAAAAGTTGCTGAAGTTAGAAGCGGAACAATTGATAACCGATATCGTATAGCCGTGAATTTGCTGGATGAGTATTTCGTGCCACGAGTTTCAAAAACTTTCGAACGCCAAAAGTTTAGAACAATGACACCAATGCCACAAGAAAAGCTGGACACTTTCGTCGTACGGCTGAAGCATCAAGCGACCAATTTTGATTTCGGAAACCAAGTAGAGAACATGATCGTTGACCAGATTGTAAGTACAACACAAGATTTGAAACTTAAGCGAAGATGCCTGGAGAAAGACTTAAAACTAAAGGAAGTCCTCGACATAAGACGAACGCACGAATCTGTCGAGTTACTGTTGAATAACTGGGACGGAAAGCAAACACCGAAATTGGACCTGAATGCTGTGGGGTTAAATAGGGGCCCAGATAGCCGTAGCGGTAAACGCGCAGCTATTTAGCAAGACCAAGCTGAGGGTCGTGGGTTCGAATCCCACCGGTCGAGGATCTTTTCGGGTTGGAAATTTTCTCGACTTCCCAGGGCATAGAGTATCTTCGTACCTGCCACACGATATTACGCATGCAAAAATGGTCATTGGCATAGAAAGCTCTCAGTTAATAACTGTGGAAGTGCTCATAAGAACACTAAGCTGAGAAGCAGGCTCTGTCCCAGTGGGGACGTAACGCCAGAAAAGAAGAAGAAGCTGTGGATGAAAAGCCTGTTGCT
Organism: Aedes aegypti; assembly: GCF_002204515.2. NCBI lineage: Eukaryota > Metazoa > Arthropoda > Insecta > Diptera > Culicidae > Aedes > Aedes aegypti. Next base: position 76,038,800 of record NC_035107.1, read on the forward strand.
TCCAGCGAAGTTTTGAAGGTGACGGACTATGTGGGACGTAAATGTAGCAGATGTGATGGAAAACATGATATTCGGGATCCTTCCTGTCCAGCCGTAAGTGTAATATTTGTGGCAAAACAGGACATTTCGCTCGTTGCTGTTACCGGAAGAGAAAGCAAGATGCTGAATTCAAGTTTGCAGATAGATCGAATCAACCGAAGATAAAACGCTTCATTCGTGAAATCGAAGATACTAGCGCTGATGACGAAGGAACTGTTTTCAACCTATTTCACCTTGGATCTGGAAAACGATTTGTGATCGTGAACCCTGTGAAACTTATAGTGGATACTGGAGCAGACGAAAATATGCTAGCTGAAAATGATTGGAAGAAATTAAAACAAGCATATGCAATAAGGAAAGGGAGCAAGAAGATTTTCAACGCTTATGGATTAAATACACCGCTTTGTGTTATGGGAGAACTTGACACTGAAATTACGTTCAACGGGAAATCAATTGATTCTACGCTTTACGTGATTTCTGGAGGGAAATGTTCGTTGCTTTCGGGAGATGCCGCTATCAAGCTAGGTTTCCTGCAGTTTACTTATGCGATTGTAGTTGATCCGTTTCCATCAATCAAAGGTAAGTAATTATACTTTGATCGAATAAAAAAAAAATATTGTTTGGATACTTCATAAGGTGTGGTTGCAAACGTTAAAATTGATAAAAATGTGCCACCCGTGCGACAAAGTTTGCGAAGGATTCCATTTCCCTTAGAAGAGTTAGCAAAAGCGAAACTCAAAGAATTAGAGAAGCAAGACATAATTGAGCGAGTCTTTGAAGCTTCAGAATGGGTTTCTCCAATGATAGTCAAAAGGAAAAGTCAAACAGAAGTACGTATAATTGTTGATTTACGCGAGGCAAATAAAGCTGTAATTCGCGAAGTACATCCCCTACCGATGCTTGAACAAATGACTAAAAAAATAGGTTGGGATCAATAATAATGATATTGATTATATTTTCAAGATTTATAATTATAACCATAAAATTTCAGGTGGCCATTCCATTTTTACGAAGCTTGATATTCGTCAAGCATTTCACCAAGTGGAATTGAACAAGAAATGTAGGTATATAACGACCTTCATTTCTTCACTTGGGTTAATGCGTTACAAAAGACTCATGTTCGGTCTCTCGGCGGCCCCTGAACTTTTCCAAAAAGTGATGGAAACAATATTTGCCAATTTTCCTTGGCTGATAATTTTCATCGATGATGGCTGGTATTAAAGCCAATAATATCGAGGAATTGCGGTGTAGAATGGATCTTGTGAACCAAAGGCTACAGCAATACAACATTTTGATCAATGCAGATAAAACTGAATACGGCGTAACAGAACTTGATTTTATTGGTTACCACATAACCCCAAATGGTATATCAGTTTCTAAGAGCAAGTTGGAGGCAATTGATAAGCTCGATGCACCTAAATCTACTGAAGAAGTTCGAAGTTTCCTTGGATTAGGGCAAGTGTACCATTAGTGGTGCACCTAAGGGAAAACTGCTAAAACATGGTGTTAAAATCATGAAATATATGATTTTAACGTATCATTCGATAGATCCTTAATCCTTCTATCATTCAAATGTATAAAAATAACGATTCATTTGAAATTTCCCTGCAAAAAGCTTTGCACCAATAATAGGAACACTTCTCCTTTAGTGGAGTTATGGTTTAAGAATGGTTCCTTTAGTGGCGCAATCCATTGATTTCTTATGGGACCCTCCACTATGGGTACTGATGCACCACTATAGGTGCAAAGGAGCAAAAAAATTAAGCAAAATAATTGTTTTAAATAGTTTTACGGTTAAATTTCATGAATGTTATTCGATTACTTGTATCATTTTCGCATCGTTCATAATAGAAAAATATCACATAATCATTTATTAGCGCGAAACATGCCAAAACACACTACCTCCACTATTGGAGATACCTCCACTAAGGGAGCGTTTGCCCTAGTGAACTTTGTAAATCGATATATTCCACACATGGCAACAATAACAAATCCTCTAAATCAACTTACGCACAAAGGAACAAAGGAACAAAGTTCTGTTCATCAACAAGCATTCGATCAAATCAAAAATATATTAAAGAAAGACGAGAGCCTAGGATTTTATAATCCAGATTTTGAAACACATGTAATTGCTGACGGAAGCCCGGTTGGACTTGGTGCAGTATTGGTTCAGACAAATGAAACTGGTCAGTTTAAGATCATTCATTTTGCTTCAAAGACCCTCACAGCTACTGAGAAGAAGTATGCACAAACTGAGCGGGAAGCATTAGCTCTAGTGTGGGGGTGCGAGAACGACTATTCGTATGGTAAATCATTCAACTTAATAACCGATCATAAACCACTTGTGGTAATTTTTGGAGATCGGGTTAAACCATCACCCCGAATAGAAAGATGGAAATTACGACAGATGTCTTACGACTACAAAATTATGTATAGACCAGGAAAAGGATATATAGCTGACCCCCTTTCTCGATTATGCCAAACTATACCCGAGAACGGCCCTAGTTTTGATGAGGAAATGGAAAGAATAATCAGATATATCACTCAAGATACGTGTCCCATAGCTCTGTCGTTACAGGAAATAGAAAAAGCAACTTATGCTGATGAGGAACTTCAAGGGCTTATCAAATGCAGCTAGACGATGGCCTAAAACATTAATGAGATATAAGAAACTTTCAAACTGCATTACTACAAACCAGAAAGTTGTGATGAAGGACAACAAAATAGTTATTCCTACACACTTAAAAAAAATTACGGATTACGGTGAAATTTCACCGTAATCTCAACAGCTGAAGGTTCGGTGAAAAATCACCGAACAATCTGTAAAATCGTTGAACACAATCATAAAGAAAAACAAGAAAATGGTTCAACCGGGAATCGAACTCCCGACCTGCCGATCAGGAAGCAGGATTGCTACCACTAAGCCAGCTTACACTGCTTGTAAGTGGTGTGCAAAAACTGAAACAAAAGGAAGCTCATGCCTGCCAGAGCGGCTGTCACATGATTTCACAGAAGTTCGGTGAAAATTATGCTTTTACCGAACTGTTCGTTAGTATTTCACAGGGTTACAGTAAAATGGTTTGTTTCACGGATTTTTTCCGGTAAAATAGTCGATTTCACCGATTTTCTCCGGTAAAATAGCTGATTTCACGGATTTTGTCGGTAGAATAGTAGATTTCACAGGAAAATCTGTATTTTTACTGTTTACAGTTCAATTTTGGTGATTTATTTCACAGGATACTGCGATTTATTTTAAGTGTGTAGGGTATTGCAAAAGCGAACGTTGGTTTTAGCACACGAGCCTCATCTTGGCATATCATCAATGAAACGACAGCTGCGATCAAAAGTTTGGTGGTCTGGAATAGACTCCATGATTGAACATTTTGTAGGAAATTGTTCAGGATGCGTTTTAGTTTCGATTCCGGAGACACAACCAATCACACGAACAGAAATACCAGAAAGACCATGGATGAAAATTGCAATGGATTTCATGGAAATTCCAGGAGGGCACCATTTGTTGGTTGTAACTGATTATTTTTCTAGATATTTAGAAGTAGTTATCCAAAACTCCATGACAGCTAAACTAACAATCACAAAACTCAGAGAAATATTTGCACGATTTGGATATCCTGAAGAAATAGTTTGTGATAATGGCCAACCATTTGCGTCTGAAGAGTTTTCTACTTTCTGTGAAACAAACGGAATTGAAATAAAACATTCTGTTCCATATGCAGCTTTCCAAAATGGACAAGTAGAAAGACAAAATAGAACGTTATTAAGATCTATCAAAATCAGCGATGCGATGGGTCGCGATGGAAAATGCGACCTACAAGACTTCTTACAGGCGTATCGATCAACACCACACTCAGTTACCAATTTCTCTCCTGCTGAACTCATTTTCGGTTGGAACTTGCGAGATAAGTTACCACGATCCACACGTAAAGTAAACTTTGATCAAGCAAAACAAAACGATGCACGTATCAAGGAAAAAGGAAAACAATATATTGACGAAAAACAGAATGCAAAACAATCCACTATCGATGTTGGAGACTTGGTAGTGGTAAAGAACTTCATTCGAAAGAATAAACTATCTCCAAATTTCAACCCTCAAAAACACAAAGTAGTCAAAAGAGAGGGGATGCGCCTTCATTTGGAAAACCTTGAAACAGGTGTTTTATCCAACCGACATGTTAACCATACAAAAAGGATTGGTAATCAAAACCCATTTATGTGTTCAAAAGAAGGAGATAGAGGTATAATCTAACAATTATTTGATTATTATAAATCTATATAGATATATTCCTATTCAAATATTGGTATAAAATGTATTTGAATTTCAGATGTGATTTCAAGCCAATTGCCATCGGACAATACTAAGATGCCTTCAACATTATCTAATAAAGAAGAAAGAGGAAAACGTCAATATCAACCAGAGTCCAGAGTAGCCGAATCAAAAAGACCAAAACGTCTCCCTAAGCATTTTCAAGATTTCGCGTTATATAATGTAGAAAGGCTTTATTCAATAATCCATATATTCACATTTACTATTTCATTAAACAAAATGTTAATTATTAGAAAAAGGGAGAGATGTAGGATCGCAGTAATCCTTGATTGTTATACATTGTCACATTGATTCAATAAATATTCATTCTAATACTAACACTAAAGCTCGAAGGACGCCTCTTCAATAATTCCTTCACAGACAAAACTTCAAGTTATTTGTGGTTCTTCATCCAAATTTCAACCAATTTGGACTGCCAAAAGCTGAGATACAGTACCCCAAACTTGAGCATTTTGTATGAAAAAACAGCATTTGGTTACTAACTTCTGTCACTGACTGTATATCCAATATTGCTTTAAAAAATCCTTAATATTAAAATAAAAAATCTTCATTCAAAGAATGTTGCAAGCAAAACCAATCGGCTCCGTGATCTTAAGAGAGTTTTTTTGCTTGTCTTGTAAGCTTAATTCTCTTGTGTTTTGTGTGTTCTGTCCTTTGTGTTGGATTGAGGATCCTAAACATCTGGCAGACGAATACCGACAAAAAATTGGTACTAACGCCATGATACGATAATTGAACCTCAAATAGACTAACATGTTAAAAAGATGATCTTTACGCTGAAAAATCAATCATAAATAATGCACATGAAATGAAGAAGTCGTCGTTTATGTGCATGATTTTTTAACGGAATATTCAGCGTATATTTGTGTAAACAGAGCATTCTCGTGTGCAATTTAACTATCAAGATACTAAATAGCATGCAATATTGTCTAATGTTGGATGCAAGATCATGAAATGTTTCATTCAAGATTGCAAGCATTTCCGAATGCAATGACACAGTTTACATTGTTTATCGTTAAATATTCAGTTAAAACTCGTTTAACGTTATAGTCAAAGAAGTTCACTTGCCATGTAAATTTAAAAATGTTTTGCTGGCTTGTGCAAGCACGATTTTACTCTGAAAATTCAATCATTATTGATGCACATGAAGTTATCGATGATTCAGCGTATATTCGTGTTAACAGAGCTATCTCGTTACAATTCACTTACATCTCGTTTACAATTTCACTTACAAGATGCACGAAAGTATGCAATATTGGTGAATGTTGAATGCAAGCACTCGAAATGTTTCAGAACAGAATCATTTAATATTGCAATTAGTCTTTAATACGATAAATCATTTCAGATTATTTATAGTTGAATATTTAGTTATAACTTAATTACATGCAAGGATTTTTAGTGTGTACACCTTGCTTTTACAAGAAAAAATATACAGTCACCTTTCCACATCTCGATATCGAAGGAACCATCGAGATAGAGAGAGATCGAGACAAAGAACAAATTTTTGATGAATACTAGATTGAAAAACACTCCGTTGCCATGAAAGCAATAACAGACGTCATTTTGCGCTCCTCATTTGTTTTGAATCCCTAATCTTTGGTCTAACCTTCGATATTGGTCATATCGACATACGGAAAGAAAATTGAGAACAACATATCAACAGAAACATATCGAGATATGGAGATATCGAGATGAGGAGGATATCGAGATATGGAGAGAGAAAATGTATGCAGACTGAAAGGACCTATGAATTCACCAACATAGGGAGAGATATCGAGATGTAGAACATTGAGATGTGGAGAGTCGACTGTACAAATAAATCGCAAGGTATGGTTTGGCAAAATCGGCTTTATTTATAGTGCAACATGGTTACTTTATAATTTTTTTAATGTACTTGATTTTTACTCATTTTCGCTAAACTGTTCTAAACTACCTAAGTTATAGTTAGAGATTCTCTGCCAAATAGGACATAATTTAAATTTAGGTTTAAACAATTAAAAAATGTAGTCTTAATATGCAGATTATGCGATTGTCAAGCACATTCAAATCAAATATAGATGTGTTTATTTTTGAGGCATATAAAAGATAGGACTTTTCCAAAACATAGTTAAGGAAATTCAGCAATATTTTGATACATGCGGTAGGTGTTATTAACATTGAAAGAAGTTGGTCTGAAATGCCATTTTCATTTACGTTTTGAGTAAGTGATGCTCAATGAGAAAAGACCTAAAGCAAAAACAACATACGACGCGAATAAGACGCCAGCTTCAATTTGTTACGCCAACAGACTTCTTTACTTACCCACAGTAATTAAATTTCCCTGTTGATGTTAAGGGTAAGCCAACGGGGGTAGATACATCTCTGAAAATATTACATTCCGACATGTTGCGCGTTGAAGTGTTATTTGTCGGGGGCGGAGGATTCCTTTCGAGTGCAAACACAAGCCGGGCTCTTGTCGCACACAAAGAACGTGTCGGCACGTGGCTTCTTGTAGTCTCCGGAATTAGTGTCAAAGTCGGTGTGGTGTCGTCAGACAAGAAGTCTATGCGATGAACAAGACAATTCTTGTGGGTTGGAATGGATCATACTTGTTTCGGAAAGGGATTGCGCCCGTAATGTGTGGTGACATTTTAATGATTGCATTATCTGTGGCTGTGCATCCAATTGTTGTTGTTGGCAAGTCTGACAGCAGGCGAATTTTCAGATTTCCATCGATGTATTTTTCAAATGTATCCCTGCCGGCGCGTAAATAATTGAAAGTGAAGCAGATAGGATTGAGAATTGCTCCATGAGATATTTAACCAGTTGGTTACAAAGGTTACTGGAGTCGGTTGAGACCAAATCAATCGTAGATGAGTTCTAGAAGAGCTATCAGGGTATTGAATTGAGAAATATCCTGAAGAGCACTAATTAAAAAAAAAACGATAGCGTTGGAATTGCTTTGCGAATTATTCCACGAGCGATGTTTGACATTGAAGTCACCAATGATAAAAATTTTAGATTTTTTGCGAGTCAATTTCCGCAAGTCAGTCTGAGGCAAATTAACTTACTGCCAGTACATTGAAAAGGCAAAAAGGCAGCTATAAAAGTATATTTACCAAGCTGTGTTTCAACAGAAAACCCCAAAGTTTCAAAAATTTTATGTTTTATACTCCTTTAAATGATGATAGCAACTCCATCACCATCACATGTTCCATCCAGTCGATCATTACGATGAACCAAAAGTTTGTTTAGCTTGGATCCAGGTTTCATATAAGTTTCAGTAATAACTGCTATATGTATGTTAACTCACAGGCGACATAAGCAAGATTATATCCATTTGAATTGAAATAAATCAAATGGTTACCCTACGAAGAATATTTGAAGGAATTGAATTTACCTGCGAAAACGAATTTGAAAAAAAATAACCGTTAACCCTTCGAAAAAATAGCCTGTGAATGAACATGATTATGATAACCTGATGGGTATGATCATTAGGCAACCGTCCTTCAAATAAAAAATAAGAATTGCTGGAGTTTCTGCCTGGGGAATTCTGGCATCGAAAAACTTTGCCGTTTATTTGCCTGGTACGAATCTCAACGATTCGTTTGTGGGAAGGGCAATCCCAAAAGTTAGACTTATGATTGCCCCTGTATACACACTTATGCATACACACTTATGGGTATCTTCCTTCGCAGGACAGGCGTCCTTAGCGTGAGAAGAACCCTTGCCATTTTAAAAAATTATTGTTGAAACAATATGATTTAAACGTATAGATGGGTTCTTGAATCAAGTCTTTTAAAGCTTAGAGCTGATCGATGCTTTTCTCAAAACTTCCAACTGTAAGGAAAAGTTTCCGACAGGTTATGAATGGAGCGGAGCTCCATAGGACGGCTTCCTAATCCCATTACAAGTTCCTCTTGGGCCAACCAACGCGTGCGGTACTTTCGGTTTCAGTTTCCTCTCGGTAGCATCAATCAGCTTTCGTACAGGTAAAGGAAAAAGGAAATCCTTTTAGCTCTGTGACCATGGCAAACGATTTCGATCTGTTTCATCATCGGTATTTACAGTACTGGACAATACATTATCAACTTTTCATTTTTGTTTTTTGCAATCGTGTGGCATTTTAATCCAATCGGTCATCAAATGACTCATATCTTGCCTACCAAAGTTGACCATTTTGTATAAAGAATCGAAAAAGTAGCAAATGATCCGTCCAATACTGTACGTTCGTGGGAAGACGCAGATTGGTCTCATTTTGGGAAAATTTACGAATGGCACCGGTGCTGAAGGCGGTTGTTAGACAAGGGGTGGTAATTTTATTGGAATTCTAAGGGCGGACTGGGTGAGTGGCGCTTAGACGAATTCGTTTCGATTCGCAGTTCGGTGTTTGATGTTTGATGACGATCAGACGACAATATTGAAAAGCGAGACAGAGTAAATGACTGTGGAGCGAGCAAATATGATTTAATTTTAAGTTGAAGTTGATAAGAATCTATGTTATTGAATTGTGCAGCAAATCTGGGAAAAGTAATCAGATCAATGATGATGAAAGGGAAAGCATGATTTCATAATGGACTTTTAAATAATTTTAACATTAACCTCAATCCTTCTATTCCTCCATTCCGTTACCAATGGTAATGGTCTGCGGCTTGTAACCTTCGCTAGAGGCATGGCAATCAGCGTAGGTACTACACGGGTACTCCCTAGTGGCGATGCCTGCTCCCAAATTTCACAGATGTCATGAACGTCAGGACCTTTCGAGGCCCTAATATCGTCTCGGATCATTATCTCGCTGTTGCTTAAATTTGGGAGCGGTTATCCAGCGTCACGAGCTCCAGAAATCACAACGATGCGCTTCAATATCGAACGTTTGTTGATGGATGGCGTAACTGCACAGTACCGCCAGCAGCAAGACGAGCAGTAGGAAAGAATAAACGTTTCTGGAGATGTCGACAGCCTGTGAGACCCTATCCTCGAAGCTGTGACAACAACGGCGCGGGAAGTGATTGGCACTGGTCAACGACGAAGACAAAACGACTGGTTCGATGAAGAGTGCCAGAGGGTGACAGACTTGAAGAATGTCGCTAGAAGCCATATGCTTGGGACCGATACCCGACAGGACAGAGAGCTGTACAAGATATCCAAAGCCGATAAAAAGCGAATTCACCACAAAAATAAAAGCCATCATAAATAAAGTGGGGTAGTTCTAGATAACATAAACCGCAATGGCATGAAGAGATTTTATGCAACGGTTAATGGCGCGAAAAGAGGAATTGTGATTGCAAATAGGGTCTTTTACGGATTACGTAAACAGCTTAGATCTCGCAAATTACAATCGAAAACAAAATTCGCTCTGAAAAAATATTTATTCTAATGGTGGCTATGGTACGTGGCGCACACGTATTAATCACAAGTTATATCGAGTGTACATATGTGAACATTATTAAGCGTGTGAAATACGACTGACTTTAGTGGGTGTGTTAGTTAGTGCGAATGTTGGAAGAAAGAATTACGAAAATAATTTTCAGGGTAGCACGAATACGCAGTGGAAGTGGACCTGACGACAATAAACGTTCGGGGCAACTGGATAAGTATCGGCCAAGACCGACGAAGATGGAACTCTACAATACGACTGACAATGCCATGGCGTGACGCTACACGGAGAAAATGGAAAACTTATACTTAAGTACTTTAACAAACTTTTTGAGTTATTTTTCGCTCCCTATTTCCCAATTTTTTTTTTTAAATTACTTAGCCAGTAGGTATTTTCTCACATGGGTATAATGAAAACAACTTCCACCCCATTAACACAAAATTAGGTTAACGCACGGAATGATTTCACTTTTGAGTACTTCAAAAAACTAGAAAATATCTTATTTGTGACCTACACTGAAAAACAAACAAAAAATTTTCGAAATTCTAAGTCAGTCCCAAAATAAATGATCATTTTTTATTTTAACCTTAAATGTTAAATGTTCAATGATGTATGAAGATAGGATATTATGTTTCTATCAACCTTCCATATATCACTCTTTTAAAGAAAAAAAAGTTTACCAAACAAAATTTCCTGAATGAAATATTTTAGCGTGTCATTTTTGAACAAAACTAAACAAATGAAAGTCACAATCATCTTAGAAATCAATAAGCTTAAAGAAGTGACTTAATACTGTCCAATTAGCAACTTCAAGCTACTCTCCATCGATCATATCACTGAACCCTGTGGCACCCCGTTCTCAATCTTATGTTCGAGACACAATCGCCCTCCAACAACCATGCGGAAGGTTCAGTCCGAGAGGAAGCTGTGCGGCTTGTTTATCAGGTGTCCGGCCATTTGGCCGAATGACATTTGGCCGAATGCCGTTTGGCCGAACGCCATTTGGCCGAAAGGGTCATTTGGCCGAACGCCATTTGGACGAATGCCGTTTGGCCGAAATTGAAAAAAAGTGAACTATAGTTAGCATGAATTTATTATGAATTTCAAAGAACTTATTCAGCTTATTCATAAAAATAGGAAATATCATCATTGATATACATAAGCTTTTTAGTGTTAGTTGAAGAAACAGTCAGAGCTGAAAGAAGAACATCCTAAATGCTATGCTAGTGGTAATAGCCACCAACGCGTTTGAACTTTTGATAGTAACTGAAATAGTTTAAAACTTATTCGTCCTTCTGCTGGATCGGCTTGCTTCGATCCCTCGAATCGTACTAAGTAATATATGTCATAGTTCTGACATCAACAAGTCTTGGCTTCTTCTTTTCACAACGGAGAAACAGAGTACTTCTTTGACGTAAGTGTTCACCGAATCGTTTATTGCTATATTCAAGAAACGGTACATTGTTCAGTTCCCAAGTTGTAATTTTGGAGGAGAATGACATCTCATCTACACTCTTAAAAATAATGAAAATCACTCCGGACGTAATTCGCATTATGACTGAATGGCACATTATGTAAGTGATGAAATGACGTAAAAATGGGTTATCAAAGATGTATTGAAAGAAAAATGTAATTTTACATGATGAAGGACATGAAAACGATGCCGCTATGATTGACATTTCTCGAATCAGACACCATCGTATTTAAAATAAGACACAAATTCACGTCATTTGGCTCGCTTCTTTTATGTGCATCCAAAAGACGTAGAATCGCATGATTTTTTCGGAGTGTGTAAGTTAACCCTTGAGCTAAAAAAATATGTTTTGAAAAGAACGTATTTTAAGCTTTAATTAAATTAATTATGAAAAATATCTCCCTCATGAAAGAACAGCCTATGAACAAAAGAAGGATAAATCTCGGATAAGAGCAATGCATATAATAATTTATTTCACCAGTACAACAAGAAAGAATTGCCGATGATTTAAAGGAGGAAAAATTCCCAATTAAAATATAAGATCAGTCATTGCCGATAGTAATGGAACCAGTATAACTAGAAAGAATAGCCTATGTTTAAAAGAAGGAAAAATTTCTGATGAAATCATTAAAAACATTTGAAACCTTATTCCACCATTGGTAATCCAGTGGCGAATCAATCATCACCTCAGAGTTTTAACGTGAAGTGTAGAGTTCACAACTTCGTCCTGAATATAAGGGTCGATGTTATCATTCTCTTGGAGCTCTTATATAGTGACAAACATGACGTCCCGTCACATCATAAAATCAACAAATCAATTAGCTTATCAGTTATTGGGTCACACTTATGAATACTACACATCAGCGTTGTAGCAATTTTATTTTTTTGTTCATGATTCGGCCAAACGGCATTCGGCCAAATGATCCTTTCGGCCAAATAAGTAGTGAAAATTGCATTATTTTGTTTGTATTTCTACAAATATACTGGTATGCAATAAATTCTATTAATATTTCTATCATTGCCTTTATTGGTAAAAACCAACAACTTTGAAGGCACGCTGCTAACTTATTTGCAAATATTGCAGCTAGAAACTTCACAGGTTCATTTTCCTACTCAAACATGATCATTTGGTGGCAGAAGTTTGATTAAATGTGATTAAGAACATATTCAAAAACGTACTTCAAATAAAGTACTACATCACTTTACTACGAAGGGACTATATTTCTATCCTCATTGCTCACATCAATACTTACTCTTTGATGTCAAATAACACTTAAAAATGTATGGCAAGTGATAGATATGCATCTCTACTAAAATTCTGTAATCTGAACTGATTGAAAAATCATTTGGTTCTGGTTTGCGAAGACAATAAACAAAGTGCTGGAATCGCTTAATTTTTAACTTATTTATAACACATGAAAAATACTCTCAACCATTCGTAGCCCGACAGGAATATCATAAAGGTACGTCTATAATGTTTATGTTTTTACATTCTTGAGATCATAATTGATCCAGAATAAGACAAAGGAGTGACCAACAAGACATTTTGTTTTTAGATTTATGGCCTATGGGTGGTACCACTGTGCACCGGTTTCATCGAAACTGATCTACAGAAAAGTTAGCCGAGAATAACCAGCATATCTACAGATCCTTGCCCTGGCGTACAACAAGATGCTCCGATTCACTTCTGGTGCGTTTGTGACCAACCCGATAACAGAGGCAGGCACTTTAACTTTCGAACTAGCGGTACACTGCCCATAACTGTACAACCCTCGTGCTCTCTACCTTCAATCCTAATGTGCAGATTATTTCGATTCCCCGATTACAACTTTTACTCTTAATTTCTCAAATCTGTCCGAAACTTCATTTGCTTCACAAGTCCCTTCTGTTTAACCATCAATAGGCCAATCAACTTTATCAAACTTTACTGTACATCCGCAGATTTCAACTATTTTTCAAGAATAAACTGGACAACTTTTGTAATTCACGTTTTCCTGCACTCTAAAAAGTTTGTTTATGTTTTTTTTATTCTTCCCCTTATCTAAACTTCTGTCTAGCTCTGTCACTTTGCGTTTTTCGCTTTCCGGCACTCCGTTATAACTGCCCAGCGCACTGTGTTTTAATTCCTCGTTTTCATGCGCTTTTTGAATAGCGCCCTAACCGTTGATTTTAGCGATATAGTTTGTTCGGAGAAGTTTCTTGGTATATTAAGGCGCAATTTTTGACGAAAAAAATTTTGTGATCAATCCTCCTAGCAGTGAGATAGAAAAACTATTTTTTCAAAACATTTAGATAGACATATGGTGTCTTCGGCAAAGTTGTAGAATTGGCAATTTGAAACAACTTTGTCGAAGACACAATTTTTCTATCTCTTATACTTTTTGAGATATATGCCGTTGTATGTGAATGACCCCTAAAAATCATATTTTTTATCATAACTTTTTTCCAAGATTTTTAACATTTTTTGTGTTTTCTACAAAGTTGTTTGTCATAGAAAAACCCGTGTTTTTGCTGAACATATCATCACCCTATCTTTTGAAACAACAAAGTTATTCATGAATTACTCTTTTTTCAAGGGGTAGTTTAGGCCTCTATAACTGGCTTCGGCGCAAAATGGCGCAGACAACTCTTACAAATCATGAAAGTACCATATCTTCCCTTTCGGCAGTTGATAAAAACTTTTGTCTATAAGCGTCTTTGCATGGGTTTTTACTATCAAACAAATAAGCCTTATTAAAACCAATTCGACTGATAATTCTTTTACTTTAAGAGATAGAGAGGTGCAATGTTCAGCAAAAACACGCGTTTCAAGATGTTTAACAACTTTGTAGAAGACATGAAAAATGTTAAAAATTTAAGTAAAAAGTTATAATCGAAAATGATTTTAAATTATTTTTTTCATACAAATTTGTGTACTTTAAGTTAAAAAATTCGTAACTCTTTTACAAGATTTGTAAGAGTTGTCTGCGCCATTTTGCGCCGAAGCCAGTTATAGAGGCCTAAACTACCCCTTGAAAAAAGAGTAATTCACGAATAACTTTGTTACTTCAAAAGATAGGGTGATGATATGTTCAGCAAAAACACGGGTTTTTCTATGACAAACAACTTTGTAGAAAACACAAAAAATGTTAAAAATCTTGGAAAAAAGTTATGATAAAAAATATGATTTTCAGGGGTCATTCACATACAACGGCATATATCTCAAAAAGTATAAGAGATAGAAAAATTTTGTCTTCGACAAAGTTGTTTCAAATTGCCAATTCTACAACTTTGCCGAAGACACCATATGTCTATCTGAATGTTTTGAAAAAATAGTTTTTCTATCTCACTGCTAGGTGGATTGATCACAAAATTTTTTTCGTCAAAAGTTGTGCCTGAATATACCAAGAAACTTCTCCGAACAAACTATATCGCTAAAATCAACGGTTAGGGCGCTATTCAAAAAGCGCATGAAAACGAGGAATTAAAACACAGTGCAGCGGTGTTGACAGTTCCCCAGCCCGTAAACATCGGTTCCGGCATAACTGATGACCCGAATTTACCGTCCTGTATTTCCAGCACCGCCAAGTTCGCTGTCGCGGGGACCAAGGAATCCGGTCAGACACAGGGTTGTCAGCAGCATAATAAACTCGGACTAGAGTCTGCGGTTTTATACAGCTTTAAACTGTAAGTAATTATTTATCATATATAAGTATAATTTCAAAGGTTACAGAATTCAATCTTACACTTTCAGTGCTTCTACTGGGTACCACTCCGATCTATTCTCACCGACGCAACAAATGGACAATAGTCTA
Source organism: Aedes aegypti (assembly GCF_002204515.2). Taxonomy (NCBI): domain Eukaryota; kingdom Metazoa; phylum Arthropoda; class Insecta; order Diptera; family Culicidae; genus Aedes; species Aedes aegypti. The sequence continues at coordinate 76,053,805 of NC_035107.1, forward strand.
ATTCACTAATACCATTTTGGTTCGCAGTTCACTGTAATAGTTTCAATAGAATTATATAATGAATCCTAAGAAGCTCAATATCATTTCACTTACTTTTAGATATTAGATTTAGATAGAATAACAAATTGCATGTAAATAGTTTAGATTAATAGTTGAAATAATAGTTTAGGTAGCACAATAGCACAATCAAATTCACATTGTATAGAAATGCTCAAATGTATAATGAATCAACGTTTTCATCTCTATCGACTCTTTTTGACAACCTGCCATTGTCTCCTACTGTCGTGGCTCAAACCTAGCTACAAATTGGGCATTGGCAGTGCTCACAGCGGCAACAAGTCACATTCGACATTTTTGACAAATTTGAGTTAATACCATGGAGAGTCATTTAATGATAAATGCTTTCGATCAACTTACTAATATCTGTGAGTTTGTTCTAAAAAATTCGAAAAAAATACCAAGTTGTTTTGTCACATTGGCAATTGTAACCGCATAACAGTCACATTGAGATTATACATGAGCCTCATAATGTAGTAGCAACGAAATTTCTATCAGAATTATTTTCTGATTTTTCACCCAATATGCGATATGAGCTGTACAACATTTCAGCCTCAAATAAGCTCTTTTGAATTCTTAATGATTTTTTGAAATTTTAGTTGCCTCCCATACTGCAGTAAAATGCAAACTTGGTATCCCATTTACTCAATGCCTACTTTTGTCGAATGTTACAAATATGCAGTTATGGGCAGTACAGTCCTCAGCGCGATGGCCGTCTATCCGAATTGAAGCAAAATATCTTGATATGACCTACCTTCCTCTGATCCAGCGGATATCGGACCGCCTGATCGAATTTACGGGAACAGCGCTACGCTCCCTACTGGTAGTCACCAATATGAAAATTGGTAATGCATATGGGACGCTCCATACTAAGTGTCCACAAAAATGTACAAACGTTTAATCGACCATCTCCGATCATTTTTAAACAAAACTAAATAAGTAAAGGTCACAGTCATTCTATTAAGCTCAATAAGTAAGTCAATGTTGTCTAATCAGCACTTTTTGGTAGGAGCTGCCTTTTTTCAATTACATTCTTTGAAAAAAATCTGGCAAAAAAGTTTGACCAGATGGTAGTCCAGTTAAATTTTGGAAAAACCTAGGACAGGACGTGACAGCTCAACTAAGACTGTCCCGTTGTTTTCACTGCAATAGCCAGTGCTATCAGTTATACGCTTTAAGCCTTAAAATCCCGGGATGAACTTTCATTTTTCAAATGGTCACAATTTGGAGACCACTAGATCAATCAATTCGAAACCAATTTTAAAGTCGATGCGGTTAGTTGGTCTTAAAATCCTAGTTTGGGACATACCCTCTGATCCCTCCCCCTTTTGTAGGTAATGAAAAAGCGTGGAATGTTTTCGGATTCCAATTGTTTATCTTAGATATTCTAGTAACAAAACGCTCAGTTAAGAGTGGATTTTGAATAAAAATGTTAGTTTTGCCTTTTTGAGACCTGGCCACAATGGAACCGGTACCGAAAGTTCCGAATTATGGTTCCATGAGGTCGAGTTAGATGTTACTTAGAAACCATATCATGCGACACATTAATTCACATCAATGCAGTGAAATATGTAGAAAATAAATGATAAACAATTGGAATCTGAACAAATACCCTCGTGTCCACGCTTTTTTTCATTACCCAGAAAAGGGGGTCCAGATAGCCGTAGCGGTAAACGCGCAGCTATTCAGCAAGACCAAGCTGAGGGTCGTGGGTTCGAATCCCACCGGTCGAGGATCTTTTCAGGTTGTAAATTTACTCGACTCCCCAGGGCATAGAGTATCTTAGTACCTGCCACACGATGTACGCATGCAAAAATGGACATCGGCATAGTAAGCTCTCAGTTAATAACTGTGGAAGTGCTCATAAGAACACTAAGCTGAGAAGCAGGCTCTGTCCCAGTGGGGACGTAACGCCAGAAAGAAGAAGAAAAGGGGGAGAAGTGAGGGGGATTGTCCCACCCAAGGATTGTAAGACCAACAAACCGCATTGAGTTTAAGAATTGTTTAAAATTATTTAATCTAGCGGTCTTCAAATTATGGCCATTTGAAAAATGAAAGAACGTTCCAGGTTTTCAAGAGTTAAGCAAATCCTGTGAAATTCAAACACGAAAAGCTAAAAAAATCAGCTGTTTCTTGCACGTTTGATTCAATAGAGGATGCTATCTTTATTAACATTCAGCTTTATATTCAAAACCGACGTTATTTTGAAAGAAAATTTGCACAATTTCCCATATATTGCTCAAAATTAAGATTTTTTTTTTTAATTTCAGCACTGTAGGAGCACTTGCGGTAAGTTTTACATCGAATACAAAAGATTTGAGACAAAAAGAATTTATGAATAATATTCAAGCTTTTGATAAAAACTTTAATTTTTGAACTAGTAAGACGGTTGGGGCCCAGATGTCCGTAGCGGTAAACGCGCAGCTATTCAGCAAGACCAAGTTGAGGGTCGTGGGTTCGAATCCCACCGGTCGAGGATCTTTTCGGGTTGGAAATTTTCTCGACTTCCCAGGGCATAGAGTATCTTCGTACCTGCCACACGATATACGCATGCAAAAATGGTCATTGGCACAGTAAGCTCTCAGTTAATAACTGTGGAAGTGCTCATAAGAACACTAAGCTGAGTAGCAGGCTCTGTCCCAGTGGGGACGTAATGCCAGAAAGAAGAAGAAGAACACGGTTGGACTAGCAACAAAGTGCACTATTGCAATCTAACTAAACGATGTGAAAGTAGGTCTTTGAAAAAACGACCAAGTAGAAGTGGTCGTTTTTTGACAGGCAATTGGTGTCGTATTTGTACTTTGACGTGACACGTCTTGTCTTATGGAAAAGAACTTAGTTTGGTGTTTCATCTTTTTCATGAATCATTGAATTATACATTCAAATTATAGTAAAAATTAGATTTTCAAGAAATATTTCGCATATTTCGCAAACTAAGTAACATTCTTAGTTTGTATTCATTTACTACAAGCTGTTATTACCACCATTGAATAAAACTCATTTTAGAACTTATTAGTCTTAAAAACTGTATTAAACCTTTGATAAAACTCCGATTTATCCGTAACGGCCCACACTAGTAAAGGTTTTTAAAACTATATCATACAATGCATTCCAAACTTCTTAGTTTTGTATCGTATGAATACCCCAGCCAACAAATATGTTCACATAAGTGAGACTGCAAGCGAATAAATTGAACACGAAAGCTCAATTATTGCAATAAGGTCGGTTTTAGAAAGTCATTTTTGTATAATAAACTTTTGAAGCTCTGTCATATACAGCGGTAATTATATAGAGCACAATTTTTTGCTTACGCTACTTCATAAATATGCGAAGAAACTTTTCCAATCAAAAAACAATTACCGTAATTCGGGGTAACATTGATCAGTTTTTAGGATATTTCTTGAATATTTCATCCAAAAATGTAAATTATGTGAGTTTTATATTTTTAAAACAAGTACTACCACCCATAGCTCGTGAGTATATACTGTAGTTTGTTTTTTGAAAGATTTAAGCATGTTTACAAAAATGTTTTATGTGATTTTTTTATTTAGCTGATATGGGGTAACATTGATCACCCATGTAAACAACGTTCGGTAATAATGAAAATATCGTTGCTTACATAAATCATGGCCCCTGAAGCCGAATATGATGTCGAAACACTTACATCTCATTTAGTTTTTGAGTTATTTTAAAATTAAAAACACCTGGAACAGCGGAATACGCCTAAAGGTAGGCAATTTCCTAAGGGAATTCTACATTCTTAACAGTAATTCGTTAATGTTGCCTTGATCATACGTATAAATTTTTTGACAACGGAATCGTTTTTGGCGATGCCATTTTTAGTGAGAATCGTATTTTCCTTGCTCATATCGCTTGCAGAACTTATGTGAGACATGATTCTTCGGTAGTGTCATCCTTAACCATTGAAATGATTGTTTCACAAAGTTGACAAATTTACGCATAGAGTTAACGCAATTTTTGCAAAAATCTTAATTTTTAATTGTTTATAAGTATAAGAAAGAGAAGCAAAATTCATGCTTTGGAAATGGTTCATCAATAAATGACGATACCAACTTATTACGAGATGAGTCGTTCCGATCAATGTTACCCCGCTGATCAATGATACCCCGGATTACGGTATTTATTCGTTACAATAGTTCGATATTACCATAAACGTGAATAAAGAAAAAAACAAAAAACGAGATACTTAAAAATCGACTTTTTTCAATTTTTGTATTTGCTCTCAAATGCTTGTTAATGTATTTTTCAAAATATTTCTTACACTATGTCAATAGAATTGTGGCACAGAATACATTAGCATAAACAAAATTCATTTTTCTTAAAATTTGACACATTTATTAACATATGAATTTTTTCAGAGGTGTGCAAGATTTTCATCGACATCTGTTAGTAATTTGCAAAATTATCATACAAAATGCCACTTTATTGAAACAATATCACCGCATCATTTTTTTTAAATACATTGTAAAGGATTTCTGATCAAAAAATTGTTTGTAGGTTCAACCCAATATTTTTGAGACTGTTTTGAATGATTGCGACTATTTTTCGATACACTCCTTAGGTGGTTAATTTTTTTTCTGTTTCTGTTCGGGATGAACCACTGCGACCAGTTTTCTGTGATCTTTTGTGGTATACCTGTGTCTTTTGATTAGTGCATGTCGTTCTACTCCATTACTATTGAGAAATATTGAAGTAGTCGTTTTTTTATACAATTATCATTCTTCACCATTTTGCATAGAGCTTCCTTAGAAAAAGATACCGCTATTTATACTATTTGGAGAAAACAGTTTGTCAACATACCATGCATCGGTACTCTAGTTATTGCCTCTACTTATTAGGTTCAAAGTCGTTTTTTGTAACTGTGAACAGGTTTCATCGCATAAGACATTTAGATTCCTTGAAACAAGATGCTTGTTTAGAATGTAGGAGGTCTGCTACTCCACTGATTCGGAATCGTTTATTTCCTAGATATTCAAAACTAAGCACTTGATCTCTGATTAAGTCATTTTTCCACATCGACCTCCTCCACATCTAGGACAAATAGGTGGGTCTTAGTGACTTGTTACTCTCTCATACTCTTCCGACCATAACTTATCAGTATTAACAAGAACAGATACAACAAGAGTAAAATATGGTAGATCTTACCTCGTAACGCACCTCGAAAAGGTGATCTACCCGCATAACGAGAATAATTATTTTATGAAGTTGATTTACGTAGAACCAAATAAATAAATAATTTACCTTAGCATTGCATTGAGTGATTAATTCTTAATCGAATATTGCTTGGAACTTAAATGGTATATTAGGCCTTTTCATCATAAACGCAACACCGCAACACAATGGAATCAATATCTTAAAAAATACTCATGAGAGGAAAAATTGAATCAAAGTTTTAAAATTGATAATAAGTAGGTATATTTGGCAACACTGTATCAAACAAAATCTGTTTTTTTTTCTAGAGACCTCAAATAATTTTCTTCAAAAAAGTCGAAGGTTGCTGCTTTGGCATAACAATTTGGCTTCTTGCATGTTTCAAGTTAATGATCATGTGACAAAAATATATTGATATCGGGTCGATTATACGTTCTGTGGACACTTGGCATAGAATGGTCCACTCGCAGGTTCTAAATGAATTTGTGAAATTGTTACAATTTTCATTGATTGAAAAATTGGCAACTTTGGGAAACGAAAGCTCTCAGTTCTCAGCATTTTAGATAATTTCCAAAAAAGGTTTGAGTCAGGATCTAATTGAGGGCTTTCTATGAACCCCCTCCCCCCTCGTGGTATTTTCCCCACACAAAAGTTTTAAAATTTGTATGTTTCGTGGGTTTTGCCCAGAACTACCCCCTTATCCACCCATAAATGATCACGTGGTCTATGAAGGGCCTAAGGAACATTTTATTTCAATTTTTTTACCGGCATATTGGTTTGTGTTTGCTCAAAGTAATAAGGAGCGAGGAGAAGGAAGCAGCGTAAACTATAGAAATGCTGGATAGATACTGTTAGGGAATGGCTAGAGAAATAGGATTAGATGTTGAAGAGGGTATACCATATGAAACAGTTATTTAACACCGATCGATAGAACCTGCTTGATCGCCCAACAGTATAAGGGCGCTTGAAAATTGCTTCTTTTATTTTTATTCGAATAACACGCCAACTCGTTCTAATAGGGGATATTAACCAGAAAGAAGGACGTTTCAAGTAATAGTGTTTCATATGGTTGGTATGCCCTTTTCTTCTTGATCCCTTTTACTTTGAGCAAAAACAGACCGAAATGCCGGTAAACATATTGAATACAATTTTCACAGTCGATACCTTTGTATGTGAATGTTTGTGACTCAATTAAAACTAAACAGTATCATGTTTTTAATCCTGCCATATAATTATTATAACAGGATCACGATTTCGTTGAAATTTGCTGTTTATCACATTTTCCAAGTCGAGTCTAGTACACGACACTGAAGACGGCCTTACAGTTGAGGTCAAAATACGTGTATCTGTCAAAGGATACAAACTCTAGTGGAATTAAATGGTATAGTACTAAATTCGTTTTTTTTCATCTACTTACATTTTTAAGACTACTGCTGCAACAATGGCATTTATTAGTTTCTAGAATAACGCCTAAATTCGTAGACCAAGGAATCGTTATGTTAAGAATACCACTGATATATGATTATCTCTGCAATAATTTAAAGTTGCCGATTCAGTCCAAAGAATTTATCAAGATGTGTTTCAACAAAACCATCTAAAAATTTCAAAAACTATGGTTCTAATTTACAAAACAGTTGATGTTCTATACCTACACCTGCGAATGATGATTGCAACTCCATCATATGTTTTATCCAGGAAATCACTATCAAATGTTCTTTCCAGGCAATTCTATCAGAGTTATATAATAAACAATTGCAAGTTAAATCAAATTGGATAATATTGAACCCTATTCAAAATCATTAAAAGACCTTCTGATTTTATTACAAAATTCAAACCTTTCAATAACCAGCACACTCATGACCCGGAAAAATAACTTGTATCACTCACCAACGACTCTCACATCCGAGAGCTATTCACGAAAACTTCCATCCATTCCTGGTGAACTCAATTAGGGTCAGTTTGAATGGCGAAACTCAATTAGGCCCGTTTCAACTTGTGTACTCATGTCGCCGGTCCGAATCAGGGGACCATTCATTCCCCGCTCACCCCCCAAACTCATCCCCCATTGCTCAAGTTTCCATTGATAAACTCTCTACGTATACGAGATAACGAATGGTTTCTGAACACGATTTTCCCATCTGGCTTCCGTCTCTGGCTTTCCGGGAAAAGGTTTCACTTTGAAAGGCTCACTTTTTTGAAAACTTTTTTTTCTCTCATAACAGAAGTTTTTCCCACTCACGGTAAAATTCAAAACTCTTCCCCTGGATACAAACAAGTAAAATGTTTGCTTTACCAGCTGCGGACCAGGCCGGAAGAGAGACCGAGATCGTGTGCAGTACAACACAATGAATGTTATTCCGGGTCCGGAACTGTGTATCGCATCGTAAGTTGGGGCTCAGGAAAATCTCCTTCCGTTTGGCTGGCTGCTGCTGCTGTTGCTTTCGGTATGAGTGTTTGCTCGGGATGAAAAGCCGTCATCAAGCTGTCTGATCCAGATGGGACACCCCACCTCCACCGGAGAACGGCCAACGGACGCAACGAGTAGGAAACTTCACCGCCAGGGATTTTGCAAAAAAAAACAACCTTTGCCGACTTGATTTTTTTCAGATGCCCGGTTTTTGCACTAATGGCATGGAGTTAGAAGAAGGTCTTGCTGTGAAGCCCAAGCAGGACAGTTCGGTTTTGCGTCGTCCGATTGATTTTGCTGACGGATTCGCACGTGGTTTCGTGTTTCGCGCGTGTTTTCGTCGCCGGAGATTTTTTTTTTCTGTTTTGGAGTGTCTTGCTGGATAGTGCTTCATGAAGCCCAAGCAGGATAGTTCGGTTTTGCGTCGTCCGATAGATTTGGCTCACGGTTTCGCGCATGTTTTCGTCGCCGGAGATTTTTTTTTCCTGTTTTGGAGCGTCTTGCTGGGTAGTGCTTCGTGAAGCCCAAGCAGGACAGTTTTTACATTCAGAAATGGAATAGTGAAAAGTGAAAAATGAAAAAGTGATTTGTTTGATTTGTGTCCTCAGTACTGTTGGTTTTTGGCTGCCCTAAGTTCACCGAACCATCCGGAAGTTACATGCAGCACATAAATTTAGAGAATCAATCCGGTGAGTTTGTTCCAGTATGATACTTTTTCTTTTGTGAGTCTTCCGGATCGTTTTTGTCCGCGTCGTGGAACTTCTGATCGTTTCTTGAACGGAAAATGTTATTTTCGGAGTTTTGATAATTATGTTCAGATTGCGCATTCTGTCCGGGCGGGTGTTACGCAACTAACAATCGGTTGTGGATGCTTTTTAACCGTTCGATGACCCTGGAGGGATCGATTCTGCTTTTCGTATAATTTTGAGCAGAAAAATCGACTGTGTTATCCTAGGGTGTTTAGTTCGAACGCGCTTCCTTTCGTTTTTCGATTATCTAAAAATACAGTACCACCCAGTACAGTTTTTCAATAGGCGTGATTTTTTTTTACGCGTATCGTTATTTTATACAATCCGATGACCCTGAAGGGATCGGCTTTGCTTTTTACTGGTTATTGAGCAAAAATATTACTGCACAATCGACAAGCATTTCGCGAAATACTATTTATACTATAAATAAGCTATTGTTTTCTCTTTTGATTGCCGGCATTCAAAAGATTAATTTGAAAACGCTTAAACAACAAATATTTATGGTCTATCGCCAGCTTTCTAGGCGAATCCTGACAATATACCTTCCCCAACCTCCAACTCCGTAGCACTTATGAGGGTGTCGCTGAGTCGGTGGCCTCTCATTAAGTAAGTGCTACATCAACATTTCCTTCCCCTATCCTAAGTTACGGTAAAGATGGGCGTGGCCGGGAATAGCGATATTCATGCTTTTAGTATTCTTGTTTATGATTTGAACAAGGTATACTCCCCTGCCTTGTTCTTGAAAGTAGTCAGGATGAGATTATTAAAAAAGAAACATGAATGTTGCTAGTATCCAATCTACGAAGTATACCGTAACTACGCTAACGCTAACGCTAACGCTAATGGCATGGAGTTAGAAGAAGTGAATTCACTTAAAATTGAATGAATTTCGATTTGAAAATTATTGTGAAAATTATTAGCTTTCTTATACCCTCATTATTATTTTCAATCAAAAAACTAATTACATTTGAAATAAATCTAAGCACGTTTAAATCATTTTTTCTGAAAATTTATGTGTTTTGGTTTTGGTTTGTCTGTTTTTTCCCAACTGATCTAGCGATACTGGAGAAGTTACCACGAAAGGGCAATCAAACTCAAGTTCAAACTCAAACTCCTTGGAAAATTCCTTGAAGTATTTTATGGAGGAATCTTGGCTCAAATTCATGGAAAAGCTAATGGAGTACTCTCTTATGCTTTCATTGCTTAAACATGTAGGGTAAGTGTACCAGTTATGGCTATAGTGGTTCCCTATTTGGCCATACGTGATTACTTTAATGTCTTCAAATTTTGAAAATTTTTGTGTATTGTAGTAGTTAGATTTAAGATATATCTTGATGTAAAAGTATACAAAAAGACTTAATATGTAAAAGTTATCACAATGTCACATATGGCCAAATAGGGAACCACTATGGCCATAACTGGTACACTTTCCCTATGTAATATTTAGAGTATTCTCTTTTCAAAAGAGTCTAACATTCCTGAACAACAACTACCGAAAAGCTAAACATTACATATAATTCGCAATTGGATTAGATGGACAAATTGATGTGAAGATTTGCGAAAAAGTTACACGTCTTCTCAGTGAGAATTGAACTCACGACTCCCCGATCTCTAGTTGGGGCGCGTTAACCACTACGCCATGAGAGGACTCATGAACGCAGAAGTTAACCTGAATTCGATTTCAAGCTCATGTTCCGTAACCGGTCGTTTGAGAACGTCGCGACCCATTGGAAGCCCACACAATAGATACCTCAGCCAGCGCAGTTGCTGGCTAGTGTAGTGTGCTATTCCTATACCTAAAAAACAATGCGCTCTCGGGCTAGGCATTGGATATATATAGAAAGCGTTGTGTTTGGATGGGCATCTAATTCTTCCGAAAGAGGTGCACTTTGCGAAAAAGAACCACGTGATTATTGAGCTGAAATCGAATTCAGGTTAACTTCTGCGTTCATGAGTCCTCTCATGGCGTAGTGGTTAACGCGCCCCAACTAGAGATCGGGGAGTCGTGAGTTCGATTCTCACTGAGAAGACGTGTAACTTTTTCGCAAATCTTCACATCAATTTGTCCATCTAATCCAATTGCGAATTATATGTAATGTTTAGCTTTTCGGTAGTTGTTAAACTTCCACTCGGCTGGTTAGCCGTAAACCACGATTCATAATTAAAAACAAGTATTCCTGAACAAATTTTTGGAGAAACCTCTACATCTACAAGGTTCTCGAGTTGATTTCTGATGGAGTCCTTGGAGATATACTTCGAAGAACTCTATTCTGAATGCCTGTAGAAATTATAAAGTATCAATAGGTATCAATCAATGTTTTGTCAAAATATTTGGATCATCTCTCATTTCATCTCATAAATAATAATTCCCAGCTCATAATTTCCGAACGGATTATGCTTTCTTTCTCAATTAAACTTCTCCAATCCGCGAAAAGCCCCAAAGGAACATCCGCAAATCAATACTTTCCCCCATTAAATCACGTCGCCGCAAGAAATACAACAAGAATTGCACCATCCAAAAGCGTGGCCAGAATCCTAAATCACTTTTAATGGAAATTCAATAAACTTCGCCGGAGCGCCCAACTCTTTCTCGCAGCAATGTTCTCGGAAGCAATGCAATCGTTTCAGGCCATCCTTTTGCTTTATACATTGCCATGCAAAAGTTAGAGTCCATATCTCCGTTATTACGTGTCTGATTGAAATTTTCTATGGATCATTCAGACGGCAATCAGTCGATCATACTAAATAGGTATTTTTTACAAAAACTTATTTTAAATTTAGTTTACTTAATTCATACTTGAAATTGATTTTTTTTATAATTACATTAAAAAAACAAGGTCAATTTCTCAGCAATAGATCGACTGCAATTGAAAATCAGTGTCAAAAAACAGTCATTCTAGTCAGCGTGAAAAAGATGGGGGTCACCTGTGATGCACGTAAATGATTTTTGTTCATATCTTTGGCATTTGTCAACTCATTTCGAAAGTCTATGGCTAGACGTATTTTATTTTAGTATAAGATTTAACAGAATTTTCTTGTTTTGAGTAAATTTTAGTGACCCCAAACGTTTGAACTATACGCGACACTGAGAGGTGAACCCAAGCTTTTGCACGATGACCTGAATGGCTATTTTATTAATTTAACATAGATGTTTCAGCCAAACTTTTGCAAGTTCAATTTAAAGAATATTGGATTACGCTTCTAATATCGCACTGAATCAAAATATTGGTCGATCCATTCCTAAGAAAATAAGTCATGTTTTTTTTACTGAAATTTTGGATTTCAAACCTTCAAGTAAAATTTAGTGAACCTACAAAGTAAGGCCGAATTTCATATTGGCTATAGAGAGTTTCAATAAGACGTGTAATAATTTTATCCATATCATATAAAACACTTTAGCATGTTTTTCTAGGAAATGGCCCCAAACTTGAGCACGGTAGTGTATGTATAGATAGTAGCTCACGAACACGTTGTACAACCAACGTTGGTTATGAATCTGGCGAGCTGGTGGAAATATTATCTGTAAAGCTTATTGCCAACGAGATTTCGTGATTCGCGTGATGCTGATAGCTAGCTGGTCGTGTGCATAGTGTCGTACGATAGTGGACTAGTTCCTAGTTCGACAGGAAATTTCACAGTGGGGAAATGGGCTACAAGGAGATCGAAAGATTTATGAGTGCTGGGACGAGATCGAACGTTTATACATATGTATGTGGAAATAGTTGTAATAGAGAAAGAATTTCCACTCTAAGTATGCCGTTTATCATTGAAATTATTGGAAATTTTAAAGCAAGATTAAGATTAAGTAGCACGTTTTTAGTTTTGGCACTCATGAGGGCTTTTCAGCTCGCCACTGCAAAGAATAAGGCTATTATAAATAATATTGTATTGAAAAGTATCATCATATGCTCTTACATATAGAAAGTGTGCTGACACATTTTAAGCTATGTCAGTGTAAAACCAACATATTTTCATTACTTCCAAAGTTTACTTTACTTTTCTAATCATCTTCCAATATCTTTACATCACTAGACAGAAATTCAAAACTAGTTTTAAGTTAGAATCGCATTTTCCTTATCCATGGATCGCATCACCGACCAAAGGTGATTTCCGGATCTTGCTCCTCATTCACTAATCAACACCCTTCCCGTGGTGATTGTGAGGATGCAGAGTAGACCTATTAATAATTTGAAAAATGTCTGGAAAATCCCCAGTCAACCAACTTTGCATACCAGTGCTGAAAAAATCGAGTTTTGCAACGAGTTGCATAAAACTTTTTTTTTGCTATTATTGTTGTTTGCGTTTGAGATGCAAATCCATTCTAACTGAGCTTCAAACGCGGGTAACACAAAGTAACCAAAGGATACTTAGCAACCATGATCTATATCAACGCTAACCTAGCAAAGGAAACCAATCATTGACATCGCCTTCCTTGTTGTAAAATCTTTCCGCATTTGATGTTCCCGCTTTTGATATTTGCATTTCAAACGCACACAGCAATACGAAAAATGCCGTTTAAGTGCGATCATTTCCAAAGCACCAACAAATATTTCAACAGAAATGGCCATACATTCATGTCTAGTATCATTTCAGTATTTTCCAATCGCGTAGGATGCGACCTAGTAGTATCTACGAATGTCACAAATTTTCTAGTTTACATCATACAGATCCATATAACAGGTAGGATGCTACCACCTCCACGAATGCTGGACGATCCGAGTGCTACTTTTCAGCACCGAAACGAGTGCTGAAAAGTAGCACTTTTCAGCATTGTTTTTTTTTTTTTGGTGGGAAAAGTAAGCCATTATGTTGTGCATCTTATCAATGAAAAATAGCTTAACAACTCAAAACTGTTATTTTATTTTGTTCAACGTTTCGGGTCGTTTTGGACCTTCCTCAGGGACTCAATTGTTACAGTTCTTTCGTCCAATTGAGTCCCTGAGGAAGGTCCCAAACCGAAACGTTGGACAAAATAAAATAGCAGTTTTCAATTTTGTCAAGACTGAAAAGCCAATCTATCACCAACATCGGAACTACAGTCGAACTACCAACGATAACAACTCAAAGTCCAATAAATCTCTAAATTGCTACGTTTGATCTGACATCCAAGGATCAACGTGATCGTGCGCTCTGCCATTTAAGTATTTACAGATATCGACAAGAATATGCTGGATATTTTAATTTTCCGTATTAAAAGTAACACATTCACAAAATAAATTATTCTTTTTGAGCCATGATGACAACATTAAATTGAAGCGATTATTTTTTTCATGGCGTGCTACAACAGTTGAATCATTGAAGATGAACATAGGGCAAACTGGTCCAAAATGCCACCTTAAGGATTTTTGTCGTTTTCTTTTAGTGAGATCTACATTTTAACGGCATTCGAAGTCCAGTAGCTTTACAATATTTGCTAGCTACTACCACGAAAATATTTCTCAAATTTGAGTTTTCTTACGGTTTTACATCATGTAGAAAAGTTGTTAAAAATTGGGGGTGGTTCAAAATGGCCCAATGGACGAGTGGAACGCCATTTAGTATGGAGAAGCAACCAAGTTTCTCCATGAGTTTGCTCTGTGATATGGAAACGCTTTTTCGGTAATAAAATCATCGGAAAACCTTAATATATAGGCGAAAAAGTGAAAAGTGCTGAATTTCACCGGGAAATTGAGGAAAAATCTATGACTTTTCAAGAATTGTAGCGGCAACTTTTGGGTAAACATATTTTAACATCGTTTGGCAAAGAATGCAAATTGAAATGTTGTAGGAATGAAACGTTGTAGGAATGACTTAATGAGATGAGCCATTGTTCCCCTGCCCAGTTTTAACCTACACTCAAGCATGGGAAAATTCACTAACTCACTCGGGCGCCACCGATAAAAAATAGCAAAAAATCTGCTGCTACCGAACATTCAGTGATAGCTGAACCGTACTGGATGAAGTGTACCATGAAAGCGTCGAAACCGATTGTGTAAAGGCTCCCCCAAATTTATGCGAATTTTTACAGCGACGGCGACAAATAATCGTCGCGATTTCGTTGTTGTGTCGCTGCAAGCACTCTTCAATGGAACCATCTTGACTGACACGACGCGAATCGCAGCAAAATCGCGTCGCTGTGGCTAAGACGCGCTCATCAAAAAGTGCATGCAGCGAAACATCAGCGAAATCGCTACGTTTGTTTGTCGCTGTCGCCGTAAAAAGTCGCATAGATCTGGTGGAGCCTTAAAAGCGAGAATCGGAAGGAACACGAAGAGAAGTGAACTTGTATCTGCTTCATCTGTTTTGCTAACGACGTGGACATTGTCGGAAGAACGTTCCAGGTGGTTTCTGAACAGTATACCAGGCTGAAACGTGAAGCAGACCGGGTTGAATTGGAGGTAAATACGTCGAAAACGAAATATCTGCCGGCTGGAGGAACCAAGCGCGATTGAGCTCGAATTGGCAGATGCGTGATGATCGACGGAGATATCATTGATAACGTCGGATAACAACTGCAGCAGAGAAATTCGAAGACATATCATTGCCGGAAGTCGTGCTTACTACGGACTTCACAAGACCTTGCGGTATGGTAAACTTCACTTCCGTACTAAGTGTACCATGTACAAGACGCTGATAAGACCGGTAGTACTCTGAGACGTGGACAATGCTCGAAGAGGACCTGCAAGAGCTAAGAGTTTGTAACCTGCTCACAACCAACGGCCTCGCGAGGGAATCAAAGCCCCCACTGTCGCCGTATGAAATGAAGGCATAGGACTTTCTTACCATGTAGAATACACAACACTCACCACAACAGAACAACAGAACACACACTCTACATCCAGCTGTAAGTCTCATGCAACACATGTTCGCAATCTTCCAGCATAGACACGCTACGCCTGCTCAACGCAGCGCATGTGTTAAAACTACACAGAATGAGGCAAACAATGCAGGACTCTCTGGCTGAGTGAAAATTCTGTGTAAGTCGCACTCATGCTATGTGTAACCGATGTGTTGGCCATTGGCTGTGCGCGGATCGATGGAAATGGAACTGTCAGTCATCTCCCGCGCGGCAGCAAACAGTTGGCCGTTGGTAAGATGGGGAGTTTTCAGGGATTCTTTCCATCGAAAAGCCGGAAGATGGCCGCAAATGAAAAAGTTTTTCCCCCATTTGCTTCCGCTTCGGCTATTCGAATGAAAAAATCTCTGAAAAACTTTAAAATCGGAATGTTTTTATAATGTTTTCAGAAGCAAAACATACAAGGAAGCGAATTCCGCATTCCAAGCGTTCCTCCTCTGTGCGCATTTCATTCATTCTTTTTGTTTACCACCGTTTGCACAAAACTGTGTACAGCCCCCTTTGCACAGAATCTGTGCTGCATGAAGAGAGGCCGATTTTGTGTACTCGGCACTCATTTCTGAGCGGATGAAGTTAAGCGTGTACGGAAGCTCGTGAAGTGTACCGTAGAAGTTATTTGGCCTGACCGGTGTGGAACGAATCTGATTAAATTTAGTGACAAGAAGTTAAAGTCACGGTGTGCGAGGTGCAAATCTTGTAGATTTTGTTTGCCTAGAGCAAGGTAACGATAGTGGAAGTGGTGGAATAATATCTTGCTAATGATTGAAATTATTGCATAGTCGCAGATGGCCTTTACTTTCTGCACGCTGCTCTGTAGAGCCAAAATGGAGTAGAGGAGGATAATACTATGAGATCGGTAAGCGTGAATCTAAAGCATTTCACAAATAGAAGTGATCTTTTATGGCGCGGAATTAAGTCTTCCATGATGTCCTCTCTATTAGGCCTTTCTATCATGACCAACTTGTGCGCCAGGCCGGGAAGGTGTCCTAGCACGATCATGGATCGGTGTGCTAGCGTTGGAGTAGCTGGCACGTCGCCGGTGAATTTGCTTCTGTCCGGGCAAACATGCTGTCCACCAATCGCCGTGGGATACACTCGACACTGACGCCCATGCACACTAACACAGTAGGGTAATCGTAGGTTAAGCGGAAATTAATCGTAAGTACTAAAATACATCATTCTTATTCTTTGTATGTGAAACGTATGCTTTTATTTTAATATGGATAGACTCGATTCATTTTCGTCAATGGTTCCGCTAGTTCGAACCAATTTTAGGCTGTTTAGGTACGTGCTTGGGGATCAGTACCACCAGCCCTTTCTTTCCACCTATTTTGTCTCCGTCTCATGCGACCTTTCCCCTGGGGAGGTGACAAGTTTTTGAACGACGTGTGCTTAGGACGATCTTCGGCGGAGTATGTAAGAACAGCGTATGGAGAAGAAGAATGAACCACGAGTTTGCGCAACGATACGGTGAACCCAGTATCCAGAAAGTCGCCGAAGCTGGAAGGGTACGATGGGCGGGACACGTTGAGAGAATGCTGGACAAAAAATGGCGTTCACCTCGTATCCGGCCGGTACAAGACAAAGAGCGCAACGAGCTAGGTGGTTTGACCAAGTGGAGCAGGATCTTGAAAGTGTGGGGCGATCGAGAAACGGGAGGTTACCAGCCATGGATCAAGTCAGTTGGCGTAACATTGTGACGCAGGTCATGTCTTGAAGGACGTAGCACCATCGAAAGGAAAAGTAAGTAAGTATGCTAAAAACTAACTTACACCTTGTAGGCCCAAGAACATAGGCAATTATCCAATCAATACTCCGTTCACATATTTAAATGGATAAGGGTATGTGCCATGTTAAAAACCCATCAAAATATTGCTTATCACACCAGCATATGGTAGTATTTGGTGTGAAGACTTGATTGTAATATAAAAAAAAACTTTAATATTCCAATATACATTGTAATAATTCAAATTAACCTGTAAAACCTAACAATACATTTCAATTATTGGAACTTCAATTCTTAAAGACTTCCTAGAAAGTTCCTATATTGTATATCACGACGACATTATCATATTGTTCAACCACGTCTGCTTACCTGAGTTACATCAGAGATGTCGAAAACTTTTGCTTGCGGATGAAACAGGGATTCTTCGCCAAAGCACAAAGCCAGCTGAGAATTCTGAAAATATATTTCGGATAAATTATCCAATGGTGGGATTCCAACTCGCCATGTTACCACAAAGCACTTGAAATCGCTGTGCTTGGTAATAAAGTGCTATCATAGAGCTGTCACGTCCTATATTAACCGTATAATAGGTTGTATGACATTTGCCAGAAAACCATTTGCCAGAATGGATCATTCCCCAGAAAGCCATTCCCCAGAAAGACCATTCCCCAGAAAATAGTATTGCTATATTACTTAAAAAAATAATCCTTAAAATTATTATGCATTTAAGCATACGTATTTACTGAAAATTTGTTTTTATGACAACCAAACTTCGTCATCTCAGTTTTCAATAAATACAGTGATTAAAATTTTAAATGAAAGACAGGTGGATATAAAAATTCTGCAATGTGGATTAGAGTTTTCATTCCCGGGAACATTTCCCGGGAATTGAGATTTCCCGGGATTCCCGTTTCCCGGGAAATGATTTTCTGTTTCCCGGGATTCCCGTATTTCCCGGGTAGCTTTATAAAAAATTAAATTAATATCTATTTTCAAACAAAAACCATCGCACCATTTACTTATCCTATAATTCTTTCCAATGAACTCACTAGATCACTAGTTATATTTCGAAGATGATTTTTTGTTTTTTTTTTTTTGCAATGAAAAAGTTGTTCATGAAATAGATATCGTTTTGACGAATTTGGCTATATAAAATAAAGGAATTTTCAAGGGATCTTTTCTATGAATTCAGTAGGCTTATAAAGTTTTCATGGATGTAACAGTCACAATTTTGAATATAGAAATTCTAGTTGGATCAAGAATAAATTCCACGAGGACTTTTGCTTAATGCTATAAACTTTGTTGTTCTGAAAATAAAGCCAGTGGCATTGTTTTTACGTCTGAAAGATTTTTACCACGGTTTTGTGAAAAAAAAAAACACAAAAAATACGAAAATATTTTTTTTTCGTATTTATTGTAGCTTGTGCTTCTACAGCCTATAAAACAAAGCAAAATACCAATCAAAACCGTGTTTTTACATAACTTTTACATTTTTGCTTCAAAAAATGGAACACAAGCTTTTGATTGATATAAAAAAGTTCTTATTTAATTAATTATTTTGTTTTATGAAAAATAGTTTTTCTTTGTAGTGCTACTATAGGAACAATAGGTTTCCTATAGATACAAGGGAGCTTAAATTATAAGCGAAACTATATTTCGATCATATTTTTTTTTAACAAATTATGTATCAATGGTACTTGGATAAATCGTTTCTGAGTTTCATGTTAAAAATATTCGGCAACGATTTGTAGAAAACCGGCCGTAAAAAGCTACTAGTGCGACAATAGGGGACTATCTACTAATGGAACACCGACCCTACACGAAATACGAATAAATTAAAAAATAAAATTCCACCGAATTTGCTTAATTTTCTCTTTTTTCAGAATTTCTCGGGATCCCGGGATTTCCCGGGAAATGGTAATTTTATTTCCCGTTTCCCGGGAAATCAAATCCCGGGAAATTTGAAAACTCTAATGTGGATTGAAGCGAAATAATAAAATGCAAGAATCGTAAAATTGATAGTCAATGTCTGTCTCCAAATAAAGAAGTTATATTGAAATTTGTAACCATGACATATATATGATTCGTAATCTTCAAGCGTGTGAATCTCCATTACCTATTTGTTTCTTACAGCAATTGACTGAATATAAGAAAAAAAATGTGGCTTCCACCGTGGATCATGCCCACGTGGCAGTCCTACAAAGGATTTCTGAATATATCCGGTACCAGATAGTTGAAACTTATAATCAGGGCTATTACTGAAAATTGAAGAATTTGTGGGCAGCCTGTCGCAAATGATATAAAACTATCTTATAACTTAAATACACGTGGTTCAAAATTATTTCCAAGATAACAAAAGTTATTTTTTTGAATAATTAATTCAGATATATGACCGAAAGGACGTTTAGCTGAATGTTGCCTTCTTCATTTGAGTTATAGTGATAAAATAAGTTTTGGCACTAAGCTGATGATGTTTCAAATATAATTTTCCCATATTTCAATGAAAGGCTGTTCGTTTAATTCTCGCGTTGAGTATCATACAGCCGTATCTGCAGTGATCGATTTCTCTTCGTCGATTTTCTCTTTGCCTTATTACACGAAATTCAATCGATTTTCGAAACATTTTACGGTGCAGTACGATGGAAGATGATGAGTACTTTCTACTGAGCCAAAAATAGCTGCCGAAAACAGTCGCCCGGCTAAGAAATTAGCTAAAGAGAAATCGATCACTGCAGTTACGCCCTTATGATACTGAACGCGAGAATTGTTTTGCGATATTTCATGAAGATACACTCTTCAGTCAAATATCCATTCGACTAAAATATGTTTGCCTAACATTTTCGCTCTTTTTTCTCAGGTCAGTTATGCAGGAAAAAAAATGTAAATCTGATGACAGTTCCACCATAAATCTTACACGTTGTGAAAATTGCATAAAAATGTAAGCGAAAAATTGTAACAAGATGATTTGGCGCAACATCCACGACGCAAATTATATGTTGCTGCAATAGGGATACTAAAGTCCAATTCAGTTTTCGCAGTAGCTATACAGTGCTAGTAGTAGTGCACTCTTCTGGATAAAATTATCTGAAAGTTGGTTATACAATGTCTCATGCTATAAGTACAAATAGGGAGCTACTGGACTCATAATTGGACACAATATGCGTCGCATTCAAGTGCTTCTTATTGCAAAGTTTTACATAATTCGACCGAGAAACACTCTCCAAGCCAAAGTAAATCATGGAAGTTCCCAGGTAGCCATGCACCCAAAATACTCAAATGACAATTTTTAATACTCCGGTAGTCTTACGTTTTCCATTTTTTTTCGATCAATAGATTTCATATCAAAGTTGAAAATTTATTAAAAAAAAAGGATTCTGGGGATTGGTTTTCTGGCCAATGGTACATTCTGGGGAATAGTTTTCTGGCAAAAATCATTCTGGCAAATGGATTCTGGCAAATGGTTTTCTGGCAAATGTCATACAGTCGTAAAATAACTTTATAAGTCCAAATAGGTGAATTAGCGGGTTAATGATTGCTTGGGTAAACTTAGTAATTTTCCAACTTATAAATAATTATATCGAATATAATGAAGAAATATAATTATTCAAATACTTAATCTAAGATTTGAAGATTCATAACCATGAAAAATAGCTCTAAACCCTTCCCGACAAAAGACACTTCTTGCTTTTGCAAGCCCCTTTAATGAGTTGACGGGTTGGTATTGAAGTTCTCTTTCATTACCGTGGAGGCCCATCAACGCTGTGAAATTAAATCCTGCAGGAAAACTCACCCATAAAGACGCGCTTTTGTTCGCTTCATTAGAGCCTGTTATCATCGTTTCTTTTTTTTTTGTCATTTCGCACACTTCCGTACCGCATCCCACTAGCAGCATCAGGAAAGTTTCACACAAAAAACGCGGATGCTAAACTCAATCAACTCTGATGGCCGGATGGTGTGAGCCCTCGCTTTTTCCGTGTGTCGGTGGTACAACTACATGGATATCCCGATCAGAGGTGCAAAACAAATCTGTAACAATTGGCGTTATTTCAAAAGGGCTTAAAGCCAGAGTCCAATTGAGAAATTTTATGTTCAAAATGTTTGTTTCTTAATTGAGAAAAAAAATCTTCTTGCAGCTCATTAAAATTGCCTTCTCCTCACGTTTTTAAGACGGACCAAGAGTTTAAGATCATCATCTATAATCACGGATTCGAATTTTACTTCACATTGTGGTATTGCGATGCCCCTCGCTTCAAGAATGCAATTTGTTAAAGTTTCGTGAGCGTTATAAGTTTCAAGTTTTGTTTGCAAAGAAATGTATTCCTGTCGGCTCGTAAATAATTGAAAGTGGAGCTGATATGATTTAGAATCGGTTCATGGGATATTTGAAATGGAACAGGGAGATGATCGAATTCAAAATCAGCGAGAGTAATCAGTTGGCTAAAAAGGTAACTAGAGTCGGTTAATGCCAAATCAATCGTAGAAAAGTTTCTAGAAGAGGAAAACCCAAAAGGGTAATCAGGATATTGAATTGAGAAATATCGCAAATCATTCCATGAGCGATGTTTGGCATTAAAATTACCAATGATAAAACATTTTGACTCATTTAAAGTCATTTTTCGCCAGTCAGTTGGAAGCAAATTTAATTGCAGCCCAGTGCATTAAAAAGACAATTAGGCAGCTGTAAAAGTATATTTACCCAGCTATGTTTCAACATTCACGCCCAAAGTTTCATAAACTTTGGTTTCAAGTGACGAAAAAAGTTGATGTTTTATACGCCTTTGAATGATGATAGCAACTCCACCACATGCATCATCCAATCGACCATTTCGATAAACAAAAAAGTTTAGACCTCTTTAGAGCTTGGATCCAGTTTTCAAATAAATTAAAGTAATAGCTGCTATATGTATGTTATCAATTGTTAGAAAATTAAATAGCTCGTCCTCTTTATCATACAAAGAACAAGAATTCCAATTCAAAATATTTATAAATAATATTTGGACCAATTTTTTACTTATTGTGTTGTCACTTTGATATTATTATTTTTTTTTTTGAAGAACGTGTTATGCAAGCATATTTAAATATAACAAACATTGTATTTACACCAACAGTTGCTAAAATTGTGTTTTATTTTGGTTATGGTTCTCTGATCGGGATAGGTTATCAATCGGAGTTTGGGCAGATTCTGGAAGCGTAGTTCATTGAATACATCGGAGCCCAACTTAATTTTGGTGATCTATTGTCCCATGATTTGGAAATGAGTGGCTTGGGATGGTGCTGAAGAGTGAAGCTCGTCCCCAATGTGGTCTGGAAACTGTGTCGTTTACCTCGCGTCATCAGGAGTCTCAAAAATTTCGGTCGATAAAGTTCTCCGCAGACTGCGTGTTTAAACAGCATCCATTATGCCTGACTTGAGAAGATCGTTGAAGCAGCTTTTCTCGGGGGATATCAAGCGTGCAACGCACCAGAATATTGTTTGCTTGTTAATTATACATGAATTCCCGAAGCCAGAGAAGCATTAGCTTGTATTGTAAGGGCACCCCCACAATGTTTCATTTTTTTCTTCATCAATGAAACGATCATATTGGTCTGAAACTAGCTTATAACCTGCGTAATTATTTTTATAACTATTTTGTAGATGAACTCATTACAAAATTACTGAAAAATTCAAGAATCATGTCGGGAATAGCATACGTTCTCCTATGTATCATACATTCCATAAATCTCTCCATGTTCAAACATTTCCATTTGATATGATACGAGTTGACAGGCATTCCGAGCGAAGGAGGCAGTTTGTCAATTAGGACCAGTTTCGCATTCCGGTTGAAGAGCCTTCCTTGTCGCCCCGTCCGTGCAGATGACGGTGAATCATCGTAAAAATTCAATTTAAACTCCGCAAGCAAAAAGCACTCACTTAGATTACCTCCTCTCGCTATTTGAGCAATGAGGATCGAATTGAAAAATCTCATTGCGCTAAGATCTAAATTCCAGTTCCGCCTCTAGAGTAAAGTGGGGCAAAATTCCATTTTTGTTCGTCAAAAATTGTAGCCAATATATTGAAGGTTCACTCTGTGGTATTGATTTATTAACAAGTGTTACAGTTTTTCATGAAATATTGATTATTCGTTAAGGTCCAACTTTTACCCCACCTTACTCTACTTTCCACCACCGACACGAACTCTGGGATTGACTAGGTCAGAAGAGGTTATTCAGCACGTTCGAGTTGGTTCTGTTGGTTCATCCTGCATGCATCGAAAGCACTTTAGGTATTCCACCAACTTTAAAATTCCTTCCGTGTTTCTTCATTTTATCGGTTGAATCCTGGTATACCAAGGAACGGCTTCGCATATATAGCTCAGCCTGTGTCTGCTGATCCCTTTTCCCCGCCCCAACCCTTTCAGCACGCTAAGCACCGACCGACCACTAGCTGCCTTGGCTTGCCAATGGCATTTATGAATTTCTCCGCCGCGTGCGCCTTCCTTTTGTTCCCGTTCAGCCGGGAAATCCTCCTGCTCGATCCGGCGAAAGCACATCAACCGGCAAGCTATGGTGTACACTACGCGGAATGAGAATAAGGACGCGATTCGAAAGGCTAGCATCTCGTCGATCAGGTTTGTAACCAGAGTTTAGAGCTTAGTGTGCGAAGTCCACGTAACGTGCAGCTTAGACTGCATCCATTTATTACGTAACGCTAAAATTTGATATTTTTCACCCTCTCCCCCCCTCCGTAACGCTTTTTGTATGAAAAATTTTAAATTTGTGTATGAGTCGTAACGCTTGAGCCTACTCCCCCCTCCCCTTTGAGCGTTACGAAATTTGTGGATGCCGCCTTATATGGTATGATTGTTATGTCTTCGTTTTGCGTACGAGTTATAAAAAATATTGTATTCTTCCATGGGACATAAATGTGTGGACACTTCGTTTATAAAATACTTCATTCAAAGCATTTTACATCGATTAATCGTTTCTTCCTTTCTACTAGTCGTCAAGGCATTGATTTTATGTATGATTTTAGTTTTTAGTAGGTACATCATTATCCAACTCCTATTATTCTAAAATAGCAGTTCAGAGTTGAAAAAAATCTCTCTATTCTACAGTATATACCTATGGCTCTTTCTGCTTCCTCTTTTGTCTGCGTATCGTCCTAGGGTGTACGCAGGCCCAGATTTGTGGGGGGGGGAGGGGGTTGGTTTGCCAAGGGTCAAATGCCCCGGGCCCCCCGAGTTGTGAAAGACTTATGTATGTATGTATTATATTGTAGACTTATGATTCCACATCTAAAATACAAATCCAATTGGATTTGTTATTATATAGTAAATTCCATACATATTTGTCTGAACTTTTCAGTTTCAAAAAAATTGCTTATGAAAACCATCAAGCTTAAAACTCTTTTCGGGTTAATATATAGCAAACTGTCAGAGCTCTCTGAAAAGATACTGTGATTACAGTGCTCTATGTCCTGGAATGATCTTGAAAAGACGAAAATACCCGGTAGTTCATACATTTTCTTGACTTTGCTATCAGTGTACTGCACAGCTAAAATATGTTGGAAATTTCAGTTTATTTTCATGCACATATTTGGAGCATCAAAATAAACTGAAATGTCAACGATAAATCTCTTATTTTTTAATCGAAAGCACTTTAAATTTACACGACCATGTAACATTCTGTAACAATACATGAATTTGGTTTATTTGTACTATATTCTGCTGTTAACACCACATTGGATTTGAACGTTTTTTTATCTGTGTGTTACTACTATTTTATCCAACAATCAACTTCGCCTTGTGGAAGGCTTATATAGCTAATTCTGGAAAGAGTGAAATTCATATGAGTTTCTAAAGGTAATTGCTCCTTGTCTGTAAAGACTAGTTGAATATTTTATTAAAGCAACGTTAGACAATTAGGGGGGTCCCGTCGAGGTTACGCTTTCGCTTCGTAAGCGGAAGGTCATGGGTTCGATTCCTAATCCTCCCTCACAAAAACTCCATACAGTTACCAGAAGCCTGCTCGGTATGGGAGAAATAGCAATAAAGATATAAAAAGATTCTGTAACGATATGATAATCGGCATAGTAGTGACCAAGTGCATTGAGTGCCTAACAAATAAAAAAAACGCGAGACAATCATTTGTTCCCTTACCGTTATGAAAATCAAACTGTGTATTTGAAAGCATATTGTTTAATTCAGTCGTGATAGGATCTTTTTTTAACAATAAAGGTAAAAAACCAGAAATTTTCTGCCAAAAAAAAAATAGTTAATCGATTTGCTTACTGCTTCGATAACTATTGTCGTTCAAGTTCATTAAATGAAAATATCTGCAGTAAAACTGAAAAAAATGAATATAATCTTTGCTGTTCTTATCCAATTCTCGATGCATCATATAGTTTTGAATTCAACTGAAATATTTTTAATTTTGGACTTGATTGAGAACCAGAACGGTTCAGTTGTAATGCAATCTTTTCATACGAATTTTCAAGTATTTTATACAGATGATATATTTAATGCAAAATTCACGAAGGAAGGTACCGCGGGGCAAGTAGGAACGAAAAAAACGATAGTTCAAACCAATTGTTCAATAAAATTATTAGATGTCAATATTTTTCAAATCCAACAACACAATCACGTTTTGGCAACGTATATGCTGCTATGTGGATGAAACTAATCGAATAATTTCGAAATTGTGAAAACCTTGGCAGAAAGTTTTAGAATGAGCCAATGGACGCAGTTACCTCGCTAAGCGGGGCAAGTGGGACACATCCAGTTTCATGCATCAATCCACATCAGTAAGTCAACCATTACAATAATAGGATTGATAAGACATAGATTTTTAATTTTAAGTACATATTTGATGTACATAAGGGATCAACCATAAAATAGGTTACGTTTTAGGAAGAAACCCTTAATTTAATAGTATGTCACCTCACATTTAATATTAACTGAAAATTCCCCAATAAAAGCGTAAAGAGGAATTAAAAAAGTTCAAAATATATCATTTATAAGTTGTTAATAAAAATGTAGCACATAAACAATCAAAAATTGACGAAATTATAAATATGTTTTGTTATTATTTATATGTATGGCAGAAAACCACCTTATGGGATGGAATTGTTTTCCATCACTACTTAATTTGGTATAAATAACAAATAAAGTTCAAATAACATAGAAAAGTAATCGTTCTCATGATGCATTTCAAATTTCAGCTGTGTGTTAGTTCAATTTTGAAGTCGTATTTCAAAAATAAAAAAATAAAAAAATTAAAAAAATTATTAAAAAATAAAGAATAATAACACTTTTTTTCTCCCTCTTATGCGATTACGTAATTTGAGGTTGATCTTTTTTGATAAAAATCATTTGTTTGAATGTTTTAGTGCTACTCTCTAGCAAAATGTATGATACGTGTACGAAAAGTTTTGATTCTGGTTTTTGTTTTGATAGGTTCCACTTACCCCAGGTACAAATATATTTTGGGGTAAGATAGACCATCGAAAATTTCATATGAAATTAAAACAAAATACTGGTTTATCGTTAGCAGCTTGTAATAATACTAAAAGTTATAGCTTACTGATGGAAATTCGATTTAGAACACATTTATTTTTTGCGAGTCAATGCAAGACGTGAAACGTGTCACAATTTATCATGCAAGTTGAAAATGGCGCTGAACTGACAACTGTTACATGAACCACATGGTAATAAAAATAACAATATGTAGATAAATTCGACTGGGATGTTTGA
Organism: Aedes aegypti; assembly: GCF_002204515.2. Lineage (NCBI taxonomy): Eukaryota > Metazoa > Arthropoda > Insecta > Diptera > Culicidae > Aedes > Aedes aegypti. The sequence goes on from NC_035107.1 coordinate 76,080,482, forward strand.
AATTTAAACTACGTTTATTTGGCTTTCTCAGTCATGGGAAAAAATCAAAACGGTATGAACGGGCAAAGCAAAACATACCGTTTTGATTTTTTCCCATGACTGAGAAAGCCAAATAAACGTAGTTTAAATAACAATATGTTTAGTACTAAATACATTCCTTGTCATTGTATCTTCATTTTTCTAGAAGAATACCCCCATGAACAACTTTTCCTAGTTGAGCTATGACGAAACGCCCCACTTACCCCGGATCCTCACTTGCCCCGGGGTACCTTAATAAGGGTAGTTCCTTATTCTCAATAAAAAGTACCAGAATGTTGATTCTCACAAGAGATATATTGAAGGTTCCGTATCAATGGATCCAATGGCTTTGGTTTATATGAAAACTCTTCCGCGTTCCACAAACTTCAGGGACCACAATCAACTTCGCTTTGGGGATGGATTCTACTTCATTACCCCGAATACCACTATCCGAACGCCACTACGCCGAACGTCACAACCCCGAATGGGTCATTACCTCGAACGCCATTATCACGAATGGATCACTAATCCGAACGCCATTACCCCGAAAGCATAATATTTATGGATATTCATATGAATATACTTGCTTCCTCTTCCGCGCTTAGTTTATTTTTGGTCATGATAATTATCAACCAGTCATATTCTGTTAGTACCAACAGTGAAAATCAAATACAACGGGTTAGGAACTAGGAAGAACAGCCAAGAAGGTAAAATTCTGTATTGAAGTATTATAAGTATTGAAGCCTTAAGAATAAACTAATACGGAAAACTTAACAGCTGCTATATGAAAGATTCGTGAGGAAGAACAGCTTATGCTCAAAAGAAGGGTGAATTTCTGATTAAAATATGAACACCTTCAATGTGAACCACTTCTGTGCTGATGTAACATCATGAAGAACACACTTTAGAAAGAAGAGAAAATTAAAATACAGGATTCAATCTTTGTGTACAATAGGCAACTACACCCCAAAAAAAAAAAATGAGGCGCTCTCTTCATATATCTAACAACAATTAAAAAATCAAGCAATGTTGGTTTCAGTGTTCCTCAGACTCATTTCCCCGAAAAATATCATTTTTCGAACTTCGAAGCCACAAACTACTACAACCATGCTCTATCCTCCTAAGATAGAAAAGCAGATGGTTAAGCATGAGTACTGCATACAAAATCGATCAATTTTGATTCCAGAGAGCCACAATTCAAGTATCGGTGAAATGAAATGAGTGAGTGAGTGAATGCGAATCATTTCACCGAAACTTGAACTGCGGCCCACCGAGATCGAAACTGTCGGATCCCATGTGCAACACTCAAGCCCAACCACCTCCCCCTCCATCTCAGGAATACAACGCACAGTTATAACAGTTCATGGCTTCACAATTCGAATTTCGGGGAAATGAGTCTGGTCAACACTGGTTGGTTTACACCAATACAGTTATCCCTGTAGTGTACAATACCTAACCTTCACTCCTTTCGATGGTTGGATCATTTGCTATTTGACCACTCAACAGTGTTGCGGCTTGGTAATTGGAGTTTCAAGTGAAAAATGATTTCGAGTGAATCTGAAACATACTTCAGTATCTCTGAAGGCGGAAAATATCAGAGCGTTAATGATTAACGGGTCGCAATGATTGATTAAGTGATTAATGATTATATTCATTTTTATCATGATTAATGATTATGATTATTGATTAAAAATTTTCAAGTCATGATTAATGATTGTGATTGATTTTTAAGCCAGAGTATGATTAATGATTATGATTAATGATTAAATTACAATTTTAGATGATTAATGATTATGATTATTGATTAAACTCAGTATGATTAGTGATTATGATTAACCCTTATATGCCTAATGTCAAATTTGATCAAAATTTTCAATTTCAAAACAATAGTTTTTTTTAAAATTATCATTTATCGTATTTATATTGAAAACGTCACGACCCATTGTGTGCTCCAAATAAAGAAATAAAGAAATTGAAATAAATCTGAGCTTGCACTATACAAATCTCGTCCAACAAGTCGTTGGCGAGTAGTGTGTGATTACTGAGTTGAAATCAAATTCAGGTTAACATCTGCGTCCGTGAGTCCTCTCGTGATGTAGGGATAACGCGCCCTATCTGGTGAACAGGGAGTCGTGAGTTCGATTCTCACCGAGAAGACGTGTTATTTCATCGCAAATTTCGCATATTGTTTCCCATTTAATCCATATGCGAAGTTTATGTAATGTTTAGTTTTACGGTAGTTTTTCAAAATTATGTTTTTCAGTCGTCTTCTAATAAAATTCCGTAAATATCAGGATTTATGTTTATCTTTGAAACTGTGGGTATCGATTCGTAAATTACGATTCAATAGACCATTTCCGTCAGATCTAACCCCCAGAAAGCATATAAGCCAATGAAAAAAACTCACAGAAATGGTCCATTGCTCTGCTTCAAGAGCCAGTATCCTGGAAATAGTGGTCAATATATTGGCTCTGCGAAGCGTAGCTTGCAACACATCCAACTTCATAAATTATGAAGTTTTAAATGGAAGTTTCAAGCGTTATTGATAAATTTGAACATATGCCGGGTTGTTAAGGATTCTCGATTTCCCGGGGAAAGTATTCAACATATTGGTGTTGAAAAAATCATTAGTAAGGCGAGCAAACCCCGGTGACCTCAAATATACTGCTAATCTTTTGATATATTATTATTAAACATTTAAATGTTTAATAGTATTTGCTAGACTTTCTAGTGATTTTTAGTATTCCTTTTGAAAAGCGAAATGTTAAAATTTAATAAGTTGTTTATTCATACTCCAAAAGTTCCTCCAAAAAGAAAGTTTTGAAACCTAGCTTTCTATATATTAAACTTTATGAATTTTGCAAACCAAGCATTTGAATTCATTATCAAGTGAATTATTGAAGTATTAGATATTAGATTTTTCCGAAGAATTGGCTTGTTTAGGAGTATCCAGTTTTTTGGATTTTCTGAATCTACATATATTAAAATTTCAAAATTCTCCGTACCCTGAAACTATTTTAATAACGGGTTCGATATTAGAATGGAAATCCCTTTCGAATCACCCCCGGAAAATTCAATTTCGAGCGAGCTATCATTGTTTAAATTGAAATGTCTTTGAGTCTCTACTACTTGAAATCTTTTTGATATACTTGATATACTCAGAAAATGTGATCTTTCGAATAGGTTACAAAACACTGCAAATATTTCATCGATCAACATCCCAATTCTTGGATATATATTGGGCGAAATCAGTTTGAACATTCGCTAGGAATTTCCTAACGAGATCTTTATGAAAAACTGGAAACATATTTTTTAAACAATATTTAAAGAAATTTCTGCCCTTCCTTGATTTGAATCTAAATTTCAGTAAAAACGGTTTGCGATTAAAAATTTGCTGTAACGAAGTTCAAAAGATTTTATATCAGATTTATTGCTAATCAAGGGAAAAATTCATCATTATGTATATAACTTGTTTGTTGCATACTTCAAGGCGTTTAGAGCATACTCTTGGGCATTTAATCATTAGCTTTTGAATGGTTAACCATTAATCAATGATTATTAATAAAAATAATAATTAAATAATCTTCCTAAGGCTCCGTCCACAAATCACTAATGCTCGAAAGGGGAAAGGGTAAGCTCATACGGTGCGACTCAAACAAAATTTTGAAAATGTTTATACGAAAAGCATTACGAAGAGGGGAGAGCTTTCCCCCAGGGTTAAAAAAAACTCAATTTTTAGCGCTACGTAATGAATTGATGCTACTTACACGCCTTGACGTATGCAACGAATGAGTCATAAACATGAAAATGAATGGCTTTACTCATTATTGACGAGAACAATTCAAATTGAAAAACTTTAAGCATGGTTTATCGTTTATAATCATCGAATGTTTAATCAAGATCAACTTAACGCTCTGCTACATTCAGTGGATTTCTGCAGGCGATGTTAGATTGCAAACATCAAACGTGAACAAAAACAGCGAGGAGCTATTGACAGAAATGCCACAATGTTGTGCCAATTTTCGGGTATTCATACAAAGTATACAACAATCTTATGAACGGCCAAAAAACTAGTGCTAGGTCGAAATTTTATGATCTGCCCCTATAAACAGCAATTCTTCATGTAGAATGGTACCACTCACAAGCTTACACGTGGATTAACGTGGATTAACGTAATATATCGTGGAGGATATATTTAAGGGTCTTTTTAAATCTTGTGATAACGTCTTCGGATACAAAGCAAAGCCATGCTGTACTTAGTTGGATTTGGACGTTCCTTGAGCATAAACTTTCATTGTTTGTGTCACAAGATATAGGAAATGCAAAATTTAGTTATACATTAGAAGGCAATGTTGTAAAATTTGTAAAATTTGTAAAATTTTGTACAATGATTGATTGATGATTGATTAAATGTTTGACTTATGATTAAGATTATGATTACTGAATAAAATTAGCGATCTTTATGATTATGATTAATGATTAATGATTAAAACATAATATTGCAATGATTATGATTAGTGATTAATGATTAACAATTGATTTTTTGTGATTAATGATTAACATTTTTGATTAATCATAATCATTAATCATTAATCATGATTGAATTTATGATTAATCATTAACGCTCTGGAAAATATTCTGCTCATCTATTTTCAACACCTGAAAGACCACGTTTTTATCGCCGTATTCGAATGCTATCAAGCTCTGATGATTCTTCGGCACACCAGCAGCAAGCGTCTATCACGAGCCACGTTTCAACCGATGAGGTTATGGTTAATAATGAGACATCGGAAGGTAAACTAATACATTTTATAATTTATAACTTTTCTAACCTCGTGGATACAGATTTTCTATCAAATAATCTGGCAGCTCTGGTGGTATGCAATCTGTTTGGTTGGCGCGGTCACGCTATACATAGCTGGCTAGATGGATAATGAAACGACTGGACAGAAAAGAAATGCAAATTGTACTTGTGGGTTATTTCCCGTTCCCTGTGTTGATGCTGCAAACAGGGTAGCAAAATGCGAGGATGTTGATGATGGAATTTTCCGCTGCTGCCTGCTACCAGCGTTTCTCGAATTGTTCTTTATGACGTTGAGACAGAACAACGGTTTTACATGTCATCTCAACAAAAAGGTAAACTATTGTTTTTTATGTCAAATTGTTTAACTTCTCTCTTTCAAATAGACGAATGACGCTAAATATTGGGACTGTGAGTTAGAAAAAATCATACGTGAGGTTCAGCGCCTACAGTACCGGAGGTAATTGTAATAACGTCATCGTAATCATCGTTATCATCGAAACTTCAAAAGCAGTGTTTTTCTTTTCAAAACTACAAATTATTCGATACAAATGAGTTCACTGTGTTTCATGGTAAGATTTTTTTGCATGGAAATTAAAAATAATTTGTATGGCGCGTAAGAAATCTTAAAACTCCCCTAGCCCATAAACCCTTACGCAATTAATGGACAGCCCCTAAGTCCAAGCAAATATCATTAATACACTTTCTATCAAATAATCAATGGGTAAAATCATCGCTAAGCCAAAATGCACGGCGTAAAATCATCCAAAGACGCAGGAGAGCCGATTTGCCAAAAGATCGGAAGATTTGGACAATATAGACAACATCGACATTCTGTTTCAAAAATATTTTGATGGCAAACCGTTCCTTCGACGTGTACTAAACACTGACGAGGGGACGATAGCCATTTTTATTGCGGACATGCAGCTGCAACTGTTGTCGAAAGCCGAAGTCTGGACCATGGGCGGCACGTTCGCCACGGCACCTCGTTGCTTTAAGCAAATATTTAAACATCCATGGTAGCATTGGCGAGACACAGTCAGGACGATTTGTTCCTCTCGTATTAATGTTGTTACCCAAGAAAAATGAGTCGACGTATACAACGGCGTTCACCAACTTATGCGAAATAGCTGAGGAACACCACGTCGAGCTAGATTTCGAATTTATTTTGACGGATTTTGAGCTCGCTGAAATAAATGCTGCTAAGAATTTGTTCTCATCTGCAGAAATACATGGCTGTTTCTTGCATTTCAATGAAATTTTGCTTAGGAAACTAAAAAAAACTTAGGCTACAACGCGAATACGGGAGGAGCAAATCATTACAACTTTCGTTCAAATAGCTCTTTGCTTTGGCCTTCTTGCCAGCAAAAGTACCAATGGCTTTCGACAAGCCGCAAATGCAGTATCCCAACAAGTTAAAAGGTTTTTTTTTCGATACGTTGATGAATACTATGTTAATGGTCCAGCACAGAAAAGGAATGGCCATACCTAGCCCGAGAGCGCATTATTTTTTTAGGTAATGAATGGCATTAGATATAAATAGCAACTTGGTTGTAACAAACACCTACAGTACCCGTCCCGTGAGCAATAATGTATTAGACCACGTTGTGTGTCACATCGATACATCTGACCGCATTACAAACTACACTGTTGATTGTGACCTGAGTGATCACTGTATCGTCTTGACGCATTTCAAGACCACGATTGCGAATGTCAAAAGAACCTTGACGAAAACCTGGGTGGATTATCGTCAGTTGAATGCACATTTTCGATCGTTTCTGGATTCTCACGATTTCGCATCGCTGCAACCTAATGAAAGACTGGTAGCCATTACTGACTCCTATGCGCGACTCAAGCAGGTTTTTTCGAAGACGTATACGGTTCAAGTTAAAGTGAAGGCGAATTATTGTCCTTGGTTTAACTTCGATATCTGGAAGCTAGGAAAAATTTCAAACTGTATTTTTCAAACTTGGAAACGAAATCGTCAGAACCAACGGATCAAAGATCTGCTAACCCACGCAAACAAAAAGCTGTCTGAAGCCAAGCGACGTGCTAAATCTGTCTATTACCAACAATTATTCTCCTCGCGTAACCCTAAGCAATTATGGAGTAGAATTAATGACATGATGGGAAAAGGAGCTGGTGAACAAAAACAATATAAACTTGAAGTAGATGGGACATTAGTTAGCAGATCCGATGCAGTTGGAAACGCCTTTAATAACTTTTTTTCGTCGATTGTAGCAAACATCGCCAGCAACCTACATTCGGATGGCAATATAAATAAATTCCGTACCATGGAGACATCGGGCAGATCAATTTTTATCAGACCTGCTGTTCAATCGGAAGTGTTGAACGTCATCAATAGGCTAGATGGCTCAAAAGCCATTGGATTTGACGGTTTCCCAATAACTGCACTCAAACAACATGGTTTGGTCCTTTCGCACATAATTTGTTCCTGTTTCAATGACAGCATCAGTGAAGGAATTTATCCTGAATGTTTGAAAATAGCGCTTGTTCATCCGATCTTTAAAGGAGGAGATCCTGCAAATCCAACTAATTATAGACCCATATCAGTACTACCAGCGGTCAATAAGGTATTCGAAAAACTGTTATACACACGTCTATTTTGCTTTTTGGAGAGCACTAAACTACTCAATCAGCGCCAATTTGGTTTTCGACAAGGATCATCTACTGAAGTGGCTGTTTTGGATCTTGTTGATGACCTGGCACAATCGGTGGATCAGAAGATGATTGCTGGAGTTATGTTCTTAGACCTATCAAAAGCTTTCGACACTATCAATCACAAAATTCTGTTGAAAAAGCTAGACGCGTATGGTATCCGGGGTATTGCCAATGACCTATTGGGTAGCTACTTGCTTGATAGACAACAACAAGTTATAATTGCAGGAACTAGAAGTCAATATTGTACTATCAATTGTGGCGTACCGCAGGGTAGCAATCTCGGTCCCTTGTTGTTCCTTATCTATGTAAATGACGTCGCAAACCTGCAAATCGTAGGTCAACCTAGATTATTTGCTGATGACACTGCAATATCATACAAATGCCATACTGTATCCGATCTCTATCAAACTATGTCAGAAGACCTGCATCTTATGATGAGCTATCTTGAACAAAATCTTCTCTCGTTGAATTTGAAAAAAACGAAGATAATGCTTTTGGGAGCCAAGGATGAACAAGCTTTGCCGTACCCGATTCTGACGATAAATGGAGAAATTATCGAGAAGGTATCTAGCTTTAAATATCTGGGCGTACATATAGACGAAAAACTACGCTGGGACGTACACATACGAGAACTGGTAACAAACTGTTCATCGTTATGTGGAGTTCTATGGAAACTTTCACGGTTTGTACCGAAGCAAGTGCTACTCAAAATATATTTTGCATTTGTGCACAGTCGGTATCAATACGGCATTGCGACCTGGGGTGCGTCGTACAATACATTTTTGAAGGAGTTACAGATTCAACAAAACCGATGTCTTAAAGCAGTTTTCAGTCTACCGTTCCTGTATCCTACCAGCGAGCTGTATAATACCATGGAGCATAATATTTTGCCAATCGGAGGGCTCTTCACCTACAGAATATGCATGACTATGTTTAAAATACTGAATAACTTCAATCTTCACCACAATTGGTCCTTCAACGCAGCTGTACACCAACATCTAACCCGAAACGCCCACCTGTTACAACGCAGTAGCTTCAGGACAGAGATAGGAAGGAGAAGATTTTCGAATATAGGACCTCATTTGTTCAATCAACTGCCAAAAGATATTAAAAATACTCAGACAATCAGTAGCTTCAAACGCAATTTAATAAGGTACATCAAAAACAATATTTATAGATTTATTGTGCGTTAGTGTTGTGATGTTTTCTTTTTTTCTTGGTTTATGAAGCTAGTCTAATATTGTACTATAGATCGATAAGATAATATCTCCAACAACCCTTTAGAAGAACATTAGTTCATTGGGGTTTGTAGCTGTAACCATTAATTGTATACATTCGGAAATAAATTGAATTGAATTGAAAAAAAAAAAAAAATAGAAAGCGTTGTGTTTGGATGGGCATCTAATTCTTCCGAAAGAGGTGCACTTTGCGAAAAAGGACCACGTGGTTATTGAGCGAAAATCGAATTCAGGTTAACTTCTGCGTCCATGAGTCCTGTCATGGCGTAGGGGTAACGCGCCCTAACTAGAGATCAGGGAGTCGTAAGTTCGATTCTCACTGAGAAGACGCGTAACATTTTCGCAAAATTTCACATCAATTTGTCCATTTATTCTAATTGCAAAGTAAATGTAATGTTTAGCTTTTCGGTAGTTGTAAAAATATAGGTTTTTAGCTTTCATTTCACTTTTTTATTATTTTCAATATTGGTTCCATAAAGTACATTATTTGTTTTATGTAAAATCAGTTTTGTTCTCTCATGCTCGATGATAGCCTTAATTTTAAATGAAATTTGATAAAACAAAGATATTAAAGATCACATGTTGTAAAGGACAAGACTGTCTCATGTAATCTGGTGGATTTATTCGTACAGTGGAAGCATATCGATTCTAGCGTATAACCGTTTCTCTTCATGGTTAGATTACATTAACTTTTTCATTGTTCTATCTGAAATTTCACCCCTATTGGGAGTCCCAATTTGGGACAAAGCCACCTTCTCAGCTAAGAGTTCTTTGGGCACTTATCAACTGTGAATTTGATTCGCCAATCGTTCATTAATGTGTTTGTATATTGCATGTAAGAAACATATTATCCACCAGTGTGATGAACCATCCTGAAAAAAAATGACGTGATTCATAACAGTTTCACGTAGCTTTTCCTTCAATTACATTTTTCAGTGTTATGTTCCTTACAAACTCGAGCTGAAAACAATTGATACGAAATAGATTTCTTATAACTCATTTTTTACATCAATAAAACTTGCTGCTGTGTTATATTCTAATCTTTTCCTCAATTAATGTGATACACAAGGATGCTTGATATACTAATTTGGTAGTGCGAAAAAAAAAGTGAGAGGAATCCTTCAGTCTGTGTTTTTTTTTTAATTTTGTATAATGCTTGGTGTGCTAGTGTATGATAGCCCGTGGCAACCTGAGGAGGAACAAATAACTCATCAATAACTTATGCATACCATATTTTGGTATCATGCCAAAATTAGGTACCGTTTTGATTCATATTACGGACACTTAAGGCCTCAGTGAGGTATAACTCGCAAAAAGCATGTAAAATAAAACTCTTCGTATGATTTCTCTGCGTTATCGAACCTTCAAACCCCTTAACTTTCGAATGATGAGTGAAGATTTCGATTCAGAAACATGAATACTTTTAAATAAATAAAAATGTGTGGACTTTACATGATTCTTATTCCGGACGCTTCCTTACTTTTGCCTCATATTCCGGACACTTCGATTCGATTTCCGGACAGGTCAAACAAATCATAAATAGAAAAGTAAAATCATCAAATGCAATTGTTAAACCACTAGAGAGACGCCTATGGAAGTTGGGCATTATAAGTTTTCATAGATATCTATGGAAAATGCTTATTAAAACGAGCCTTGAAAGTGACAACTTTTGAATGGCAAAAATTGAAACATTTCGTGTGAAATGTTTCCCATACAAAGAAGAGTGTCCGGAATTTGAAGCTGTCCGTAATATGAATCAAAACGGTATTGTTCAGTTGTCAATACTTCATTTTGGTATTATAATGGTATTTGAAAAAAATGTTTAACCCGTATAGCAGTGTCTGCATATTTCAATATACAGTCAACAACGCCGATCCTCAGTAGGCTCCGTCATCGTTGAATTCTTCTTTGTGTGAATGTTTGTTTGACAATACATGCACGAATCTGGTAGAACGTGCATTCAGTTTTTCAATTACTTTTGCTACACTAATTCTCATCCACTACTGACATTCAAATTCAATTTCACTAGTGAAAAAAATCATTTCCGTCAGAATACCCCACAAAACATCCGCAAATTGCAAAAGTTGTATTTTTTTATTAAAAGACAATCATGATTCATCAACTGGAGGCATCACATTGCCGTTTTCTTACACCAGTAATATAAAATTCATTTGTAATTTTTTATATTCAATTTTCAATTTCAGTGCCTCTAGGTGAAACTGAATTTTGAAATGACACCAACAGTGGGTGAAACTGAATGTGTGCGTGTGTTGCACCCACTCTCTTTCTCGTCGCATTCGCACTCGAAGTCAGATTGGCTTCTTGCTAGCGGAGTTTGTTTTTGTTCGTTTTCGCACTGATCGGGTATCATTCGGCTGAATTTTTACGACACTGCCGTATAGGCCTGAGTGAAAGCAAAAGTTCTAAATCCCTCACCGCTCAGCGAATTCTTAATGGATTCAAATGATTGTTTGTCAGTATACTGGCACGCATATCTAGTTTCTAGAAGTGGAGAGAAGAACGCGGAAATATTCATATGGTTGGAGTTATTCCGGTGGATCACTGGGTTAGGTCGGGTGAGAAGGGGACTGTGCGTTTATGCCCCTGGAGGTAGGCAAATTTCAAGTCACATATTTTTTCCGGAATCGGTTATAATGTGGCCACTACATGACGGAATTTTAAGAAAATGCATCAGTGTAAACCTTTTGAGAAACGTTTGAATTGAATAACTATGAGTATTGCATTTGATTAATCCTATAAATGACCATTTTCGAACCCCGGGACGCCTTAAACTTACGACAAAGTGGCCAATTTGTATCTGAACATCTGTGCCGAGCTTATGGGAATGCATTTAAGTGCACACTAATGTTTGATTTCCACATTTCGAGAACAGAAACGAATTAGTATCCAACAAATCTATAGCCGATTCTTCCAGGCATTACGTCCGAATGGCCACTTCCGGTATATTTTAAACGGTGCAAAACTCTTCATTTATAATGTTGAATGTCAGATCTTAATGATTTATGCAAATTCAAATTATTGTCATTGCAAATAAATAATGGTAACTTGGCATGTCCCAAAAAATAGCCCTTTTTTAAACGACTTGACCCAGTGACCCACCGGAATAACTCCGGCCACAGGAATATTTCCGAGTTCCTCTGACCACTTCTAGAAACTAGATATGTGAGCCAGTGAACTGACAAAAAATCATTTGAATCCGTTAAGAATTCTCTGAGTGGTGAAGGTTTCAGTATTTTTGCTTTCACTCAGGCCAATACGGGTTAAAACAATTCAAAATACTTCACTTTGGTATTCGATAGGTATTGAGGACTGCTGGAGGTATTGAACTATTATTGAAAAAAATCACTTTTATATGAAAATCAATCACGTATTATTTAGGTTTTACAATACCTGATCTAATTATCAGCTTGGTATTTGTAGAATATGCAGAAGGTATTATTTGAGGTATTTTACATCTTATCATTCAGGTTGTAAGTATTGGAAATTATCTGGTATAGAATACCTTAATTTGGTATTCAGAAGTTATTTTCTTCTGCTCGGGAAGTGGTTCATATAAAGAAGCAATTCGGATAAATTTTCCGATAAAATTAACAATTCCAAATATTTTCAATGATGAATGGATCAGTCATTTTTGGTAACATATTTGCAGATGTGCGCACAAATGGGAAGGTATCTTTAAAATATATTGAAACCCCTAGAAAAAACTTTTAAAAATTAACTATAAGTTGTAGTTACCCTACTCAGTGGGGCATGACATTTAACTTGTTTATCCGCTCCATAGTACTGACCGTTGCCATTAGACGAATATTTGGGTATGGTTTCTATCTGAAAGGAATATAAAATAGTCAAACTTTATTGTTTTTAGGCTGCTTATTTAAAATTTCGTGTTTAATTAATGTAGCAATGGGCCTTCCTTAGCCGAGTGATTAGAGTCTGCGGCTACAAAGCAAAGCCATGCTGAAGGCATCTGAGTTCGATTCCCGGTCGGTACAGAATCTTTTCGTTATGGAAATTTCCTTGACTTCCCTGGGCATAGAGTATCATCTGCCACACGATATACGCATGCGAAAATGGCAACATTGGCAAAGAAAGCTCTCAGTTAATAACTGTGGAAGTGCGCTTTGAACACTGAGCTGAAAAGCAGACTCTGTCCCAGTGAGGACGTAACGCTAAGAAGAAGACGATGACATTTTTGAAAAGGTCAATAGATTCAGCAACCTCAAATTAAGTACTGGTGCTTGAGACAAAAACTTCTTCCGCTGTGCTATTGAGTGTCCTTCTATCTATCTCGCATAGTGTATTGTGCGGCGGTGCTTTGCTTAGGTATAAGTCTCTCGCGCGCTGTTGTTGTTCTTGCCTGCAGGATGAGTTAAGGAACCACTCGGGCAAGGGCAGCCAGCAGCCAAAAATCGATACAACCTGCACAAGACGGACCAACTTTTACCACTTTCTTCGGCTTTGAAAGTCCCCCGCTGGAACGGGAATAAAGTGGATGGATTTTGATATACGTATGCGATTGAGGAAAATATTTCAGTATGGATAAAACTTTTGGTTGGCAATCACTCTCATGATTGTAATAATCCTTTAGTTGATATGCGAAGTCAGAATTGAGAATTTACAATAAGTTGCGTTATTCGACTATGAACGCATAACTATCTTCTACGTACAGCATCCTTACTTTTCCTCATCAACTTTTATGTGTAACAAATTTGATTCGTTCCAAAAAATCTGAATGCTACAATACTGGTCTTGCTCTTCTAGACATAGAAAAAGCATTCGACTGTGTTTGGCATGAAGGCCTGATTGTAAAATTGAAACATATAAATTTCCAACATACATAATTAGAAAAATCCAAAGATATCTGTCAAATCGTACATTTTAGGTGAAGTATCAGGACTTTTTCAGACTTGAACACTTCCTTTAAAAGCCGGTGTTCCTCAAGGCAGCATTTTGGGACCACAATATTTTCACATCTGACTTACCTGAGTTACCTCAGGGATGTTCAAAATGTTTGTTTGCTGATGACACAGGCCTCTCCGCCAAAGGACGAAGCATGCGTGTCATTTGTAGTAGATTGCAATAATATTTGTAAAAATAGAAGATTTTTCCGTATGCTTCCAAAACTCAACTTATTATATTTCCACATAAACCGAAAGCTCTTCAAGTAGACATTGTAACAATGAGAGTGGTTGCAATACATTGGTCAGATGAAGTTTAGTATCTTGCACCCAAGGTAAATAAACATTTGACTTTCAAAAATCACATTGTGGGCATTCAAACCAAATGTAACTAATTTATAAAATGTCTGTATCCGCTTATTAACGGGCAATCGAAACTTTGTCTTATGAGCAAAATCTTGATCATCAATCAAATTTTTAACGTCAGCCATGTAGTGCCTTGGGGCCTTCCTTAGCCGAGTGGTTAGAGTCCGCGGCTACAAAGCAAAGCCATGCTGAAGGTGTCTGGGTTCGATTTCCGGTCGGTACACGATCTTTGCGTAATGGAAATTTCCTTGACTTCCCTGTGCTTAGAGTACCATCGTACCTGCCACACGATATATGAATGAGAAAATGGAAACATTGGCAAAGAAAGTACTCAATTAACTGTGAAAGTGCTCATTGAACACTAAGCTGAGAAGCAGGCTTTGTAAAAAACTGAACTGCTACGACAAATGAAATGTAATATGTAATTTTTAAAAATATCAATGAAACCTTAACTTAATCTTACCAATTTGGGATGATAGTGTTGCCTAAAACAGAACACTAAGATATGAGAAATGAATTTAATGGATACAATCGTTGATATCTACAGAAGAACAGCTCTTATTCCATTGAATAAAACCGTGCCAATTGCATTATCATCAGCGATGATTTTTCACGAGATTGCCCGCCTTGAGAACAAGTTTCCATTTTCCAAAGAATATCTCCATTACGCGAGATTTGTTTCGTACACGAGTTTCCTCTTTTCCCAGTAACGGCTCTGGCCCACCAAGCAATACTTTCAAGGTCTCAATCTCCACTTGCCGCCAGAAACTGCACATTTTCCATCTATACTGGATCATCAAGATATTCGATACCAGTGTGCAAACTCTGGATAATAAATGTAGTGATACACTCTACTGGCAAGCTGCAGCCATTCAAAGCAAGCCATTATAAAGTGTCTGTTTTGTATCGATGTATCAGCGCATGCAGAATTTTAGTCATCGTCGTCCTGGGCTAAAGAAACGCTCGATAAATTTCCACTACTTCCGGTATGGTTTTTTATTTCGTGCTTTGGCTTCAAGTTTCCTTCCATCGACACACCAAATAGACGAAGAAGCACAAGTTTTGACGTAGCTAGGACTTTTTTTTCGAAGGGGCACCTAGGGTAGGGAGACCTAAAAATTCTCGTCAGGAATACCAGAAATTCTTTCGAAATTATTTTAAGAGCACCGCTTTTAATATATCAGGAAGATCTCAGGCAGATTTTTTTTTTAAAATGTGTGAGCTTTCCGAAATTTCCAGGAGCTGGTCCTAGAAATCCATTTCTAAAATTGCTTATATTTTTAAAGAGTTTTCTGTGGAGAATCGTACATGGTTTTACATTCAGAATCTGTCGAGAGATTCCTGTGGCTTACACTCTAATACTCAAATTTTTATTTTCACGCTATTATTTCTCACAATTCAAACTCAATCTTAACATGTTTTGAGCTAAGACTTGTTTTTATTCGCCAGGTATTAAATTGGGTTTTGGGAACTTCCTTAGCCGAGTGGATAGAGTCCGCGGCTACGGCTACAAAGCAAAGCAATGCGGAAGGTTTCTGGGTTCAATTCTCGATCGGTCCAGGATATTTTCGTAATGAAAATTTCCTTGACTTCCCTGGCATAAAGTATCATCGTACACGATATACGAATGCAAAACTGGCAACTTTGGCAAAGAAAGCTCTCAGTTAATAACTGTGGAAGTGCTCTTAGAGCACTACGCTGAGTAGCCGGCTCGGTCCCAGTGGGGACGTTAATGCCAAGAAGAAAAAGAAAAAGAAGAAGTAAATTGGATTTCAGAGTTTTCATGTTTTTATTTTTGAACAACATTATCTACGATTTGGAGAAAATTTTGTAATGAAACCGTGTGAGCAAAAAGTTCTTTGCAAAAAGAGGCTGACGTAATCGGCTCAGTACTGTATGTGTATAATGGCCCTCCCGATGTACGAAAAAAATGCAGAGAAATAACTCTTGTACCTCGTATAAAAGTAAGGTCGGGTATTAGAGGATTAATATTGCCAAAATCTTCTTGAAGTATTTATACAGATTTTACCAAACATATTGTTTGAAAATGCTCCATTATATTAATCCAATTTTTTTTCTTGAACGAACTATCTATTGTTTATCTCTGAAATTAATCCTATACTACTTCCAGGAACATAAAAGAAGAAATTATATTGTTCTAGCTGTCCTACAGAAATTTGAGAATTTTTCCTTGAATTTCGTTCTAAGATTTTTCTACATATTCCACCTTGCATCTCACAAGGCTTTTTAATGGAATTTATGAACAATCGGCATTCTCTCAGAAATTGAATATTCCAGGATAGTCAGTAGGGTCCGGCTTATTTTTCAAAAGTTTTCAAAACCAAAAATTCGTGTGCTCTACTGAATTCAAATCACATCAAAAGATAAACCTCAAAATCTGAGCAAAAAATATTAACCTTTAGAGGTGGTGCAAGCGTGTTGAAGGTGAATTTTCAAGTTATAAAAAATGACCTGCAGTGAGGTAAACATAACTTTGTTATTTTTCAACCGACTTTAAAACTTTTAGCACCGTTTTCTTCCAAATTAAATTTATGTAAACTTTGTAGAACATCGAAATTGTCTAAAATCAAAACTTGTCTTAGTTAAAAATACTTTTATCCAAATTTTTCCTCATTTAATTTAGTTGTTTTCAAATTGTACATACAACACATTTTTCTAAAAAATAATTTTGACTTCGGTATTCAACAAAAACTACCCAAAAACATGATTTTTCAAAGAAAAAATAAAATTTCTTTGGATTATTTCAGGTTTTTTTTTGTCGGAAATAGCATTTTTTCTATAAAACTTAAATAAATGTAGCATCTTGCCTTAAATACGAGTTGAATAGTGCAAATATTTTTTAACATATGCAAACAAAATTTTGTTTCAAAATTATTCAAAAATGTTTGCAAAGTCCTTCCCAAAGGTTTAACAAAAGAGAAAAAATAGTTTCAGCTTTAGAGACAATATTTAACTGCCAATTTTTGCTGAATAACTTGATCAAGACATTTTTTAGTGAAATTTGATGTATAAAAGGTTTGAAAACAATTAAATTAGCTTCAAAAGCATGTAAAAAGATTTGGAATCGGTTGAGTAACCATGAATTTATGGTCAAAAAAAGTTGAAATTTTTAGTAAAATGAGGAAAAATTTGGAATAAATTACTTTTAACTAAAACTTGTTTTGCTTTTAGACAAATTTGTTGTTCAACAAAGTTTTTACAAATTTAAGTTTGAAGGTATTGATGCTAAAAGTTTAATAATTGGTTGAAAAATAACATAGTTATGTGTACTTCACTAAAGGTCATTTTTTATAACCTGAAAATTCAACTTCAAGACGCTTGCGCCACCTCTTAATGTTAATATTTTTGGCTCAGATTTTGAGGTTTCTCTCTTAATGTGATTTGAATTCAGTAGAGCAAACGAATTTTTGGTTTTGAGAACTTTTGAAAAATAAGCCGCACCCTAATAGTCAGTCTATTCAAAAGACCCTCCAAAAATGTCTTGTGAGCAAGGATGGAAAAAATCAGCTCTAACGACAAACAACACGGTATTTGAATGGTCCAAGAGGGCCGTCGCTCTTGCAGCAACATGATTTCAACACCTCACCACGCGCGATGATCATAGATATATCGAGCATCCGATGAACTGTTTGTCGTA
Source organism: Aedes aegypti (assembly GCF_002204515.2). NCBI lineage: Eukaryota > Metazoa > Arthropoda > Insecta > Diptera > Culicidae > Aedes > Aedes aegypti. The sequence continues at coordinate 76,098,164 of NC_035107.1, forward strand.
GGACAAAGGGTTTGTCGGATATTGTAACATGTTGCGATTAATGCGAATCAATTAAAAATTCACGGATAAACTCTCTAACATACCACGCACGAATGACTCTCAGATGATAAACGACAAGCTAGGAGACAAATCGTGGAGTGCAATCAGAAAAATCCTCCAAAATTATGACTTTGATTCGCGAACAATTGATCGTCAGCTCACAGGCCGAGCGATTCATTTTTCGCGGAGCGGAATTTGTTGTGATGGCTTGACGACTAAGGGTCGTCGTTGTTGCTATGATCGCATGATAAAGAACAACCACGATGCATCATTTGTTTTATCATGATCACTAGATTTCCATCCTTGCTTGTGAGAATCCATCATTAATTATATCATTCTTTGAATTTCTAATTTAAGTCAGAAGTTTCTCTAAAAATTACTCCAGGGACTTCTTAAGAATTCTTTGAAAGGTTTACATTAGAATTTTCATAGGACTCATTCTATAAATTTTCCTTGCAATTTCTATAGAGATTAGAAAAATCTTAGGTGCTGCCCTGGGTTTTTTTTCCAGGATTATCCTGAAAAAGTATCTATAATTTTTGTAAATTCATTCGAAGAAGTTATGATCAAAGAGTTAAACCAAATACATCTTTTTGAGCAGCATACAGTAGAATCACAAACAAATTTATTACGACGTCGCGGTCCTCTGTAATCGTGCGCGGTAAACAAACAACAAATGACAGCAAGTCGTTATCATGCGCGTCGGTTAGCTTATATACGAGGCTGAAGCTGACGCCAATACCACTACACAGAATGCACATGGTGCGCATCTACACAACGATGAAAAGTTGTATTCAAACTTATTGAACATACAGTACGCCAAAAATAGAGTTTTTAAGATAAATAAAGATTTCAGTGCCAACACAAGGTATACCGCAGACAAACAGACGTAACACTTAGAACAAATCTCGAACAAATTCATAGTCACGAGGACATGTACGCCCAACGCTAAAATTGGGCCGACTCGCCAACAGATGGCGGTAGTGAGCAAACGTCAAACACGAACAAAAACGATGCGAGCGCTGCGGGTGGCAGATTGACCACCTACCATATTTTTGTGACAACCGTTAAAAAGGTGGTAGATGGACAATGATGGGAGTGTGACGTCTGTTTGTCTGTGGGTATACGTTGAATAAAATATACTGCATAATCGTAATATGTTATAATGATCTTCGTACCCTGTTCGAAAGCTCATCTAAAAACCTATCATAGAAAAATAAAATTAGATAGTTATTTGTACTTGTTGTTAATACTGAGAATATCCCATTTTTAATCGAAAGTCTCGCCCATTCTTTTGTGTCTAAAGTTGTCCCAATTGCCCAATGTCCCAATGTATTGCCTAGAGAATCGTGAAGTAAATTTTTTATTTATTTATTTATTTATTTATTTATTTATGGGGAAAAGCCCGTTGAAGTGAACTCCTTTCGAGTTTCTTCTTCTATAGGCATAAAACCCATCTATTTTTATTAATTTTTCCGAACATTTTTACAAGCTTTTAGCATTTTCCAGTGAGTTGTACTCTTTTAAGGAATTTGCTACGAATCTCATAAATTAATTGCATACATTAATACATTATGAACAAATTTTTGGAATTCAATATTCAAAGATTATTGGTGATAATTGAGTTTGATGTTGAAGCGATGACGGTGGCGATGAATGGCGGCGGGCAGTTTGTGGGCGGATTATTTGCGTTAGATGGCGGGTGGTGGGTTGGTGGTAGGCAGTGGGCGGTTATTGGTGGCTGATGGCGGGTGGGGGCGGTGGGCGCCAGTAATCTTGGTGGCGAAAGAAAGCAGAAAAAAGGACGACGGATGAGTGGCAAATACAATCAAATTAAATAACGAGAAATATTCTGCTTGATCGACGTTCTCAGCAAACGTTTGAAACACACCGTGCTCATTGGTGTTTTATAGATGGGCGGCAAGGCATTGTAAAGTTTACTGGCAATGTATGTAAACTTTTTCTTCCCCATTGCGGTTCTAGGTCTGAGCAGGAACAGATTACCTGCTTGTCTGGATGCGCGGTTGTTATTCATCCACCTCAACGGTATGTTGTGATGAGTTACGGACGAGGGTGGCACAAGTTGTTTCATGAATACGATAAGCTGCATCTCATACAACGCTCTCACGGGCAATATGGAGTTATTGACATCGTTGTAAAGTGAGACAGTCGGGAACAAGTACGGTTTTTTCAACACGGTTTTCAAACATCTATTTTGCAATACTTGCAATTCTTTCAGTCGAGATTTAGCAGCAGCACCCCAGATAGAAACAAGATATTGCAGTCTTGAATGAATTAGTGCGAAATATAGCTTCACCAACCAGGAACTCGGGACGAACGACGATATTTTCCTTATCAATCCACACAAGGAGCTTATTTTTCCTTTCAATCGGTTAATGTGTGATGACCAGCTCATGGTTGAATCAATGACAAGTCCCAAAAAAGGATATTCAAAGACTTCTTCTACTATGTGACCTTGTACCTCTAGAGGCGCTCGAGGAAGAAGTCTTCGTCGAGGAGAATGCAACAACATGTACTTCGTCTTGCTCAAATTTAGCGACAGCAAAGTAATATTCCAGCAACATTATGTCATGTTTGATTTGATCTTGAACATCCTCAACATTCTCTCCTTGATAAAAAAAAAACAGACGTGTCATCGGCGAATAGGCGCAACTTTCCCTTCAGCTGAAGCTTAGATATATCATTGATGAAGAGTAGGAACAGAATAGGCCCCAGGTTGCTGCCTTGCGGTACACCGGTGGAAATATGGTTCAGTTCACTCTTATGTTGTCCAATTTGGACATATTGTTGGCGATTACTAAGGTAACTTTGTATTAGAGACTTCGCAATCCCTCTGATGCCTAAATGTTCCAATTTTTCCAGCAAGATACCGTGATCAATTGTATCGAAGGCTTTTTTTAGGTCGATAAATAGTGTTCCAGCAATTTTGTTATTATCCAATGAGTCGTATATATCCTCAACAAGATCACACGTGGCGCTAAGTGTGCTCGAGCCTTCACGAAATCCGTATTGATGAGTATACAGTAACTTGAAGTGGTTGACGTAATCGTTGATACGAGTTACAAGAAGCTTTTCTATTATCTTGTCAATGATAGACAGGCAAGAGATTGGCCGATAATTGGTCAATATTTTTGGATCGCCAGATTTGAAGATTGGAACAACTCGAGCAATTTTCAAGAATTCAGGATAATGTCCAGTCTGTATGATTTCATTGAACACATCTGTCAACAATACTGCAAAAAACAGGTATTGTTCTTTGACAAATGACGATGTGATTTGATCTGATCCGGATGACTTTTTTGTGTCAAGATTATTGATCAAAACAATGGTTTCATTGACTGTTGCGGGGTGTAAGTACATTGATGATGATTGTGTAGTTGTGTTATCAAAACGTACCATGTTCTGGTTACCAGGAATCGATGCAGAAAGATTCCTTCCAATTTGACAAAAGTAATCATTCGTTCGTTCTCCATTGTTGATGGTTATTGATAATTCTTGATTGCGCTCTCTTAGGACATTGTTAACGATTTTCCATGCGTCTCTCTGACCACTCCTTGTAAGCAGAGTTTGATAGTAGTCAGTTTTTGCTTGTGCTTTTTTACTGCGCAAAAAATTTGACACATGTTCTAAGAGCATTTTCGCATTCGTGTCTGCGGGGTTTCGTTTGTTTTTCTTTAAAAGTTTGTCTTTGATACGAATGAGCTTCCAAATGTCTATGTTCATTCATGGACAATTCCCCTTTATCTTCGCTTGCATGCTCACTGTTCGCGTGCATTGGACAAGAAGCGTTTTGTATAAGTCTATCACGTGGAGCAGTTTGTCACTAGCTGAAAGAGTGTCTGGTAACTCATTGATTGCGCTCGAAAAGCGTTCATTCAGACGTCTATGGTCAACAATATTCTTAGACAAACTTTTTGTTTGTATTGGACTGCTCAATTTAAACGTCGAAACGATAAGACAATGGTCACTGAAATCAATTTCAATAGTCTCATTGACGGCAGTTGTAGCTAATTGTTCAGAGCACACAACGTGGTCTAAAATGTTATTGCTGATAGGTCTTGTCACGTTGATATTAGTGGCGAACATATTGTAGGCCTCGAGCAGCTGAAGATATTCAGTAACGAATGGATTTGAAGCTTGATTTATTGGAACGTTCATATCTCCTACAACTAAACAATCGTTTCCTTTTCGAACACCCGAATACATTTGGTCCAATTCAGCGATGAACCTTCTGCTATCAAATGACGGTGGCCTATAAATTGCATGCAAATCAAGACATCTGCTCAACAAGTGAAGCCGTAGATGAATATGGTGAAATCCATCTACTTCGACGGTGTTTCGAACATTTGATTTCAAATCAGAGCGAACAAATACAGCTAACCCTCCATGTGATCCGTTTCTACATGAGAACACACCGTTGTAACCATCAACTTTGTATAATCCCTTTCGTTCTGCCTTAATCCACGTTTCACACAACATGATCACATCAACACGCATCCTGTACCTGTATAGTATCTCCCCAATACAGTCAAATTTCGTCATAGCATTCATTCCTCTCATGTTCAATTGAGCAACTCGGAACGGTTTAGAGTTCCCATTTGTATATTTATTCATTATCCAATCTTCTACAGAATCATACATATAATTAGAAAACATAGACATTTTTGTAATTAAAAAATACGACATTCAAATATCCTGTTATATTATTTATTGCCTGCGCTTCGATGAAGGTTCCCCGGTTGGTGATGATGAGTCCGAACCGCCTCTACCAGAGTTATTCAGCAACCTCTTCATGCTTATTTGCCTCAGCTTTTCAATATCCTTGCGGCTACGAATTATATCGACTTTAGATCCTTCGCTTTTCTTAATGAGAATCGCCTTATTCCGTCCTGGCCAGACGAATTTGATATCCGTCAGATCTTGAATTTCTCGAACTTCTTTTATCAACTCCATTCCGTACGGTGTTAGTTCGTCTCGCATAATTATATATATTTGTGGACGTGGCAAACAGAGGATCAACAGTTGACGCCAAGAGTGATCAATGATTCTTCTTCTTGCTAAAAAGCTCTTCTTTAAAACGCTCTTCCGCAAAACACACTTTGATAGGTGGTACTTTACCATCGTAGTGTTGAGGATCCCTGTTGGTTAGTCGTTTGGATTCTACTATAGCACCATTTGGAAGCTTACATCTAACAGCAGCAGCAACTTTACACACAACGGTCTCGACACATTCGTTCCTTTTCATGGGGATTCCGAGAAGAACAGCGTTCTTCGAAAATGATGCCCTTTTCAGCCGATCGACTTCTAGCTCCAGCTGGTCCACTGAGTCCGATGTCGCTTGTTGTTTCCCGCGCAGATGTTGAACGTCTTTCTTCATCATAGATTGCTCATCTTTCACCAGTTTGATCTCGCCGAGTAAGGAGTCCAGCTTTTCAGAGAGGAAGTTTTGGAACTTTTCTATTTCACCATCTGTTGATTTCACGGCTTGCAGCTCACTTCTTGATTCGCGAACCTCGGATAAAACACTCTGCAGGTCTTTCAGCACCTGAGATTCCACTGCCAAATTCCGGATCGATTGTTGATAGATATTGTTGCACTCAGATGAGCAGAAATAGGTTTGTTCTCGCAGCTTACGGACGGCATTCGCGATCACATTTTTGCACTTAAAGTGTTCGCTCTTGTGACAGTAGACACATTCAATAACTTTGCGCGGATCCTTTTCTTCGAGGCCACATATAACACAAACGGCGGATTCTTCGGACATATTTGGGTTAGGCATTTAGTTTGTTGACTATAACGTTCAATAGATGAAGAAGCGAAGAGCGCAACGCGATGTATTGTAGATGTACGCATGTATTGGATGGTATAGATATATTAGCTCTATTGATGCTCTTCTCCAAAGAAAAGGATGGGTATAGTTACCAGAATAATTGTGACAAACTTTAATTATGCTTTCCACGGGTCTTAGACTTGGGTTCGACAGGATTACGATGTTGACGCTTAAACAACACTCTCAGAACACTTTGGGTATATTTGTTCTAATAATTTCCTCGTATTTCCTGAACTGAATCGATTAATTTACATAGCGTTTTTTGAAAATTTGCAGTTTTTTTAACTTAGGACTTTTTGATTTTATACAACGTTTTCATCAATTTTCTTGAACATACCTAGTTAAAATTTCTCGGAAAATGTTTTGGGGCCTGCAAGATTCTGGAGTAGACCTGATCCCCCTGGCCCCTCTGTTCCTACGCCATTGAACACTGCACACAATCACCGACACGAACGCAGCAGAATCCCTTTCAGAAGCTGTAACTGCAACGCTAAAACGTTTCCGCCTGGCTTTCAGCTTTTGGGATCTGGTGGCGGAAGAAACGCGAAAGTTGGCTGCCACACGCGGCGCAAAAGACTTCGATTGCAACGAGCCAACAGCGAGCAATTCAGTTCACTTGTTATGCAACGGAATCGAGAGCGAAAAAGACATATGTGCCGATGCCATGGCATTCACAGCCGCGTGTGCCGTTGTCTGCCGTCGTGGGAATTTCCCATGTCCCAACCCAACACCCCACTATGGGCTTTTGCGGATCCTCCGATGCACAGTGGGAAAATGGACCCAAAACGGTACCTTTTTCATGTAGCTGATTGAAGTTCTCGAAAACCTACAGTTGTGTTCAGAATAATAGAAGAGAAAGCCTATTTTTATACCAAATTTTGCTAGAGAAGTACAAATACGTCAAATTTCACAATCACCAAATTTGCAATTTTTCCGACCCATTGTGCACCCGTATGGGCTGTTGCGAAGCCCTCGTTGGATACAATCCGTGGAGACAGCGATTTTCATGCCACCCAGCGGAAAAAAGTTCGTGCTCGCCAAACCTGGGTGGGTGGTTAGCCTCGATCGGTTGGTAAAAGTGCTTTAATGGAGGTAATAAAACGGTGCTTTCTTATCGCCATTTCGGGCTGCATATTTTCAGCGCCAACCTTCTCTGATCCACTGACTCCGGGGCTTGCTGGCCCAGAAATCCCTTCTTTTTTGTCGCTTCCGTGAATGGTTTGGCTATCAAGGAATGGTACGAGGTGTATGATAATAAGCACTATGTGTACGTACAGCCAGGGTGCTATTGATGGTGTCTGTGAAGGTCTCCCGGGCTGTTTCCAACCGGAAGGAGCTTCCGCTTTAGGAGCTTTACATTTTGCCATCTGAAGCGAAACACGTATAGGGAGTAAGGTTATCCTCGAAAATCAAACAAGAAAAAGATAGCAAGTTATTTATGTATGAAGAATGACACGATGCTTAAAGATGATACAGGTTATGTCTTTTCAGCAGATTTAGTGAAGCAGTTTGAGTTTGAACATTCATAACTTCTCTACCGTAAATCCATGAGAAATTGATTAACGTGTCACACGATTGAAACTCATGTAAATGGGTTACAATTAATGCTACTTGTCGCTAAATGATAAGTTAGCTGCCTTGACCTTCCAATCAAATTCGGTGAAAATCTATCACGTTTACATTCCAAATAGTGACGATAGCTTGATTTTAGAGATACCTATAATTTGATACATTATTGAAGTTTCAGAAGAAGACTAAACATGTTCTGAAATACACTGAAAAATGTATATTATATTAATTTATGTTCATTATAATAATAATACTTCAAATTCAGAAACAATGTTAAACTGATGGATGGATGATATTAAAAGTGAATCCAAGTTTTTTGTCAGAGAAAGGATGAGGGAGGTGAAACTGAAATTTTGTATGTTCCACGAAAACCCAACGTTCTGTGAGAACAACAAGGAGAACAATATGTTCGGCTTTTATTACATACATACGATAGCAGTTCCTTGCGAGTTTTTCCCGTTGGTGCAACAGCTTTGTGGAATCTCTTTTTGCTTCTTTAGATTTTCCTTTTTCCTATAATTTTTTCAAAATAAACTAAACTTTGACATTTTTAAAGATTTTTTCCGTGTTTTCATGAATTCTATACATATTCTTGGGGTAGTTTTCTTGAGGTTTTATTGTGTATTTTTCATTGTGATACTGTACTGAAATTTTGCCTTGAAGTGCTTCATGAATTTCCCCTAGAACCTTTCCAGAGATGTTTTTCACGAAAAACTTGAAATTCCGTTAAAAATGGTGATCAATTGCAACCTGTGTGTCAATACAGGTTTGCTTAGATAGCAATACAAGCAATATACTCAAAGATGTCTTTAGAGATTTCTTCAGAAATTCCACTAAACTTCCAGAAAACCAATAAACTCCATATGTTTTAAGTCCAAATCCAAACACTGGTAAGCATGTTGGAAAAATCGATTTAATCTAGATTTTTGAACGTTAAACAAGGAGTGAAATGCATGTTCATTGGAATAGCAATGAAACTTTATTCGCGATTGAAACCATTTTGGAAAACCATCTCTTTGGAAGATGTTTCACGTGCTACTTGGGGCGGTATCAAATTTTGCTTGTGTATATAGTAGTTAGGTTATCAAATTTTTAAAATTACGGGAGCTCCAAAGAGCCGAAATGTAAAATCCTGTTAATCAAGTCATACAACCAAAAGAAGAGATCATATCAACCAAGATAGAAAGGCCCTAGGCGGATCATATTAGTTGGAAAAATTTGTAAAACCCGAAATTACGAAAAATAAAATATTATTTTAAGGTGATTATAGAACGAAGCCACACCTCAAATTTTCAAGAGCACAAGACTTGAGAACCAAAAAGCGCGCAGTGTTGAAAATTTATCCCATTGGTCACCACCAGCGAGCAATCAATTTGATTGATTTTTTACGCGAACTGTTGTCAGATTATTCAGTCTTGTGCACTTGAAAATTCAAAGTTTGGATTCGTTTTATAATCACCTTAAGGCTCAAGAATCCATCATTCAATCATCAGCAATCATCAACAATTAAAAACCAGTGTTTTCGTTCAAATTTCAATCAATCGTAATGAAAATCTATCATCGTATTTCAGGTTGCAAGTGAAATGCAATGATAGATTTTCTTGAGCATTGCTTCGATTTTGAGCAAAAAAACTGGTTTTGAAAATTTGTTAAACGATGATGGTTATTTTCCTCTTAATGTAATAATGCAAATCATGAGCATCAACACTCATTCACTCGCGTCTGTGGTGCGAGTAAACGAAGCTTAAGTGATTCGTGAACGTGTTCGGAGCTGTTCAGAGTCAATGGTGTTTTTGAGACAAAAGCTATTTCCTCTCCGAGAATTCTGATTTCCAAAATTTTTTGACTTACAACTGGTAGTTTACTTTCAGTTTGATGGATTTGTCTGTTTGTTATCAAAACCATAATTTTTCGGTTACGTGCGAGTAACCACAATTTATTTTCTTTTTTTGTGCAGGCGAGTGTGAATTTACTTACCCCAAGCTTGTTTGCGAGTCTGTCATGTTTGTTTAGCTTTGGTTCACACGCGTGAGCGGCTTTATGATGCGAACAAGAGATAGGTAAAACGACTTATTTTAGTAAACGAATCCGATCCGAATCACTCAATTTAGTGAATCAGATCTTTTGAACGGTTCAGTGACTCAGCGGCTCGCAAAGGAAGGGCGTATTAATCAAGTATAAAACAAAACGATAAAATGTTGCGCGGCAAGAGTCTTTCGTATCTTTTGCTCTCTCAGTCTTCGTACCCTATAGCGGTTATCACACCCAATGGTATGGGTGCCCTAGTGTAAACGTAGTTGTGAACCATAGAGGAAAACAATATGCACTCTGTCTCGAAAAACACCCAGAATCCATATGCATTTTGTTGAGTCTGGAAAGCGTGTGCAAGTTTCTTTGAGGAACACAAAAATAAACCGTGTATGACGAGCGTATACTAGTCGACGTGTGTTCAAATGTCACTAAGCTCTATTCCCCATAAACTCACGGTATACTCAGCCGATTTCCCTTACCCGCACCCAGTGTTGATAGACTCACACTCAAAATCTCAATCAATACTCTCTCCCGTGAGAGCAAACTCATTAGAGATCTGCTTCGCAAATCTCACGCTTGAGATTTTGATGCAAAATCAACTCAATCAACTCAAACCGTAAAAAATGATTCAGTCGCAAAATGCGGCAAAAACTCGTGAAACCCAAATGTTGTTGTTTACGTTAGAAAGGATTAACATAATTTTACCAGACTAACAAGAAATAATTGCCGTGTGTGAGTAAACTGTGGAAATACGAGACAATGAGTTAAAAAGGTGAGCCAACTCATCCATGATTTTTTGACTGCTGAGTTGCATGATTGACAACTCACGCATGAAAAATCTCAAGCGTGAGTTGTGAGAAATTGAGTTTTTCACAACACTGCCCGCACCAATAGGAAGAAGAAAACAAAACGTGTGCTAGAATTAGGGCGGATGTAACATGATAATAGAAATATTACAATTTTAAGAGGAAAATAACCATCATCGTTTTACAAATTTTCAAAACCAGTTTTTTTTGCTCAAAATCGAAACAATGCTCAAGAAAATCTATCATTGCATTTCACTTGCCACCTGAAATACAATGATAGATTTTCATTAAGATTTATTGAAATTTGAACGAAAAAACTGGTTTTTAATTTTTGATGATTGCTGATGATTGAATGATGGATTCTTGAGCCTTAAAGATAACTTTCCGTTCTACGGTTGAACAGAAAGCTACCGCAACTGTGACGTTAGTGATTTTCATGAGCATCATCGATCGGCTGCGATGATACCTTGGAAACCACGCTAATGACTGTTGTTTTCAGTTGTTTATCAAAGCTCCAGACTCTACAAGCATACTTTGATTAGTTGGTTTCGTTCAATGATACAATGATTTTCAAGCCTGCGATAGAACTTTGACAGATGCGGTAGAACTTGGCGGCTACCGCAGAACGGAATTTTTTTAAGGCTCAAGAATCCATCATTCAATCATCAGCAATCATCAACAATTAAAAACCAGTTTTTTCGTTCAAATTTCAATCAATCGTAATGAAAATCTATCATCGTATTTCAGGTTGCAAGTGAAATGCAATGATAGATTTTCTTGAGCATTGCTTCGATTTTGAGCAAAAAAACTGGTTTTGAAAATTTGTTAAACGATGATGGTTATTTTCCTCTTAAAGAACCGTAATATTAGAATTAGAACGCTAGAGACGCTGTTACCTCCATACATTGTTTGTGATGGAGATAAATCGACCACAGTAGCCTTGATTTTTATTGACGCTTTCCTCCGGTACTCAAAGTGTCAAGGAAAATTATTTTGGTTTTGTTTTCTTTTTCACTCTTTGAAAAGCGAAGAGCGACAAGTGGAGTCAGTCTCCGATATTCAATTGCTGAAACAACCGGTGCGATGAGAGAAACTTGTAATCAATGCTTGAAATGCCCTTTGATTGGAAATCGCTATATTTAAAATCATTGATGTGACTCAATATCAATTTATCTCAGAGCTTGTGTACCGTTCTGACTCATATTCCGAACACTTAAGGCCAACAGTGCAGTGCTGGGAATGGTAATAGTAGTAGGCTTGAATTTCGCGAAAATCACGTGGCTCTCTCACTACAGTAGTTTGAAATCGTGAGTCTCATCAAGTAGCCTATATTGGGTACATGAATTTCTCTAAATCAGTAGTGTCAATGAAGGCTCCGAATGCGGGAAATAGAACATTTTTCTACAGTAATTTTGGGTTGCCCTTAGCAACGGGTGTTTTGCAATTTTCAAGGCTTTTTGCCTACAGCAGCGATGGGCGTGAGTTTCACTGGCTTCGCTGACTGTGATTGGCTTTGTTTGACTACTGTAGAGTGAATTTCAGATTTTTTCCCAACCCTGCAACAGTGACTTCAAATGCATCTGGAGGGCATACATTAGCTCATAATTGTGAAAATTTAAATTTCTTCGCAAATCCTAACTGTTAGCTGTTGGGTGTGCCGATAAAAATGTTCTTTTAAACTTGTTCAGTATTGTTTTTACGAAAAAGTATGGAACAACATTTTGATTCAAATGCCGAACACTGCGTTCATTCTGTCTCATATTCCGAACACCAAATTCAAATTCCGAACAGCACGAATAAATCGTATCCAAATGATTAATTTCGCAAATAAATTTATCTGAGCTAGATTTACTGACCTCGAACTAGTGAATCATCACTACTACCGAGGTATAAAATAGATTGGAAGATGATTAAATTGAATTGTAATTGGCTGCCATTTTCTGGTAATTTGATGACATATTTCAGCGAAACATTTCAACCACATCGTCATACAAAAACCGAATGTTCGGAATATGAGTCTGTTCGGAATTTGAGACAAAACGGTACTTCTGAGCTAGTTCCAATAGCAATATTTGTACAAGTATTGAACGACAGAATCAAACCTGAAATTTACAGTTGCGCAATTGGATACATTGTTTGGAGTGTCTAAAACTACATTTCTTTTGAGCAACACAATATTTATTTGCCGTAAGATTAATCACATTATGGTGGACAAATACTGTACCCTATTTCATCCTTAAGCGAAGTATGCACTTCAACAGAAAAGTAATCACCTATCTCGATGCGTGGGAAATTTCTTGCAAGAAATGCTCAAGAAAAGCATTTTTCTTTGACCGCAGTACGCAGTTGAGAAGAAATGTCAATTCAAATGGAGCTCACTGTATAAAATTTCTTGACCATTTCTTGGGCAGAAATTTTTACTTTTCTTGAGCGGAACAGCATACTTAGCTTTAAACGATCCACAAGCTTTCACAATCGGCTGCGGGCAAATCAGGCAAATCAAACTACCGTTTTGTCTCAAATTCCGAACAGACTCCTATTCCGAACACTCGGTTTATGTATGGCAATTTTGTTGAAATGTTTCGCTGAAATATGTCACCAAATAACAAGGAAATGGCAGTCAATTGCCAATAGATTTTATCGTCTCCAATATAATTTATACCCCGGGAGTAGTGATGATTCTCTAGTTTAAGACCAGTAGAACAAGCTCAGATAAATTTATTTGCGAAATTATTCATTTGAATACGATTTATTCATGCTGTTCGAAATTTGAATCAAGGTGTTCGGAATATGAGACAGAATGAACACAGTGTTCGGTATTTGAATCAAAATGTTGTTCCATACTTTAACGTAGAAACTGTATTAAAACTAATTAAATCATAATTGTTATTGTTACACCCAACAGCTAACAGTTAAACTTTGCGAAGAAATTAAAATGAACACAAATATCGGCTAATTTATGCCAATCAGATGCATTTGAAGTCACTGTTGGCCTTAAGTGTACGGAATATGAGTCAAAACGGTACCTCTCTGAATCCACTATCGATGCTTTACTTCTCGTTTCTCACTGTTAAGCTAAGTATGCTGTTACGCTCAAGAAAAGCAAAGAAATTTCTTGACTGAATGGGTCAAGAAATTTCCTACAGAGAGCCCCCTTTGAAGTGACATTTCTTCTCAATTGCGTAGTGTGATCAGAAAAATGAGATAGAAGATTCCTTTTCTTGTCAGTAGCAAACCAACCTTTAGAATGTAAAAATCCGTGGGGACAAATGGCATTTAAACTCCTTATATTCGACACCATCTGTTGAGACACCGTCACTGTGGGGAACCTAAGTTGAAAAGCAATTCGATTAGTATTTGATCGTGCATATGAACAAATTAATCACCTTTTAAAGGGCACGTGTAGACGGGACTTCCGTCTACATGTGGAGGTAAAATTCTTCGTGGTGCACCAGATTCTTACGAAAACACGGACGAGAGTTGCCAATAATTGCGACAGGTTTATTTTGATTTTTAAACCCGGTTACTATGGTTCTATTGAAGAAATTTTGACACTTTGAGTACCACCTTCAAACTCGCTTACTAGATGTTTGTCACACGATTTGTAGCGACAATAGCGGTCTAATTGTTATATGTATGTCTATTAACATGATCGATTTCTCTTTAGCAATACTCTCTTCAGTGAATAAAAGTGACAAGACATACCCCCCAATTCTTGTGTACGTTCGAATGCTCTTTCGATCGAAAACCATTTTGCATTCCTGTTTGCGCCAGCAAAATCAAGTGGGCCATGAATTCGAACGAATAGGATTCGATCGAAAGTTGAATACGCAGTAAACGAGAATGAGGGTGATATGTTTCTTAACAGTTTTCACTTCAGGACGCTAGTTAGCGAAAAAATCTTGTATCCCGAGACGGAAACATGCCAACAAACTTACATCTTGTAATATTCCAAGCGTATGCTAGAATTAGGGCGAATGTTACATGATCGATTTCACTTCAGTGAGTAAAAGTGACAAGATGCTAGTATCTTTTGAACGGCTTTGAAACTTTTTGCGCATGTTCAATGCGATCATTTCCATTACTGGACATTACGGTTATTAGTATTTATCTGATAGAAGAGAGGATATTTTTCGGTCTACTAGTCGACATGGCACCTTAAGTAGTGTTATTATGTGAGAAAGGTTAAATAGTAACCGAAACCACCGTATTTAGAGACAAACCTCTGTTTCGGCAGCCATGAAAAAAATTATTGCTTGACAATCCTTCGAAACTGCTTGTGAAAATTAGAGTGTTTTTTCATTGCTTGAATTTACTTGGAGATTCTTCATTAATCTCTAAGTACGTCTGTCAACTCTTTGGAAATTTTTTAGCATTCTTTGAGATTTCTTAAGAAAAAGTTTTCAATTTTGGAAAGCGTGTTCCTGAAAATCCTTAAAAACCCATTAACTAACGTATTTATAAACCCATTAGCTAACGTATTTGTAAAATTGACTGCATCACAATGTTTGGCTCTGCACAAACAGTAAAATGTACGAAGAGCGTTTTTTTTTTTCAATTTAAAATACTCTTACCAAAAGCGTTCCCCTAGTTGGTGGTAAAGCTACATGCCATGGCATAACAACGACGACGAAGCTTAAAATTGAAAACGCAACAACCGCAACTCCATCCGGAACAATATCCCCGGTGATGATCTGTCCACTGTTGGCTGTTGGTGTATCGTAAAATACCACATTTAAGCTCCTCGGGGTCGACTTGCCTCAGGATGGGGTTTTGGCCTATGTCAATGTGATATTCGTTGGATACTGTAACCCAAAACTGTCCGCTCTCAGAACTCGTCGGAAAGCTCAGAGGTCACGAGGAAAATAATAAAAAAAATCCGATGGCATGGGTTTCCCTCTGTGCAACGCACCACAAGATAAAGGATCAGATATGGCGAGCGGAACAAAAAAAAATAAAAGAGTTTATGCAATATTTATGACTCGTGTCCCAATAAATTACCGAACTTGATGTCGATGTCGATTCATGCGACATGAATTGCTATTTTTTTACAAAGTTCATGATCGTCGTAATTGATGTTTTATGCATGATGGGGAAGGCATGAAAAAAATCCCTCCGGCTTCGGCTGACCTATAAATATTCCCACAAAGAACAAAATACTTCAAAACTAATTAAACTGCTCCTCTCTGGTGGGCGATTACAATCTCGTTATGAGTGTACCCAATGGGGAAAGGGTAGAACGATGCTTCCGACGATGGAACAGGTAAAGCAGGAAAATCGGAAAAACTCCCACGTGCGAAAGTTTTTTCCCGGTAGGAAGCATAGAGCCAATAATACCTGTAGCTACAAGTTGTTACGTCATAAAAGAAAGTCTATTGGTTGAGCAGCTTTCTCGATGGAAATCTAATGCAGATTGAGGGAAGCTTTTAAATGTATCTTCCGTAAGCTTGATTTGCTTGCTATGAGATGTAGTAAAAGGGTCCTAGAGGTTTTTTTTTACTGTTTATCCCTGCATGCAAAACTTCATTTCAGAGAACTGGTCACTTAACGTGGAAAAACTGGAAGAAAGGACGTTTCTCCGGAATGCGCGCATTCTTCCAAGGGTGAAATGGTCAATGTTGATAATTGCATCGAAATGAGCAATCAGTTCAATGCTTTAGACAAATTTTTCGTACACCAAATCGAAGCAGCCTCTAGTCCAGATTTGATATTTTATTCAAGTGAGGAATCAAAGAGTGCAGCATATCGTGGTCAGTTATTCCAAATTTGGAGGATTTAGGTAGGACATATTGAACTCCATTAAAGGTGTATTATCAGCCACAGCCATCGTGAAAGGCATTACAATTCGATTATGTCTAAAACACTTTCTCTCTCGTTAAGGATTACGAAGATGGAAGCAATTATGAAAAGAACCCATCCACGTATTACGCCATACATGGTCCAAAAATAATATTCCCTATATGATACAGCGCCAAATCCTCTTACCCAATCCACTACAGAAATACACTAACAACACGACCAGCCAAAATCCGGGTAATCCCCTTGTTTTCCATAATTCATTTCACATGGCCGCATGGACTCCGGTGCGATCCACCTAGCGGAAATGAACGCAACAGGGCTTCACAAAACGGAACCCAAAACGGCGATGAAGGTAAGCTGGCACTCTCCATCCCCCAGAAATGATAACAGCAAATCGTAACAAAAAGCTCGAAACAGTGGAGCACCTCCTTCCTACTTATGTGCGGAGTTAAACCATCGGATATAGCTTTGTTTGAAAAAGTATCTTCTGTTCTCTCATGAAGTCGGTACTTCGCAAACCAAATCCCAACCAGATGGATGTCGTTTAGAAAGGATTTACGCGGGGGTCGGTGGAAAGGCCACTCAATATCTCGCACCATCAGACGAATGTATCCTTATCTGTTTCTTCTTTTTTCTGGCGTTATTTCCAAACTAGAATAGAGCCTGCATCTAAGCTTAGCGTTCTCATGTGCACTTCCACAGTTACTAACTGAGAAGTATATCTGTCAAATAACCATTTAACTTCAACCAACGAGATTCGAACCCACGACTCTCTTGCTGAACAGCTGCGCGTTTACTGTTACGGCCCCACAAAGCATCCTTATTCTTCGTCCCAATCCCAACAAATGCATACACATCTAGTGTTGAGTGAAATAATTCACTTGATTCTTCGATTCCCCGACCCGGCTAAACCGAGGAAAAACTTGCGAAGAAAACTGAAAAATAGACGAGGACGTGATGTGTGTGTATGTGGTCTTCGTTCGGTTGACCTGACACGACTCCGGACGATGGCTGACTTCCTGATCGGCTTTAAACTGGGGCATTTGCTAAGTGCTGGCGAGGCTTTATTCCCCATTTTTGCTATCGCTGTGAAATCCTAAAGCCAGAGATGAAAATCTAGAATAAGAAGGGGGAAAAAGGCACACAGTTATAGTGCACACTAACGTTGGGCAAATTCGACCAGAATATCGATGTTACTGAATCGATTCAAATTCGATACGCCGAATCGATTCACTGATTTAATCGAATCATTAGAATCGATGTTTCTGAATCGATTCGGTTTCCGAGCTCATATGAAAAATTAACAATATATGCTCTACAAATAAGACCAAATGAATTTGCATACGTTTTTTAAAATTCCTTAAATTGAATAACGTTTGAAATTAAAAATTATATATATAACACTATAAGGCGGATGCAAAACTAGGCTTAAGGGTCATCAACTCGTTAAAAAATCTTATCAATTTCTACCTTACGAATCGAAACAAAAATCAAATAAAGAAAATCGATTCACTCGATATTGAGTGCTCCAAACATCGATTCAAAAAATCGATTAATCGGAACGAGAAAATCGATTTTCGGAACATCGATTCAAAATCGCCCATCGCTAGTGCACACAGTTAAAAATAATGAAGATTACACGTCATGTAAACTTCATTTATGCGATGTAAACATGACGTCATGTAAATTTAAGTCTGGAATCATGTAAATATGTGTTATATGTCACGTAATCACTCAGGATTCTGCTGCATTACATGACATATAATTGAAGTTTACATGACATATCATGTAAATATCCATGATATACCACGCTCCTATTATGTGCATTATATGTCTCAGAAATTTACACGTTTCGTTCGAACTGTGCACAAATGGACGATAGTCTTTCGCTTCGACAATGACGACGACGACGACGACAGCAGATTTTCGGAGTCGACTTTTTCTTGTTCAGTACCGCCGGATTGGATGTCGCATCCAATGGGAACTGGCGTTAAACTGTATCTTGTCGTGCCCTGCTTTGGGAGCTTTCCATTTGTGCATTCTGTTTTAGAAATACAGTGTGCTCATAGGGTGTGAGAAATCTAATATTTTTTTTTTGCTTTTGTATATCAAGCGCAAGCACGAAGATAAACTATGCCCTAGGAAGCCGAGGAAATTTTTATTACGAAAAGTCCCTAGACCGGCGGGGCCCCAACTGAACGCCTATTTGATTCAACCAAAATGCTACTTGTTCTTCTATGCAACTGCTTTATGCGAAACGTATATTATGCCAAACGTCCTTATGCGAAACGGGTCATTCCCGAAAGAATCTTCACAACGTTTTGCGCATTGCTCATTGCAGGTTTTATCAACTTTGTAAGCTTTTCTGAAAACCTGTACTTACTGCTCGTCCATGATCTGCCAAAGCTCCGCATTGTTTATACTTGGTTCTGAAATCGATGAGCACCTAGTGCGTACACAGTTCGAACGAAACGTGTAAAGTTCTGAGACATATAATGCACATAATAGGAGCGTGGTATATCATGGATATTTACATGATATGTCATGTAAACTTCAATTATATGTCATGTAATGCAGCAGAATCCTGAGTGATTACGTGACATATAACACATATTTACATGATTCCAGACTTAAATTTACATGACGTCATGTTTACATCGCATAAATGAAGTTTACATGACGTGTAATCTTCATTATTTTTAACTGTGTAGGAATCTGGTACTAACGGAATTTCTGAAGGACTTGTAGAATAGCACGTCTTAAGGGTTTGTATGAAAGAAAAAATCTGTCCCGTTGTCACGCGGTTGTCGATAACTTTAGCTTCATAATTTTCCTCAAACTTGTTTTTTGTAAGCGACATTTACAATAGAGTTTGCTCAATGATTTTCATACTCCAGTATGTTACTTATTTTTGTTAAACTTCTCTAGTAGCTGTTCTGCCTCTCAGATATTGACCATCAGTCGATGCAGGTACCTCTCCGGGCCCAAGTTCAGTTCCGGCACCATCCTTGCAAGCGGCCTGTTGGTCCGTTGAAAGGCTTCCGTCCTCATATGATCTTAATGAAATCAAAGCAACTGTTGAATACCGTTTTGACTCATATTCCGAACACATAAGGTCGAGAGTGACTTCAAATGCATCTGATAGGCATAAATTAGCAGATATTTGTGAAGATTTTGATTTCTTCGCTTAGTCTCACTGTTGGCTGTTGGGTATGCCGATAAAAATGTTTATTTAAACCTGTTTAACGTTGATTTTAGACAGAAGTATGGAACAACATTTTGATTCAAATGCCGAACACTGTGTTCATTCTGTCTCATATTTCAAACACCTTGATTCAAATTCCGAACAGCACGAAAAAAAAACGTATTCAAATGAATAATTTCACGAATAAATTAATCTGAGCTAGTTTTACTGAGCTTGAATTAGAGAATCATCACTACTCCCGAGGTATAAAATAGATTTTAAGACGAGAAAATGGATTTGCAATTGACTGCCATTTTCAGGTAGTTTGGTGACATTTTTTCTAGTTCGTTTATTTGAGGCTCAATCGCGTTTAACGCTTTACGGAGCCGAAATTCATTTTTTGTATTGTTTACAATTCATTCACTTTTTGTACCGTAATCCGGGGTAACATTGATCAGCGGGGTAAAATTGATCGCAATGACCCTCTTCGTAAAAAGCTCGAATCAACATTTGTTGATGAAATATTTTCAATGCATGAATGGCGATTCTCTTTCTTCTAACCATGAGCTAATAAACAATAAGGTTTTTGCGAAAATAAAGTTGTGTTCATGCGTAAATTTTTCAACTTTTGTAAACAATGATTTTCATGATTATGGATGACACCATAAGAGAATCATGTCGCACATGAGTTCTGTAAACGATATGAGCAAGAGAAATGCGGTTGTTACTAAAAATGACATCGCCGAAAACGACTCCGTTGTCAAAATTTTCATAAATATGTTCAATAAAACATAATTCACAAATTATTATTAAGCGTGAAGAATTTCCTTTGGAAATTGCATACATTTAGGCGTATTCCACAATTCAAGGTGTTTTTAATTTTAAAATAACTCAAAAAGTAAATGACTTATAAGAGTTTGACCTTCATATTCGACTTCAGGGACCATGATTTTAGTAAGTAATGATATTTTCAATATTACCGAACGATGTTTTCATGGTGTGATCAATGTTACCCCATATCAGCTAAATCAAAAACTCACTTAAAACATTTTTTTAAACATGCTTTAAACTTTCAGAAAACAAAATGCAGTACATAAACACGAACAATGGGTGGCAGTACTTGTTTTAAAAATATAAAATTTGCAACACATGCATTTTCAAATCAAATGTTTAAGAAATATTCAAAAAAAATGATCAATGTTACCCCGGATTACGGTACCAAGATTAGTATGGGATGGAGCCAGGGTACTCGTGGCAACTCGAGGTTAATGGTCACAATTTTTGGAAGAAAGGACATGGTGAGGATTGGGTTTAGGGTATTCTGCAGCACATCCGGGAGGTATATCGTGGTATCGCGATTAACGTGCAGTCGCGCTGGTACCAATTTCTTGCCGGTATTCGTCTGCCGGATGGCAGAAAAAAAAATTCAGAAGAGAACAAAGGAGAATTAAACTTTTATACTGGACAAGCGAAGAAAATCGTAAATTGCGACCATATAAATGAGATCGCGGGTGCCCAACACATCTCTAACAGGAACATAGGGTTGTCTACCTCGGGCCGCAAGGGTATCCAAAAGATGCGCTCTGGAGGCGTCCATATCGGGGCCTTTCCAAACTATGTGATCGATGTCATCATAATCATAACCACACCAATTACAAACATTGCTCAGCGCGAGGTCAATCCTGTGCAAATGTGTACCTAGCGAGTAATGGTTGGACATAAGTCTTGACACCACGCGAATGAAATCTCGACCTACATCCAAACCTTTCCAACACGCTCGCAAGGAAACTCTAGGAATTATGGAATATAACTACCGTCCCAGTTGGCCATTTAGCCAATCGCTTTGCCAACCGTGAAGAGAACTTTGACGTACTAACTGAAAAAAATTATCGTGTGAAATTTGTCTATCATAAATCTCACCTTCCTCAGCGCCCACCTTTGCGAGAGAGTCCGCCTTCTCATTGCCATAAATTAAGCAATGTAAGGGGACCCATACAAAGGTAATCTTATATGATCTTTCGACCAGTGCACACATCTGCACTCTTATTTTTGTAAGAAAGTAAGATGCATGCTTAACATGTTTCATCGATTGAAGTGCCTCAATAGAACTGAGGCTGTCCGAAAAGATGGAGAAATGGTCTGCGGGCATGTTTGAGATCATCCCCAATGCGAAGTTGATTGCTGCCAGCTCAGCAACGTAAACCGTGCAAGGTTCTTGAAGTTTTCGGAAGGCGGAAGAGTTTTCATTGAAGACACCGAAGCCAGTGGATCCATTGATGCGGGACTCGTCAGTGAAATATCTTCTGTAGGAATCGACATTCTGATACTTTGCGTTAAAAATACGTAGAATCATTATACATCGAAGTTGATCTGGGATTCCATGAATAGCTTGTTTCATGGACAGATCGTATTCAACAGAGGAACTGTCATTGGTGAAGTGTACACGTGGAGGGTTATAACATGGAAGACTTATGTCAGATGACATGTAGTAGAGATAAACTCTCATGAATTTTGACTGAGTATTCAGTTTGAGCATTTCTTCGAAGTTTTCGATAACGAGTGTGTTGCTCACTCCACACTTAATAAGTATTCTTAGCAAGAGCTCCCAGAATCGGTGCCAGCACCTCCAGGCTCGCATTTTGAGTAGAATGCATACAACCTAGGGCGATACACAAACAACGATATTGAATTCGTTCCAATTTAATAAGGTGGCTGTTTGCTGCTGAGAGAAAACAGAAAGAGCCATACTCTAGAACAGAGAGAATTGTTGTTTTATAGAGTTTTATGAGGTCTTCCGGGTGAGCACCCCACCATGTCCCGGTAATTGTTCGTAGAAAATTGATTCTTTGTTGGCATTTTTCCGTTAAATACCTAATATGGTTTCGCCATGTGCCTTTTGAATCAAACCAGACCCCAAGGTATTTTGAAGTCAAAAATTTCCAATTTTAGCGTTACGTAATAAATGGACGCTGCCTTATGTACAGTTTGTTTCAATGTTGTTATGACCGCTATGTATAACAACTGCATAGCAACCATTCTGATATAAATATCTCGATGTCACCAGAACCGATATCAGTTTTTCCAATAAACCATAAGTTTGTTAGTGTTACCACGTGTTTCTCTTTAAATCTGGTTCGCACTGTTCGCAATGCTGACTTAGCCATCACCTGATACCGTAATCCGGGGTAACATTGATCATTTTTTTGAATATTTCTCAAATGTTTCGTTTGAAAACGCAAATGTTGCAAATTTTATATTTTTAAAACAAGTACTGCCACCAATAGCTCGTGACTTTATACTGTATTTTGTTGTTTGAAAGATTTAAGCATGTTTAAAAAAATGTTTTAAGCGATTTTTTGATTTAGCTGATATGGGGTAACATTGATCACCTATGTAAACCATGTTCGGTAATATTGAAAATGTCGTTACTTACTTAAATCATGGCCCCCGAAGCCGAATATGAAGGCCAAACGCTTACAAGTCATTTAATTTTAAAGTTATTTCAAAATTAAAAATCACCTCGAACCACGGAATACGCCTAAAGGTAGGCAATTTCCTAAGGGAATTCTATATTCGTAACAGTAATTCGTTAATGTTGCCTAATTGAGCATACTTATGAAAGTTTTGACAACGGAATCGTTTTCGGCGATGTCATTTTTAGTAAGAACAGCATTCTCATTGCTCATATCGTTTGCAGAACTTATGTGAGACATGAATGTTCGGTAGTGTCATCCTTACCCATTGAAATAATTGTTTCGAAAAGTTGATAAATTTACGCATAAGGTAAACGCAATTTACGCAATAATCTTCGCTTTCATTAGCTTATGAATATAAGAAAGAGAAGAACCATTCATGATTTGAAAAGGTTCCTAAGGTTTTTACGAGATGGGTCATTCCGATCAATGTTACCCCGCTGATCAATGATACCCCGGATTACGGTACTCTGTTCCGGTATCCTCTACGCCATTCAGATGCTCATCGTAGTGCTGCATCCTCCTTTTGGTCACTTCCCATCCGTCCGTCAAAATGCTACCGTCCTAGCGATTGTACCCCGTTTGGCATAAAGCCGTTTGGCATAAGGTCGTTTGGCATAAAGCCGTTTGGCATAAAGTCGTTTGGCATAATGGCCGTTTGGCATAATGGCCGTTTGGCATAATGGCCGTTTGGCATAATGTTCATTTGGCATAATGGCCGTTTGGCATAATCATGGACTTATAATGAATATCCGCATTTTTGAAGCATATGCCGAGATCAACACCACCGAGCCCATAGCAAACATTTCTGGTAGGTTCTCAACAAATGTGGTGTTTGTTCAGAGTTTTTCCAAGCTATAAATGTAAAAAAACTGTTGTGACATTGGATAGCATTACTAAATAATAGTCGTGACGGGTCTGGTGGAAGATCTCCCCAGATTTTTTTTTTCTACATCCCGGAACATAGAGTATCTTTGAGCTTGTTGCGATATACATATTTGAATATAGTAAATTGACAAAGAATGTTCGCTCTGTTCCTTTTTGGACGTAACACTTGATGAAAATTACTTGATATAAGAAGGGAAAATTTATTTGCAAAATATAAAAAGCTCCAAAGATCTATTACTGCAGCATAATGAAAAAATAGTCTATATATGAGAGCAGATTATTTTTCGTTTAAAATGCTTAAGGCTCTAACGCCAAAAAAAATCACGGCATAACTCCAATTAACAACATATTTTTAAAAGAAAACATTTGTGGCAAAACTTTTCAACCATTCAATAAAAATTTACTAATTTTTGAAATGTACATCAAAACCACCGTCTATTATCGAAAGAAGAGTAAATTTGTGATTGAGATAATATTTTTCCAGCATATTTCGAAAGGAGATCATGCGTTTACAAAAAAAAGATGCAGGTATATTGGCAGGTTCTAAAGTAATTATCATTACAATAGCACGTCTTGCAAAAATTGATAGACCAGCAAAACATAAAAATGATTTACATTAAACTTTACTAAATAATAAAATTTAAAACAGTTTAAATATAAAGAGCAATCTATTTTTAAAAGAAGGCAAAATTTATGATTAAATCAATAGAAGATTGGACGACAAAAAATATTGCGGCATAAAAAAACGAAAAGACATCAACAATTGCGTTCAGAATCATCGAAGTGTTTGTGCTACTTTTCCCCGAATGTGGTTTCTCCAAATGTCGGTCCCCGGAATACCTGTTCATCAAATGACCCTTTTCCCTGAATGCCATTACCCCGAATGAGTTTCCCTGAAAAGTGGTGCAGTTTAAATAGGTGCTATAATAGTCTTCAGTGGCTGGATAGTGAACGAGAAAAAATGAAAAGCAATCAAAAGAAGGAGGTATTCTGTCATTCTCGGTTATACACATGTTAGCAAAAATGCTGAGGACGGTAAAAATCGAAAGAACCGCCAATTAAATAAAGAAGGGTGCACATTAGATGGCCAGTTCGTTCACCACCCTGAAATGTATAAAGTTACGACAATTATGAGTGCTAAAAACTTTTCGGGCACCGGGATATTCGGGGAACTGGCGTTCGGAGAAACGACATTCGGGGAAAAGTAGTACAACACATCGAAGTATCTGCAGTAAACGATGTCTTCGTTCGCTGATAACCTTTGTCACTTGGAAACAATAAAATATTTAAAAAATATAGCTCCAAAGAACAGCCTATGTATAAAAGGAGGTGAAATTTATTTAAATTTTAAATCAACGGTTTTAATATCTATAATAACATTTTCATCATATTTAGAAAAAAAAACCTAGAACGTTTGAAAGAAGGGTGAATTTTTGCTATCAAATGCAAAAATTTATTCCAATAGCGAAACTTCAAAGGAGAATGAATATTTGAAAGAAGGGTAATGAAATATTATTGACAATAACTTTCCTAATATGCTTCAGTTTAATCAAGAGCATATGATTGTTGAATAAAGTATCATTTTGTATCATGACTCCAAAAAAAAGCGCGATATCATCAGAGAGATTCAATAGAAACGTAAAAACGAATGTCATATTAAGAAATTCTTGATTTCAGACTTATTATGCCAAACGACTATTATGCCAAACGAATATTATGCCAAACGGCCATTATGCCAAATGACTTTATGCCAAATGACTTTATGCCAAATGACTTTATGCCAAATGACTTTATGCCAAATGACCTACCACCCGTCCTAGCCCATTTGGTTTCGCTTCGGCATTTCGGGATGCGTTGAGCTTCTGGTAGTACTTCCGTGTTTCTTGAAAAAGATACAACGACTTTACCTCTTCACTTCTTCCAACTTCCAGGAACCCAAATTTCTTACCATAAAAGGGGGTGGGGATTTTGAAAAATCCCTAAAATTGTCTTACGTTATCAATGGACAGTCCCATCTGGTAGTGAGCAAAATGATACATATTTTGCCCGTCAATTGTCGCTAGAGACATTTCTCAAGGAAATTCTATTTCAATTCATTCAAATGCATGAAGGTTTGTGGCTTCATAATGTTATTTGTATCGTGTGTAAGTTATCTCAAACCCCCTCTCCCATCTTAATCCCTTCCCGAGGGGGAACAAATAACTCCCCAATAACTTATGCATACCATTTTTTGGTATCATACCAAAATTAGGTATTGATCAGTTGTCAATACTTCAATTTGGTATTATAATGGTATTGAAAAAAATCTTCAAAACAATTAAAAATACTTCATTGAGGTATTA
Organism: Aedes aegypti; assembly: GCF_002204515.2. Taxonomy (NCBI): domain Eukaryota; kingdom Metazoa; phylum Arthropoda; class Insecta; order Diptera; family Culicidae; genus Aedes; species Aedes aegypti. The sequence continues at coordinate 76,124,146 of NC_035107.1, forward strand.
AACAGCTATTGAGGTCTGCTGGAGGTATCGAACTACAATTGAAAAATTTCATTTTTATATGAAAATCCATCAAGTATTATTGAGGTATTACAATACCTGATCTAGTTATCATTTTGGTGTTCGTAGAATATGCTTGAGATATTATTTGAGGTATTTTATCTCTTATGCAGGGCTAATTCATACCTCATTCAGGTATGTAGTATTGGAAATTATCTGGTATGGAATACCTCAATTTGGTATTCAGTAGTTATTTTCTTCTGCTCGGGTTGCGTAATTAAAAAAGTGTTTGGGACTCGGGTACTCAAGTCATAACAACAAATTATTCTGTTTTACTGTGCAAATTACTTTTAGTTAACAGTGACACAGGTTCTGTTTTTATAACTGCATTTTGTTTTAGGATTCACTACTACAAGGCACTTGGAATGGAAATGGAATCGACACCTTTGAATTTGACAGTGAAACCTGTGGTCGAAAAGTATAAAATGCACAAAAATACCTGTGCTATGCAGTGGTAAACAGATAAACTCCAAAAAATTTGGACCTCCGATCATTGCTTCTATAAGTTCAAAATAACGGTACGAAACTTAAACCAGAACATAATTTGACATAAACAAAAAACGATACAAAAAATCATTAAAAAAATAACAAAACCGAACGAGAATTCTTATCGCACTTTAAAAATCATTACAAGAACATACCCATTGCAAATGATGACAGTATTTTAAGCCTAAACTTAATCTACGCGTAATCTTCATCCAGTCAACACACGTTTCACAAGCTTAACTTAGCTTAGCTTAGACTGACTACACATATCAATGGTTGCTATTCCGTGATTGACCGAAGTCAGTGAAAATGCACAAAGAATCAACTATAAGTTCGGCTGGGATTGGCCGTAATCTTCTTCAGTGTGCATAACTCAGTGCCTCTTTTTATACAGGGTCAATAACGGCGCCGGCCACGTCCAGTCAGATGGGATTGGAGGGAGGAATGCTAGTGTGTAACCTTTGCTATTTGGAGACCGTGTTTGCCTCTGCATCTCCACAAAGGTTACTGGGAGGGATGTTTGTTAATGGGGAGGATCATTGGGTCACATGATTCACTTTGGTAAGCGATTAGACCATGATAAATAATTTGACGCGAGCAAAGGGTCAAACACTACTCTTCATGCTAACACACGTTTCACAAGCTCAAAAATTTATTAAAATGTACATATTTTTTTGGTTCTCAATGGATTTTGGTAAAATTTCCAGAACTTCCCTAATAAATATTTTGATTTATAGTGCAGAAAACTTGGGAATATGGCCCTAGTGGTTCCACAATTATTCCGGGTTGTGTGTAGCTGGTATTTGATCCGCATTATTACAACTCCATGCTTACAGTGGCGTTCTGAATACGCTTAGCGGTATCCAAGTATCGTAAATCAGGCAATCAAGTTGGCTTAGCCAACAAACCAACACGTCACTCTTCCGGTAACGTCAAAAGCAGAGCGTCGAACTTTCGGTGGCGTTCCCGTTTGCCCACATCAATTCTGAACCCCACAGGTTGTCTTTGGGTACCAAAATTGGCACAAATATTCCATTCAACGAATATTTCAAGACCCTGATGAGCCTGAATATTAGTGTCTTCGGCAAAGTTATTAAGCAGATCTAGGGTTGTCTGGCAGCTACAAACCTAATTGGTAATTTATCCGCTATATGGCGCTAGTAACAGATATCCTTCAATACTTATATCTCAAATTCCTGATGAGCTAAAAGGTTGCTGTCTTGGGCAAAGTTGTTAAGCAGATCAATAGCTATCTGGAAATTACAAAACTAATTGGGAACATATGGGCCGGGTGGTACTAGTAGTTAAGCAGGATTGGAGCTATCTGCAGTGATTGGAAATTTATCCACTACAATGGTAGGGTTTTCGAGGTATATGTATGATGCCATTTCGACAGTTCTTGATAGATTTCCTTCGTTTTAATTCAAAGGGATTTGGGTAGGGAAAAAAATGATTGAAAAGTAAGTTGGGGTCTTTTCTATCCGACTTGACCCAGCAACCAACCGGGATAACTCCGAATCGGTGGGCATTAAAAAATCCAAGGATGATCTAAAAACTAAACATCCAGACATTCATCTAACAATTTGATTTATTTTTCATTTTTCTGGCGGATACGGGTTAATGGACAAACAAGTCGCACCCTAACGCGAAAAGTTTTTCTCTTTTATCTGGCCTACTTTCCGTCTGCGGATTGGAGGGTTAGCGTGAGAAATATGGTCCATTATTCAACTTGCCTCCCTCCTTGGGGCTACAAGTTCATTCCTAGAATCACGGTCACTGTTATATTGTTGTTTCCTTTCTAGAGTCAATCCTTTCACGACAGCAATAATAGCACCAACGGTAACTACATTAAATCATTCTTCCCGCTTGCACTTAACTGAATCTGTGCATGAATTTCCAATTTACCATTAGTCAAACTTTGTCCATCGTCTTGGCAAATTGTCTGTAATTGCATAACTTGCTCCAATCAAGGTAAAGTGCGGTCCTTACACACAGCTGCAATGCTGGAAATCAGCAGACGACAACACTTGTAACAGCACGTGAGGAAAACATCTCCACCAAGTTCTGCCGGCGAAAAGACGCCGCCTCCGCCACAAACGAGGAGTTTCCGTAATAAATTATCATATCATCTAAGTTGGAAAGTTTCAACTGGCAGAACCATGGACGTGGGTAGGATTTCCTTAATTTTTGCATGAAACATAGAAAAATATTCAAATCCAATTTTCATAATGAGCAAATTCGTAAATTCGAGATAGGAAAAGATCTGAAGATTGGATTTGTAGAGGTCCCATGGACTAATAATTTCATCCTAGCCATATGGCATTGGTATAAGCCTTTTCAGTACCATAATATTTTTGGCTGGTTCCTTTCAAAATTTATTGCAGACTGTTGATAAAATCTTCGAATGATTTAGGGTAATATCTATGACAGAGTCTACACCTATGGCCAAAACTGTGTTCGCTTCGTCCCGTAAAAGTCGACTGCGAAAAAGCGAACCTGCGCTCGGTGCTAATATTTCATAATTAACTTTGCTTGCTCCGCTCTCAGTTATCAGAGTCCGGGAATGTGTGTGAAGAGTTGAGGTGTGCAGAGAAAGTTTCACTAATCATTAGTTTTCATTTGCATTTTTACACACTTTTGCGAAATGGCAGCTGGCGACATGGAAGATTTTTACAGCGGAAAAGTTTTTCTCCGAGAGTTGGAAATTTAAACGAAGTAGAGAGGGAAAAAAACGGAATTCAATTTGGCGTCGTCGGGAATGCATTCGGACATCAAGTGGTGAAACAACTTCATTACCTAATTGAAACTTGTTTTGAAAATTAAGTAAAGTCACATAATAAGGAGGTGTAATCCTTGACCGAAAATTATTCCTTGGGTTGAAAATTATTCACGACGTGGTGGAATCAGTTCGTGGGCGTATTTTGGTTGCGAAAGTTTCAACGAATTAAAGCATTATAATACTAAAGAACACAATTCTATTCGATAAAGCTCCGTGTACGAATATTCATCTCTTGTAAAAAGACTATTTCTTTCAAACTTACATGATGTACATTATTTAGCTCAGTGTAGTAATTCAATAACGCTTCTAGAATTTGACACTATAAATATCTCTTTAATGAATGTTCGAATCCTCTGAGCAGAATCTCAAATAGAGAAACTTTAAAGTAGATGGAGTACCGTGTACCTTTTAATTCCGCTCCTAAATGCTTATCTTTGACATAAATATGATTCTATTTTCCTCATAAATTGTGTAAACTAAGCATCCCGAAAATAAGCCGTTAATAAAATTCTTCGCAGAGTTAATAAATGATTTTCAACAAAAAAGATCAATCACAAATGACGTAATTGTTTGATAGGGAGAGAAAATTAATAACTCCTCTATACAGCCATTCCATGAAAAACCGATCTACTGGGTCACCGAATTCCGTGAAAATTTGCTATTTGGTTCCTTATCCGACATAAGAATACACGTGTTTTTGGATTTCTGAAATAAAGTGACCAGAAAAATGGCGATTTTGCAAAATTTTAATTTTTCATAATTTTTAATCGCTCGACCGATTTTTAATTTTCTTAGACAAAATGAAAGATTTTAATTTTTCAAAACAAATAAAAAATTTCACAATTTTTTTTTTTACATTGGAGAGTTTGAGCGCCAGGTGAACTCCAGGTGATTTGGAAGAATTATAGCATTACCTGTGATGGACTATAGTCAACGTTTTAGATGTGTCTTCCAAGGATATCCATTGTTCCATAACGAAATATTTCATAATTTTTCATATACTTTTGTTTTAAAATCATCCATTCTTAGGGGTCTGCAATTTTTTTTGTAAAACTTCTAACGGACCGTTGCTTCAAATAGGTTGGGGACCACTGCTTTAAAGAATTTCTCAGGATAACAAATTATTTACAAAACCTTACAAATTCATTACACATTTTAACTGGATCTTGCAGATTTTTTTAAAATGGGGCCTCAAAAATCTGGAATATTTCAGACAAATCTGGAATATTGGCAACGCTGTTCGGACCTCTTTACAGAAAACGCTCTGAGTTCAGTTGTGCCGTAAATTCTTAAAGCTAGGGATTGATTTATTAGGTACAATTGAATTAACTTACAATTTGGTCGCCCTTTTTTCTGTTACAGCGTAAATCTGACAAATATGGTCAGTTCCGGTTAGGGCTCAAGCGTTATTGGTGAAACCTGACCTAATAATCGTCAGCGGTAAGTTCACTAGTAACTGTATTACAAATCGAACAACTTACAATGCTTTCAAATTACCAACTCAGTCTCAGCCGGAATTGGAGGTCACACTACCGAGATGTGGAAATCCTAAATCTAAACAAATTACATTTAGTTCATGTTGCGAAACTTGACCAGATTGCACTTACTGCACAATAACTAAATTCAACTGGAAAGTAGACTCGATTCTCTCGATTTTGTAAAGCAAATTCAATAACTATATATTTGTCAAATGCACGATGTTTCGACTTACAACTCTTTATGATGACTTATTTTGATGTACGCTTGATGAGGTTTTGCGCTCTCCTCTTTCACGTATCTCATGATAGTTCTGTTGAGGTTCATATGTTGTCTCGTGGAACATTTTTCCAGCAGTGCTGCCAGGATTGGCTACACAAGGGTTTATAATAATTTCACAGGTATTCTCAAAAACTTCCTCGAAGCTCTTGGAAGATTTTTTAAAATTCAGTTGGGTACGCAACGAGTTCCTAAAGGTTTCCAAGGTTATCCAAGAAATTCTCAGAAAGTCTCCAGGGATTTTGAACGCTTGTCAAAGTGATCCTAAAGATCTCCATTGGTTTCAGAGCAAAGAAATTCAAGAGAGGTTTCAAAGTGGTTGTAATACTATGGTAACCCTTTGAAACCCATAGAATACCACTTAAGAACCATTTAAAACCCCTTCAGATCCACTGAGGCTCCCAGATTTTTCTTACCTTCACGGTAACAACCAAAGCTATAAAGTAAAACCAAGCTGAAAATGCCTGGGTTTGTTTCGTTTTGATATTTTCGTAATGAAAATTTCTTCTAAATTCTTGGTCATAGAATATCGTCGTAACTGAATGCAAGAATGGCTCTAGAAGGTGTATAGATACAGTCGATTTTCGGATCCAACAACAGATAAAAGTTATCCTAGATCTCCGACGAGAACAAGCTGTCAGGGTGATAACTGTAAGAAGTCGGTTCTCTAAGATTCAATAACAAGGTTTATACTAACTCAGGTTTATAACATGTTTTACTAAGTTGAACTCTAAGGAATATCTATTTACGCTTGAAGATCTGTTAAAGTGCTTTGATGTCCTGGAACCGTAGATGAAATTTTAACGAGGTAGACCATAATTATATTAGCCTGAATGTAAATGGTTTTGTTATTCAGATCTTTAGAGCAAAGGCGATTCCGTAACCTCAAATCTACCTGTTCCACCAGTAGAAGTTCTTGAATTTGAGCAACAATTCTATTAGATGCAGAGTAAAGATTTGTAGGAAAGAACGGTTCCCATCATTTCTTTTTCTAAATTCGAAGAACAGGTAAAAGTGAGGCTACGAGTCGCCTCTACTTTAAAGATTATTATTGATAATGCTTGTTGATAACCCAGACAGCAGTTAAATCCCAAACTTGCTAGATTTCATATTCCTAGTTTTCTTGAACATGAACCTTATTCAATACCTTCGAGAGATTGCTGAATACGGTCCGAGGTTCTGTTCTCAAAAGAGTACTTGGATAACTTTCTACAGTAGTTGGACTTAAACATGCATAGGTCCTAATTCAATAGGCCTGATTGGTTATGATTCTACCTCATTATTTTCAACAGATTACAAGCTATGCTATATGAAGGTCTTTACCTAATGGAGTTGACCTGAAAGCTTAGTCGTAACCACAACGATAAAACAGAATTTTATGAGACCAAACAAAATAATAATAGAAATAACTGGTTACGTTCGTTTATCTGCACGGACCACAGACCTCTGGTATCGCTTAAAGATTTGAAGGTCTGCACCCAGACAACTTATTTATTATCCAAAAACAATCCCTGAACATATTCAACTGGGCCCATTTTGCGCTTGTAGATCGGACGTCTTATATTCAAATGGAACCAGAATAGCTTAGATAAAATAGATCGCAGTTGTTTGATCATCGATGAAGTGAAATAATAAAGTATCCGTTGATCCCGGATTGCCTTTTTAAATCTGAAAACCTAAACTCCTTGGTAACTTGGTAAAGTTTGATTTCAGAATTCATTCATCAGGTCGTGCACAAACTCCAACCAAAAACGCATGTAGAAGCAAAGTATTTCGCTGTAATTTATTTCACTTATAGCTCTATCAACAAAATTGGAGTCTTCGACAAAGCTTAACAACTGATTGAGACCTATTTGCCTAAAACCTCATTAGTACTTCAAAACACTTCCAAGATGGCACCATGCGAAAACATTTCATTCACTCATATCTCAGTACAGGGCTTAGATACAAAGTTGATGTCTATTAGTACGAGAAACACTTGCAAGATGGCGCTAGTGGGCTAACATTTTATTTGCTCTTATCTCAGTTTAGTGATTAGATACAGAGATGATGTTTCGGATGGGGGCTTCCTTAGCCGAGTGATTAGAGTCCGCGGCTACAAAGCAAAGCCATTCTGATTGTGTCTGGGTTCGATTCCACTGCGGAACACGTTTTTGTCTCCAGCACCAAAATACCGCTATCCACTTAATTAAGGGTTGCTGAATCCATTGCCGTTTTCAGAATTATCATAGCACGTCTAGTTTTTGAGATATTGACTGTTGAAAATGCAAAAAATGACTATTTCAGCCAACTTGCATGCAAGTTTGCCAGCTTGTAAGGTAATATATTGGCTTAATTTGCCACAGAATTCAAACTTTATGTGTATAACAATACTTATCATCAAAGTTTGTATTACTTTCGATACGGAAAAGTTATTTTTTGATGGTTTAGAGAATTGTTGTATTTTGCCATATAGCAGAAACGAAGAATTTTGTATGGAGACTGCAAGCATGTTGAAAAAATCGGTTTAATCGAAATCTAATCGCGCAATTTCAATCAAATTATGTATAAAATGAAAGTTCAAGTTCTATTTTGCATGTTTGGTGGATTAGATTACAAAAAAGTATGATAAATTGTACTTTAAATTTCATGTAAACATTAATTAAACCAGTGTTTTATACAACTTTGGCGACCTGTAGCTAAAAATTGTGACGTGCTGGAACATTTCTGAGAATGGCACCAGATTCAGCAACCCCAAATTTACTAGAGACACATAATTTGATCCTTAAGACACGCAAAAATGTCATTTTTGTTACGCTGTGTTCCCGGTCGGTCCAGGATCTTTTCGTAATGAAAATTTCATTAACCCTCTAATACCCAACCCCGCCTTTAGAAGGGGTACACTTTGGAATTTTGTGTATTTTTTCGTAGCTCGGAAATTAAAATGATTTTATTTTTGACTTAAACCTTGACTCATAACACGCATATAAGAAAACTTTTTTAAGATTTTTGAAACTTTTTTGTATTATTGAAAATTGTTTGAAAAATTGCGTTACATAACCTACAAATGCCTGGGATTTATGTAACGTGTATTATAAAAAATCGTACCCTTTATATTTTTCTACGATCAACCTATCACAGAAGAAGAGCCTGATGGTATTGAAATGATTTCAAATCTATTTTTTCCGTTAATTACACGGAAAATAAAAAATGTTCCAGAAAAAAAATTAAAAAATTCATATTTTCAAAAGTATAGTAAAAACTCAAATTTTTATTATTGTCAAAAATCAGTAACCAGAAGAGGCTTCAAGAAAAAATTGGAAAGGATAGGGATGTTCAAAAATAAAAATAATAAAAATCAAAAACCAAAATTCATAAATTTGTGAAGAAAAATAAATCATTGCCCAAACCGTGTTTAGAATGATTTTAGATAACGAAAAATAATATTTAGATCGAAAACAAAAATTTGGGTATTAGAGGGTTAATTTCCCTGGGCATAGAGTATCATAGTACTTGCCACACGGTATATGAATGAGAAAATGGCAACTTAGGCAAAGAGAGCTCTCAGTTAATAACTGTGGAAGTGCTCTTAGAACACTACGCTGAGTAGCTGGCTCTGTCCCAGTGGGGACGATAATGCCAAGAAGAAGAAGATGATGTTTCTGAAAATGAGATCTATTCACATAAAACCTTATTAGTAAACACCCAAGATACCGCAAGTGGTCAAACATAGCATTCGCTTATATCTATGTACATTGATTAGATACAAAATTGGCGTCTTCGACAAAGTTGATGAGTAAAGTGAGACTATTCGCCTAAAAATATATAAGCTCGAAAATCACTTTCAAGTAGTCTAACATTTTATTCGCTTATATCTTAGTCCAGTAATGAGATACAAAGTTGATGTTTTCGACAAAATTGATCATGAGACCTATTTGCCAACAAACTTATTAGTTGGAAAATGAATAACAACATAGCGCTTGTAGGCAAATATTTTATTGGCTCATATCTCAGTTCAGACGTTAGATACATAGTTGGCGTCTTCTACAAAGTTGATCAACCACAGGTAATATTGGTAGCTGAATTAAAGATTATTCAGCTGAAAAGAGGCTGTATAAACAGCAATCTAGCTGAATAAACTATTATTCAGCTATCAATATACCTTGGAACTAAATGGGACATTTTCATCCTAAATTCATTAGTTTAGAATTGACTTTATGTGTAAACGTCTAGAAAACAACCAATGAAAATACGTTCCCTCTTGAAAAAAAAATTACTATAAAGTCGAGCAACAATAGGATATTTCGAGTGTATGTAACCTCGTTGCATTTTTTTTTAATCATTTACGAATTATATCATTTACGAATTATCTTAAAAGCTAACAAGAGTAAAAACAAGTTTACAAGTCGTAGAATGAAAATTGCCATTTGAAGGAAATGAATAATGAATAAGGGTATTCACTTAACGGCGTAAATCCCTGCGTATAGGGTGATAAACTGGTTATTTCAAATATTTCAAACAATTGCGTAAGCAACTAAGGAAATATTTCAAGATGTTGAGATTCAACAGTCAACCGATCCAAGAATGCGTTGGTCATCATAGCAACTGCCATGAAATAGGTACGTTATTTACAAATAAACAACAAATTTCGGAACCCAGTATGACAAAGCATGAAAAACAACTGGAAAGCGTTTATGCGAGTAGGATTGCCCATAGATTTGAGTTTTTTTTAGAAAAAGGCTGGGGAAAAACTACGTTAGAATGAGAGCATGGACGAAGAATAAATACTTTTGAAAGAAAAAGATACAGTATTGCCGGATATTGTTTGTTTTGTTGATTGGTTACAGTAAGAAACGAAAGTTACCATTAGGTGACAGAAAGCTATGTCTAAGTCTCGCACAATTTGTGGTCCCGCCCGCAACCGAGTGTGTATCTTGTTGTTATTGAGCATGCGGGTGGATTTCCACTTTATTTAACAATGTTACGATGAAGAGAAGATCCTCCACTATCTCTAAGTGGTGATAGTTTTCAGCCTGGTCCATTAATTTGCTTAGAAACAAGGAGCCGTTCACTCGGCGACCAATGGCTTTCAGGACGAGATCACAGGTTATGCGAGAAGTCTAAGTATTCTTATGTCTGAGTCTTGACCAAACTGAACGCAACGCGCATTGACTCCAACTGTTTGCCATCAAATTTGATTCTAGTCGGTAGAGACGTTCTTAATTTGAATATTTGAGGGTTCAAGGCCACGTTGTTTTCGGTTCTGAAACAAATAAGAATTTTCATTTGGGTTCACTTGGAAAGGGAGTTATTCAAAAGCAGTCGTAGCCGTTTTGGGGATAATAAGTAGAATATGAAGTTCTTGTGGCATCAGTAGGTACGATTCGTTGAACTATGGTGAAAATCCGGGAAGGACTCTGGGTACCGTAAAGCAAAAGTTGAACGGTGTTCTACTGAGTTTGGTTGACTATTGATTGAAACGCTGCGATTAAAACTTCGTAATTCAAATAAACAAACCTTTGACAATCCTGATATTTGGTTAGGTAACTAGATCATATACGTCTTATTTTTTATCGTCTGGAGCCAGAAAAGGAATATTTCATTTGAAATGTTTCATCACCTATATCTCAGTTTACGCTACTTTAAGTGAATACCCCTAATAAGATGACAAATATGCATCAGTGATATAGTAACTCCATTGTGTTATGAATGAGTAATGTTGACTTCCTAGAGCACCCAAAAGCAGCTGGCAGTAACATCACGTCCGTAAAGCTTGTAATAGACGGAGCCCAATATTTGACTGTTTTTGGACTGGAGGACAAACTTTTCTTTTGGCACTAACAAAATTTTGATTGTGTACTCTATATATGTGATAGCTGTCAGTTCCTAGCTACCCTGTGTACTGCTCGGTCACAATATTTTGATGAAAATGTTGTGAATATCAGTTGGAAAGTGTGGTACATCTTTTTGACGATTTTATTTAGATTTTTTATAATCAAAAATTTTCTTTCGTGAGATTTTGCTTTATTTTTTATATCAAATGTGTATGATTGTGCAAACATGTGTGTATGTCAGTGTTTTACTCACGTGATATATGTTGAAACCAATGCTGATTTTAGTGCTGATATGTATCGTCTCTGATCTTTTTCATTTTTTATGTTGCATTTCCCTCGTCAGGGAACGTCCAGCAACAGTTGGAATTGCTGTAGCACAGGAAGAATTTGAATCATCTATTACTATAGTTTCTGAGATTTGTTCCGATCCCGTGGGAATCTTCTTGAAACAAATTGGACAACTCTGAGAATGCTTTTTAAATCCTCGGAAACCTTAGGGGGCCTTTACAAACCGCCTAATAACCTCTAGAATCTGCTTGAGAACCACCGAAAAAGCTTCATGTGGTTGTGAAACCCTTACGAATCTTTAGAATCTCCTCACGAACCTATGAGAACTTTAGTTATCCCATTCGATACTTATGAAAATTATTTGAGAGCCCCTGGAAACCTTTTCAGAGTCTTGGGAACCTTTTTGGATACCCTTAGGAAACCCCTTGCTTCCCTTAAGATATTTGGAATTCTCTGGGTGCTGGTTTTAAATTGAAAGCCCATGGAACTAATTTGCCTTAATAGTCATGAGTATGTAGTAAATGTTAACCCTCCAAAGGAATGTTAGAGTGATGTTCTAATATTTATCGTACTAAACTTTTCTCAGTGAGAACCTGCATTATTTCAGTATTGCAGTGAATAATACACATCGAAACCAAATTATTCTTTCCCTAGACGGCTTTCTCACTGTGCAACACAATTTTGATATTGTTTTATGCAATTAATTAGCCAATGGTAATTAGCGTACATTCGTTGTATACATTTTCAAATCAGCTTTTATTCTCCTCATAACTATCGGCTAACTGTGGTATAATGAGTGATCAAAATTCAACACTTCGACGTTATAATAAAATGTTTTACTAGATTATTTAGTTCTTTTGCCATCCCTCTCAGTTTCCACAGCTGGTGAAATGTGTGAATATCCCTTTACATTCATTGGTCTCATCAAAATACATTTTGTTTTTGCTTTATTAACGTGAATTTTAACACATATGGCTAGTACTTCACTCGCATCAAAATACTACAATTACAAATGCATGACGGCTCACAGTGCAACGAAAATAACCACAATCAAAGGAAAAGATTTTTATGCCAAAGATCACGCACACAATGATGCGTATAAGTTTTTTTTCTCAGTCCGGACGGATGAAAAACTCTGTTTACGTTGTTACATACGATCGTTGAAGGAATTCCTTAAATTTTCGTGAATTATACTAGTGTATACGGCATGTGAGTGAAATAAAAATTCTTCGGTGAAGATACTGTGAATAAGTGCCCGGTTAATCAAAATAAAAACACCAAATTCACCGTATTGTTTTATCAAAACATACAAACGAAACCATTCAGATGATTCTGTGTTCTGTCAGCTTCCCGTTGAGAAGATTTCCGAAACTAAATCAACAATTTCACCAGAGATTGCATCAATTCAAACGAGTATGCCGGTTGATTTGGAGCTGCCGAACAGATTTGCCTGCAGTTCTTATGGGAAAGCTGCCGAAGAAAACGACGCTGCCGACAACAGTAACACTGACATGGGATGTTCGAAAAGTTGTAAAAACGTTTTCAAATAGCTTTTATTAAGTCTATAGGTGTGAATAGATAGAGTATTGATCAGTGCATATATGTAAACAAACAAACACGAAAATTGACTGCTTATGTCCAAGATAATTACAGAAGAAAACGTCGAAAGAACAAACGTTTGAATTGTTTATCTTTTAAGGTGAAAATTTTATTTCCACGAAATTTTCGATCCTGGCCAATTCCTCCTTTTCAATGTATTGTCCTTTCAGCATTCAACATTCTGTCCTTTCTTCTTCACAATATTATATTTGGAAAATGAATCTATATATGGAACATTTCCATTTTTATACGACGAATTATAGCACTTGCGATGGAGTAGATCGAAACCCTTAGAAGTTAGAGCGTCTGTGCCAGTGAGAGAGGCAATAGTAACGGGTTGAGGAATTAAACAATCACCAAAAAAAACGAAAGACAGTTTTTTAAATCTAAATACGGTATTTGAAAGCTTTTCTTTAATATTTCTTTTGAAAAAAACCTAAGAATGATAAAATTATTGTATCTCTTAAGAAAGCATCCTCCATTACTGGAACATGTTCCAGTAGGGGAAAATCACCAATTCATACGGTTTTGGTTTACTTTGTATGGAAATTCGAAAATTGGCACAGATTTCTTGTAGGCCGAAAATTAGGGCTTTTTCCTTAATAGTGGTTAGCAAAAAGTTAGCAAACTTATGGTCCTATAAAAGTGGTTTACATTGATTTCTCATTGAGACTTACTATTATAGGAACGCCCCACAATTACTGGTAAAAAAGTTAAGGGTTACAATTGTTTTCTACTATTTTCATACTAATTTCCAAGATATTTTTTTCACATTCATATCATTTTGACAAGGAACTTGTTGTTAAAAAACACATAAAAATTAAAATTGCCAAAGACACGTTTGAAACCGCACTACCACTATTATTGGGACACGCACTACCGCTGGATCAGCCACCCTAATATACCTACACACTATGAAAAATCTAAAATTACACATGAAATAATTTTAATGTAGAACAAAACACTCGAATTTAAACATGAAATGACATAAATTTAACAGTACTCACAAACAAAACTCTTGTAAAATTACGTCTATTGTAACGGAAAATTTGTGTGATCCAGACAAAATAAATTCAATGTGTCAAAAAAATTATGCCAATTTTGCCTCAAGTTTACGTCAATTTGCACGCTTTAATATGCCGGTCGTCTATGATTTAAATTTTCACGATATTTTCTAAGTGTGTAGATATATCAGTATTGAACGAATTACCCAAAATATCTCATCAATATCTACTCTGAAAACTTGATAAAATATTCCAAAATAATGACACTTTTCACCCTTTCTGTCCGAGAACACACTCTACACATATGGTAGGTAAATCGGAAGAGCATTATGAATGCGAGTTTACTTTTCTGATTGAACCAAAATTCTTTTTCAACGCAAATAACGGTGAACAAACAAAAATGTGTATCACGTCAACGAAACAGTCAACAGTGCGGTATGGATCTGTCTACTCAACTTATTCGTAGTAAGGGTAAAAGCACCGAATTTGGCCAGCCTTTATTTGAAAATTAAGTAGAAAGCCCTACATGTACTTCAAGCAGATGCGCCAAATGAATGCTTTCAATTCATATGATATGAAAATACAATGAAAGGTATGAAAACTATCGGAACTGACCTTATTTTCACATTGAAAATCGCGTTGGTCAATGTAGACCACCAGTTTCAGTCACATACTTAACTTTGGTTCATAAATTATCCAATAACATTGATTTCTCATGAAAGTGGCCAAACTAAAACAACTCTGGCCAAATGAGGTGTATAGAAGTTAAAACTATAAGCAAAATTATTTTATTCGTTCATTTTTAGACAAATAAATGAATGTAGCTCTCTTGTGTGAATGTGTTCTACCAAAAAAGAAATGTTACATTTATATTTTCTGTGTAAAACAACTACAATCGATGCTATGCTCAAAACCGGAGCTTCTACCCTTTATTTATTTGTTCAAAAAATAACCTTTTTAAAGGCTTACCCAGAATTCTAGGGGGTCTGGGGGCAAGAAGGACACCTTAAGATATATAGGTTCAAATCATGGTTGATTAGCACAATTTAAGAAGATTATTCCAGTGTAGGGGCAAGCTCACCTCTTGTTCTAAATAATGTTATCGATAGATTTCAAAAACATAAGAAACGCTTGATGATTTGAGATTTTTGAAAATGTCCCTTTTTATTAGGTTATTAAACGACGGGGCAAGAGTGCCACTCGTATGGGGCTAGAAGACCACCAGAGCAAAATGCCACAGATTTTGTATATTATTATTTCCCCGCCTAAACGAAAAATTCTAGAGTAAGTAAAGCAGCCCTGTCGTCGTGAATTTGAGCTTCTTAGTCATCGCCTTTTGAGGAGGGCGTTGCTATAGCCCAGAGGGCAGTTGTACTAGTCTCACAAGAAAGTTGTATCAAATTAATGTATATTCCAAACAGATGAGAACTAATATGCATTTGCACGTATTTAGTTTGTGTTCAATGCTCATTCCAATTAAAATGCGAAACGGAGAAACACCTATAAATTAAAAAAAAATTATACATATATGGATAATGTCGAGTCCTCTAGATACATCGGAATATCTTCAGATCCAGAGACATATGATCAAAATTCACACAGATTCTCAAAATGGTGAGTATTTGCTTCAACTCAGTTTTTATTTCATTTCAACATGATAAAAACTTCATTTCAACATACTAAAAACTCATACTTTTGCTTGAAATCAAGATGGCGTCATAATACAATATGGCCACCAGATTTTTTACCCAAAATTTAATCCCATTTTACAGTTTACTCGAGGAAAGAATCAGCGATTGAATACTTATTACCTTGTTGTACGATATATGTTGTTTTCACAAATTTAGAAAATCGTTAATTTCTAACGACTAATATCATTGCTCACCTAGTTTTTACAGCTGTTCAAATTCAGTTTTTTCTTAGAGAAGTTTTAAATCCGACGTCCATCATTTTTCGAGATTTGTAGACCCCCACCCCCCTCTGTCACACTTTTCCAATACCTAATGCACTGTCACACTTTCGTAGACCCATCAAATGATGGATGTCATTTTTAGGTGACCCCTTAGTTAGCTTTTTGATGGTGATCACAAAATTAAAAACGAATTGTGCACTAATGTTGAAAATTATTTTGTATTTTTTTCTGATAAAATTTCAAGGTGACCAAATTTGAAAAGACCAAAATTGTTGCATATAAAAGCTACAACTTTCTCAGTTTTATTTGTGTTTTAGGATATATGAAAAAAGATACGTGAAAAAATACCTGAAAAGTATCAAAAATATGAGCTCCTCTTGAAACTGCTAGCTAGCGTAAGAGGGATCCACTAGTATGTCTACTTCCCCCTAACGAGATTTCCGAAAAAAAATGTCTCCAGAAATGTCATTTGAATTGAAATGAATACGCCTCAAAATGCGGCTTATGTGGAATTTCCGAACAGATTTGCCTGCAGTTCTTATGAGAAGCGCGACCGAAAAAAAGGAGGATGCCAACAGTAGTCACAATACATGAAATATTTGAAGTATTGTGAAAAACTTTTCAAAAAAAATTTAAACAAACCTGTCGGTGTGATCCAAGACAGGATTGAGCAGCGCATAAATATAACAAACATTTAGTTTGTCTGCGTATGTCCGAGAAAATTACAAATGAATCGCGGCATCGGCTTAGACTGCTAAAAATATGTAAATTCCCTTATATTATTTTATTTAAAATATAGAATCGGAAAATTAGGTTCACGAACAAATGCTCAAGGTTTCTTAAAGCAGGAAATCTAGAAAGTTTGAATCTTATTTTTGGATTAAAGAAGAGGTTCAGCCAAATACATATATCGCTTAGTTTTAAAATAAAATGTCGCTCTAGCAGTGATATCAAAGTGCAAAAAAATTGACAATTTTTAAATATTACGCAATTTTTTATTATTGTTTATACTCAAATTGTCAATGTTTTTCATTTGTTTAAGTCCAAAACACATTTTTTTATGTTTCTTTAGATTTTGTCACATCCCTTGCCTTAAACTTAAATTTTGGGTATATTTTGTTTTCCGTGTCCTTTCCGCAATGTCAGATAGGAACAACCCCAGTGTTAAAACTAAAAGCCCTGTGGTGTTTTTGTCGACTAAAACTAAACTTGTTAACTAAACTAAAAATGATCAAAAGTGTCAAGGTTCATTTATTGACCAAAATTTTAAATTAAAGTTTAAACATAATGTAACCGATATTTGAGCGGGAAAAAATGCTAAAGTAGTTGCAGTAACAAGCTCTTTCGTGTTGTTGAATGAGATCAAGATTTCATTAAACATTCTAGGACCCTTTTATTCATTACAGCAGGTTTTCAAACTCATTTCAGCAAATGCCGTTTTTGATGCGTACTTTATAATGAATTTTCGTCACTATCACATGAAAACTATTGGACCAAAATGAACAAGAATACGAAATGATTGTCTTTAGAACATATGAAATGATTTTTTTTTCTGCTTCAAAATTTCATGTATCTTATCAAATTTTAAGAGTTATTTGGATAATTCGATCGATATTGTTTCATGCCAAAGTTATGTCGCAATTTCAACTTAATTTTTCTTTTCACACGATAAAGTGATTTATATACCAAAGGAATATCAGAATTTCAAAATTCAGTAGTGACAATGGCTTGAAATTGGTTTTCTACAGGGCGTTATTTTTTTTCCTGATTACTCCAAGGTGTTTATACAGCTTGACAATTTCGATAAGTGTCCTACAGAGCGTAAAAAGGTACCTGATCTATGTGGATTAAGTTCAAATTTCTGCAGGGCGTTGATAAAGCTTTGCATTTTATATTATTGTTCTACAGAGAATTAAGATGCGCTATCGGAGACAATATAAAATTACTCCAGTGCGTTAATACAGCTCGTGTTAACTTCGTTTGATGTCATAGAGGACATTAAGAAGCAGCTGATCAACATTAACTCCAAGGCATTTGAACAGCTTGACAATTTTGATTAATATCATCCAGGACGTTGATATGCACGATATGGATAAAAAAATAAGTTCTTCAACTCTAGTTTTTTTTAATATGAATTTCTTGTCAAAATGGTCTATGAACGACTTTTAGAACTTAACAAAACGCATTTTTTATGAAAAAAGATTGTTGATATCTATATTATTTCAAAAGTTATTAAAGCTTTTGTGATAAAAAATATTTGTTCTTCAAGGCATTTTATTAGAGTTACAAAAATAACACATCTGTAATTTTTTGATATAATATACAATTTTGTTTTGTCTTTTGAATGCCGTCAAAAGATATTTTTTATGTTTGCCCCAATCAGAGATATTCACAATCAAAGTAGGCATGTTTTTGAGAGAAAAGCAACAATAACTCCCAAACGGAAGAAGATAGCGAGTTTCTTCACTCACCAAATTACGCATTTTTTAAAGCTCTAAAAGTGTTTCATAGACTACTTTGATGAGAAACGCTAGAGCCAGAAAACCAATTTTACTCAAACCACCCTGTCACCGTAGGAAAGATGCTCTAAATCGGTCAATTTTTGAAACACAAAAACACTTTTTTCAGCTAAGTTGCTAGAAATTGAATGATCTACAACTTTGCTGAAGCATGTATAATATAATTTCTACATATAAGAAAGTTAGTTACACCATTTCTATGAAAACGTGGACCACCCTAATTTTCAATAAAACTAAACAAAGGGCCTTACTAATACAAACAACTTTGTAGAAGTCAGTTTTCGTCTAATGTTTCATTCTAAAGCGCAAAATGCATCTTTCCGCGTAAAACTGATTCCTGGACCACTGTTCAATGTCAGATTACTCTAATGCGTTTTTGAAGCTTGTATTTTACAATTGATATCCTTCAGGGCGTTGAGATGCACCTAATCTTCTTGAAATAAGGTCAAATTACTCCAGGACGTCGATACAGCTTGGAACTTTTAATTGTTTCTTCAGCACCACTTAGGCCTTAAACCTGGTTTAATCGTATGGGTAAACGTGGTTTACGGCTTAAGCGAAGGTGAAGAAATCGGCCCTTAGGGCGTTAAGGCGCACTTTATCTACATAGGATAAGGTCAAATTTGTCGTAGGTACCGCTTAAAATTTGCAATTGATCTTAATCAGGACGTTAAGATGCAGCTGATTCACAAAACACAAGGTCAAACAATTTCAGTGTGTTGAAGCAGCATGGAAATTTCGATTGATTTTTCAAAGGGGTTTTAAGATCCTCCAGCTCTTGCAAATATATAGGTGAAATAAAGTCAAATTACTCAAGGGCGTTGATAGTTTACCAATTTTCATTGATGTAGGACCAATTTTAATTTGGTACAGGACGTTCAAATACACCTGATCTATTTGGAATACAGTCAGATTTCTCCTGGGTGTTGATACATCCTGTAATTTACAATTTACGTTCTACAGAGCGTTAAGATGCACCTAATCGATAAAGGATAAGGAAAAATTACTCCAGGGCGTTGATACAGCATTGCATTTATTAAATGAGGTCCTACAGGGCGTTAAGATAGAGCTCATCTATTTGAGGCAAAATCAATTCACTCCAGAGCGTTAATACAGCTTGACAATCTCGATTGATGTTATACAGGGCTATGAGGTGGGCATGATCTACATAGGATAAAGTCAAATAACCGTAGGGGTTTGATACAGCAATAAAAATTCGATTGATTTGTTATAGGGCGTAAAGATGCTTCAGATCTCGCCAAGATCTTTGTGGGATCTTACTCCAGGGCGTTGATACAGTTTGGAATTATCAAATTAAGTCCTAAAGGGCGGTCACATGCACCTGATCTACATGGAAAAAGGTCAACATAATCCAGGGCGTTGATCCAGCTTAGAGTTTACAATTAATGTCCTACAGGGCGTTAAGTTGTATCTGATATACATGGAATAAGTTTAAATTACTCCAAAATGTATCAATGCCCTGGAGCACGTAGATTTATATTGATTTTCTACAGAGCGTTCAGATGCTCTAGATCTCGCAAAGATCTGTGTGGAATAAATCCAATTGTTTTCAGGGCTTTGATAAAGCTAGGAATTTTCAATTGATTTACTGAGCGTCAAGATGCACCTGATCTACATGGAATAAAGTGAAGCTACTCCAGGGCGTCGACACAGATGGATCGATTTATGTCATACAGGAAGTTAAGATGTATCTGATCTACGTGAAACAATATCAAATTATTGCACGGCGTTGATAAAACTTGGAATTTTCAATTGATATCCTACAGAGCGTTGAGGGGGTCAAATTCAAAACACACCAGGCGTTTATACAGCTCGGAAATTTTGATGGATTTTCTACAAGGCGTAAAGATGCTCCAGATCTCGCAAAGATATGTGTGGAATATAGTCAAATTAGTCTAGGGCGTTGGAACAATTTGAAAATTTCGATTGATGTCCTACAGAGCGGCAAGATGCGCCTGATATACATAATAAGGTCAAATAACTACAAGGCGTTGATACAGATTAGAAATTTCGATTGATTTTCTACAGGGCATAATGATGCTCCCGATCTCGCAAAGATCTGTGTGGAATAACGTCAAACTATTCCAGGGTGTTGATACAGCTTGATCGATTGATGTCATACAGGGCGTTGAGTTGCACCTGATCTACATAGAAGAAAGTCAAAATACTCCAGGGCGTTGAAACAACTAGGAATTCATACCGTTAAGATGCATCTAATCTACATAGAATAAAGTCAAACTACTCTAGGGCGTTAATATAGCTTGTAATTATTAAATGATATCCTACAGGGCATTAAATGCAACTGATCTAATTGAGACAAAGACAAATTACTCTAGGGCGTTGATACAGCTTGACAATTTTAATTGATGTTACACATGGCGTTTAGTTGCACCTGATCTACATGCAACAAAGTTAAATTAATTCAGGTCGATGATACAGCTTGAATTTTCAACTGATGGCCCAAAGGGCGTTTAGAAAAGAATCAAGAAAAGCTTCTTAGTCGTCGATTAAGCGCTACTAAGCAGGACGACAGGGCTGCAGTAAAGATAAAAACTGAGGGATAAAAGTTGACTTATAGTTAAAAAGTAATTTAACGAAATTAATTTAGTTCTCATCTTATTTGACTGTAACAATAGTAGTAAAAATTTTCAGAAACCATTTTGAATGTCCAAGATGGTTTATTTTCATTTTATTTAGTAGAGAACATTGATTTAATGCAATATTAAACAGGAAAAATAAAAGTTCATTTGATTTTATATGAGAAAATTGCGATGTCCCTCTTGCCCTATAATACATACTGTTTAAATATATGTAAAACTTGATGTTAAAAGGACTTCTTCGAAAAAAAATCCTCATAACTATATTAAACAATTGAAAATCATCAATACTGTGTGGAAAAATCAATATGTTTTGTAATTATTGGGTGTCTAACCTTATTTTTCAGTTTTACATTCTTATAATATTTCACATTGTTCGCGTTGGTGTGTTATAGATATTTTTTTAATATTTTGTACTAAACATTTTCAACTGTAATTTTACACAACCCTCAATTAGTAATCAATTTATTCTTATCCTGCGTTGAACATCAAAAAATTGATTTGAACTACGTGACATTAGAGGTGGCACTTTTGCCCCGGGTGTCACTCTTGCCCCATGTCCCCCTACATTGCCAGTTTGAACAAAGGCATCATTTCATGTTTGACTTTGACTATCATCGAAAATCAGAGAACATTGACATTGGGTCACGCAGTGCACTCGCTAATTGTCTTCCTCTCCCATCCCATCCGAAAGGCACCGTCAATGCGCGACTTCGATATATCACCGGTCCCTGCCATCGATATCTTCATTTACGCTTGACAAAACACACTCATATGGCTTGCCTCCGGTAATCTAATTCTCTTATCAGTGCCATTCTCTCGTGTACAGAAGCTTCACACTGTGATCTCACTTGACTTACCCAACATATACTATTTTCACACACCATTGGCCTCCACGGTGCTGCGGGCTAATACCGTAGCATACGCGTATACTTACGCACTGAGCATCTACAACTTCTGTCGTATATTTCGTTGATGACATAATTGGTACTTCTCGTTTGGCGCTAGATTTGGGAATTTCCTACACTGAAACACTTCATGTCTAGGTGTGAAGAAGCGAACCAGCTGATGGCGATTCGTATTTATAAGTTGGGGATGTAGCTCAGTGGTAGAGCGCTCGCTTCGCATGTGAGAGGCCCCGGGTTCAATCCCCGGCATCTCCAAGGGATATACTTTTGCCACCACAAATTGAGTTCATCTTCATTACCGTTTTGTGTATATCAGACCTGACGTTCAACCACATTGCTGAAATTGATGTTTATTGTTGATTGCATAAACCAATCATTCTCAATAACAACTGCTGCTGCGGTGATGACCGCAGTCATCATCCAAGCTTCGTTTAGCTAGCACAAAGCGCAAGGTATACGTTGAAGCTATACGTATAGAATATTGTCATCGATCCCATCGTTTTCTTCCGATACAGTTGGGCTGATAGCGAGTCAGCCAGTAGAAGAAGTATGACATAGATAGGAATACATTTTATTAAATTTATGGACATTCATTAGTGCACACTCTGTTTGGCTGCTGGTGCTGTTGCCTGCCGTTTGCCAAGAGCTGGGTTTCTGTCGGCGTGGTGCCACTATGTCTGCCAGGAATTTAACCCCTCTCTCACTCGAGTCGAATCGAATAAGGGTATAGGATATTTCGAAAGATTCCGAGAGTCTCCGGATTTTTTTTTTTCGAAAAATAATTTTCCAGCAGTTTGATTAAGCTTGTTTGAGCTAGTTAATTCAACATTTTGTCACCAAGCGGCACTAGTGAGCATGAAACTTTTATTTTGCTCTCAGGAGCTTCACCGCTTAGAAAAATGGTGTCTTTGGCAGAGTTGTTCAGTAGCTCAAAGGCTATCATTATTTTAGCCAATCTTTAATTTCAAGGCTGAAATAAAGATATCTTTTGAGCTACTAAACAACTCTGCCGAAGACGCCATCTTTCTAAGTGGTCTGGCTCCTGAGATATTGGTAAAACAAATATTTCATCCTTACCGACGTCATCTGGTGGCAAAATTTAGAACAAACTGCCTCGATCAATGATCAGCCTTTGGGACATTAAATAAGTTATTTTTAGTGCAAACTATTCGTGTATCGTTTCGTTTCGTATCGACTTGAGAAAATCACATCGCATACCCTTAGAGTTGTAGCAGCTAGCGGCCAAATGTGCGGTGATAGGCGCTACAAACTAGCACACTGTAGTCAGTCAGTCAGCTAGCTACACTGGAGTGGATTGTGCTCTTTGTGTTTTGTCATATAAGAGATCCGTTGTTCGACTGCCGGGAAAGCAGAGAGATCCGTTTTTAGGTCGATTGATTAAATTTACGACCGGGAATGGAGGTCGTTTTTGCACTCAACGGGTTTGATGGTATTTTACGCTCTCACTATTTTGCTAATGGTGTTATGAAAA
The DNA here is from genome assembly GCF_002204515.2 of Aedes aegypti. Lineage (NCBI taxonomy): Eukaryota > Metazoa > Arthropoda > Insecta > Diptera > Culicidae > Aedes > Aedes aegypti. Next base: position 76,147,376 of record NC_035107.1, read on the forward strand.
TTTCGTTCTTTTCTGCTTTGTCAAAAAGTTTAAATGGGAAGTTAAGCTTTCATGCGACCATCATATTTTCCACATGCGAAAAAGCAGAAGAATGTGCATTACTTTATTGGCGTTTCATTCATTTTAAGATAATTTTCAGCTTCCATAAAAACTCTTCTACATTGAAAACAGCTTTGTATTTTATTCAGCATCCATTTCGTACATATACAAGTTTTCCATGTATCATACAACATGTTTGTACTTGACAGAATCTCTCGATTCAGCAACTTTAAGAAATATCCATTGTATACACGTTTCACAGATCGAGCACTGAGCTAAAAATTGCTTACAAATTTCATAAAAGAAGGATTGTGACGTGATTTATTGACTGGATTTCCCTTTTTCTATTAGATTCTTATGAAACCAAAAACGTCCGATATTAACAGGAAATTCTCATCGTTATCAATCTCTGATGATATTTTTTTCTTCTCTAATTCAAAGAGCGATTCTCATAAGTTCAACGCTCCGTCATCATAATTATCGTCATCACTTCAGGAGCAGGGCTTCTGTTCAAAACTAAAAATTATTCGATGAAAATGTGTTCACTGTGTTTTGGTTATAGAACAGAATACAGTGAACACATTTTCTTGTAAATTTACTTAATTTTTAACGAAAAAACTGCTTTTGAACATTTTGAAATCAATGACGGATCCTGCCCCCTTTATTCATAAAGGTCCTAAAGAATTCCATAACTGACATCTATAATACTTCATAGGAATTGTAATGGATTTATACTTCTTGTGAGCCTCATTGCTGTTTCTCATGTATTTGTTCCATTTGGAATGAGTATGCCACTTATACGTGTTTTTCACAAGTATTACTAATCATTGTCATAGTAATCAATGAATTTCGCCGTGAATATTATGTTATAAACATCAATCTTTGCAATTTATTATTTCTTTCGTATTAAAATGTTACGAAAATCGTTATAATTTTTTTTATGAAAGCCAATGATCAATGTGTATGTATGTTTACCAGGGAGTTTCTTATGGAATCATATATTTTTAAGTTATGACTATTGCTTCAGTTGTACTGCTCTTCCTCAAATGTACTGAACCGAGTAGATATCGACCCATTTCCCTGACTAATTGTTGCAGTAAAGTCTTGGAACTCATGGTCAATCGAAGACTAACTCAATTCCAACTCCAAGCGCAATCGAGGCTGTGCATGCCTGGTTACTATCTGTTGGTTTCGAACTATCACCATCCAAGATTCAATTTTCTCATATGTGTTCAGGAAACCATCACGCAAAGCATCCTCCTAACATCGACGAAGTAAATATTCCTTACAAAGCTACGATCCGCGTACTTGGAGTATATTTAGACCGGCATTTGAATTTCAAGTCTCACTGCAACCACTGCTTAATCAAAGAACGTTAACATTTGGAAAAGGGTTATTAGAGCCCTTGGAAATTTGGCAAGGTAGTCCTAATAGGGTAATAGACTTTATAAAACGAGTTGTGCCCAGTTGGGACAGTGTGACACATCAACCAATGTCTATCACATCTCAATTGTGAAAGGATATTTGATGAGCACCAAATAAATATGGGTCATACCACAATATTCCTAAATAATGGAAGCAGTGGTTAAAAGGCTCTACAGATGAGGGAAAAAAAACCGGATGAAAAAGCAATGCAAAAGACGACTGAAACTATTACGAACCAAAACGAAACGAGAAATGGGATTGTGTGTCACCCAAGCAATATTTTGAAGTAGATTACACTACGGCGCCGAACTATCATGTAGAAACTCTGACAACGTAATCAACGAACATGCACAAACCTTCAACCGTTGCATTCGGAGGTCTCTGGCCTCTTCCTCAAAGAGGCAAACAAACTCATTCAGCAGATCGCCCACCAGATTCTCACTCCGATGTCTTCAGTCCACTGACTCGGAGACGAAGCGTGGGAGTTTCTTCCCCCACCTAGAATCTTATGGTCACTGAACAGACCAACCAAAGAAAACTTGAATCTCCATATAGTGCTACCACGCTAAACGAGCTCATAAAATCTAAACTGAATGGCTACGAGCTCATCTACACGGATGGCTCTAAAACTTCTAGTGAAGTTGGGTTTGGCGTTTTCGGCGCCAACATCAGCATAAGCGGAGGCCTTCCTAAGCCTACCTCGATTTTCTATGGTCGTTGCTTCATCCTTTCTGCTGTAGAACGATCCAGCTGTACTTGTAAGGAGATCATCACCGACTCAGCCAGTTAGTTATTAGAATGATTTCGAACAGTGAACCACATTTATCTGGGTCCCCAGCTACTGCGATAGCAGTGAAAACGAGGCTGCAGGCAAACTGGCAGCAACCGGTAGATCAAATTCCCGGGTAAAGTCTGAAGTACCTGCAGTGGATCCAAAAATCTGGATAAAAGCGTTACTCGGAACGAATGGAGCCAAAATCGTAACCCTTTTCTATGGAGAATAAGAGAAGATACAAATCAGTGGTCCGACAATAAAAACTGACAAGATCAAATAGATTTTTCTAGACTACGCTGAGGCAACACCAGATTCTCGTACGATCTCAGATCTCGGGATGATTTCCACAAGCAATTTGTGGCTTTCTCAACCCAAATATCAGTAGAGCACCTTTATCATATATTAGCTGCCTACCCTAAGACAGAACGTGACAGCTCAACTAAGACTGCCCCGTTGTTTTTCAGTCGATTACTTTGACGATTCTCTTCTTCTGTCGGGTGTGGGATCACTGCGTCCATTTGTTAGGACTATTGTGATATACCCTATTACTCTATGTACACAATGTTTTCCAGTAGTAAATGTGCCTCCGGAATACTTTGCGCATTTGACTGAACTTTGAACCATCTGCCATTGATGGGCAGAAGTCCTAGGTTGCAGTGTTGTAGTTCCCCTAATCTGGCGTGATCAGCCTAATAAAGCTAACCACTAGAGATGGTCGGGTCTCGGGTTTTAAAACCCGAAACCCGACCCGAACCCGAACCCGACGGGTTCGGGTCGGGTTCGGGTTTGAAAATTTTATTTTTTTCGGGTTCGGGTTCGGGTCGGGTTTGAAGGCTACAACATTATCGGGTACGGGTCGGGTTCGGGCTTGAAAAAAGTCGGGTTTAGTCGGGTTTGAGTCGGGTTTGGTGAGAATGGTGAAACGAGTAACAACCTAAAAGCTTCCCAATGCATCAGAAACGATGAATTTATAATCTTTTAAAACTCGGGTCCTATTCGGGTTTATCTATGAAATTATTTCGGGTTTCGGGTCGGGTTCGGGTTTGAACAGCGGAAATTTTTCGGGTTCGGGTCGGGTCCGGGTTTGCTTTTCAATTACAGTCTCGGGTTCGGGTCGGGTCCGGGTTTTAAGAAATAAAATAAGTCGGGTACGGGTCGGGTTCGGGTTTGAAAAATGTGAAACCCGACCATCTCTACTAACCACCTCCCTGGGGGAGGAGCGTTCCAAATATCAGCTGGCTGTAAGTAGGGGTTCCTGGGGTAATATGCACTGCCGGGGCAAAACGCACCTTGTCAATTTCTCTGAAATAAATTATTTTTGAGTGAAAAAAATTATGCAGATTGATGAAACGTTGCAAATTCTTGACACCCTAAGAATTTGATTCATTTTGAAAAACTTAACAGGGAAATAGAACAATTTATTCGAAAAGTACGATTCTGATGTAACTTTCCCGATCATTTCACTTGTTGTTTTAAAAGTGATGAAATTAGATTTTTACAACCATCATCCATAAAACAGATGATTAGAGACTAGGTTGATTGTTGATGAGATTATTTGGCGAAATAATACAACTATTTCTATTTTCCATAACATTTTCTGTTAACCTCACAGCTGGGGCAGCATGCACTCCATTGATCGGGGCAGAACGATCCACTCCAAAATAAACTAAAATGATTATTTTTTGGTTATTTGAAGCCTTTACCAACGTATTTATGCACAATTGTATCATTTTCTAGGCGAAAATCATTAAAAACTCCTAGTTTTTCGATAAAAAAAAATTCGATAAAAACACGAAGGTGCATCTTGCCTCAGGGGATTTTTTTTTATTATCGGACAATTTGGGCCGGAGGTTCTCCGATTTGCATGAAATTTTCACCAGAGGTAGAGCTTGTGGATACATGACCAAAAGTGAAATTGAAAAAAAATATAGTGGCCTATTTTCCCGGAAAACTCTAGATGAATTTTCACAATTTCTCTATATACCTCAAACTTTGAAAATTCATATCTCCTGAACGATGCATTGTAGAACAAAAGTTTTTTAGTGAAATCGAAAGGAAATTTTCTCAGCAATCCATTAAAAATATAAAAAGAAAAACATTTCTCGAAAAATTTTTCACCATGGAGAAAATTGTCGGAAAAAATGCGAAAAAACTATCGTCTGTATCATGAAAAATTTTCAAAAAAATATGTTTTGTTTCATCAATCCATACTCTAACTTTCGTCCATAGACGCCAAAGTGGTATCTTTTACCGTTTAGGCGACAGAACTGAAAAACCGATGACCACCCGCACGCTTCCCATAGAAAAATGTGTTCTATTGTGGGCCTCATAACCGTGCGCTAACGGCGGCAGTAATTTACACGCATTGTAAGTGTAACGCAGTAAACCATCCTTTCCTTTCCAGTCAGAAGAAGCTTTTCACCAATCGGAGCACTCTCCTTTGGTCTGTTGGGTGTTTTGTATGTCCTTTATTCGTAACCATTAATATTGAGACCAACAGTCTTTAATTGAAAACGATCCTAACATTTAATAATATAGGTTATAGGAACTGACCCTCAGCAAGCATGGAAAAATTCACTCACTCACCCGAACGCCACCGATGAAAAATAGCAAAAAATCTGCTGCTATCGAACATTCAGTGATAGCTGAACCGTCCTAGGCGAAGTGTAGCATGAAAGCGTCGAAACCGATTGTGTAAAAGCGACAATCGGAAGGAACGCGAAGAGAAGTGAATACCAATACACTTGTATCTGCGAGGCACGAGTTAATGCACTTAGCATCCATTCGCCGAATGCATTGAACTGACTGAGAGGATTCCTACTCACTGAATCATTCCGGGGTGTGGACTGCCAGTCAGTGAACGCTCATTAGCACAAACCCGAATGCCATTCGAACGAAATCAGAATGTAAGCTATCATTCCTGGACAAACATTACAAAAGAGCACATCGACATTGGTAAACATTGGCCACTGTTGAACCCAATTCAACTCGATCACGCTCACCAATACCACTATCAGGAAGAGATAACACCAATCTTTCTGATAGTGGGGTTAGTTTGCGTGGGCGGGCTAAAAAGGGCTCAACAGCAACGTTTCTGAAAAAAGGCTCAAGACCTCTTGATCTTGGTATTTTGGTATTTTGGTATTGCATTCGACTGATCAGATGCCGTTTTTTGTTTCGCTTAGTGCTCGCCGAAGAAGCAGAATGGGCACTAGAAATTGAAACGTTCGGGTTGGTTAAAAAAAACGGCTTTCTCGCTCCCGACTGTGCGTGGAAGCGAGTGAGGGAAACACAATAACTGAGTGAGTGTTTCCCATGCTTGACCCTCAGTATCATATAGTTGCCAAGCAAAAAGAATATTTATGCATACATAAAGCGCTGTTTGTAATTTTCTTGCTTTTTTCCAATTTTGTTCAATTTATCAAATAATTAGATTATTAACTAAAAGCGTACGAATAAATTTTCAGTTTTGTTTTCTATACAAAGTGATATATTTGATATAAATTCTGATTGTTCCTTGGAAGAATATAGTATAGTATTTGCATGTATATAATAAATCAACTGTATAACACTCAGGGACGCTATCTATGGTTCCATTGATGGCTGCTGTGGAATATTCCACTGCCAGTCAGCTTGCAGCCTCTACAGTTGGCGCCAACCCAACAGCGCGCCAAACTGTATTGAGAAGCGTACGCGCGTAATGAAAAATTATTGTATGTTTTGTCTGGCCGTATCGTGCGCCTATATAAGGCGCACCCATTGAATTTGTAAGAATGTAGTTTCTTTCGTTTCTCCACCGAGTAGGCATGCTGTCTCTCAGTGGTAATGAATCTGTTAAAGTGAAGCCGTTCGCTTGATTTACCGTCCGTTGTATCGTAAAAGACACAACGTAGGAAAGACGTCCTGGCCGAAACAACATATTAACAATACATTCAAAAGATTTCAAAGAAAGTGGATCTTGAGATTTGATCCTTCAAACGTTACCATAATGATTGATTGTAACAAGAACTTCCCGTGCGGCTTTTATAGAGTTATGGTTTACTGTGTTACACTTACAATGCGTGTAAATTACTGCCGCCGTTAGCGCACGGTTATGAGGCCCACAATAGAACATATTTTCCTATGGGAAGCGTGCGGGTGGTCATCGGTTTTTCAGTTCTGTCGCCTAAACGGTAAAAGATACCACTTTGGCGTCTATGGACGAAAGTTAGAGTATGGATTGATGAAACAAAACATATTTTTTTTGAAAATTTTTCATGATACAGACGATAGTTTTTTCGCATTTTTTCCGACAATTTTCTCCATGGTGAAAAATTTTCCGAAAAATGTTTTTCTTTTTATATTTTTAATAGATTGCTAAGAAAATTTCCTTTCGATTTCACTAAAAAACTTTTGTTCTACAATGCATAGTTCAGGAGATATGAATTTTCAAAGTTTGAGGTATATAGAGAAATTGTGAAAATTCATCTAGAGTTTTCCGGGAAAATAGGCCACTAAAATTTTTTTCAATTTCACTTTTGGTCATGCATCCACGAGCTCTACCTCTGGTGAAAATTTCATGCAAATCGGAGAACCTCCGGCCCAAACCTGTCCGATAATTTATAAAAATGCCCCTCATTGTTGTGGTGCGTCATGCCCCTTTGTTAAGGTGCGTCTTGCCTCAATGTTGTGGTGCGTCATGCTCCACAAAGCGGTGCATCATGCCCCGCATCAATCATAATTCACGCAAAAATAGTGTTTGGAAAAAGTTAAATTTTAAAGCAATCTAATGTAATTATGATGAAGATTCGCTCAACACCATGTAAGGTGAACCCAAACCAACTAGATTCGTGTATTAAAACACTACATACATGATGTTTAGTGTTCATTTCGGCACATTTTCCTTAAGTGGTGCATATTACCCCAGGAACCCCTAGTGCTTGCCAAATATTTTGAACCTACGATGGATGTGTGCACTGCAAGAGCAGAGAAGGTGTTGTGAGGTTTCGTCCGTCTCGTCACAGAAACGGTAATTTGTGTTTTGGACGACACCGATCTTGTATAAGTGGTATCTGCTTGGGCAGTGACCAGTTATTAGACCGACGTATGTGCTCAGATCCCTTTTGTTGAGACCTATAAGTTTTTGTGTTTGTGTCGTGTTTATTGTTACGAACCTTTTGGACTGATTCGCATTGGAAACTGTATTCCAATTTGATTGAATTTGATCGAACAACCAGTTGTTCAATTCCGTGTTTAGTGCAGAGTTTGAAATGCCAAGGAATGGCTCTGGACCAATGAACATATTGGTTGATCCATTCCTTGCTAGCTGATCGGCAATTTCGTTACCCTCTAGACCCGTATGTCCTGGGATCCAATATAGTTTAACTCGATTGCGTTCAGCTAGGGATTTCAGTGCAAGCATGTATTCCCACACAAGTTTTGAGCTGCAAGTGAAAGCCTTCAAAGATTGAAGCGCTGCTTGACTATCAGAGAAAATACAGATGGTGGCATGTCTGTAATTTCTTTTCAGACACAGCTGCGCACATTCCTTTATTGCATAGACTTCTGCTTGAAAAACTGTAGGCCACTGTCCAAGAGAGACAGAGATTTTGGTTTTCGGTCCGTATACTCCAGACCCTGTCAAATTATTCATTTTTGAACCATCTGTGTAGAATTTAATAGATCCCGGTGAAATGGTGGGTCCACCTCCTTCCCATTCCTCACGAGAAGGAAAGAGCACCGTGAATGGCGAGTCATAGTTTACCACTTTTTCCATCCAGTCACTACATTTCTCAACAATAGGATTTATCGAAAATTCATTTAATATACTGAGGTGACCTGTTAAGTCCCCTGACAGTAAGACTGTTGATCGTTTTAGCCTAAGAGCACTTTTCTCAGCATCCAGCTGTATGAATTGATCCAGCCGGGGCAGATTGAGTATAGCATCTAGGGCAAACGAGGGGGTACTATGAACTGCACCGGTTATGGCAATACAGGCAGTACGTTGAATTTTGTTCAGCTTAGCTCTAGCCGTAGCTTCCTTTGTCTTAGGTCACCAAACAAGAGACGCATAGGTTATTCTAGGCCGAACGATTGTTTTATAGATCCACATGATCATACTGGGTTTTAGACCCCATGTTTTACCACAGGTCTTTGAGCAAACCCAGAGTGAATTGAACCTTTATTTATGATTGTTTGAAGATGGGTGTTCCAATTTAGTTTTGCGTCAAGTGTGGTGCCAAGATACTTGACCTCATTTGAGTAAACTAATTGTATTTGGTTCAAGAAAAGAGGGTGGAGTTGTACCTTTCGTCTTTTTGTGAACGGTACAATTGTTGTTTTTGAAGGGTTTATTCCTAGTTTCTCTTTTTGACACCAGGAGAACGTGTGATTGAGAGCAATTTGCATCCTTGATGAAATAACGCTGTCAAATTTGCATCGTACAATAATGACAACGTCATCTGCGTATCCAACAACTTCAAAACCCCTTCTTTCTAAGCTATCTAGCAGTTCGTCCACCACTAATGACCACAATAAGGGAGAGAATACTCCCCCTTGAGGGCATCCCCTTGTAGCCATTACAGTAATGCGCGAATCACTCAGCTCAGATGAGATCTGTCGATTTGCTAGCATAGCATGTACCCAGGTTGCAATGCATGGGTCGAAGTTTCTCCTCAACATTGCCGAACCTATAGACGGTGAGTTCTGTTTGATCTTTCGACCTTGACGCTTGCTTTTGCCGGGGCGAGCGACGAGGGCAGGATCAAACATGTCGCGCGTCGGTCTCGTAAGTGAAAAAGTGCAGCGATCGGTTAGTTCTGTTTGACGCTTCGACCTTGACGCTGAGTTTTTTTTCCTTTTCGGGTCGCGCGCCTATTTTTTTTCCTGAGTGCTTTTTTGTAGCCGAGCAAACTAGCGAAGCTGAAAGTGGATTGTGGCTGCTCAGTCAAGGATAACGGATCAATTGGTGAGCTCGTTTCATGCTACTATTTCTAATCTATAAAATATATATGACTGCGCATTCAATCGTTACAATGGTGGGATGTAAATATGATTTTTCAACAAACAATGGATGGTTCGTCACTGTGAGTGTCGACACAAACTCTGATTCATGATTTATTTATGTTTAACATTTTTTTTTCAGGACACCTCTTATAAACCTTTATTTTTGTAATTAAAAAAACTTTGAATGGTTCGACACTACAAGTGTAGACTTGCGAAAGGTTCACTTTATTTAACAAACTTTGGATGGTTCGCCACTGTAAGTGTCGGCATAAGAATAAGAGTGTTCCATGATGTCCCAACCAATCGAGTTTTTTTGTTTCTTTTCAAATGAGTAAAATATAATAACACATGCTTTCGTCCTAACAGCTGTAGGAATGTTACATTTAGGTATTTGTTCAACAAACTTTGAATGGTTCGTCACCTCAAGTGTCGGCATAATTTTCCTCTACATAGAAATTGTTCATATCAAATGAAAATATTATATTTACGTATAAGCATGTTTATATCTCACAAATCATTATTTATCATGGTCTAATCGCTTATCAAAGTGAATCCTGTGACCCAACGATCCTCCCCATTAACAAACATCCCTCCCAGTGACCTTTGTGGAGATGCAGAGGCAAACACGGTCTCCAAATAGCAAAGGTTACACTCTAACATTCCTTCCCCCAATCCCACCTGACTGCAAGGACGTGGCCGGCGCCGTTATTGACCCTGTATAAATGGAGGCACTGAATTATGCACACTGAAGAAGATTATGACCAATCCCAGCCGAACTTCTAGTTGATTCTTTGTGCATTTTCACTGACTTCGGTCAATCACGGAATTGCGACCATTGCTATGTGTAGTCGGTCTAAGCTGGGAGCTGGGCTGAGCAACCACAGACAAACAGACGTCACACTCTCATCGATGTCCATCGACCAACTTTTTAACGATCGATTCGAATGGTCAAGTGGTCAATCGACCACCCGCAGCACTCGCGTCGTTTTTGTTCGTGTTTGACGTTTACACACTACCGCCACCTGTTGGTCCATCGGCCAGCTACAGTGTTTTTAGCATTGGGCCTACATGTTTTCGCGACTATGATTTTAATCGCAATTTGTTCTAAGTGTTACGTCTGTTTCTCTGTGGTCCAACTGACGACGGGTGGCGTGATCGCGATTTATGCTGATCTTATAAATTTGCTTTGTTTGTAGACTGTCCTAAAGACAAGGCCGCATCCAGAGGTATTTGGGAAGGCCCAAGCAAGACGGTTTGTTTTCGGAACGCCAAGAAGTTTTGCTGTCAGTGTCAGTTTTGTGTTCAGTCGAGAATGGATTACCAACTGGTGAGTTCGTTTCATGCTTATGATAACACATTTTTTCTTGAAAGCGTAACTTTTATGTAATATTAAAACAAATTTTGTATGGTTCGTCACTATAAGTGTCGGCATTATGCTATTTTCTTATACAATTTCAATATACATATATTTTTCTCTTTTTGACATTATTAAAAATTATCTTTTGAATTGTTCGACATTGTGAATGTTGACGTATTTTTTAAAACTTCTACCATATCGAGACAAAATGCACAGTAATACTCATATGTCATTTTCAAACAAACTATGTATGGTTCGTCACTACAAGTGTCGGCATTATTCCTGTTTCATATAATTTAAAATATATACATGTAATTTTCAGTTTTCGACATTAATAAAAACGTCTTTTGAATTGTTCGACATTATAGATGTTGACCTATTTTTTAAAGCTTCTACTAAAAACTTCTCGAGGCAAAAATACAAAACTAGCTTTAAATATAAGTCGTATATTTCCCCCTTGTCCATGGATCGCATCACCGACCAGAGGTGACTCCTAGATCTTTTCCTCCCTCACTAATAAACACCCTTCCCGTAGTGATTGTGGAGATGCAGAGGTATTCTCGGTCTCTAGAAGCAACAATGATTACACCCTAACATTCCTTCCCCATCCCAACTGACTGTAAGGACTTGGCCGGCGCCGTTATTGATCAATAATATTAGATCTGCTAAAATTGCACTTCGAGAGTAAGCGGAAACTCCCATCCCTTATTCATTTGGATCGTAGTGCAATTCTTACCAGTTCCGATCAATCACGGAGTAGCAACCATTGACATGTACAGTCAGTCTATGCTATGCTATGCTATGCTAACATTGCCGAACCTATAGACGAATAAGAAGCGTTATCGAACGCGCCCTCAATATCAAGAAATGCTATAAGAGCGATTTCTTTTGCATTAAAGGTTTTCTCGATCTTGTTCACTAGCGTGTGCAGTGCTGAGACCGTTGATTTTCCGCTTTGATAAGCAAATTGGGATTTAGAAAGAGGCATAGTTTTCATAAATTTAGAATCTATATACTCGCATAATACCTTCTCCATGATTTTAAGCATTACCGAGGATAGGCTTATCGGTCGGAATGCTTTAGGGTTGGTTTTGTCCTTTTTTCCTGATTTTGGAATAAAGACAACTCGAACTTGACGCCAATCGTTTGGAATGTGTCCCAGAACTAAACTTGCCTTAAAAATCTCTACCATGTGTGGAATCAGTGTCTCTTCCTCTTTTTGGATAAGCGCTGGGAAGATTCCATCCATGCCAGCAGATTAGAATGGCTCGAAAGATCTCACTGCCCTAACAACCCTATCGCGAGTAAAAGCTTCTTTGGCAACCTTTATTGCGTCCCTTTTTGTTCCTGAGTCCCCTGATAGGAACCCGTGTGGAACTGAGACGTCAAGTATGGCACCTTCAGCATTTAGACTCGTTTGTGGGATTGAATCAGGAAAGTGAACTCTTAGCATTTCACTCAGTGTTTCACGAGGTTCCACAGTGAGTGAACCGTCAGTCCTTTGAAGACTTCCCAAACCATTGGAGTGATCCTTCGAAAGAGTTTTATGAAGTCGAGCAGCTACGGGAGTTTTCTCAATGCTTTCACACATGAGAACCCATGATTTCCGTTTTGCTCGTCTCATTTCTTTGTTATACTCTGTCAGAGCCTTTCGGTATAGAATCCAATCAGAAGTACGTTTGGCTCGGTTGAATTCCTTCCGAGCAGTTTTTCTGAGTTTATCAAGGTTGAAGTTCCACCATGGAACATCTCTGTTCGAACTAACTGTTTTGATCGGACAGCTCTCTTGATAAGCATTTAGAATTTTGTTTTTAATAGAATCCGAAGCTGCTTCTAAATGTATAAAAGTCTGAATATTCGGCTCTATTATATAGTCTTCAAAACGGAGAATAGCTGAGTAGGTTTCCCAATCAGTTTTCTTGGGATCTTTAAACGACTTTTGAGTCATTAGACCCCCTTCCCACTCGAAGACTATATGTTTATGGTCTTACATAGATATTTCATTAGAAACATGCCAGTTTTTTTATTTTATCCGAGATGGATTGACTGCATAAAGTCAGATCAAGGACTTCTTGTCGTAAGATGTTTTCAAATGTAGGCTTATCACCGACATTGCATATGTCAATATTTTTGGAGGAAAGAAACTGCACAAGATGCTCACCTCTGATATTTGTGTTTGTACTTCCCCATACAAGGTTATGAGCATTGGCGTCACAACCGATGACGAAGGGGATGTTGTGTTTTTGACTGTAAGAGACAAGAGCAGCCATCTCTGGAGGAGGAATGTCTTCTGCGTCGCCAGGGAAATACGCCGAAACCATAATGATCTCAGTACTGCCCCTAGCAGTAGAAACCTCCATCCTTAGCGCCACGATGTCCCTTTTGATGAATTCTGTAATTGGAAAACATTTAGTATCATTGCGTATTAGAATAGCTGCTCTGGGAGAGAGCTGGCTGTCATCATATACCAACCTACACGAGTTTAGTTGAATACCTTTTATTTGAGTTTTGTTGACCCATGGCTCTTGAATCAGTGCCACGGAAAGGTGTTCTTTTGTGAACCTCCTGCAAAGCACATCTGTTGCGCACTGAGCATGATGGAGATTCACTTGGAGGATTTTAATCATTGCTGAGGCGTTCCGCATTTTCCGGACGTTTGCCGTCCTTCTTTGGATGTTGCGGATCATCAACTTTTGATTTTGGGGGATGTCTTAGATTTTGGTTTTTGTCCTTTCCCTTACCTAGGCCTGCTGGTTTATCCCCTGTGGTCAATTTCACACTTTTGACATTTCCACTGCCCTTATTGGGAGCCATTGAGGTGACACCGCTTGGGCCAGGAAGTGAAGTCAAACATGCATCTTTTCCATCAGAGGAAGACAAGCTAGCCTGTATGGTGGGAGTTGGTTGTGGGATGCTACTAGAGGCCTCCTCAGATTTCTCTTGGGTCGGCTGTCCAGTTGGATTGTCATTGGAGTTTGGGGTTGTGCTCTTTACTTTCCTCAACTGTATTTCTCCAAAGCGGTAGTTGAGGATGAACTTGGATTGAAGGAGTTTTTCCATGGACATTAAAGACCCACACCACATGCTTGTTGTTAGGAGTGAGCCGTTGCATGACACGCCAATTGTTGGTTATCAGATCGTTCGGACTCTCGATGAGAGCTTCGATACGATCATCGGTGTATTGTGCACTTTGAGGGAAGAAGGCTCGAATCAGTTCTGGACGTTGAATCTTATCCTCATCCATTGCAACCAACTCAACGCCTTCCAGGGGGTTTAATGCAGGTGTTATCTCCTTTACCCATTCCGCAGTCTCCTGATCCTTACAAATAAGAACCATATGGCCAGACTTGTAGATAAGGTTAGAGAACTTGGGCTTCATTGTCGCGTTCCGTTGTTGTTCTACCCGAAGCAGCAGTGCCTCCTGGAGAACGTCCAGATGAGTCGTTGAAAGTTGGGTCGTGGGGAAGTCTTTTGGGATTATTCCGACTCTCCTGCGACTGGTCATTTCACCGTAGCTTAGACCAGAGCGTTAATGATTAACGGGTCGCAATGATTGATTAAGTGATTAATGATTACATTCAATTTTTTTTTTTTTATCTAGTTCATTTATTTGAGGCTCAATCGCGTTTAACGCTTTACGGAGCCGAAATCCATTTTTTGTATTATTTACAAATCATTCACTTTTTCATACCAAAATTAGTATGGGATGGAGCCAGGGTACTCGTGGCAACTCGAGGTTAATGGTCACAATTTTTGGAAGGAAGGACATGGTGAGGATTGGGTTTAGGGTTTTCTGCAGCTCATCCGGGAGGTATATCGTGGTAACTCGTGGTGACGTGTAATGGCGTTGGTACCAATTTCTTGCCGGTATTCGTCTGCCGGATGGCCAGGATCCTCAATCCAACATAAAGGGGACAAACACAGAGAAAAAAAAAACTGGAGAAGAGAACACAAGAGAATTAAACTTTTATACAGGACAAGCGAAGAAAATCGTAAATTGCGACCATATAAATGAGATCGCGAGTGCCCAACACATCTCTAACAGGAACATAGGGTTGTCTACCTCGGGCCGCAAGGGTATCCAAAAGTTGCGCTCTGGAGGCGTCCATATCCGGGCATTTCCAAACTACGTGATCGATGTCATCATAACCATAACCACACCTATTACAAATATTGCTCAGCGCGAGGTTAATCCTGTGCAAATGTGCATCTAGCGAGTAATGGTTGGACATAAGTCTTGACATCACGCGAATGAAATCTCGACTTAGTTCCAAACCTTTCCACCACGCTCGCAAGGAAACTCTAGGAATTATGGAATGTAACCACCGTCCCAGTTGGCCATTCAGCCAATCGCTTTGCCAACCGTGAAGAGAACTTTGACGTACTAAATGAAACAATTCATCGTGTGAAATTCTTCTATCATATATCTCACCTTCCTCAGCGCCCACCTTTGCGAGAGAGTCCGCCTTCTCATTGCCATAAATTAAGCAATGTGAGGGGACCCATACAAAGGTAATCTTATATGATCTTTCGACCAGTGCACACATCTGCTCTCTTATTTTTGTAAGAAAGTAAGATGCATGCTTTACAGGTTTCATCGATCGGAGTGCCTCAATAGAACTGAGGCTATCCGAGAAGATGAAGAAGTGGTCTGCGGGCATGTTTGAGATCATCCCCAAAGCGAAGTTGATTGCTGCCAGCTCAGCAACGTAAACCGTGCAAGGTTCCTGAAGTTTTCGGAAGGCGGAAGAGTTTTCATTGAAGACACCGAAGCCAGTGGATCCATTGATACGGGACCCGTCTGTGAAATATCTCCTGTAGGAATCGACATTTTGGTACTTTGCGTTGAAAATACGTGGAATAGTTAAACATCGAAGTTGATCTGGAATTCCATGAACAGCTTGTTTCATGGTCAGATCGTATTCAACAGAGGAACTGTCATTGGTGAAGCGTACACGTGGAGGTTTATAACATGAAAGACTTATGTCAGATGACATGTAGTAGAGATAAACTCTCATGAATTTTGACTGAGTATTCAGTTTGAGCAATTCTTCGAAGTTTTCAATGACGAGTGTGTTGCTCACTCCACACTTAATAAGTATTCTTAGCGAGAGCTCCCAGAATCGGTTCTGTAGCGGTAAAACCCCTGCCAGTACCTCCAGGCTCGCATTATGTGTTGAGTGCATACACCCTAAGGCGATACGCAAGCAACGATATTGAATTCGTTCCAATTTGATAAGGTGGCAGTTTGCTGCTGAGAGAAAACAGAAAGAGCCATACTCTAGAACAGAGAGAATGGTTGTTTTATAGAGTTTTATGAGGTCTTCCGGATGAGCACCCCACCATGTTCCGGTAATTGTTCGTAGGAAATTGATCCTTTGTTGGCATTTTTCCATTAAATACCTAATATGGGTTTGCCAAGTGCCTTTAGAATCAAACCAGACCCCAAGGTATTTTGAAGTCAAAGACTGGTCGATGTCTGTTCCCAAAAGCTTAAGCTTTAGTTGGGCAGGATTCCGCTTCCTTGAAAATACAACCAGTTGAGTTTTTTGCGGCGCAAACTCGATCCCTAAATTTCTAGCCCAAGTGGATAGATTATCAAGGGAATTTTGCAATGGTCTTTGCAAGATTTCCGCTCGTGGGCCCTTCATAGAGACCACAGCATCATCTGCAAGTTGTCTAAGCGTGCATGGTTCTTCCAAACAGTTGTCAATATCTTTAATATAAAAATTATAAAGCAAGGGACTTAGACATGAGCCTTGGGGAAGGCCCATATAGCTAATTCTGGATGTTGTCAGTTGGCCGAGAGTGAAGCTCATGTGCTTTTCTGACAACAAATTGTACAAGAAATTATTCAATAGTCCAGGTAGGCCACTATTGTGCAGATTTTCTGACAATATTTCTATGGAAACTGAATCAAATGCGCCCTTAATATCCAGAAAAACTGATGCCAGTTGCTCCTTGTCGGCAAAGGCTAATTGAATATCTGATGAAAGCAACGCTAGACAATCGTTTGTTCCTTTACCCTTGCGAAAGCCAAATTGAGTATTGGAAAGCATATTGTTTGATTCGACCCAGTGATCGAGTCGGGATAGGATCATTTTCTCTAACAATTTCCTTAAACATGATAACATAGCGATCGGGCGGTACGAATTATGATCAGACGCTGGTTTCCCAGGCTTTTGAATAGCTATTACTTTGACCTGTCTCCATTCAGGTGGAACAATATTATGCTCCACGAATGAGTTGAACAGGTCAAGCAACCGTCTTTTAGCGATATCGGGGAGATTTTTAAGAAGATTGAACTTAATCATATCGCGTCCCGGAGAGGAGTTGTTTGATGAAAGAAGAGCCATAGAAAATTCCAGCATAGTGAATGGCCTGTCCAAAGAATCGTCTCTTGGAGTTTCCCAGAGAGGCGGATGAGCTGGAACTGAGTCTGGACAGACCTTTTTTGCGAAGTTGAATATCCAACGGTTGGAGTATTCATCACTCTCATTTGCGGATGAGCGGTTTCGCATGTTGCGAGCCACTCTCCAAAGCGTCGACATTGAAGTTTCTCGTGAGAGGCCATCAACGAAACGCCGCCAATAACTACGTTTCTTCGCTTTGATAAGATTCTTCAGCTTATTTTCGAGCTTCGAGTACTCTAAATAAAGTTCTGAGGTACCATATCTACGAAAAGCTTTAAAGGCATTAGATTTTTCTCGATACAACTGAGTGCATTCATCATCCCAACCAGGTGTGGCTGGTCGTCTTTTGAAGGATCCACTTGGAACTCGTTGTTTTTGGGATTCTAATGCACTTTTATAAATCAATTCTGTTAGGAATCGATACTCATCCAACGGTGGGAGGGAGTTGAATGATTCGATTCCGAAAGTTACCGCTGATGCAAATTTTTGCCAATCGATATTCCTAGTGAGGTCAAAAGGAACCTGAATTGACTGTTCTGACCTTTCACAATTATTTCTGATAGAGGTTATTATGGGCAAGTGATCACTACCATGGGGATCATCGATGACCTTCCACATGCAATCGAATGATAGTGAACTTGAACCCAAAGACAGGTCAATGCGGCTTTCTTTGCCGTCGGATGAAATACGTGTCACTTCACCTGTGTTCAAAATGTTCAAATTGAAATCGTCGCATAAATCATAGAAAATAGCCGCTCTACAATCGTCATAAGATTCGCCCCATCCAGTACCATGTGAGTTCATATCACCCAGTATTAAAACTGGGGATGAGAGCATGGAGACTGCATTCCATAGATGACGGCGGTTTATTGAAACTCTTGGAGGAATATAAACAGAAGCTACGCAAAGATCTTTACCCATTACGTTTATTTGGCAAGCAACGATTTCTATGCCTGGATGGGTCGGGATTGGGATTCTGTAGAATGTATGGCACTTTTTGATCCCTAAAAGTACTCCCCCGTAATTATCATCTCGATCCTGGCGTATAATGTTAAAATCGTAGAAGTTGAGATCATCTTCAGAAGAAAGCCATGTTTCACAAAGTGCAAATATTTCACAATCGGAATTGTGAAGCAAAAACTTAAATGTGTCTAGTTTAGGTTTTAGACTATGACAGTTCCACTGTAGCACAGTGATCATATCTTGTACCTCACTCGATGAATTATCCATCGAAAGATATGATCGAAGCAAGGAGGGGCCACGAGATAGTCAATTCCCTGAGATACTCTTCTATTGCGGGGAGAAAAAGGTCGAGTATGCCTCTGAATGAGTCTGAAACTCCGAGGGCATCACATATGCGATCCACAAGGGCCTTAAAAGTTATCAGTCCTCGCTTGGCCCGGGGGGTTTTCGAGGAAGAGCGAGGGACTTCAGTAGCTTTTTTCTTGCTATCTTGTCTAGAGCTTCTTTTTGAAGTATATTTAATCGGTGGAAGCGGGGGCGGCAAATCTTTGCTACAGCACGGAACGGATGCATCAAAGACCTGTTGCTTCGGCATTTTCAAATTTGCCCCACCTCCTTTGGAATTAGGCAAACTTTTGAGGGAAGATTTCAATACCTTACGGCGCAGTCCCGGAGAAGATGGAGACTTTCTTTTTCCGGGTGCGTGTACCTCCGAAGAATCCCCCCCATCGGTTTCGTCGTCGTACGCTTCGTCGGAAGACAACTCTTGAAAAGAGTTACCAACTGGGATGGCTGATGAAGACTCTTTTGCTGGCGGATTTAAAGATTTCACCATATCCGCATACGTCTTCTTGGAGCGCTTCACAATGGAGCGACTCTCATTTCGAATGAGCCTTTTGTATGCCGGGCATTTCTGCAAGTCATGCAGATCCTTGCTACAGTAGCAGCATTTTTCAGCTTCCTTTGTGCAAGCATCTTCTAAGTGAGCTTGGTTGCATTTGCCACAACGGGGCTTGTTGTCGCAAAAGCTAGCACTATGACCAAGCTGCTTGCAGTTGGTACAATTAAATACCTTCGGCACATATAGGCGCACTGGGTAAAAAACACTATCAATGCAAACAAATTTTGGGAGGACGGAACCAGGAAAAGTCACTCGAAACGAGGCTGACGGCGAAAACACTTTCTTATTTCCTTCCATGGAAACTGATTGCAATTGTTTGCAATCCAGTATAGCCACATCAGGAATTGACCGGTTATCAAAAACGCCTTTGCCAGTCTTTATGTCTTCGCATGTCAGACTCGCGTCAACGATTTTCCCTTCCACCTCTACCTCTCGTGCAGAAATGTAGACGTAATATTCCACAGTAAAAGCCTCATGCTGAGCAATCTCATTTGCTGCTTTGTAACTAGGTGCAGTTACACGCAGCTTGGATTGTTTTACTTGATGAATAACGGTCCCAGGATATTTACGCGTCAGCTCTCGAGAGATCGAGAGCACATTCAAAATCTTACTTTTGCGCCGGAAATAGACAACCCAAGGCCCTGCCGAAGATGGTTGATAAAACCGCGTTCTAGCAACAAGATCTTTAGGAGGCGTATCGCCTCCATCCGATTCGTCCATGCGGGAAAACTTTCAACCGCAACCAAATAAACAAAACAAAAAAAAAGTAAAAAGAAAAAAAAAAAAAAACAAAAAAAAATGTGAAAAGAAAAAAAAAAACTTAACTAATCAATGCGCTACTATGTACACACCTCCCCTATACGGGCAGAATAAAAAAAAAAAAAAAAAAATCAAGAAAAAAAAAATTTACCGATCAGTGGACTATTTTGTACCCTACTCCCCTATTCGGTCGAAACAATCGAACCGGGAGAGAGACAGAAAAGAAGCGAAAACAAGCTTGACCTCAACACTGTTTATTCGGAGATGTGATAGCAATTCAATGGATATGGAATTGGTATACAAATTTATACTTATCCGTTTACGTTCGATGTACAGCAGGAGAACGTTCACGCACCGTAGGTAGCAGAATGACTTCTGCTTTGATGTTAGAGATGGTCGGGTTTCACATTTTCCAAACCCGAACCCGACCCGTACCCGACTTATTTTATTCCTTCAAACCCGGACCCGACCCGAACCCGAGACGAAAATTGAAAAGCAAACCCGGACCCGACCCGAACCCGAAAATTTTTCGCTGTTCAAACCCGAACCCGACCCGAAACCCGAACAAGTTTTCTAAGAAAAACCCGAATAGAACCCGGGTTAAAAAATATGATAAATTCGTTGTTTCTGATGCATTGGGAAGCTTTCAGGTTGTTACTTTGTGAACAATTCTCACCAAACCCGACCCAAACCCGACTAAACCCGACATTTTTCAAGCCCGAACCCGACCCGTACCCGATATTTTTTTAGCCTTCAAACCCGACCCGAACCCGAACCCGAAAAAATAAAAATTTTCAAACCCGAACCCGACCCGAACCCGTCGGGTTCGGGTTCGGGTCGGGTTTCGGGTTTGAAAACCCGAGACCCGACCATCTCTATTTGATGTTGCTCTCGGTGCGGGGGAAAAAAATCAATCACTTAGAGCTGGATGTGATGACTTTTTTTATTGCGGTGGAACGATACTAGTTACACTAGTTCGCTTCCTTCGCAAAGCGCGATCGCCTAAGCACAAATATTGCACTAAACTAGTCGTACTTGGAACTATTACGAAAATACTGAACCAAAAACCCACGCGGGCGGTGGGGGAAAAAGGTCAAAAAGTACTTTGCAAAAGTGCCGTGCGATGAGACCGGGAATCAGTCAACCGACTCGTACAAGCGCTAAGCAAGGAATCAACATTCAATTTTATCATGATTAATGATTATGATCATTGATTAAAATTTCTTAAGTCATTATTAATGATTGTGATTGATTTTTAAGCCAGAGTATGATTAATGATTATGAATGATGATTAAATTACAATTTTAGATGATTAATGATTATGATTAATGATTAAACTCAGTATGATTAGTGATTATGATTAATGATTATGATTAACCCTTACATGCCTAATGTCAAATTTGATCAACATTTTCAATTTCAAAACAATAGTTTTTTTAATTATCATTTATCGTTTTTATATTGTGAGCTCATTGTGAGCTTGCGCCACACAAATCTCATCCAACAAGTCGTTGGCGAGTAGTGTGTGATTATTGAGATGAAATCGAATTCAGGTTAACTTCTGTATCCGTGAGTCCTCTCGTGGTGCATGGATAACGCACCCTATCTAGTGAACAGGGAGTCGTGAGTTCGATTCTCACCAAGAAGACGTGTAATTTTATCGCAAATTTCACATCATTTTTTTTTTTTCATTTAATCCATATGCGAAGCATATGTAATGTTGTTTTTCAAAATTATGTTTTTCAGTCGTCTTCTAACGAAATTCCGTAAATATTAGGATTGCAGTTTGTCTTTGAAACTGCGGGTATCGATTCATAAATTACGATAGTTCCGAATTCATGATGAGAGCTATTTGATTCAGTTTTTTTTAATCATAAGTGTACCGATAAATTTTAAAGAGTGTGATCATTCGTTGCATACTTAAAGGTTTTTTGGGCATCTCATGTCATTTAATTATTGTTTTTATGATTAATCTTTGATTAATCATTAATCATTCAATAACGAATGATTAAATACCCGAAAATATGCACTAAACGACTAAAAGTATGCAACCAGTGGGTTATATACTAACACTAGAAAATGATGAATATTACTCATGATTAACAAACAATCATATATAAAAATCTTCTGAACTTCGCTATGGCAAATTAATCACAGTTTTCAATCACAAATCGTGATTAATTGCTCTGATTCAAGAGCCAGTATCCTGGAGGTAGTGGTCAATATATCGGCTCTGTGGAGCGTAGCTTACTACATATCCAACTTCATGAATTATTAAGCTTTGAGCAAAAGTTTCAGACGTTAATGATAAACTTGAATATATGCCGGGTTGTTAAGGTGAAGTTGCATCGAAGCCAAACCTCAAATTTTCAAGAACACAAATCTAGAGAAACGGACAGCTGTTTGAGCTAAAAACTTAATCGGTTGATCACTCGTTGGTGGTGACCCATCAATTAAATTTTCCGCTGTAACGGCTGTTTAGTTCTCTAGATTTGAGCTTTTGAAAATTTGAGGTTTGGCTTCGATGCATCTTCACGTTAAGGATCAATTTCCCGGGAAAAGTATTCACAATATTG
Organism: Aedes aegypti; assembly: GCF_002204515.2. Classification (NCBI taxonomy): domain Eukaryota; kingdom Metazoa; phylum Arthropoda; class Insecta; order Diptera; family Culicidae; genus Aedes; species Aedes aegypti. Next base: position 76,169,568 of record NC_035107.1, read on the forward strand.
GTGTTGTAAAAATCATTAGTAAGGCGAGCAAACCCCGGTATACTCTAATATACTGCTAATCATGTGATTATATTATAATTATACATATAAAAGTTTAATGGTATTTGCTCGCCTTTCCAGTGATTTTCAGTATTCTTTTTGTAAAGCGAAATGTTAAAATTCAATAAGTTGTTCATTCATACTCCGAAAATTCCTCCAAAATGAAAGTGAAGCATTATATAGGTAGTTCTGAAATCTAGCTTTCCATATATTAGACTTCATGAATTTTACAAACCAAGCCATTGAATTAATTCTCAAGGGAATTATTGAAATATTTGATATCAGACTATTCGAAAGAATGGACTTGTTCAGAAGTATCCAGTTTTTTTTTTGTATTTTCTGAATCTACATTAAAGTTTGAACCAGAACCCAAAATTTCAAAATTGTTCGTGCCCTGAAACTATTTTAATAACGCGTTCGATATTAGTATGGGAATAACTTTTGAATCACCCCCAGCAAATTTAGTTTCGCGCGAGCTGTCACTGTTTAAATTAAAATATCTACGGATTGAAATCTTTTTTGATATACTTGATATACTTAGAAAATGTGATCTTTCGAACAGGCTACGAAACACTGAAAATATTTCATCACTAAACAACCCAATTCTTGGAGAAATTTTGAGCGAAATCAGTTTGAACATTTGGTAGGTATTTCCTAACGAGATCTTTATGGAAAACTTGGATAAATATTTTTTCAAACTATGTTTTAAAGAAATTTCCTTGATTTGAATTATTTTTTTTAGTAAAAATGGTTCGCGATTAATATTATTGCTGTAACGAAATTCAAAAGATTTTATATCAGATTTATTGCTAATCAAGGAAAAATTCATCATTATATAATGTATACCTTGTCTGTTGCATACTTCAAGGCGTTTAGAGCATACTTTTGGGCATTAATTCATTAGCTTTTGGATGACTAATCAATGATTATTAATAAAAGAATAATTAAATGGCATCTTCCTAAGGCACCGTCCACAAATCACGTAATGCTCGAAGGGAGAGGGGGAGGCTTATACGGTGTGACTCAAACAGAATTTTGAAAATGTTCATACAAAAAGCATTTTTCCAGGGTTCAAAAACTCAATTTTATCGCTACGTAATGAATGGATGCTACTTACACGCCTTGAAGTGTGTAACAAATGAGCCATTAACATGAAAATGAATGGCTTTACTCATTATTGAAGAAAACTGCTACATTCAGTAAATTTCTACAGGCGATGTTAGATTGCAAACATCAAAAGTGAACAAAAACAGCGAGGAAGTATTGACAGAAATACCACCTACTAGGGGAAAAGGACTAATTTTTGATCTTGAAAATGTTATGACAATTTTCGGATTTTCATACAAAGTATACAACAATCTTATGAACGGGCAAAAAACTAGTGCTAGGTCGAAATGTTGTGATCTGCCCCTATAAACAGCAACTCACAAGCTCACAAACAACTCACAAGCTTCCAACCGCGTCTTCGGATTCGGATCATATACAACTAAGAAATGCACCGTCTTACGTGGAGGAAATATTTAAGGGTCTTCGGATACAAAGCAAAGCCATGCTGTACCTGGTTGGCTTCCGACGTTCCTTGGGCATAAACTCTCATTGTTCGTGCCTCAAGATATAAGAAATGTAAAATTTATTTATACATTAGAAGGCAATGTTGTAAAATTTGTTAAATTTTGTTCAATGATTGATTGATGATTGATTAAATGTTTGACTTATGATTAAGATTATGATTACTGAATAAAATTAACGATCTTTATGATTATGATTGATGATTAATGATTAAAACATAAAATTGCAATGATTATGATTAGCGATTAATGATTAACTTTTGATTTTTTGTGATTAATGATTAACATTTTTGATTAATCATAATCATTAATCATTAATCATGATTAAATTTATGATTAATCATTAACGCTCTGGCTTAGACTAGTCTGTTTTTTATCTTCTGGTGGAGGTTTGTTGATCGTCGAGGCTGTTGAGCTGTTTGTTTCCTGTTTCTCAACTCGCTTTCTCGGATTCAGGTGTTGTTTCATCCGTTTCTGCTTATGTTCTTCTTCAGCATTTGTGGGCTTGTCAAGGTCCTGCCGAGTGCGTTTCGAAGGAGTTGACACCATAGCCTCACCCCCCGTGATTCTGGATAGGGCCTCAGGGCGGCTTAAGCCACTTTGTCGGAGTGCTTTTAGCTGCTTCCTTTGGCTCCGAGTGATCTTTTTGGTGCCAGTAGGTTTTTGTTTGTTCGCGTCATCTGTTGGATGTTGATTCGTCGTTCCATCAATAGGACCCGAGGTGACGTTCGATCCTGTGATTGATGGCTGCGATCCTGTCAAGTTTATTGTGACTGTAATTCCATCCTCTTCGTCGTCCATTAGTTCAACCAAAGGATGGAGTCTTGAGTCGTTGGGGAGTGTCAGAGGGGGGTCGGTTTCCATGTTTTCATGCGAACTACTGAGAAGCTCATCTTCGGTCAGTCCAAGCTTACCAAAAGCATTCTCTGTTTCCGTTTCGTCCGAGGGAGGCAGTCGACACCTTTTATTTTGGTTTGATTATTTGCACTCATTTTTTGGTCCCACGAGTCGCTGGGGAAAGACGGTCCGCTGCATCATTGCCCCGCCCTAATGCAGTAAGAGCTACATACTGGAGAGTACGCCCTGGTGCTCTCCAGGCTCCGTTAGCGATTGAGCATATTTTAAACCCCCTCAACCATTCATCCATCAGCACGGGTCGCATCACACCTTGGGATTGGGGTTACCTGATTAGTAGATTTTTACTACAGGATCAGGCAATCCGTAGTGTTATTCTTAGCCAGTTGAGACAACCACTACCGACACTTCACGGCTATCTAAGCTGCTTGGAAAAGAAGATAACATTGAATATTAACTTCTATGGACGACCAAGCAGCCGTTAAACTTTGACGATACAAAAGCCAGTGAATAACTTATATCCAGTCACAAACTCTCCAGCAGTGCTCTTTTAACTTCTGAACAGGCAACATTGCAGCACCTGGCGCGAATGATACCACGCTACTATGTTTTACTGCATATACCTATCCAGTGATGCCTGCAGAGCAGCCCAATAATTATAGCCAAAGTTTAACAACTCATTCAAAAATCAATAACTAATTACTATGGCCTCCGATGTAAAACCGGTCTTCGGCAAAGTTGTAGCTGATTATTGTATCTCACAGTATCAACGTAGTTCTAATCTCCAAGAGCACATGGGCAAAAACTATGACCGATTGAATGAATGATTGCTTTTCCCAACATGGGAATAACATATAAACTTCAAAGGGCTTGTGCAGTCTCAGTTTTCATCCAAATGAGCTCAAATTTTGGAAGGACACTCAGAATTTGATCTAGAATCGAATGAGCGGTGTGTATTTCCCTTAGAACACATAGCAAACTTAGTGAACTTACGTTTATGATTTGATCAGCCTAACAAAAATATTTTCATCTAACTTTTTTTAAGGGCAAATTCTACTAATCCAGAATCATTTTTTTTTGTATTGAAATTGTAATGAGTTTTTGAGTCAAACTTCTAAAGATAGGTATTTTCTAGAAATCACTGAATGTATTTTTGGGCAGTTTATAAAGCATTTTTTTAGTAAATCACGTAGAGATTTCGCTAGAAGAGCATTATCTTCGTCTTTTAGGATTGTTCCGTTCCTGTTCTTCATTGTCCCCGTTTTTATCTGATAAGCTTATGGTCAGCCTAGACATATTTAACTCCTTTAGTGCTCATTAAATAATTTTTAAATAATGGTAAAATATTCTCGAAACGTATCGCTACGGCTATGTAGGTGATAGAAGTCTAGGCTGGAACAAAAAAGTGTTCAAGCCCAGACGGCTTCACGTTCAGATCTGCTTCCAGGCTCTTATCTGTGCATAAACAGAAAACTTTTTAATCAACGCAATGGTGTATTTCTCCGGCATATGCATATTATCTCTAGCATATGTTTACCGAGAAATCTAGCAAGACGGAATAAAAATAATAAACTCAACTTTTTCGGAACAAGCTTTGTACATTTTCCGCATGCAGATGTTCGTACTTTTAAACGATTTTATGCTTCTCTGCATCGAAATTGTCTTTTACGAGTGAAATTCGCAGAAGCATATTGCTGCCATGCGACAGTACTCCATAACTACAGTTTCAGGCTTCCAAGTGTGGGAAAATCAATCCACCGCAGAGCCTTCAACCGAACCTATTTACTCGGTACTGGTGAAGTTCTTATTTATGCAGTTTTGCAAATAGTAACTATGAATGTAAGTGCAGATAGCAGATAGAGGTTTCAAAAGTGCGTCGTTGATCCTGGAAGTACATTACAAGCTGGACCAGCTTGCTTTCTGGAGAAGTTGCGAAAAATTGTTAACACTCATCTAATATTCATGAAAAAATAGTCATCCCTAACAACAACAACAAAATGTTCACTCTCAGTCAACCCCTTGAGCAGCTAAATATCTTATTCACTCATATTTGATCCATCGCCGAAGTTGGTCGTTGGTGCCGCTATGACAAGAACCCACACGCGTCTGCTCAACACTAGGTACATACTTCAAACGAAAGGTTCTCCTTGGAGCTCCTGTTTCCCATAGACGGATTTTCGTGTGCATGATATCCTTATCCGTAAGGCTTAGAATTCAGAAGGGAAAGGGTTTACCGTAGAAGGGGGTAACATTGATTAGCGAGGTAGTAAATTGATCAGTACTACTTTACTCGAAAAGTTTCAGGTTAACATTTTTCGCTGGAACATATTATATATAGCTTATAAATTAAAACAATCAAATCAAGGTTTGTGTCAAAATTATGTTAATTCATGCAAAAAATTTAATTTGAGCTTGCCAAAAATACAAACACGAGTGCTATATTTTTCCTCTATACGATGCCACTAAGTTTGCAATGTGATCCAAGGGAAATATGGGGCATTTTTTGAAAGCAGTTTAGCTAGCTGACGTACGAGGGGTCCACCAATTTGAGAGAACCAAAACGACCACCCTCTACTTTTTGGATATACTAGCGATCAGTGGCATAAAATGGAAATCCAAATGTTTTGCCGATGGCGACCTGGTTTCAGCGAGAATTTTTCATCAGCAATATAAAAAAATATTAGAACAGTTTTTAAACATGCTCAAACTTTCATAAGAAATGATAAAATATCGTCATAAACTTTGTGATAACTGTCACTTACCGTTATTTTATTATTAAAATTGCAGTATTTGCATTTTCAAATGGAATTTCAGAGAAATATTAAAAAAAAACATATCAATGTAACCCCAGATCACGGTATTCCTGAAGCTTATGTCGAATCCATTAGGGGCACCAAAAGACGCAGCACATACACGTGTAGACAGCCACCCACCGAACCACCCTTCTTCCCTAGGCTAGCCGTGTGCTCGGATCGCGTGTTCTGGAGAGCTACAAGCTCACATGTCACGTCATTATTGGAATTGGGGTTAAAGGGTGGCACTACTGTTGGCCGCCATGATGATGTGATGTGATACACGATTGGCGCTCTGTTGCTCCCCGCACTAGGTAAAAACATTTTTCTGCCTTCTTTGCACGAACTTCGGAAGGAAGTTGGGGAATAGCAACGCGCCTTGATCTAACTACTTCGTCGTGTGGCCTCTGCCTAATAGGAGAAGCTCAGGAACGAAAAGTGGTCGAAATGGGTGATGGAGCTCAAAATATTATGGTGCAGTTTGAGTGTCGCAGCTGTAATATAGTACTGAATAAAAATATGAGTGACACTTAAGACTAATTTATACCAAATTTTAACCACTGTATTTTTCTGTGATGTTTTCCTAGTGCAATTAGTCATTAATCCCTCTTAGTAACTATTCATGATTTTATCTATGAACTTTACTAGAATCCTTTCATTAGAAGAACAATCATCATAATTGAAAATGACCCAACGAATCGATCTATGATAACTTGCAAAGGTTTCATAGAAAACTATTCCAAGCAGTTCAGCACTGCTTCAGCAGGACTCTTTCCAGAGTTCCTTATGAATTAGACAAAAAAATTTCAATAAACCTTTACATTTAATAACACCTAGAATTTATCTATGAAGAAATTTGGTCAATCTGCCCAACATTTTATCAAAAATTACTTTAAGAACTTCGAAGAGTCTCTTTTAAATTCATCCAATAATAAACTTTCCTTTGAGGATTTCTTCTGAAAGATTTTATGAAGTGCACAATGGCTTATTTCAGAATTCCTCTTAGAGTTTTTTTAAATGCTCACAAAAATAACTGAATGGATTCAATTTAATAATCCACCCTGAGGTTTTACAGATTTAGCTCTAGGAATTTCTTCAGGAATTTTTAGAATTGATATTTAAAAAAAGAGAGAATCATTGAACCTTTACGAAATTATTCTAGGCGTTCTTTCTAAGATTCTCTCCTGCAATAACTTTAAAGCTTTCTCGATTTATGTAGGAATATCTCAACGATTCCTACTGGATTTATATTCTAAAAAATATTAGAGGATTTTCACTACTGACAAACCCAATCTCCTCAAGAAGTACCTTAACTGATGAAATCAAATTTCTTTGTGCTTTTGCATAGTAGCCATTTTCCCAAGGAATTCTTCAGAAAACACTCAAACAATAAATTATTAGATTAAAATAAATTTTGGTGTCTTCAAATAATTAACTAGATGTTCCTCTAAGGTCATTTTATAGAATGTATCTTGAGATTCCCCAAGGATTTTTGTACGATGACCAATTGTACGGATATTGTCCATGAACAACTTGCAGTGGTCTAAGATGATTTTCAGGAAACGACCAAATTTTTAAAGACGATTTACACCGTCTTCAGTCTAAGGCTGCACAGACTGAACGAACACTTACATTAGGCAATGGACAACACGAAACACCCAGTAGCCCAGTGATGAATTTTTCGTTTGACGAAAAGTTTTCACCGACTAGAGCGGGAATCGAACCCATAATACGCCTAAACGACTGACGCCACTAACCGCACGACCACGAAGCCCACAAGTTATTCGAAATTGAGTTTTGCATCTTTTTAGGGTGGCCTTCATTTTTTTGACTCAATCTTTTTTGTGTGGTGAAATTTGTGGCTGCGCTTTTTTTGCAAACTTGAAGGAAATGTTATTTTAAACAACTTTGTCGAAGACACTTTTGATCTATCTTTTCAATTGAGCTAAGTAAATTGATTCTAAAAGTTCTCACTTAGGGTGGACCCGAAAAATCAGTTATTTTGGTCTAACATTTCTGTTTTACGTGAATGTGGTTTTCAGAAGAGTTGCAAAGAAAGTAATGATACACATTTTCGCAGAACATCGCATGTTTTTAATTCTTGTTATAAGTTATAAGCAAATTTATCTGAAAAACTGTGAAATCTTTATATGCCCATAACATCATTTTCGTAAATTGAGAAAATTTATAAAAAAAACTCGGCATTTGTCTGTAGCTCACAAGATTTCACAAGATTATTGGCGTTCTGCCCTCAGCAAAGTTTTAGGTTTTAACTAGATCTACAACTTATATATAGACCACATACTGATCTCTAGCGAGAAAAAACCCAATGTACATTCGATTTTTATAATCTGCTGGTACAGAACTGTGAAAGTGGTGTAATAGTCTAACGTCATTGAAAATTATTGTTAGAATAAAAGTAAATTTATATTGCCACTACGTAAAGAAATTTTTTATTGAGTATTTGTAAAATATATTATAAGTTCTACATTTTTATTCATTTCACATTTTTTCACATTTTTGGAAAAGTTGTACATTTAGCTAAAACCTACAACTTGGCTAAAAGTAGCACGCTGTTAACCAAAAAATCTTGTAAGTTACTGGCGAATTTCGAGTTTTTAGGTGTATTTTTGAAGTAAATTTTCTTAATTTACAAAAATGACGTTCTCACAATTTTCGTAGCCAAAGTTTTCTATTGTATGGCCTTTCAAATGTGCTAAAATAAATAAAATATCAAACCAACTTCATGAGTTATGGGCATTGAAGATTTCATAGTTTTTCACTTAATAACTTCAAACTCACAAGAACTACAAACAATGGTCAGCAAAAATGAGTTTCATTACTTCCTCTGAAACTCTTCTGAAAACCACATTCACGTAGATCAGAAAACAAAAATGTTAGACCAAAATAACTGATTTTTTGGGTCCACCCTAAGTTAAAACTTTAAGAATCAATTTACCTAGCTCAAATGAAAAGTTAGATCAAATGTGTCTTCGACAAAGTTATTCAAAATAACACTTCTGAAGTTCTTCAAGCCACAAATTTCCTTCCTGCAATATTCTAGCCATAAATTTCACCAACCAAAAAAGTTTGAGTCAAAAAAATGAGGGCCACATTATTCAACTTTTTTTTTTCAAAGATGCTGTTGCGACTCTGGCAACCCCGCCGAAAACAGAACGAGCGAACGTCTGACGGAACGGGAGAACAAAAGTAGAAACGTCTAGTATAGATTGCCTACGAAAAGGGGCGATCCATTAATTACGTCAGCCAATTTTCAAGGTTTTTCGAAACCCCCCTCCCCCCCCCATGATAAGATGTTTTGTATGATAATAAAAAATTAATTGGATGGAGCGTAAGAATTCTGGAACCATTGCATCTTGAAAGACCACGAAATTGTAGCGTTTTGAAAAGTTGGTTTCGACACCTGGTACTGTATGTACCGACTCTTCTCCGCTGTTGACGAACACCTTAAAAACAGTGTCAAGAAAACAATCAACTTAAAACTTTTATAAACACATTTCAAGATGTTTGTAATGATTTCTCCAAGACGAAATCCACACCACTATTATAATCCTCGTGAATGACTTCCAACTCATACTGCTTATGATTTACCAATCCTAAAGCCATCGATTGTGATTCAATGATTTCATTATATTTCATCGAAATATCGTTTTCGACGCAATTTGTCACATAAACATCTTAATTTATTCGAAACGGTCTAGTGAACAAGCAACTGCAAAAAAAAGCCTGAAGCCCTAAAACAAAGTATACGCCAATCTGCTGATACTTGTCAACACCTAGCAGCCGCCGGGCATAAATTCGCAATATAGGGTGAAAGATAATAAATAGATATGACTCGGAAAAACAAGTCTATTCATGCGAAGATTTTGTATGAAATATTCATGCGAGCATATTATACCCATACATATTTTTATATGTGTGCTGTAACAACCGCCCGCCGTCTTCATCGTTTCATCGATTCGGCGCTTTTTACTTCCCGAGAAGATAACTCCGGGCCAATATTTCAGCCAAACGCGATTTTCTCCTTTGTCTAGGTGGATAATACAGCCGGCCGGGTTCGCTTTTAGTTTCGTTCTGCTGATTAAAGCAAGGTCGGGTCCACTTGATTCTAGGGTGATCAAAATTGCAAAATTTTTAGAGATATGAAAAGTGATAAAAAATGTAAGAGAAATAAATCTAATCGATCTTGGAATGTAACCCAACCTCTTGAAAATGTGACCAAGATTATACAACTTGGTTGCCCTAAGCGCTAAAAGGATGAAAAGGGAAACAAAAAGCCCCGGAGAGGATAAACTGGTACTCAGGAAAGTTACATCTTTCATTATTGATGTCTGGGGTGGTTCGGTAGACTCGACAAACGAGCATAAATAGAAAGCGCCGGTGTACGGAAGGTAGGTAAACAGCTGCGGGGACGGGGAGGCAAGCACCCTGACATCACCGGTGCGTGGCGTTTGCTGACGTGGGACCTTTTCCGTACTTCAACATTGAATGTTTGGCGTTATTTTGAGACGGAAGTTTTCCAATACTTTAGACGTCGAAATTTCATTGGACTAAAAGTTTCAGCCTGGAAGGAAATTTAAGGCAGATTATTGGTCACTACACGGTAAAAAGAAGCAAGGTATTATACTCCGAAAAATGACATTTGGCAGTGACGTCAATCCTATCGCAAACTCGTACGAGTGCAAAAGAAAGCAAGGCCTGCTCTCCTTTACTATCCTCAAGGCCTCATGCTTGACGATAGGAATGACGACAAATGTTTTGATGGAAAATCGTTGTTTACTCTTGGGAATAGCCTACTTTGTTGTGTATACCGTGGGTCACTATTTAAGGCGCAAGAGAGAATGGCACAAAAATCAGAACTGAAAAAGCAGTTTTCTCCTTTTAAAACAACAAATTGATGAAAATAAAAACACACAGCCTTTTTATTTGGTTAATAAAAGAGCTGTGTGTTTTTATTTTCTTCGATTTGTCTAATTAAAAAGAGAAAACTGCTTTTTCATATTTGACTTTTGCACCATTTTTACTTGGGCCTTAAGATCTGAGTCTGTTCATAATCCAAGTAAGCAAATTTTTGGTCATTTTATACAACTACCCTTCTCACAACTAGTTGACATAAAATCATATAACAATTTGTGTTTTAGTGGTTTAGAAACAGGATAAGATCGAGTTCTAGGTTTCGATTGTCTGTCGGGATTTGTTGCTCAGATTTATGCGGTCTCAGTTATTGAAATGTTAGATTCAGTTGAGGCCAGGTTGAAGCAAGGGTCTACTCACTTGTTCCCGAGAGAAATTATCTAGTTATGATATGTTTCATAATAAAAAATAAGAATATTATGAAATTTACTACTGTTTGACAGTTCGTTTTTCAAAGATTTAAAACATTTGTGTTTTTTAGTATTGTTTGATCCTTCGACCTGGTTGCTTGCTCCTGCGGGGGCGAGTGACGGGGGCAGGATCAAACATATCGCGCGTCGTTCGCGAACCACGGTGGAATAGTATCACGGATCGCGTTAGTAGTGTTTCATCCTTTGATCTTGTCGCTTGCTCCTGTGGGGCGAGCGACGAACACTTGTTCGGCGTTCAATGCTTTTATCGAGTAATATCGCGAATCCGGTTAGGCGCATTAATTTCAAATTATATATATATCGTTTACCAAAACGAATCCTTTACCCAAACCTTTCCCATATCCAAACTCCCAGTGTCTACTTGTGGAAGTGCAGAGGACTCCTCGGCTTCCGTAAAGCAAGTAACACGTCAACATTTCCCTCCCATCCCTAAATTGACCTGCTTTCGGACGCAGCCGGCGCCATTATTGTTTGTTATAATAATGAGAGCACCAGTACTTACACATTGAGGATGCTACTGATCCCGAGTAGTGTCTGTTGGTTCCCTGTGTAAGTACAGCTGTTCTTGCAATAACGGAGTAGCATCTGCGGGCGGTCAATCATGCTCATGCTCATGCTCATTAAAAACATTTGTGTTATAATTCTCATTGAAAAATAAATTACTTAAATTATTAAAAATACATCTTTAAGAGCTTTCTCTTCTTCTCCCTTTCTTACGCAACCAATCACTTCGCACTATAAAAGCAGACCGATTCCTGCTGCTTCGTTCATTCTTCTTTTTGCCGTCGGACTGTAAACACAGTCGAACGAGTCATTTTCATTTTGCGTTGGAAACCGCGTCTCATTTCTATTTGAAAAATTGAAAGCGGAGGACGCAAGGCTCATTTAGAGCATTGTAAAGAACATCATCTCGCCGCTCGGAGAAGTATCCCACCAATGTTTTTAGCAATCACGGTAGTCGACACGTTTTCGCTGATATTCAGCAGCGCTTACTTTGAACATTCACAAACGAGCGATCAAACGAATGTCGGAAAGCAAAATGTCAATTGAATGCCTCTGACCACGATAGTTTCGTTAGGAAACGTTACGGTTTTGTTTGTTTGTGTCATTTTTTGTAATAAGCGCTACTTTCACTGTATGTGTGTCACATTCGACATAACTAGCAAAAACAAATCAAGAGACGAACCAGCCAAGGGCTGAAAGTCTTGTTAATAAAGAAAATTCAATTCATTCAAAAACAAATCGGATCATAACATGAATAGTATCATTATATGATCCAATTTGTCTGAATTCTATGCAAAACTTATGTTTTTGCAAATGTTATCGTGTCAGACAATTTTCAATTGACAGTTTTTTTTTGTTTTTCCTTGATGTTCATTCTACCGCTCGTGCTGTATGTGAGAGGTGACGGCAGCGGATGAATGCAGCAAGGTAAAATGACTGCTGACCATGGCAACGAAACGAACGTCGCGCAAAGTGAATGGATCATTGAAGGTAGTTTTTGCGAGTGCTCACCGCATCAAAACAAAGGCGCCACTGTATATGGGATTTAACATTGTGACAGCATTGCTGTTCTGTCAAACACACAAGATTACGGTGGCGCTATCTATGCTTTCCATAGCGGCCGTTTTGGTTATTTTAATGATCCATTGGGCGAGGAACTGTCAACCTGTGCGCCGTCAAATCAACTGGTGTATCATCCTGCCTAATAATCTGCAGCAACTTGTTAATGTCCATCTTGACAGCCGCATATCTAACAGAACAATCGGCCCTTTTTAGGAAAAAAAATGTGTACAAAAGAGTTAATGGTGTAATATTTTCTAATTTGTTTACCACATACTTGCTTTTTTATTTTATTTCATCTCGCAGCATCAAACAATATCTGAGTTATGTTTCCGAGGACGCTACTGCAGTGCCGTTGGGATGCAATAACAGCACAATGTACATCCCTTGCCAAGACATCACTTTCATATACCCTATCTCCCAGATCAGAAAACGGAGGATTAAAAAGGAGGAGCATCATCTGCTATTCTAAGGGTATAGAGCATTCCTCCTACGTTGAATACCGTTTCATTCTATTTTCAAATTCGAGCTGGTAGGAGCTCCTAGTGAGAGGCTGAGCATCGGTACAGTCAAGAAGCAAACCCGTAAGGCACCCATATCCAAAGTCTCCTGATCTGCTGATCCGAGAAGCTGCCAATCCAGCGTCTGGTTTGACAAATCAGAAAATCTTGCATACGTTTACATACGGCAATCAACTAATAAAATCCAAATAGTGATATCTACCGATGACATAATCAAAGCTGACATCGATCCTTTTCAGGGTCAATGTTTCGTATATTGTTTATCATGTCATTCACAACAACCAGTGAATGAATATTCTTGAAGATCGCCAGCCCACAATAGATACGATACTGTTCAATATTCTTTTATTGAATAAATTTGTAAACGTACCTATAAACGCATACCGTTTTGACTCATATTCCGAACACTTAAGGCCATCAGTGGCTTTAAATGCATCTGACAGGCATAAATTAGCTGATATTTGTGAAAATTTGAATTTTTTCACAAAGTCTAACAGTTTAAATGAACAACTTCTTCAGCGAACCTTACAGCTGGTTCGCTGAAGAAGTTGTTCATTTCAACTGGTTTACTATTGTTTTTACGAAAAAGTATGGAACAACATTTTGATTCAAATGCCGAACACTTTGTGCATTCTGCCTCATAATCCGAACACCTTGATTAAAATTCTAAACAGCACGAATAAATCATATTCAAACGAAAAAAAAAATCGCAAATAAATTCATCTGAGCTAGTTTTACAGGTCTCGAGCTAGAAAATCATCACTATTCCCGAGGAAGAAAATAGAAAGACGTTAAAATTGAATTGCAATTGACTGCCATTTCCTGGTAATTTCATGACATATTTCAGCGAAACATTTCAACAAAATCGCTAAAACTGAGTGTTCGGAATATGAGTCTGTTCGGAATTTGAGACAAAACGGTACTATAATAATACTTACAAACATTCTAGCAATGATCGAGCGGAAAGGATGGTTCTTGTGGCAATATATTGCTGTGTGCGTTTGAAATGCAAATATCAAATGCGGGAACACCAAACGCGGTAAGATTTTTCACAAAAAAGGCGAAGTCAAAGATGGCTTTTCTTTGCTAGGTTGGCGGTGATATGAATCACGGTTGCTAGGTGTCCTTTGATTAGTTTGTGTTACCGCATTTGGACAAGATTTGCACGTCAAACGCAAACAGCAATATGATCCAAAAAAGTTGCTACTCGACCCGGACGTTAGGAAAATGGACATTGACTTATTGACTAACTTCTTTTTTGTTTATTTGTCGTTATATTTGTTTGAGTGAGAACCAAATACCTTCAGATATCATTACCCTCTCTTGAGAGATTTTTGAAATTTTACCACCGATTACGGTCACGTCTCTAGTTTTCATATGTGATAAAAAAATATGATATTGGCCACATGGTTCCGGAGTTATTTCGGGGTGCAGGGGGGTATGATTTTTTCCAGATGATGGTCCACTTACAAAATGCTTAGAAACGTTAATTTCGACATGTCATTCTTCATGATTTATTGAAACGAGCTCACTGTAAACCATTAAGGACATTTCTGATTATGGCCGTATTTCAGAAGTCTTCTGGACACTTGGTTCCTCTAGGGAAGTGGCCATATATGGAGCGGTTATGAAACAAGGCTTGCGACACATCAATCGACAAGATTTCACCAATAAAGTACCGTTACGACCCATACTCCGAACACTTAAGGCCAAGAGTGACTCTAAATGTTTGTGATAGGCATAAATTAGCAGATATTTGTGAAAATGTTAATTTCTTCACAAGGTAAAAATGTTTATTTAAACCAGTGCTTCCCAAACTTTTTCAACTTTCGCCCCCTTAAGGCCAACATTTATCTGGAATCGCCCCCCTGATGTCACTTCAATATTTCATTTGAATAAGTGCTTTACGTCAAAAAAATATCTTTGGCTCGCATGTCCACAGAATCATGCACTACTGGATTGCAATTTCAACAATATTTTGAGTACTTTACAGGCTACTAATTCAGTTCCGATACAAGTTCGACCCAGTTTGAACTATTTGAATCTAATATAGGCGCCAAATTGTGACGTAGTTGGGGGATGATTTGTTAACTGTGATTTCTAAAATAACTGCAATAATTTTCAGAAATTGTGAATAATAAATGTTAGACGTTTTTGGAAACCTTTTTTTTTCAATCAATCCAAAAACACTGAACAAATATGTGAAAATCCAGAATGTTTTTCAACTCATATTTGAATGCAATATATAACACCAAGACAAAAATGTCTCTACAATGACTTGTACCAAAAGAAATTATAAAAATGAGTGTAACTGAAACTTCAAAATAGTTACCGTAGATTTTTTTCTGTAAAAAAGCTGGATATCAATGAAAGAAATATCAGCCACCTAACCTGAAAGTTCCCACATAAAAGAAATACTTATATGACATATTGGGAATTTATAAAAACTTCTCTGAAAATTCTCAGATACATGCTTTGTACATCCAAAATAAGGACTGTTCATTTTATAAAGTGGACACTTTGTTTATGCTATATCTTTTTTATTTATTGATAAAATCGTAATCGGTTTTCTGTGTATCGTTGACCTATTATTCTAAAATGCTATGAAAATATAAAATCTTTGAAAATGCTTTTGGTTGAAGAGCTAAAAAGTTTTTCCAAAAACTCTTAAAAAAAGCTGTCCGTCAAAGTTTAACATTATTTTTCGCAAAACAAAAATCCTTATTTTTATGAACAAATTGTATGTTTGTATCCTTTACTATTCTACTAAAGGTAAAGCTTTAAAAATATCAATTATATTCTACTATTCTATGACATTAGGTAACTTTAGTGATTTACCCATTTATGGCCAAATTTGCTGATACATCATCCTTTCACTCCCAGCAAAAGAGAAAAGTAAAAAGCGTGTTCAAAACTAGTTTGGATTACTAAAGAAACTATATTAGTATAAACGAAAGCTAAATCGTGAGATTAAACTACAGTCTTAAGTATAAATTTTACTGTTTATGGTAGTTTTACTAAAAAGTCTCATACTTTTAAAATCATGTACGCATATTTATCGATCTACAGCAAATTGTAAACAGTTTTCTCCGAATTTTTCAATTGGTAATCTCAGAATAACATATTATGAAAATAATATGTGGAAAATAAAATCGATTTTATTACAGCAGTGTTGCCAATTTTGATGATTGTCAATGTACTTTGATAGGTCTTCTAAGAATAAAACAATTGTGTTTCTGTTGTGCTTTGAATGTAACGTGGGGACTTACTAAGTAACTCTATGAAGGCGTAAGTTATTTTTCATATTAAAACTATATTAGGACTTCCGTCAGGACGTACTTTTACACAAAAAATTCTACTCATATCAATTCCCATCAAATTAAAAAAAAAATTCTTTCAAAATATACGGGAAAATCGATTTTATTATACCTGTAAAATTGTTGCTCCAAAAATAACTTGATTTTTTCCATCAGGCTTCTGATTGATGATGCTTTCGAAGAACAAGCCTTTTTTGAAAATAGAAAATATAAATTATCGAATTTTCCAGCAAATTTCTTACAATCATTGATTTTGATAACCTCAAAAAATCGACCGATCTAATCGTTGTTCCATATTCGTGTGAAATTTAATTATTTAGGAGAATTTTTATTATCACAACATTGTACAATACTAGTCGAACGATGTGCAAAAAACCGATTGAAATTTCATTGATTAATAAGAAAGATACAGCATGCACAAGGTGTCCACTTTATAAAATGAACAGTCCTTATGTTGTGCTTTAAATGTTATCTGTGACTGTTATCTGTGACCTTGTTAAATTTTCAAATACCGACCATTCTTAAAACTATTTATTAAAAATCCTGAATGCATAACATGTGTTTTACAATTATCAAGTGTGGTCTATTATAATTTTAAAATGTCCTTGATTGGAGATATATCGATCCAAGGTTAAATATTCCAGGAATTAGTTAAGTTTGGAATTGATTAACCTTCAGATGTGTGTCCTAATAGGGTTATGAGTAATTATTATCAAATTCTCCCGTGTTAGCCTTTTCGCCCCCTTTCTGGATTTTTCGCCCCCCAAATTCTGTTTTACAAATTTTCGCCCCCTTGAGCCTGAAAATCGCCCCCAGGGGGGCGAATTCACCCACTTTGGGAATCACTTATTTAAACCTTTACTTAAAAATATGAAACAACATTTTGATTCTAATGCCAAACCCTGTGTCCATTGTCTCATATTCCGAACTTCTTGATCAAATTCAAAACAGCACGAATAAATCGTATTCAAATTAATAATTTCGCAAAAAAAATATCTGATTTAGTTTTACTGACCATGAACTAGAGAATCATCACCACCCCCCCTGTGCGACCCATCAATTTTCTTCGAGAATTGACGATTCAAGTATGCTGAAGACTATTTGAATGGTTTTTTGTCCTAATGACCACAATATGGAAGTTGTCCGGGCACCTGCTTCCTTGGGGATTGTGTTCATAAATATATAAGTTATGGAATAGGACTTGCGGCGTATCAGTGGTCAAGAAGTCAGGAATCAAGTATGTTGAAGACTATTTCAAGCATTTTTTATTATATTGACCACCTCCTAAGGGTTTTGACATTCTTCCCGTTTTTAATTTGTTCGTCATGTAATTTGTTAACCGTGAGCGGAAATAGGAACACTTGAATAAAGTAACAAATGCAATTAAATATATTTTTATGAAAGATTTTTCTTTTGATTCTTTTTATTTTGCCGTTGATTACCTATACTTTGAGCTACATCGTGGCATAAAATAGTACTGATCGTCGCAATAGTTATTTTATAATAAACATTTGAATACTTAACATTTCTTAAATGAGCGGAATTTGGTGCACTGGTGGTATCTATATTTCGTTTGATTTTGCTGATTTTACGCTCAGACAACAGACTGTAAAACTTCCCATCATTTGACATCAGCAAGTGCTGTGACCCAAAAATTGATGAACCATCTCACCACTCCGGTGGTTCATTCCCATTGCTTTTTCGGGGTCGATGTTCAATTTCCTCTCCCTATAATAACAATAATCATACTAATGAAATTAATGGCTGACATTGACATTCATTGTCGGTGTCAGCCGGACTGATAGTCAAACATTTACAGGGCAGATGAGGACAGAGCGGAAAATCGCCTAAAGTAATTATACTCATTCTGATGGTGATTCCACGCTTATCCCATCGAAAGAGCTGAAGTCAGGTCAATTGGGCACTCTTTGTTCACGTTCAATATATATGATAAAACCGACCGATAAAAATTTATATGTTTTATCTCCGTCATCCAAAGCACTCCATTTGGGTCTATAAAATTGAGGCCACTTGCATGGTATTTGGACCGAGGCGTAACAACCGTGACCTTCGTCGAGTTCAAAAGTCCATTTAGCTGAATCAATAAATAAACATCAATTTCCCCCCTTTTATTTCCCTCAACCCAACCCAACACTCGCTGCTGAAACACATAGAAGTAAAATTGATTTCCACTTACCTCGATACACAATGCCCGGAACAATTCCATTAGCGGTGTCAAACACGTCATGAACAACGTGAACCTGCAGGTGCGTCCCGCCGTCAACATCCTTGTCCTTGTCAACCCGTACAATCTTATCGTCTGGCTTCAGATAATCCTCGCCATTCCTCGGGCAAGGTCCCACCCCTGCTGGTGGATGGCCCTCCTCTGTCGCCCTTTCCTCGCCCCCCTCGGGTTCACTGAGTTGGTTCTCGCTTTGGAGCTGTTCTCCAATGCCCAACGCTTCACTTTCCCCGGCTTCAGCAAGCAGTACGCTACTGCTGGACGATTCACTGCTGACGTCACCTACGAACTGTTCCAAATCATCCCCGCGGACTGTGTCCTCTTCCGGCGGTGAATCCAGAACGTCGTTCGACGTCAACGGTGAACGGCTCTCGCCATCGACGGTGTCATCTTTGGTCACGATGTAGGTCGGCGTTTCTCCCGGCAGAGGTTCTCCGTGGTCGGCGTTCGACAGCTGCATGACTCCGGGTGGTCCCGGGGATCGTCCCGGGGCAGGGTCACCCCCACCGTTGGCCGCATTCTGGCCTCCGGCAAAGGCAGCAGCGCCCAGCACTGTGCAGCCGATTATGAACAGAATCACCGTTTGCTTCATTTTTTGTATGACAGGCCACGGCCACTCACCGTCTCACTGGACAGTAATGCTGAGTGGGATTATTTTTCTACTTTTGCTTTACTTCTAGCTTTTTTACACACGAAGCACTCACACGAACGCGCGTGCACTCAAATTGGATTAGAATCGGTTTCTTGTCACATTTCTTCTGGTTCCGCGGTTACAGCCGCGAGAAGTTTCTACAATGGAAGGATCGGAGATGGGAGAAATTGAATTAGTGCATTATATTCGTCATTGGATAGCAGGAAATTAAACCGGAAATCGGTTAGAAATTAAATTTAATGTTTGCCTCACTTGAATTGCAGAATGCCAAAACCATAAGGCACCCAAAACTGAATGATATGAACATTATGTACTATTATGTCTAGAAGAATATGATGCCAACCACTTTTAATCCGTACCAAGTTCTGGGGAAGTATATTTTTGTTTAGTTTGTGTCCAGATTATTCAAAATACCACAGGTAGTCGAAGTGGTAAACGCGTAGCTATTCAGCAAGACCAAGCAGAGGATTGTGAGTTCAAATCCCACTAATCGAGAATCTTATCGTAGAGGAAATTTTCGCGACTTCCTAGGACATAGAGTATCTTCGTACTTTTGCCCCGCAATATAGGGTGTCCCACAAAGTATGGGCACGACTTCACCATACTGCCATTTCAAGACTAATGAAGATAAACATCTGTTTATTACACATTTGATAACTGTACGCAACAATAGTAGATTGCGATTTTTTAATGAATGATTTAATTGTAGTTGTGTTGATTACGTAACACTTCTTTGAAGCATCTCTTATAAGTCTTGCACAAATCGCGTTATTTTTGAGCGACTTTGTTTTACAAAATTTGTTCTATGTCTGAAAGTGCGTATAGTGAAAATCTAAAAAAAAAATATTTATCAGTGGCGATGTGATAATGGAGCGGACTATTGGACTATCACTTATTCAAATTGAAATTTTAAACTTAAGCAAGTGAAATTTGAATTGGAACTAAAATCCGATTTCATTTATGGTCGATTTGAAAATGGTCAACAAACAAATTCTTGTATTTACCTAAAACATGAACAAATCGAAAACTAATGTTGCCTGTTCCAAAGAATAGGGATTAATCTTTCGTAAATCTGAAATTTATTATTTTTATTACTATTAAAAATACCTGAAGAGTTATAACTTCGTGATGCTGTCTTATGTGGCAATAAATATACAAGATTTTTCGAATTTTACCATTTTTTTTAAGTGTTCTCTAAACAAAGCCAAATGAAATTTCAAACAAAAATTTATGTAAAACATCCTTGATACAATGTACTTGAATTCACCACGACGAAAGATTTGGATAAAAACATATTTAAATAGTTATTTTTTAACAAGAACAAAATGTAGGGTCTGTGCTGACCATTCTTATGATTTTCTAAAATCAAATTTTTTAATGTAAACGATTATTATATCAAACAAATTTATCACAGATGCTGGTTGAAATGACCAATAGAAAAATACAAAAATGTAAAAATATTTGATTGTTTGGAAAAGTACTATGATTTTCTTTATCAAAGTCGTGCCCATACTTTCTGGGACACCCTATATACGAATGGAAAAAATGGTCAATTGACAAAGAAAGCTCTCGATTAAAAAAAAAACGATCAACTTATAGGACATAAACTTCGTAGCTGCTACTCCATGATCAATCAGGATAATGATATAGCACAAAAAACCCACTCCGATGAAGCTTGGGTTCTTGATTTTTACTGTCTTCAATGTACAATCACATTACCTTTATACAGTACTGACCCGATTTTACCAGCCCCAGATTTTGTCAGCTATTTGACCCGATTTTGTCAGCCTATTTTAAGTATATCAAAAAAAATGTCTTCGTCATGTTTTATTACGTTTTCATTAAAACCGATGATAATGTTCGACGCATGGGCGTAGCCAGTGGATGCAATGGCAATGCCTCCTTCCCTCTGTACGATAAAATAATTTTACTTTTAGTATCAGTAAATCGTACTTCGTAACTAAACAACCTAACAATTATTGGATAAAATTGAAAAACACAGTCGAGATCACGAAAAATAAACTAGGTGAATTCCTCCAAGAAATTCTCTTAATACTTTAAAAATTATTCTATGGAATCTTGATGAAACTTTTTTCTCAAAAATATTCATGTAATATTTTTATAAATTGTTCCAGAAACATACTAGGTACATTAAAGAGATTTTTCAAAGTAATCGTACAAGATAAAATTTCTTCATGCGTTCCCTCTTAAACTCGTCTAAAAACTACACCCGGAATTCCCATAAAGTAATTTAAATTTTTAAGGAATAATTTCATCTACTTTAATTTCTTGTTACAATCTTACGAGCTTTTCTTCAGTAATATTTATCTCGAAATAATTCTTTAAAATTTGATCTTAATGTTTCAATGGGATACTGTTTTGAATAACTCCATAAGCTCTTGATAGGATTTCTTCAAAATTACATTTCGTTCAAACTTGCTTATAATATTCTCAATAGAGTTTGGCCTAGGATATATTTTTTTTTAATAGTTTTCAAATTCCTCTCAAAACTGTCTTAGCAATTCCTTTGATTTCACTTCTGAAATTTTGGCAAAATTGCTAGGATTATTGAAGGACTCTTACGACGAATTCCATCCAGAATGAGTCGAAAAAAATCAAAATCGTGCTCGATAGTCTTCGATTTTGATTAAACTTTGCACCTGTTTTTGGTATGGTAGAATAAGTGTTTTCCATAGAAAAATTGACCATTTTGACTCAAGCGTAACTTTTGAAAATGGCCTATAATTTTTTGCATGCAACTTATTTGAAAAATTCTAACTTTCGAAACTGTTGACCTTAGAGAAAAATGATCTATGAAGAAGTTGTAGTAAACCGTTTGGACTATTAGAAAAAAATATATACTGAAAAAATATTTTATTTATTTTCATAAAAAAATCTAAAATAAAACTTAAATTTTAAATTACACAAAAACCCAATTTTTAATATTTTTTAAACTTACGCCATAGAATCTTGATAGTGAACAGATGTTTGGGATGGAGAAATTTTTAATAAAAAAGTTTTTCTAAGAATAACTTTTGGTCGATTTTCAAAATTTTGATTTTTTGTCAAAATACGTTCTGATGATACAGTAAGCATCTTGAAACGATTCTAAGTCATAATGATAACATGAATAATTTCGCTAGAAGTAGCCATTTTCGAATTATATCGAGTTTAATGCAGAAAATATTATTTAAATAATCAAATATGCCATTTTCATTAGTTATTCCTGATTTTCCATCAAAGAAAATAATTAAGTGGAAAGAAATATGGTCTTTACTCTCCAAAACGTGTTATGTTTAATGGGGAAACGCGAATAACTTATGAAAATGGCCTATTTTAATATTTAATTAATATTTTTTGCATTAAACTCGATATATTTCGAAAATGGCTTCTAGAAAATTCATTAATATAATCATTATGACTTAGAATTGTTTCAAGATGCTTACTGTATCATCAGCTCCTATTTAAACGACCGTCAGCAAATAGTAAAATTCAATGGGAAAAGATCAAATCCAATACATGTTACATCTGGAGTACCTCAAGGCTCACACTTAGGCCCTCTTCTTTTTATTTTATATGTTAATGACGTTTCTTATATTCTAAACAAACTGAGGGTCCTTATATATGCTGACGACATGAAGCTATTTTTAGAAATAAAGAATGATGACGATCATAATGTTTTTAAGAATGAGATACAAATTTTCTACACGTGGTGCTGCAAAAGTTTATTGTAATTGAATATAAAAAAATGTAACCTCATAAGTTATAGCAAAAAACGAACCACACCAAACATGTCTATTGTTTTAGGAAACGAACATGTAAAAAATTGTGATGAAATAAGAGACTTAGGAGTTATCTTAGACTCAAAACTATCATTTGTAGATCACTATAATGCAATAATTCATAGAGCAGGAAATATGCTCAATTTCATAAAACGATTTGGCCAACACTTTCGTGATCCTTACACATTGAAAATACTTTATGTTGCATATGTAAGATCAATATTAGAATATTGTAGTATTGTTTGGTCACCTTACACAAAAAAACACGAAGAACGTATAGAATCGATACAAAAGCAGTTTTTATTATACGCACTACGTAATTTAGGCTGGTCAGTACTTCCTCTACCATCATATGAATCACGATGCATGCTTATCAATATGAAATCACTGAAAGTGCGTCGTGATTATGCTATGGTTTCTTTTGTTAACGATATTGTTTCACAGCGCATTGATTCTGCTGATATACTTTCAAAACTGAATTTTTATACTCCAACTCGTCACTTACGCAATCGTTACTTGTTCACAGTAGGTCATCATCGCACGAACTACGCTAAATTTAGTCCGTTGAATCAGATGATGACTATATATAATCAGCATTGTGAAATGATTGATGTTAACATGTCTCGAACAAAACTGAAAAAATACTTTTTTGATATACAAAACAATAGTAACTGAGGAATGTATTATGAATCGAGTATACTCAACAAATTTATAATATATAAACACATAGATATTAAGAACACAATGTAATTTAGAATGGTCTACAAAATGCTTGACGTCAAATAAATAAATAAATAAATAAATAAATAGAACGTATTTATTTTGACAAAGAATCAAAATTTTGAAGATCGATCAAATGTTGTTCATAGAAAAACTTTTTTATTAAAAATTTCTCCATCATGGAAATTTGTCCTATACATCTTTTTAGTATCAAGAATCTATGGTGAAAATTAAAAAAATGTTAAAAATGGGGTTTTTGTGTAATTTAAAATTTAAGTTTTATTTTTGATTTTTCTATAACAATAAATAAAATATTTTTTCAGTGTATATTTTTGTTTATAGTCCAAACGGTTCACTACAACTTTTTCATAGAACATTTTTCTCCGAAATCAACAGTTTCCGAGTTAGATTTTTTCAAATAAGTTGCATGCAAAAATTTGTAGGCCATTTTCAGAAGTTACACTTGAGTTGAAATGATCAATTTTTCTATGGAAAACACTTATTCTACCATACCAAAAACATGTGCAAAATTTAATCCAAATCAAAAATGGTCGAGTCCTGTGACTGACCGATTTGACATGGAATCCGTCTTACAGGAATCATCTCACGAGATTTTTCAATAATTCGACCAACAATTAAGATTTGATGCATTTAATCATCCCATATGCATATTAACCCTCTAATACCCAAATTTTTATTTTCGATTTAAATATTATTTTTCGTTATCTAAAATCGTTCTAAACACGTTCTGGGCAATTATTTTTTTTTATTCGTGAATTTTTGAATTTTGGTTTTTGATTTTTATAATTTTTATTTTTGAACATCCCTAGCTTTTTTAATTTTTTCTTGAAGCCTCTTCTGGTTGTTGATTTTTGGCAATAACAAAAATTTAAATTTTTGCGGTACTTTTAAAAATATTAAATTTTCAATTTTTTTTCGGAGCGTATTTTATTTTCCGTGAACTAACGGAAAAACAGGTTTGAAATTATTTTGATACCACCAGGCTCTTCTTTTGTGACAGGTCGATCGTAGAAAAATATAAAAGGTATGATTTTTTATATTACACGTTAAATTAACCCCGGGCATTTATAGGTTATATAAGAATACAATTTTTCAAACAATTTTCAAAAATACAAAAAAGTTTCAAAAGTCACAAAAAACTTTTCTTACATGCGTGTTATGAGTCAAGGTTTAAGCCAAAAATAAAATGATTTTGATTTCCGAGCTACAAAAAAATACACAAAATTCCAAAGTGTACCCCATCTAAAGGCGGGGTTGGGTATTAGAGGGTTAATAATTTCAGATATTTATTGACGACTTCATCGAATGTCATTTATGAATACCTCTAAAAACATACAAAAACGGACAATAAAGAAAATTTCTAAAAATATTACATTTGTGTTTGCATACCATAAGATGCTTTTACAACAATTCCAGGTCAAATTTTTAATGAAATAAAATGTAAAAATGAAATGTAAAATTTCTGAAGTAATTCTATAAAAATCTTTAAAGCACTTGTGGATGAATTTCAAAATATTTTTTTAGGATAATTCATATAGCAATCTCCAGTTGAAATATTCCATGAATTATACTCAAAGGAATTCCAAGAAGACGTTTACAGATGCCATTTTGAAGGAATTTCTAGAAAAAAACCTAAAGGAACTTTCAGTTGATTTTTCAGGAATTTCGGCGTCTCAAGAAAAATTCCTAGATAATTCAATGGTCATGTAGAACTAAGATTTAGATTGATTCCGGTTACCTCAATGACCAGAGAAAATTGCCGATCCAAGGGTTCACTACGAATCGAATCTTCAGAATTTTTCCGATAAGTAATTCTCCAGTACGTTAAATGGACCCTCAATGACTCAAGACGCGTTTAGGACTTTTCTTTACTTACATGAGCATGAGCATGAGCATGAGCATAGATGACCGTACAATTCGTAGTTGCTACTCCGTGATTGACCAGAACAATCGAAATTGCACAGGGAATTAATTAATGGAGCTTGGGATTAGCTTACCATTCTTTAATGTGCACAAATCGAGAGCTCAAATTTTAAAAGTCAATAACGTCGCCGGCCACGTCCTTACGATCATCGGGGAAGGGATGGACTGTTAGTTAGACAACTGTTGTTACTAGAGACCGAGTTCACCTCTGCATCTCCACAGTTGTCATGGTTAGGATATTGGGTTAGATGATACGGTAAAGATCTGGGAGTCACCAATGCACAATGGTCCGAAGGCACCCAAAACCTCAAAAATCAAAGTTGTTTTATCCGAACAGTTATATTTTTCCCGTCTTCCTTAACACTTCCGTGGTTGAAATCCAAAGTTTGAAGCAGATTCATTGGGTTTTGAATTTTATACAGCTCCTTGAGTGGACTGTGGACATCATTTTTCAAGGAAATGAATATTTGCAATCCATCTTTCACAAGCTATTTATGAATTTAGAAAGAGCTCAAGCCGCAATGGTATCTTCAGAGAAGTTGTTTGTGTATACATAAAGTACACCTGAGTTGAATAAAAAATCTCATAAAATTCATACAAAGTGAATTAAAGTTAAAATTGTTCAAAAACCATATTATATTTTAGAAAAGTACCCTAAGACATTAGTAGCCCGCGAATGTTCGCGATGAGAATAAGTTCATTCGAAAGCTAAAAACAAGAGCTTTCAAGTAGGGTACAAATTATTTTGCGAAAACTTGCGATAGACCACTTTCAACGCGTTTGAAGGTGTACGGAGTGCAATTCTAATTAAATAAAAATAATCCTGTGATACGCTAGTACGTGCATTGCAATCACAGTAGCCATGAATTGCATACCGAGAAGAAACGAAAAACTCGCTGCTATCTTCTTCTTCTTGTTTCTGCCCTTACGTCCCAACTGGGACAAAGCCTGTTTCTAAGCAGGCAGGTGTTCTTATGAGCGACTTTCTTCGCCGATTGACCATTTTTGCATGTGTATATCGTGTGGCAGGTACGATGATACTTTATGCTCTGGCAAGTCGAGAAAATTTACTTACCAAAAGACCTTCGACTGGTGGGATTCGAACCCATGATTCTCAGGTTGGTCTAGCTGAATAGCTGCGCGTTTACCTCTAGGACTCTGGGACCCTACGTATACAATATTTTGGTATTATACCTTAATTAAATATTGTCCACACCTGTATTTGATATTATTAGGGTATTGGAATACTTTTAATTCAAATTTGATAGTGACAGTTCAATCAAACACAAATGTGGGCTTCGTAGCCGTGCGGTTAGTGTCACCAGGCATTTAGCCACATCGTGCTAAGGAGTATGGGTTCGATTCCCGCCAGGCCGGAAAGCTTTTCGTGAGGAATGTTCTCCGACTGTACCATTGGGCGTTGCATGCTAGTCCGTTGTCTAGTGTGGTGCTTCCTTCAAAGGGCAAAATGCCCACTGGAAGCATTAATGTGTCGGTGTCTTGTAGAAAAACATTATCTCGGTTATTTAAAAGGTTGAACGAAACTATTTCCTTTGACATGCAGTCTCCAGATAAAATGTAACAAATTGGAAAAATCATTCCCTACGTGGACTTGCTTTTTCTTTTAAAACAAGTATGATAACAGACTGAAGCTATGGACATGACAATCATACTGAAACTGATTAAACGGATGATACAGTCGACTCTCCACAACTCGATGTTATATAACTCAATATACTCTATAAGTCGATGAATTTTTCGGTCCCTTCAAATTTCCATTCATCGTGCTCTCCATAAGTCGATATTTCTATAACCCGATATCTCCACTAGTCGATGTCACGTGAGAGGGAAATTTCTCTCCATAACTCGATATCTATTTTAATTTTTTTTTTATTTGGGGAAACGTGGTCTAATTCTTGCTTGGAGATGATAAAATACTTGCAAGTTGTAATACAAGTTGAAAAACATAAAAATAAAAAAAAAACATTGTCAGTCAAAATAATGCGATTTTTTGAGCATTTCGAAAAAAAAGTTTTCATATAATAGTTTGTAGAGTACAATCAACAAAATAATATTACTTTCTTACAAAGGTGATCATTTATGTATCAGAAATACAGAAATTTGTTCCTTCGATTTTGTGATTTTTTGTTTCGGTACATTCGATAATTCTATAAGTCGATGGTCCCTTGAATATCGAGTTATGGAGAGTCAACTATACTTGCATCAAGGCAGGGTTGGATCTGAGATATTCATGGACAAATGGGGTTTTTTTTTATTTCCGTACAAAGTGGGCCGAAGGGTCTCAGATTTTCATGAAACTTTTTCCACAGGCAGGGCTCATCAATATATGAATAAAAAAAATATGAGAAAAATTCAGGGTCGCTTATTTGCCCGGAAAACTCAGTTGGATTTTTTTTGTTTTCCTCTGACACTACTTACTTTGAAAAATCATAACTCAAGAACGAAGCACCGTAGAAACAAAATTTTTTTATGAAAATGAAAGCAAATTTTCTCAGAAATAAAAAAAAAATATTAACTGGAAAAAGTTTTCCACAAAATTTTTCACCGTTGAGAAAATTCGTAAAGAAAAGCCGAAAAAACTATGCTCCAACTCGTGGAAAATTTTCAAACAAATATTTTCGAGAAGATAATTTCATAAGCTTTAATCGCTGAAATTTTTTAAATGTGCTTTTTTTTCGTTTTTGAGTAATGGCCAATTTTGTAAAAAATGTGCAAATGTGCCAATTTGAGCCTTTTCTTTGAAAAATCATAACTCAAGAAAGAAGCATCATAGAAACAAAGTTTTCTTTATGAAAAAGAAAGCAAATTTCCTCAGGAATAAAAAAAATATTATCTGGAAACAGTTTTCCACAAAATTTTCCACCGTTGAGAAAATTCGTAAAGAAAAGCCAGAAAAACTATGCTCCAACCCGTGTAAAATTTTAAAAAATATATTTTTGAGAAGGTAATTTCATAAGCTTTACTCGCTGAAATTTTTGAAATGTATTTTTGTTTTGGTTTTTGAGTTATGGCCATTTTTGTGGAAAATGACCATAAAAGCCTTTTTTTTTTGAAAACCCATATTTCAATCGAAACATCGGAAAAAAAAATTTATCAAAGCAATAGCAAATTTTCTAAAACATCTGAAAAAAAGATATGGGATTGTTTTTAATCTGGGAGGGAGGCACCGATACTACACACGAAATATAAGACAACGTTATTTTGAACTGCAAGATAACTCCCGCTTGCCAACAACAATCAAGGCAGGCTTCGAGAAAATCGATAGTTTCCTTTTGTTGGGCACCTTCGATATTTCCTGACAAACATGAAAAAAGGGCCACAGTTTTCTATGCACTAAATATTCATTTTCATTGGAAAAAGTAGAACGATGCGTTTTTCAATGCTTTATGTTCAATCAGATTAAATGGTGCTCACGTGACATTACTTGCGTTGTGTGCATGAATTGATTTTCATTCGATTTTTATCACTTTTGAAGAAACATGAAAATGTGTTTTAACCCTCTAATACCCAAATTTTTGTTTTCGATCTAAATATCATTTTTCGTTATCTAAAATCATTCTAAACACGGTTTGGGCAATGATTTATTTTTCTTCGCAAATTTATGAATTTTGGTTTTTGATTTTTATTATTTTTATTTTTGAACATCCCTATCCTTTTAAATTTTTTCTTGAAGCCTCTTCTGGATACTGATTTTTGACAATAATAAAAATTTGAGTTTTTACTATACTTTTGAAAATATGATTATTTTATTTTTTTCTGGAACATTTTTTATTTTCCGTGTAACTAACGGAAAAACAGATTTGAAATCATTTTAATACCATCAGGCTCTTCTACTGTGATAGGTTGATCGTAGAAAAATATAAAAAGGTACGATTTTTTATAATACACGTTAAATGAATCCCTGGCATTTGTAGGTTATATAAGAATACAATTTTTCAAACAATTTTTAATAATACAAATAAGTTTCAAAAATCATAAAAAACTTTTCTTATATGCGTGTTATGAGTTAAGGTTTAAGCCAAAAATAAAATCATTTTAATTTCCGAGCTATGAAAATATACATAAAATTCCAAAGTGTACCCCGTCTAAAGGCGGGGTTGGGTATTAGAGGGTTAATCAGTTACGCGCTTTTTTCATGTTAGTCCAATGTTTGAGATCTGGGCTCACAGTGACAGCGGAATCTCGGCTCACTATGACGTACAGAAATTTTGTATTGGTTTCTCCCTCCCAGGTTTTAATGAAGTATAAGTCGGAATGGATGATATTTTTCATAAAAAATTACACCGTTAAGAAAAACTGAAAAACAACTGTTTCTGCCTCAATTTGTCATTACACTAAAAAAGGGATTCTTTCTTTTCTATGGAACAAATAAGAGCGGTTCCACAGAAAATGACGACTTTTTTTTCCCAAAATTTCATTTTTATATTTTTTGATTTGGATGAAATTTTGCACATGCTTTCTTTATGCCCAAAAATGCCTTTTTGCATCATCGGTTCGCCATTTTGACTTTAGCCTTACTTTTAAGAAGGGCCTAAGGAAAAATTCCCTAATAATTTAAAAAATATATAACTTAAGAACGGTTTGTCCGATCAGTTTGGTGTCTTCCGCAAAGTTTTAGGTTATTGTTGGGACTATCTGGAAAAAAAATGTTGTAATTTTTTATATATCGAAAAAAAACTTAAAATCAATTTTCTCAAAAATCGTATTTTTGATTTTTTTATTTTTTTATATTGAGCAATTCTTGCTGAAACCAGGCCGCCATCGGCACCCATCGTTAGAATTACAATTTTATGTCACTGATCGCTAGTTTTCGATAAAACTTAAGGGTGGTCCTTTCTGATTTCTCATATTGGTGGACCCCTCGTACGCCAGCTAGCTGAACAGTTTGTGAAAAAGCCCATTTTTGATAAATCTTGGGTGTTTCTTCACGGGATATGCCTCATATTTCGCTTGGAACACATAGCATCTAAACTTGAAAAAAATTTGGCGGCCATTTTAAATTTGGCCGCCATCTTGATTTGATTTGATTTGATTTTCTTTATTATAGAGGCTTTCAGCCTTAGGCGGGTTCACCTCTTCGGCCGCCATCTTGAATTTGATTAGAAAAATCGATTTTTCACCATTAGCACACCGCTAGTTTTGAATTCTGAGATCACCATCAGCTGAGGAAAAAATGCGTGAGATAGGCTACAAAAACTAGGTGAGCAAAGGTATTTACCCTATGATATGAACGATTTTCTAAATCATGTTCTACTATATTGACGTATATGGCGAGTGCAATCAATGCAAACATCATTTTTTGTACAACAATGAAACAAGTTTTCAATCGTTGGTGTATTATTTGAGACAGATGAAGAATAGGAGTATTAATTTGAGTGAAAAAATCTGGCGGCCATCTTGGATGTTGACGCCATCTTGGTTTAAAGTAGTAGAATGAGTTTTCACCTTGTTAGCCCTCAACATGTTGAATTTCAATGCTACCGTTACACTTATTCTTCTTCTTGTTCTTCTTTTTCCTCACATTACGTCCCTACTGGAACAGAGCCAGCCCTTCAGCTTAACTAGTTTTACAAACAAATTATCAAATAGGATTTTTTTAACGTAATTTTATTTGGTCTAAAACCATTGATACAAATGATCAATCAGTTAAACAGCTGAGATAAGATAAGAAAGATAGAATCTGATTGTTTTTTTTTTAACGGAGGCCTTGTAATTCAACATGATGAGCACTGAGATGGTAAAAAATCATGCAACTGCTAAAAACCAAGATGGCGTCGAAAGCCAAGATGGCCGCCAGTTTTTCTAACCTCGAAATAAATGCATGTTGGGCGGTACTAAAAACGATACTTTATGACTTAGAAAATCAAGGAAGTTTTTTGCTTCAAAATTTAAAATTTTCATTATAAATTAATGCACTTTTATCAATGTTTTACGTTATAACTACAGATATTACCACAAGGCTTACTAATGTCCCGACACGCAATCTATAAACTTCATACAATGAACAACCATGCAGAGGGTAAAAAAATGTTTCTTTAATACAATCAATGTTAAATGAAAACCGTCATTTATTGAATTTATTTAATCATTATTACTGAATTCAAGGATATGTCGAAGAATTATTCTGTTGCCAGAAATCGCATTAAATAAGAAAATTCCTGTTTAATAACCTGGATTTATAACTAATAAAGCTGAGTATCAGGCTCGTTTCCAGTAGGGACGTAACGTGGTAGCCTCTAAATTCGACATGCTGAGTGCTATCAAGCTGAAAAATAAATTCTACTACCTAAAATCAAGATGGCGTTAAAATCCAAGATAGCCGCCAGATTTTTTCACTAAAAATAATATTGTTATCCTTTACTCGACTCGAATGAAACACCAAAGGTTGGAAACTTGTTTCTTTGTTGTACAAAAAATGATGTTTGTATTGATTGCACTCGCCATATACGTCAAAATCGTATAACATGATTTAGAAAATCGTTCATTTGATAGGGTAAATACCATTGCTCACCTAGTTTCTGTAGCCTATCTTACGAAATTTTTCCTCAGCGTCAGAAAGCTGATCACAGAATTCAAAATTAGCGGTGCGCTAATGGTGAAAAATCGATTTTTCTAACAAAATTCAAGATGGCGGTTAAATTCAAAATGGCCGTCTTTTCAAGTTTAGATGAAAGCTATATCCTTTCTCTATACGATGCCACTAAGTTTGCTATGTGTTCCAAGCGAAATATGAGATTTATCCCGTGAAGAAATACCCAAGATTTATAGAAAAATGGGCTTTTTCACAAACTGTTCAGCTAGCTGGCGTACGAGGGGTCCATCAATTTGAGAAAACAGAAAGGACCACCCTTAAGTTTTATCGAAAACTAGCGATCAGTGACATAAAATTGTAATTCTAACGATGGGTGCCGATGGCGGCCTGGTTTCAGCGAGAATTGCTCATTTTAAAGTAGACAAAAAATGAAGTCTTTTGCACAGTGGGTCAAGATGGAGAAATCATGGACAAAAAAGTTATGATATTTTTAAAAAGGTGAATTTTTAAATATGGTCATAATAAACTTTTTAAATGTTTTTCAACTCGATTTTATGAAAGTACGCAAAATTTACAACAAAAAAGGTATACGGGGCAATCAGGCCTACTCTTACCGTTTTAAAAATACAGCGATTTCAATACAGTCAACCCTCCATGAGTCGATATTGAAGGGACCGATTCTACCCCATTACCCCGAATCCCATTACCCCAAATGCCTTTAACCCGAACGCCATTACCCCGAATTCCAAAACCCCGAACGACCCATCACCCCGAATGACTTGTGAATTCGGGGAAATAGCATTCGGGGTGATGGAATTCGGGGTAATGGTACATTCGGGGTAATGGAATTTGGGGTGATGGGATTCGGAGAAATGACATTCGGGGTAATGGGGTAGAATCAAAGGGACCATCGACTTATGGAAATATCGAGTCATGGAACTGCAATGCTATGGAAAGCTGTTTGAGGGGACCATCATAGTAACCATGAAACTTGACTTTTAGTGTGGTTCCATGAGTCGATATCGAGTACTGGAACATCGACTCATGGAGGTTTAACTGTACAACATTATGATAAAATTATCAATGTTCGATCATATTCGAATTTTTTTCGAGGCTCATAAGCCTAGAAATTTGTTCATTGTCTGAAAGAGCAAATAATTTTTGACAAAAATGTTTGAAAAAATATTGATTTGGTAATTTTTCATGGTATGAGGCGAAATAAAAAATGTGCCCTGTAAAAATTATTTATTTATATTTTTATCGAAACACAACTTCAACATTCAACATTGTGATATTTTGATATGTAATTATCAAGAAAATATGGAACAAAATGTTAAAAGTTAAAAAAATAACAAAATAACGAATTCAAAGCAATCAATACGTGAAATGCATTTATATCGATTTAAGATAATGAAATACAGTAAGAACCCGATTTTGTCAGCCCCTCGATGAATTTTGGGCTGACAAAATGGGGAACCTGACAAAATCGGGTCATTTTATTTTGTTCCTGTTTTTCAAATTTTGACGTGTTACATGGTTACATGGACTTTTGAGAGGGTAATGGGCATGGGTGTAGCCAGTTTTTTTTTGTTAGGGGCTCCCCCTCCCTTATATTGGTCATATCGATTTTTTTCACTTTTAATAGAAGGCATTGCCATTGCCTCCTCTGGCTACGCCCATGCGTGCATGACATCAAACATCATCATAAACTTTAATGTAAACGTGGTTAAACATGACGATTACAATTTTTTGACAAATTTAAAATAGGCTGACAAAATCGGATCAAAAAGCTGACAAAATCGGGGGTAGACAAAATCGGGGGCAGACAAAATCAGGGGCTGACAAAATCGGGTCAGTACTGTATTCCCATTCGAAAACAAAAGCTGAGTAGAAGAGTAACGTGTCCAGTTGTCTCACACAATGATGTTTTCTTAAAGTACAGCACGTTGGTATATTTTTGTGGTCGGACAGAAACGTACCTAATAGTTGATTCAAGTACCCATGTTGTATTATTTTTGTTTTATGGCTGTAGCGGTCATGCGACTCAGAGGTAAAGGGAGTCAATAGAAGCAAAGAAGATTGGAATTTTTAATTAGGTGGTGAAAATTGAACAAGCCATTTTAAAGTCAGTAAGCATTGAAGCGTCCTGTATTTTGCCTAGCTTCTCTTCTGGAAAAAGGTTGGCTCAAAGCTTTGAGCTTTGCTACCAACACTGGCCTGTGTTTTGCATGAATTTCGTAGGAGTCGAAGGGTCAATTGAGGCGTGTACAAAAATCCAGATATAAACCGAGTGTTGACAAGTGCTCCGCCATACAATTTTATTTCAAAAAGTGCTCCGCGAGCCAAAAACGCTGAAAACCCCTGCTCTAAGTAATTGTTTTAGTTAAAACCGGGAATACATTTCGGGATCATGAGCATGAACAAATCTCTAAATACAATAGTTTATATACCATAACGAATTTAATGAAACTAAAACTCTTGAGACTCTACTTACATTTTTTTCTTTACGTTTTATTATTTAAAAAATTTGAGCGAAAACAAAGAAGGAAAATATTGTTGGAATATAAAATCATAGTCGATTCTTTTTATTTTTTCTTAGAAGCCAGATTGCAAGGATGAATTTTGCCTATCTATGTATTTGACTACAGCTTTTTATGAAATAATTTTGTCGGGTTGTATTAATTTTAAACGTGTTGTAATCATTGTATGGATTTCTTCAAAGAAACCTTATGAGCGCAATCATCATCACCGGACACCTCGATGAGGGCCCTCCAAGAACATAGGAAATCAAATTGCAGTTAAAATGCTGCTCTATGCTAAAACATTTGAAATAGTATTGTTTGCAATATTCAAAAAATAAGAATTTAAGGAAACGCATTTCATGGATAGTGATGCTTTTTAGTACCGTAATCCGGGGGCAAATTGATCACTATTTTATAACTTTTTGCTGTGTTGTCCTTCGGAATTCAATTATTGCCAATTAAATTTCGGCAAAACCAGTACTCCATTGATCTTTATGTGTTCATGTAATCGATTTTTCATGAAATAAAATTTAACATATTATAAAAATAGTTTTAATATCAAAAAATTAGAATGACGCACTGGGGCAAAATTGATCACCATATAAAAAAACAGGTTTAAGAGTAAAAAATTTCCCTATCTACTAAATTTGGGTCTCCTGAATCAGAATATGATGTCAAAAATCTTACAACTCTAATATTTGATCATATTATTGCAAAATAAAACTTTGAAAATCTGCATTATACGCCTAAATGTAGGCAATTTCCCTTGAAATAAGCACATTATTTGAGAATAAACGATTTTATGAGCAAAACACTATACTTTTTATACTGTATGATATCAAAAATGAGTTCAGCAGTTCGTACTAAAGTTTACACAACATTTTAAACACTTATAGTTGACATGTAGGCATAGCACCAGTTGATTGTTTAGCATCGACATTTCCAACTGCATTGCTTACACCTTCAAAAAGTGTGAATATTTATATGCAAAACTGACACTTATTAAAATTAAATAGTTCCAAATCATCATTAGGCACCTATAAACTTGAAAACATGAAATGTGTTTGGTGCCAACGAACCCTTCCGCATCCTTGGGAGGAAATGTATTTCGGTACCGACCTGATCAAATTCGCCCCAGTGATCAATTTGCCCCCGGTTTACAATATCACAGTATTTATGCAACGAAGTTGTCGAGCGACAGCCGGACGATCAATCTTTCGTTGGTCCCACGATTCACCGAAGACAGAATCTTCACTTTAAAATTATGAATTTTTATGTTTATGTTTATATATAATACCATCCAAAATACTGGAGGGGGCCTGGATGACTCTTTCATATGGACCACGAGCTCGCTATGCTGTACGGCGAACCCAGTATCCAGAACGTGGCGAAAGCCGGAAGGGTGCGCTGGGCAGGGCATGTTGCAAGACTACCGGACAACAATCCTGCAAAGATGGTGTTCTCGTCGAATCCGGTTAGTACAAGAAGGCGGGGAGCACAGTGAGCGAGGAGGCTTGATCAGGTGCAACAATATTTGGAGAGCGTGGGCCAAAAATCGGCCATTTAGAATATTAAATACTAAAAAAAATATGGATAGCATTTGAACACTACGGGGAATTCAACGATCGAAGAGATCATCGGCAGAGTTCGACGTACGTACTACGAAATAAATGGAAATATAGTTGAAGAGAATGAAAACAGCCAATCGGATTTTGATCAATGAACCTATTGATTCCGAGCTTTATCTTGCTGTTAAGATATTGAATATTGAGGGATATATCACGCTCAGCTGAAAAATCAAATCATTCTAAACTGAATAGCCTGACATCCGAATTCTTCCAAAGGTCAAAACCGGGCTTCACTTCCGAGCACTTTACTAGAGTAGCAATTGAGTCCCCAACCCTCGGACCGGTTGCCATTCGTCTCGTTGTCGACTTGTTACGATAGCCTAGATACAAGTGGGAACCGGCAATATGCCGACGACCGGCACCCCACTATAGAAGATGAAAAACCGAAACATAAGACATCTCCTAAACAGCGACGACGCACAGTGGCTGCACTCTACAGAAATGATGGCCAAAAGTGCCAATCTTATAAAAATCAGAATTCTTACGCAATACATAAAGTTTAAAGGAAATTAGGTGAAGCGTTTCATAGATATCTTACACATGCTTTGAATTATTTCAAAACGTTTGAAGAAGTTCTATGTTATACATTTGCTGAAATTCTCAAATAATAAACATATTGAAAACTAAAGGAAGTAAACTCCATATATTCTCTTTGTGCCACTTTTGGTCCACTGTGCGATGGGCGCCAATTTCCAGCCTTGGATCAGATTGGAAAAGACCATCAAAGTGCAAAGAGGAAGAAACAGGATCAAAAGTGGAAAATCTATCCAATTCGAACACAGCAGGGATTTTGGGGGGCTTTATCGATTTGGGTTCAAATCGTTCAAGTCATAGAAGAACAGCTGGGGGGAAACTTGGGGGGATAAGCTTTGCATAAACGTTCATCCGTAAACTGGTAAGATGATGATTATGACGGCGATCAGCTTTGATTGTTTGAGTTTTCGGCGGGAAGCTGGAGAATAAATTGTTTGCGGGCGAAGGCGGCCCTCAGGGCGGAAGGCACTAACGGTTGACCTAAATTATTCGTAACGACTGTTTTATGGGTTTCGACTGGAGGGAAGATTTTATTTGCTTCTCATTAGAGTTTGTCTTTGCGAAAAAAGGTGCAGGGGTTCGGAGTATTCACATAGCTAGCGGGAGTGTGCTTGAAGGATAGGAACTAACCGTTGCGCCATTCGGCTGCGATGAAGACAATGCTCACTTGACCTGAATTCGGGGGGAAGTTTTTGCTTGCCACGTTTTGGGGTTTCCTCACGGATGTCGAACACATAAATTGCGAATCGTCATTATGTTCTTCCGCTGTTTCATCATTAAACCGAGCAAGTACTACTAGTGGGGAAATCATTAAGATTTGGCCACTATTTCAGCTCTTCATCAATGGAAAATTCCAACAGAAAATCAACGGAAAATTTACACTTCTGGTAACATGTCTCCCTCTGATTTTGATTTTTAACTGAACAATTGAGTAAAATGATTGATTCAATGTTCAAAACCATCACTGTGGCTGAAGTTGTCCAAGTTGGTGTAAAATTTACTAACTAAATTGTTGTTAGATAACGTTTTTCTAATGGATCCAAATTTTTTTCTTAATATTTTGAATTGGAATGCTCTTCCTTTGAATGGTAAGGAGCATGAGCTGTTTAATTTACTAACAACTAATAACACTCATAAAGCAGTAATTACATAAACTTATTTGAAACGTGGATCTAAACTCAAAAGAGATCCAAACTTTTTTGTTTATCGTAATGATCGACTGGATGGAGTATATGATGGAGTTGCTATCATCATTCATAGACGCATAAAACATCACATATATTCGTTATTTGAACCCATAATTTGGCTGTATCTGATGAAACACAACTTAATATATATACTTTTGTAGCTGCCTATTTGTCTTGCTGCATAAGTGCTGCGAACTGACTTGCGGAAATGGCAATAAACCAAAATTTGTTGTCATTGGTGACATTAATGCCAAACATCGCTCATGAAATAATTCGCAAAGCAAAGCGTTTTGCTTAGCATGAAACTTACGTCATGCGTAATACCTACGGAGATGAACCAGCCAAGGGCTGAAAATCTCCCTAATAAAGATAAATAATAATAATACATGCGTAATATTACATTTTTCGTTGTATGTAAACTACTTTCCTGTTCTATTTGCAGATATTGCTTTTAATAGCGTCATCAAATTCTACTGTTTGCTCTCGTTTGACTGTTCAATATGCACTGCAGTGCACTGTTGATCCATGCTCTGAACCAGAGCAGAAGGCCAGTTAATTTTGCAACGAGTGGAGTCAATTTTTTTTCTGCCGTTTGTAAATAAATTATCGATTTTCCGTTCCATCTATCACGTTTATTGAGCTGCTCTGCCAATACGGCGGTGGTGGCATTCATCAGGGCAGGGTATTCAAACCACCCGCACATGCCTTGAACGAACGTAATTGGAGCTGGTAGTCTGACGACGATGCACAAAGGTCGGACTTCATACGAAAAAGTGGCGAAATCTTCCAAAAATGATTGTGAGATTTTTATATTTTTTTATTGTTATTGATATTTTTTTTACTTTTATTAGGTCACTAAATTGGCTGAAGTCAAAAATTTGAAGAGTATGCAAAAGCAAGTACAAAATTTATACACTTTCTCATTTTTGTGCATCATCTGAAAGCTTGTAGTTTTGCACCCTTTTACCGCAAGTGAATTTGAAAAAAAATGATCGAAGTTCAAGCTATACACAGTAAAAGATTTTAGTAATATTGACGATGTTGAACTTGAAAAAACAATTACCTTCTTCTTCTTTCTGGCGTTACGTCCCAACTGGGACAAAGCCTACTTTTCTCAGATTAGTGTTCTTATGAGCACTTCCACAGTTATTAACTGAGAGCTTTCTTTGCCGATTGACCATTTTTGCATGAGTATATCGTGTGGCAGGTACGATGATACTCTATGCCCTGGGAATCGAGAATATTTCCTTTTCGAAAAGATCCTCGACCAGTGGGATTCGAACCCACGACCCTCAGCATGGTCATGCTGAATAGCTGCGCGTTTACCGCTACGGCTATCTGGGCCCCTACACTATTCATCATAAGGTAAACGTGAGTGGATTTGTGAGCAATTCAAAGGATGTTGATGTTTTCGGATATTGGTAATTATCGAACTTATAATTTAGATTAATACAAGTGCTGAATCAATCAAGTGAGTGAATGTGATTTCACGAAACATTTGTCATTGTAATAAGTTGATTTCACATCGAAACATTTTTTTTTGCGTAAGTTAAAGTAATCATCAGTATAGTACTATCGACAAACACAAATCCTTTTGAGCATCAGGTAATAAAACTGATTGTGGCCATGCTTTTTTTTATTCTCGACCATTGTGCGATGGAGTGGTAAACGGCATGGTAAGCGAAAAGAATCTACTCCGACCATATTCACACAGGCTTTTATTAATGTGTTTATTGCCATTTAATTTGATACACGGACGGCCACAGAGACCGTCGTTATTCGTTCGAAGTTGCTCGTACAAGACTCGCACACAGACACGTGGACATAAACAAGGGTTCAATGGGCAATTATCGTGCCGTTGTTTTTGCACTACATCATATCGGGGTTCGATGTTTGTACTGCAGGAAGATGTGTTTATGGTGAGTAAGGACACGGACTGATCGATGACTGGTAGAAGCAATGATTGCAGCAATATGAATATAAAAAAGTGTTTAACTGTGAAGAAAAAGCTGTTGGTTACAGATAAGAATGGCGTGTACCATAATCCGGGGGCAAATTGATCAGTGAATTTGATCAAGTCAGTACCAAATAGCATTTCTTTTCAAGGATGCTTAATACTTCGTTGGCATTACAGATATTCAATGTTTTCTTGTTTATAGATGTCTAATGATGATTTTAAACTATTTCATTTTTGTTAAGGTCAGTTTTGCATAAAAATATTCACAGTTTTTGAAGGTGTTAACAATACTGTTGGAAATGTCGGTACTAAACAATATGCTGGTGCTAAGCCTGCATGAAAACTTTGAGTGTTAAAAATGTGGTGTAGGCTTCAGTGTGAACTGCTGAACTCTTTTTTTTTTTAAATCGTATAGCATTACAAGAAAAGTTTTTTGCTCATAAAACCGTTTAGTTTTGAGTAACGTGTTTATTTCAAGTGAAATTGCATACATTTAGGCATATTATGCAGATTTTCAAAGTTTAATTTTGCAATAAAATGATGATATACACGAGTTGTAAGAATTTCGACATCATTTTCGGGTTCAGGAAACCCAAATTTAGTAGATAGGGATATTTTCCATCCTAAAATATGCTTTACTATATTGATCACTATTTCACCCCAATGTGTCATTTTGATTTTTTGATATTAAAACTAATTTTATGATATGTTAAATTTTATTACATGAAAAATCGATTACATAAACTGATAGAGATCAGTGAAGTACTGATTTTATTGAAATAAATCTGACAATATGGGGACGGACCTGGTGTAGTGGTTAGAACACTCGCCTCTCACGCCGAGGACCTGGGATCGAATCCCATCCCCGACATAGTCACTTATGACGTAAAAAGTTATAGTGACGACTTCCTTCGGAAGGGAAGTAAAGCCGTTGGTCCCGAGATGAACTAGCCCAAGGCTAAAAATCTCGTTAATAAAGTCAAACCAACCAAATCTGACAATATTTCAATGCCAAGGGATAACATAACAAAAAGTTGTGAAATAATGATCAATTTGCCCCCGGATTACGGTACCTAAAGGTGTAAAATAGACTTCCGATAATAACTACCTGACAAGAAGTCATGCATTAGAGGTAAAGTACCGTAAATTCGGGTGAAATTGATCAGTAGGGTGAAATTGATCACCGTGTCACGCGATTTTATTTCTTACTCATAGATCACCAATACCAATGTAACCCGTAGTAAATGAACGTTGTTCGTCTTAACTACTGTCTAATTGTGTGTTGTGAAGTTTTTAGTGTTAAAGAATGGTTATTTCTATGAAAACAATGTAAAAATTCAGAATCATGTTTGGTGTGATATTGACAGACATACATGAACTTTAAGTCCTAAACAAGGATTTGCACATGATGTCAGTCTGAAAGTTGGTGAGGATGCCTAAATTATATCCCCAAAACAGATTTTATCATCAAAATTCGTACCATTTCACTCATTTTGTTGAAATAATTGAATTTATGTTAGATAGATTGATACTCTTTTGGAAATTGCCTACATTTAGGCGTTTTACGCGATATTCTTGAAATTTAATTACCGTAAAACGGGGTAACTTTGATAATGCGGGTAACTTTGATAATGCGAGACTCTCAACATACTAAACGAAATAACAAAGTTCCTATTAATCTGTTAAGCAAAACGAATGCAAAAGTAAAGAGTATTAGTATGACACTTCACGTTAAAGCTATTTCCGTTGGAATCAAGTACATTTGAGGATTTATATGCAAATATGGAAAATTTATAAGATTTTAGCAATTTTGAAATGCTCTCAAACAATCTGTTCTACTATCACTATTTGATGAAGTCATAATGAATTCGTCACTTATACTTGACAGCCTAGTTATAGTAGAACTAGGTCTCAAAACTCTTAGCGAATACTATTTTTACAAACTGGGGCCATTTTTGTAATCTAAGTCAGAAATTTCCATTTAGCGTTAAACGCCTAAAGATATGCAACGCCCTACAAATGTTCTGTAATTCATTCAATTTTGTTCGAGTGATGCTCCGTTATCAAAGTTACCCCAAAACAGAAAACCGACTTTCGATTATATGAAAAATTATATATCCATTAAGAATAAATCTTTTGGAAATCTATCAACTGGAATCGATAGTTAGGATACCAGTACTTGTTTTAAAAATATGAATTAAAATTCTATGAAACAACATGCATATATATTCAAGTTTTCTTCGAAAAAACTATCAAAGTTACCCCGTTTTACGGTATGTGTTATTTCCATAAATATTGTGTTGTAAAGAATTTGACAAGCATATTTGTATTCAGGCAGCCCTAATTAAGTATGTTAAGCTGTTTTCAGAACTAACAAAAATCGTATTGACAAGTGATCCATTTCACCCCGAAATGGGAAACTCCAATTTTTTAATTTAGAGATAATTTTTAGTACTTAAATCACATTTGATACAAAATTTCGATACATGAGTCAATGAGGCTCACCGTCGTACTTGTTTTGCAGTATTCAGTTGTTCGGCACTGACAACATTATGGAAAACATTTAAGAAAAACCGTGAAAAATGATCAATTTCACCCGAAATTACGGTACCAAAATAAGTGTCTTTTACATACCCAGACAACCACAAGTCGCAAAAAAGTTCACGTAATATCTCGTTGATTCATACAAATTACATCAAACCCGCAAAACACGGTGGATAAATTCGTAAGATTGGTTAGTTTCCTCGCATGAAACGCTTTTTTCTGAGGGTATTTATACATTTTGTTTCGTCCCGTACACTTGTACAAAGTTCGTACGAATCAATCCGTAGCAGCTGTCAAATCAACATTTGCTATCATCAGTTAAGTCGCATAAGATCACAGGTTAGTTCGGTGGAATATTTATACACTCGCATTGTATGTTATTATTCATCACATAATATATGCACGCATATCGCCTCCACTTTTGTACGAAGAAGGCCTTTTCGCGACATCTTATAAGTGAAATTTTGCACATACAAAGCCTCCTGGTTATTTCGTGACACGTACATTTTGGTTGTCTGGGTAACCACCACTATGGCTGAAGCAGTCCAAGTTGATGTAAAATTTACTAATAAATTTGTTATTGGATTACGTTGCTCTAATGGATCCGAATATATTTTTTTTAATATTTTAAAATGGATCGCTCGTTCATTGAATAGTAATGAAGACGAGTTGTTTAACTGTCTAACAGCTCATAACTTGAAACCTAGATTTAAACTCAAACGAGATCCAAACGTTTTTGTTTATCGAAAGGATCGACTTGATGGAGCATGTGGTGGAGTTGCTATCATAATTCATAGACGTATAAAACATCAACTTTTTTGTCATTTGAAACCAAAGTTTCTGACACTTTCTGGTGACTTTAATGCCAAACATCGGTCATGGAATAATTCACAAAGCAATTCCAACGGCAGAATCTTATTTGATGAGTGCTATTGAGTATATTTCTCAATTCAACACCCTGTTTTTCCTCTTTTAGAAACCCTTCCATGTTTTATTTGATCCTCACCGACTCTATTCACTTTTGTAGTTAACTGATTACTCACGCTGGTTTTGATTCTGTTCATGTCCCTGTTACATTTCAAATATCCCATGATACGATCAATCATATCAGCACCAATGATTTACGAGCCGACTGGAATACATTTATAACATATATCGATATTATTCTTGGTGTTAACATTTCTCTGCGAACAAAACTTGATATTGACAATGCTCTCGAAACTTTAACAAATTTGATTCTGGCAATGTCGATGTCGATCTCGTCTAATGCGTATACCCTTATCGATGAACGACGAAAACCACGTTCAGATGGCGCAGGCGTCACTTCGTGCATCGACCAGATTCGATGACAAATAGACGATGGTCTGAAATTCTTGATCCGTCTGAAAAACGTGAGGAAAAGGCCATTTCAAGCCATTTACAAGCCCTTTTTCAGGCTGCTTGGGCACGTCAGGAGTCAATCATCAATATTAACCTCCTTTTCCCGAGCAGCCTAGATAGCCGCGTATTGTCGGTAGCGATTGTTTCAATTCGCTAAGAATTAACTTTACGGACTGCCTGTTTCGGTGGTAAATGTCCACCCTAATATATGGTGTGATGCGTCCGTGCCCAGGAATTAATGGTTTAGGGTTCTAAATAAAACCTAACCACTAACGGACCCTGTGGAGTATCAGGGCGCCCTCCACAGTATTGAGTCCTTCCTGTGCTACCCAGATCAATGGTGCAGGTGAACTTGTGTTTCTCCGAGATAATCGGCTGCCCTTCTTCAGTCTCTAGTCTGAGGCTAAATAAGGGTTGGATTATGAATAATTTGCTATTGAATTTGAATTATCTCCTTTTTCGCACTATGCATTTTACACAGTGTATTCTGTGCGTTTTCGCCTTTGGCGACTTTTAATAGATACCGATCTGTTTTTTTTTTCGCTGCTGGTCTTTTTCGTGCTGATTGCGAAAAGCTTAATCCTGCCTAGTTTGGTTAGTGGCTACGGTTAGGTTAACTCAGATCAATCTTCAGTACAAAAAAGAACAGCAACGATCAACCTTTGCAAACTCATGCAAAATGGTACAGCCCAAGTGGCGCTAGTTCAAGAACCTTACTTTCGCAAGCGGAACTTCCATTAACTAACCTTGTGGACCCAGTTTTTGCTACTTTCAGCAAACTTGAAATGGCAAACTCGCGCTCCATGCCCCGCGTATGCGTGCTCGTTATTAAAGCAATGGTTACTACACTCATTTCGGAGTTAACTACAAGTAATGTATGTGCTGTCACAA
The DNA here is from genome assembly GCF_002204515.2 of Aedes aegypti. Lineage (NCBI taxonomy): Eukaryota > Metazoa > Arthropoda > Insecta > Diptera > Culicidae > Aedes > Aedes aegypti. Next base: position 76,214,125 of record NC_035107.1, read on the forward strand.
CCGATGTTTCAGTTGGTGACCTCAATAGGAAATACGTCTATTGTTCGGTATATTTACCACATGATGAACCATCCCCAACGGATGGCTTCAAACAAGTTGTTGTACACTGCGTAATAAAAGGCATTCCGCTGATTGTGAGCAGTAATGTCAATGCTCAGCACATCATCTGGGCAGCTCAGATATCAATTTGATAGGCTCCAGTCTGATGGAATACTTAAGTAGTACAGATCTTGGATTATTTAATATAGGTAATCGCCCAAACTTCATGGAATTTACTAGAGAACTTGAAGGACACGAATTGACGAATTGGCATGTATCAGATGAGGAATCATTATCTGAGCATCGCTACATCGTTTTTGAACATGCAAATGTAGCTGCGCAGACTTTGCGTTTCAGGAATCCCCGGTCAACCAACTGGGAACTCTAAGTATAGAGTTCAATAGAAATGGTTGCGACTAAATTTCATGGATATTCTCCGTCCATTGAAAATCCAAGTGATTTGGATGATGCCGTTGATACTACAACATCCTACATTATGGAACCTTTTGAAGAAGCATGTCCTCTGTGGTCTGTGAAGATTACAAGAGGGATTCCATGGTAGAATTCCGATCTGACTAGACTCAGGAAACAATGTAGAAGGAGTTGGAACAGACGCCGTTCAGCTGGATTAGAGCCATTCAAGTCGCCTCACAAGGAAGAAGGCTGCAAGAAGGCTCTTCATTCTACTGTACGATCCGGCTGGAAAAACCTTTGTACAAATGTTTCCAGTTTGAGTGAAGTTAGTCGGCTGAACAAAATCCTTGCAAAATCTAAGGATTTCCAAGTTAACGAATTTCGCTTACCTAATGGTTACTTCAGGGGCCCAGATAGCCGTAGCGGTAAACGCGCAGCTATTCAGCATGACCAAGTTTAGGCTCGTGGGTTCGACTCCCAGTGGTCGAAGATCTTTTCGTAAAAGAAATTTTCTCGACTTCCCAGGGAATAGAGTATCTTCGTACCTGCCACACGATAATACACATGCAAAAATGGTCAATAGGCACAGAAAGCTCTCAGTTAATAACTGTGGAAGTGCTCATAAGAGAAGCAGCCCCTTCCCAGTTGGGACGTAACGCCAGAAAGAAGAAGAATGGTTACTTTACTTCTTATGATGAAGATGTCTTAGAATGTTTATTCAATACACACTTCCGAGGATGTGTAGACATAGCATCTACGGATGAACCAAATGTCCTTTCATGTAGTTATGAGTCTCTGGCTTCGGCTCGCTGTATCGTAACTACTGAATTGATTCAATGAGATTAAGTTTTGCTCTTTTCAAATCTCTAGGAGCAGATGGGATTTATGCTGTTCTGCTCTAGAAGGGATTTGAGTTTATCAAATATAATTTGAAAAAGCTAAATGTAAGCAGTTTCGCTATCGGGTATATTCCCAGATCCTGGCGTGATATTTCTGAAGCGAAGAGTTTTAGAACAATCAGTCTTACCTCTTTTTATCCGAAATGTCTGGAACGCATTATCGATCATCACATCCGTGATGTTTACTTGGCAATCTTGCCTATTCATGTTAATCAACATTCTTACCAATCTGAAAAGTCCACTGTGACTCTTTTACACAAAGTTGTATACGATATCGAGCAAGCAATCCTGCTTGGGTGTTTTCTTGTATATTGAGGGTGCCTTTGATAGCGTGTCTTTCGATGCCATATTGGAAGCCGCACGAAACCATGATTCGAAAATTCAGTGTTTGCGGATGCCCCAAAACGGGAGTCTTATCATCAATTTTGTGGAATCGCGTAGCAGATACGATACTGAGGCAACTCAATAATTACGGTTTTCCATCTTATGGATTTGCCGACGACTATCTAGCTCTGATAGTTGGTATGTGCATAAGCACCCTATTCGACCTGATGAGCACTTTGCAGGTAGTCGAGAGTTGGTGCCGCCAATATGGCCTGTATTTGAAAACTTACCTCTAATCTTTTATTACGGTCGTAGGTCCCAAGGCCTATATTCAATGGAGTCCTTAGAGAACCTAGGACATCGGCACAAATTATAAAAATACTCATTTTACTACTACGAATAGATAAGGGCCTGTGTCATATAAAAAAACGCACCAACTCAATTTACGTACCCCTGATCTAGTTCGTAAATTGAGGTTACAGTGTACTCAGAAGTTGCTGAATAACTGCACGTTTTCAGCAACTTCTGAGTACACTGTAACTGCCGGCAAACTGCCGGCAAGCATTGTATTGAGGCGCTTCCCGGTTTGAAAAAAGGGCGAAGAAAGCAGCAGCTTTCGGATGTTATCCGGTGGAAAAGCACCGGAAAAGTATTTCTTGGATGAATAATTTGCATTTCTTTTTATTTACAAATGAACGATTTCTGCTGGCTGTCAGATTGCATTACTACAGTCAAAGTTTTCCCGGTGAGGAATGGACGGTTTTTGCTCATGATGCAAGGGTAAACTTGATTATAAGGAAATAGTTAAAATTTCATTACTAAATGAAACAATAGGGCAGTGCAATAATTGTTCAATTATATAGCACCTTATCCGTCTTTCAATTATGTGACAATGACCCATTCTCATCATGAACATTTTCCGACTCAACTTTTTTTTACGGTTTATAGAGCGGTCTGTAGGAAATGGTGAACAATTGGGCGTCATTTTCAAAATGAACGCATTGAAATTGACATTTGCATTGAAATTTATATGGGAAGCCAAAATTCAATGTTATTTAAGCTCCCAGTTTTGTAAAACTTGAAATACGCTAAAGTTAAGTTTCAAATGTGCCTAACAACTTTTACGAATAAAGTAACGTGCTAAAATAACTCTTCAAAAGGTATGATTAATGAATTGGGAAGGCCAAATACGAAAGGTTGGCCTTTCTCATTGAAACTTCAAGGATGTACGACGTTAGGTAAAGAGTAAGATAGGGCGAAAGTTCAACCTTGGTGACAATTTTAAATTTAAAGATTGTATTCAGGTTTTGAAAAGCTTTCAACTTTTTCCGTAAATGGGTCATCCATAAACCACGTGGTCATTTAGACGTGAGAGGGGGTCTGGCCAATGACCACGATCCATACAAATTTTAAAATTTTTGTATGGACAAAAGACCACTAGGGTGGAGGGTCTGTGAATCCGAGAAAATGACCACGTGGTTCATAGACGACCCCAAAATATTTTTTTTACAATTTTTACATCATAATAATATATGGATGAATTCAAAATAATATATCGTCTGAGCCGAAATTAGAATCAAAACAATTATGCAAATTCTTATGCATCTCGAAGATTCTTTACGATAGGCTTCCCAGTTAACACAAACTCGTATACGATGGTGCATAAGAGTACAAATGTGGAGGCGATATACGTACATGCCCCATTAGGCTGGTATGCATAATGTACGTATATCGTCTCCACATTTGTACTCTTATATCCTATCATAAACGATCGTGTGTTTACTGGGTTAGTATTGCCCTTACATAAAAAAACGAATAAGTTTTCGATTTGATAGAAAAATTTAATTTTTCACGCCTAAAAACCACAAATAGCCATAACTTTTTCAAAGCCTAATAAAATCATATAGTTTTAAGCTTTAACGACCCTTATTTGATCATTCCAACTACCTTGACATTCAGAACTTTTGTTTATATATTTGAGCTAAAAGTGTTTAGTCGATACTTTTTCCTCACTTTACTCTACTGACGACAGGCATTGAAACGTTAGAGTTAGGTGGGGCAAAAGTTTGACCTGGAATAATAGTTATGATTTTTTTAAAACTGATTGCTGTAAACAAAATTTTGCCCAACAAGGTGGGTAAGAGCTTAAATCTAGTGTGCGGCAGAAGTGCATTGGCCGAAACACAATATGTAGATAATTTTAGGCGCGGTAAATGGCTGGGCATGGCGTACCATTGGTACCTCGCGTACCTGCAGGAATGAAATAGACCCCTTTGTGCGGTCCTTAGCCTCTTGCCCAGCAACTCCTATCCCTACCTCCTCGTCGTACTGGCCGGGGTACGAGTAACCTTGGGGAAGATCGGGTAGCCAAACCCCGGTGGGAACTCTGGTCGTATGCTGGGAAGGGGGAGTTTGCTTTTGCTTTTGCTTCTGCAAACCTGGAGCGTCTGTACTCCATGTTAGGAGTGGCTCACAACAGCGTCTGGTCCCCATGTCAGGGGCGGCTGATCATCGTCCGACTGCCAGAGAAGGACTCTAAGCTAAACTGTGCACTATGGTCCTCCGAACATTTAGGGGGAATGGTCCTCCGGAAATCTAGGGGGTTGGTGTCAGGCCCTGCAAGCCAACCGTAAAAAATAATAAGCACAGAAACGTCAACAGAATAATACGCACCGGAACAATCGGCATAGACCAATGCGACGAAAAATGACTAACGATTGGAAACTCGGTACGTGGAACTGTAAATCCCTCAACTTCATCGGAAGCACCCGCATACTCTCCGATGCGTTGAAGGACCGCAGGTTCGACGTCGTAGCGCTGCAGGATGTTTGTTGGAAGGGTTCAATGGTGCGAACGTTTAGAGGTAATAATACCACCTACCAGAGCAGCGGCAACACACGTGAGCTGGGAACAGCTTTCATCGTGATGGGCGACATGCAAAAGCGCGTGATTGTACCCCGTTTGGCATAAGGTCGTTTGGCATAGAGCCGTTTGGCATAAAGTAGTTTGGCATAATGGCCGTTTGGCATAATGGTTCAAAAATAAATATCGGCATTTTTAAGCTCTTACCAAGATCAACAACACCGAGCCCATATCAAAACATTTTGGTAGGTTCTTAACAAGCGTGGTGTTCGTTCAGAGATTTTCCAAGCTAAAAATTTCAAAAACTGTTGTGACATTAGAGAGCATTACTAAATAAAACTCGTGACGGGTTTCTACATCTCAGAAAATAGAGTATCTTTGAGTTTGTTGCGATATACATACATATTTGAAAACAGTAAACTGTCAAAGAAAGTTCGCAGTTATTCACCAAGGGAACGCCCATAGAATATTTCGCTGCAGATCAAGCTCTGTCACAGTTTGGACGTACCACTCGATGAAAATTACTTGATAAAAGAATGATTTTTTTTTTGCAAATTATCAAACCTAATCCAAAGATCTATCAATGCGACATAATGCAAAAATAGCCTATATACGAAAGCAGATTTATTTTCGTTTAAAACGTTTAAGGCTCTAACGCAAAAAAATCTTTTCACAGCATTGCTCAAATGAACAACACATCTTTAAAAGAAAATATTTGTGGCAAAACTTGTCAACGGTTCAATATAAATTCTAATTTTGGAAGTGTACATAAAAAAAATTGTCTATTATAGAGAGAAGGGGAAATTTGTGATTAAAAAAATATTTTTTCCAGCATATCTCGGAAGGAGATCACGTGTTTGCCCCAAAAAAAAAGTATATGTTGAATATTGGCAGGTTCTATAGTAAATATCATTCTAACAACCCATCTGGCAAGAATTGATAAAACAGCAAAATATAAAAATGGTTAACATTTAGCTTTACTGAAAAATAAAATTTGAAACAGTATAGAGAAAAGCATATTTTTAAAAGAAGGCAAAATTTATAATTAAACCAATAGAATAATGGACGCCAAAAATTATTAAGGTATAACAAAACGAAAAGACATAAAGAAGTGCGTTCAAAATCATCGAAGTGATTGTGCTACTTTTCACCGAATGACTGGTTTCCCCGAAAAGTGGTGACGAGAAAGAACGATGAACAGTCAAAAGAAGGAAGTATTCTGACATTCTCGGCTATACACATGTTGGCAAAAATGCTGAGGACGGTAAAACTCGAAAGAACCGCCAATTAAATAAAGAAGGGTGCATATTAGATGGTCAATTCGTTCAGCACGCTAAAATGTATAAAGTTATGTCAATCAGTGCTAAAAAAATTTCGGGGAAGTGGGCTAGTTCGGGGAACTGGCATTCGGATAACTGGCGTTAGGGGAAACGACATTCGGGAAACCGACATTCGGGGAAAAGTAGCACAACCCATCGAAGTAACTGCAGTTATCAATTTTTCTTTTCGCTGATAGTTTGAGCAGATCAATGTTATCGATTGCCGCCCTTTTGTCAGTTGGAAACAAAAAAATACTTGAAAAAATATAGCTCCAAAGAACAGTCTATGCACAAAAGAAAGAAAAATTTATTGAAATTTAAATCAACAGTTTTTATACCTATTATTATGGTAACATCATATTTAGAAAAAAAAAACAAACCAATAAAAGAAAGGTAAATTTGTGCTAAATATATGAAAACCTTCAGTGCAAAAATTTGTTCCAATAGCGAAACTCAAAAGAAGAATAATTATATGAAAGAAGGATGATTTCTGGAAAAAAATACTATTGGTGATAACTTTCCTTATATGTTTAAATTTATTCAAGAGCAAATGATTGTTAAACCCCTCTACCGTCAGCTTCATTTTTCACCGCTAAAAAAATCAAATCACGATAACTTTTTTGTTTCTCGATATTTTTGCTCCATTTTTTCGCAAGCCCTCAAAAAACTCTTCTAGTTTAAAAATATGTGTCGATATTGATAATTGATCATCTGGATCCGGAGATATTCCAAAATTCCTTGGCGGACCGACGCGTAGCCATAACCCACGTAAATATCTCAGGCTACAAAATTTTTATCGTACTCGGTTATTCACTCCACGGAATAATATATTAATGCGAGTATGTTGTGAAAAAATGAAGCAATTTGGTGCAGCCGTCTTTGAGTAAGGGGCCGTCCATAAATGACGTAGCATTTGTTTACTGATTTTTTACACCCCCCTCCCCCCTCGTAGCATTTCGTCACAAATGCTGGTACTCCCCCCTGGAAAATACGTAGCATATCGAGCACCCCCCCCCCCCCCCCCTATTTTTTTTTATTTGTTTTCCTTAGTGACTGGGTTGAAAGAAAAAAATGGAATTGAGAAGTTCAATACAAAGTTTGATATTGATTACTGACTGAAATGAAAGGATAATCTATTCTAACAGTTTGATATACAGTAGCGCTCAAAAGTAATTTGGAAATTTTTCTAATAAACATTTTCCTTGGTTTTGGTTTCCAGTTTCATAAAGGCTAAATTATATTACTATTGCTGTTCTTACCATAAAAACAAGAAATGAATCATCGGTAATATTATCCAATTTTTTAATCATTTTAGCAAACAGTGTACATAAAAGATTAAACTTGAAATATTTGGAATGTTAAGAAAATTTTAGCGATTTTTATACAAATACAATAATTTCTATTAATATTTCAGTTGATTTTCCTTATCGTTTCCATACTGAATTAATCTTACAAATTACCGAGTTCTTAACAAAATTTAATGATAAGGCAATTTTATTAACACTCGAATCTATTATCCTCATTTATATGCAGGCTATTCCATCAAGAGCATTGATATATCAAAACAAATGATGAGTTGATTGGGTGGAGATCTCCTGTAACACTGAAGGCATAATTCACGGAATAAATATCTTGCTTTAAATGTAATATTTGCCAATATATGCTCTTTTATTATTTTCTTGAAGAAATAAAGCCCCAACAGAAAATATGGATAAAACTAAAACGGCTAGCTTTATGTCATGTTAACAAATGGCCAAAAAAAATGTACTCCAAGTAGTTAGAGCATTGATTTTTAATCAATTCATTAAACTTATTTCTTTTATTTATAAATATATTAATTTGGACACGAATATAATATTCACATAATTATTTAAAGCATCAAAACATCTGTTTGATTGCATTTATCAAGAAAATCTGAAGTTTCATAGATATTTTTTCAATCTTGTCATATGAATGTTTTGAAGCTTAATCATAATTTCATAACCCAAGTATATAAGTAAAAATAAAAGAAGTGTCATAAAAATAATTGTATGCATTTTTTCTCAGCGCCTTTCTTTTTACGGACTTGATTGAAAATGCTACGTCCACTAGCTAGGACCCCTCCCTCCCCCTCGTCACACTTCGTCACAAATTCGCGAAGACCCCCCTCCCCCCTAAAAAGCTACGTCATTTATGGACGACCCCTAATGAGCATTTATGTTTCTGGTACCACGCTGGACAAATGAAGATCTTGAAAACTCTAAAAAACCTCATATCGTAATTTTTAGATTTATCCAAGAATACTGAACCGATTTGTATGATTTCTTCAGAGTAGCTCCTTATTACCTGGCATTGTATAGTACACATTTTTTTTTTTTTTTTTGATAAATTGACTAAGTAATGCTGCAGCGAGGTACTCGACAGAACGTGGAAAGTTATAGACAGAAGCGGAAGCATCAGACCCGTCTGGTCCAGGAGAAAAAGCACCGCCTGGAGGAGACGGAATGCGGAGAAATGGAGCTGTTGCACCACACTCAAGAAACGCGAAAGTTCTATCAAAACCTCAACGTATGCCCAGTGTTGATAGACTCTCACTCAAAATATCAATCAATACGCTCTCCCGTGAGAGCAAACTCATTAGAGATCTGCTTCGCAAATCTCACGCTTGAGATTTGATGCAAAATCAACTCAATCAACTCAAACTGTAAAAAATGATTCAGTCGCAAAACCCAGCAAAATCTCGTGAAACCCGAATGTTGTTACTTACGTTCGAAAGGATTAACATAATTTTACCAAACTAACAAGAAATTTTTGCCGTGTGTGAGTAAACTGTGGAAATACGAGACAATGAGTTAAAAAGGTGAGCCAACTCATCCATGATTTTTTGACTGCTGAGTTGCATGATTGACAACTCACGCATGAAAAATCTCAAGCGTGAGTTGTGAGAAATTGAGTTTTTCACAACACTGCGTATGCCGCAGAAGCTTCGTGCCACGAGCTGAAATGTGCGGGGATAAAGATGGGAACATTTTGACGGACTGACGCGAGGTGATCGAAAGGTGGAAGCAGCACTACGATGAACACCTGAATGGCGCAGAGAACACAGGCACTGAAGGTCAGGACAGTGAAAGCGATGGCTACGTCAGCACAGCGGAGAGTGGAAACCAACCAGCTCCCACGATGGGGGAAGTTAAGGATGCCATTCAACAGCTCAAGAACAACAAGGCTGCTAGCCATTGGCGTAGCTAGGATTTTTTTCTGGAGGGGGCCTAGGGGGGGCCTAGAAAATACTTGTTTCACAGAAGTAACGTCGGTCACAATAATCACGATTTTCCCAAATTTCGTAGTTTTACCAGAATTGTATTGAACTTAATTGTTTATTATTTTGTCTCATTTCACGGCACATCAGCGATATTTGTAAATTTCAATCTTCGCTACTGAATTCTTTTTGTATCAAAAATTCTTCAAGAATTCTAGCAAAAAAAAACTCACGACGATTGTCCTTTGTGGTACTTCCACGAACTATTCAGGTATTCAACCGTGTGCTTTGAAGAGATTCCTTCTTGGAGAAGAAATTCCTTCCTCAATTATTTTCGTACTTTTAGTGCTTTCTCCAAAAATTCCTTTACCGGTTTCCACTGAGCTCATCCTCGGATTCTCACGAAAAATCATTCCTAGACTTATTGATCATTAGAAAATTTCTCTATCAAAAAGCTAAAAAATAAAAAAAAAACACTTGAAGAATTTCTTCAGAGAATGCATTAAAAGTTCTTTTAATAAATTCTCCTGGAAGGCCTTTTTAATACTTATTACATATAAATTCCAATTGTTAGTTAAAAGTATCCTCCAGTTGTCCATTAAAAATTTGATTAGGATGTTCAGGAATAACTGAGAATTTCATCAAAAAATAGTACAAACAATTCTATGACTCTCACTAAAAATGTCTTCAAGATCAACAAGCAAGGATTCATTCCATGAATTCTTCAGATAGTTCATCAAGAGTTCTTCCCACTTTGCTTTAGTAGTTCTTTCTAAATGATTGTTCCAGGTGTTGCTCTAAGAATTCCTCGTAATATTTCACAAGAATTTCATGAGGAATTGTAAAAAAAAATACAATTGAGAAAATTTAATTCATGATTTTTCAGAGAAATTCTTCGCATTTGTATCTGCATTATTTTCACAGATTTTTTTTTAGTTTCCCTAAGATTCCTCCGAAAAATTCACCAGAGATTCATCTGAATATTTTCCAGAGATTTTTATTTGTTTAAACCGCACTAACGATGCTTTTCGGAATTTTTGAAGAAATTTTTCATCAGATTTAGATTTTTGCAATTTATTCTTGAACTTTTAAAAAATTTCTCTAGAAATTCCATCAAATATTCTTTCAGGGTCTAGAATTAACTCTATTTTTGTTTTGATAATGGTAATCTCAGGATTATTCCATGAATAAAATTAAAAAAATATCCATTCTCAATTTTTTGGTTCAAAAACTACTCCGGGAATATTACAATATTTTTAGGGATTGCTCTACATATTCCCCTACAAATCACTCCATATCAGGTTTCTAGAGAAACATATACAAAAAAGGTTTGAAAGTACTTTGTTGGTAATTTTTTGAATAAACATTATTCGGAAAAAAATACAGAATTTACAACAGGAATTCATGAATTGACAATGTACCTCATAGAAAAGTAAAGTGGTCCTTGTAGGATTTATTACAACAAATCTTGTTTTCTTTTCCTCGTCTCTTATAATAGAAAATTATTGGTGTTTTTACTGAAAGCATTTGTAACTTGAATCTTAGATAAAATTTTGTATCAACTCCGAAGTTTTATGATACTCTGGTGAACATATTGATGTAGAATTTTTCCTACGTTCAGAATTTCAAAAAAAAAACTTTTTTGAAGGGTCTATTATTCTGTAATACTGTAGGAGTTTAATGCGAAAACATTGCCAGTATGTTTTAAGATCATAACCGTACGTATAAAAATTCAAAACTCCTACAATTCACCATTTTTTAAATTCTTCAAAATATTGCATTTTTTTGGAGTATGGACAGATTTTTATACGAAGTTCCTCAAAGCGTCATGCGAAGGAAGGAGAAACAAAAGCAGGTTGAAAGGTTGAAGCAGGTAGAGCAATAGATGGTTAGTGGTAATATGAAAGTCAAGTGATTAGTTATCTTATTTCGAGAGGTTAATTACAGGATAGTTAAAACAAATTAAATAAATTTCTCAAGAAGTTGCATCAGAATCTTCTTTAGAAATTATTCTGAAGTACATCCTTCCTCGATTTCCGGTTTTCTAGAATTCTGCCAGCGAGCCTATAGAAATTCCGCCTTAGTGGATTCTGCTAATAATTGATAACATTATTTCCAAAGAAGTGTTTTAAGGAAGATCAATACAAATTTCTTTACTCTTCTACTTCTCAGTTGTTTTGCTACATATTTCTCTACAGATTCCTGAACCGCTATGCCAATTTCGGAAGCAAAACTTTTTCTGGGGTTTTCAACAAATTTCCTCTGAAGAATTCGCAGGCAAGCGGCATCTAAAAACCTTTTTTCTAGAAAAATCCGAGGATTTGAAGAGAAATTTCTCGAAAAAGAAAACATAGAAGAATGTTTGACGCATTTTTTATGTATTTTGGAAATATTTGTTAAGGACTTTTATGAGCTTTGCGGAAGAATTTGTAATAAAATTTATGGAAAAAATATTTAAAGGGATTCGCAAAAGAATTTCTAGTAGAACAATCAGCAAAATATCTCAGTATTAGATTTGACAGAATCAACTTTTTGAGGAATTGCGAGAAAAAACTGAACTTGTGAAAGATTTAGTAACATTTTTTAGGTAAATCCGGGAACATATTCCGAAATCAATTTGCTAATGAAAAATAGACAAACAACCCGAGGAGGAAAGAATAACTCGCAATAACTTATGCATACCATAATTAGGTATTGTTCAGTTTTCAATACCTCGTTTTGGTATTATAAAGGTATTTAAAAAAAATGTTTCAAACAATTAAAAATACTTCATTTTGGTATTCGAAAGATAATGAGGACTGCTGGAGGTGAACTATTATTGAAAAAAAAAAATCACTTTTATATGAAAATCCATCAAGTATTATTTAGGAATTACAATACCTGATCTATTTATCAGCTTGGCATTTGTAGAATATGCAGAAGGTATTATTTGAAGTATTTCATCTCTTATGCAGGGCTCATTCATACCTCATTCAGGTTGTAAGTATTGAAAATTATCTGGTATGGAATACCTTAATTTGGTATTCAGTAGTTATTTTCTTCTGCTCGGTAAGGAATGAATGTCAACAAGGAGGAATTCACTATGAAAATATGAACAAGTCGCACAATATTATTTGACTTATTTACAAGACATTTTCAAAAGTTCTGAAGCCACCCTTCAATATTGTAACCAATATATTTTGGACCCCTATATATTTTGGACCGCTATATATTTTGGACCCCCTGGTCCATTTTCCTGCAAATTTCCCAGTTTAAATCGAAAGACCAACTCTATTTGCATGCCATTTGGAAAGATAGGACTATTCCGTACTTGCATCAACCGTTTGTACATAGAAAATGTGTTTATTTTATCTGAAATTAATTTAATTTAATCGGTTCATTCATGCAACCGCTACAACACGTTACACACAGAAATTGAAGCCATCAGAAATTTTGCAAATCTAAACAAAAACTTTTTTCAAATTTCCGGGCTAAACGCGTAGAATTTCTTCGGTTTTCCATAGTCAATTGATTGATTAGTCTATGGGCAAGCATATTATACAACCAGTGTCGTGAACTTTGTTTCCAAACGATAAAAACACCGGGGGTCCAAAATATTTACTTTGAGGGTCCAAAATGTATTGGTGTGTCCAAAATAATGAAAAGCAGTACATCACATTCAATTATTTTCGACGTTGTCTGGATCCTAAATGACCGTTTGGGCATTTTTATCTTGTAAAGGAAGTTTTTCTCTACATTTTGGCATGTTCTTTGACTTGGTTACGCTGTGCAATTAATTAGTTGGGACAAAAAACTAAAATCCCTTCCTTAGGGGGCCCAAAATACGACCGTTACCCTATTCCTTGAGGGATTTGATTATACTAAAATTCTGTAAAGAATATCGAATTTATTCAAAAAAATTCTACAAATCTGCTGGAAATTAATCAAATTTAAATTTATGAAGTAATAAGTTTTCTTGGAAAAACATAGTTTAAGCGATAATTGTGTTACATCTTTTCACATCTTCTAAAGAAAACTTGGATACGCCAAAATTCCATGAAAGTTATGTCTTAATTTTCAACAAGAATTTTCGCTATTTATTGTCTTAGAAATTCCTTTAGAAATTCTGTCTATATTTTTCAATTATTTTTTTCGGACACTATACGAGTTGGAGTTAATGTATGGATTTCTTTTGTGAATTCTCATTACCGGACACCTCGAGCAGGGTATCCTCCAAAAACATAATAAATCAGAATGCAGGAAGCATGCTGCTTTATGCTGAAACAGTATTTATTGGATTTGGAACAAATTTTGGGAATCGAATTTCCAGGATATTGACGCTTTTATTGTCGAAAAATTGCGCTTATCGCATACAACAAAAAGTTATTTCTAGCAGTAACCATTCGATCGACAGCAACGGACAGAACCACCACGCTGCTGCTATGTGAGACAAGCGAGGTTTCCTCACTTCAGTTGTTCAACATAAGAAAATGTAACTACTGAAGAGATTTTTGTCAATAACCATGACTCTTGTTATTGACAAAAATTTCTTCAGTAGTTACATTGATTCAGAAGATTCTGCTACGTGTTAACTTGTTGTGTTTTTTTTTATTATTATAAAAAATTCTGGGGGGGGCCTGGATGATTCTGTTCCTGTTCCTACGCCAATGCTGCTAGCAAAGATGGTGTCGGAGCCAAACTCATCAAGATGGGCCCGGACAGGTTGGTTGCTTGTCTGCATCGGCTGATAGTCAGAATCTGGGAAACGGAACAGCTGCCGGAGGAATGGAAGCAAGGCGTTATATGCTCTATCTACAAAAAGGGCGACAAACTGGAGTGTGAAAATTATCGTGCAATCACTATCCTAAACGCCGCCTACAAAGTGCTATCCCAGATTCTCTTCCGTCGTCTATCACCTATAGCAAACGAGTTCGTGGGAAGTTATCAAGCATTCATCGACGGCCGCTCGACAACGGACCAGATCTTTTCCGTGCGGCAAATCCTCCAGCAATTCCGTGAGTACCAGGCCCCTATGCACCATCTGTTCGTCGATTTCAAGGCGGCTTACGACAATTGACCGTGTAGAGCTATGGAAGATCATGGACGAGAACGGCTTTCCCAGGAAGCTCACAGGATTGATTGGAGCAACGATGAACGGTGTACAAAACTGTTTGAAGATCTCGGGCGAACACTCCAGTTCGTTCGAGTCTCGGCGGGGACTACGACAGGGCGATGACTTTCGTGCCTGTTGTTCAGTATTGCGCTTGAAGAAGTCATGCGGAAAGCCGGACTAACAGTCGAGGCACGATTTTCACGAGATCCGGTCAATTTGTTTGCTTCGCGGACGGTCCATGTCGGTCCATTATAGGGAGAATATTTGAAACGGTGGCAGATTTGTTCACCCGCCTTAAACGCGAAGCAACAAGAGTCGGGCTAATGGGGAATACGTCGAAACCAAAGTACATGCTGGTAGGCGGAACTGAGCGCGACAGGACCCGCCTAGGAAGCAGTGTCACGATAGACGGGGATACCTTCGAGGTGGTGGACTAGTTCATCTACCTCGGATCCTTGTTCACGGCTGACAACAACGTTAGTCGGGAAATATTATGGGCTCCAGAAGGAACCGCGGTCAAGAAAGATTCATCCCCGCACCAAATTCACGATGTACAAAATGCTCATAAGACCGGTAGTCCTCTATGGGCAGGAGACGTGGACTATGCTCGAGGAGGACTTGCAAGCTCTTGGGGTTTTCGAACGCCGAGTTCTAAGGACGATCTTCGGCGGCGTGCAGTAGAACGGCGTATGGCGGCGAAGGATGAACCACGAGCTCGCTCAACTCTACGGCGAACCCAGTATCGTGAAGGTAGCTAAAGCTGGAAGGAAACGCTGGGTAGGGCATGTTGCAAGAATGCCGCACAACAACCCTGTAAAGATGGTGTTCGCTACGAATCCAGTCGGAACAAGAAGGCGTGCGGCGCAGCGAGCTAGGTGGATTGACCAGATTTTTAGTTTCAATACAAATTTGACATGCTTAAGTTTAAAATTTTAATTTTAATTAGTGATAGTCTGATCAATTATCATTTCGTTGCTAATAAATATTTTTTTCCGATTTTTATTATTAAACTTCCTGACAAAGAACAAATTTTGTAAAATAAAGTCGCTCCAAAATAACGCGATTTGTTCAAGACTGATAAGAGATATGTACTTCTTAAAAATGTTACCAAATCAACACATTAATAACTAAATTATTCATTAAAAAATCGCAATCTACTCTTTACGGGTACAGTAATCAAATGTGTAAAAATCAGATTTTTATCTTCACTAGTCTTGAAATGGCAGTATGGTGAAGTCGTGCCCATACTTTCTAGGATACTCTATATGTGAGAAACTCTTCGACGGCTGGTAATTCAATTAAGTGCGTTTAATTGAATCTTAATAGTTCCTTTAAAAATGTTTGTGGATAATCACGGTCATCGAAAAATTCTCTGACATATAGTACTTCAGGCCCAGATAGCCGTAGCGGTAAACGCGCAGCTATTCAGCAAGACCAAGTTGAGGGTCGTGAGTTCGAATCCCACCGGTCGAGGATCTTTTCGGGTTGAAAATTTTCTCGACTTCCCAGGGCATAGATTATCTTCATACCTGCCACACGATATACGCATGCAAAAATGGTCATTGGCATAGTAAGCTCTCAGTTAATAACTGTGGAAGTGCTCATAAGAACACTAAGCTGAGAAGCGGGCTCTGTCCCAGTGGGGACGTAACGCTTAAAGAAGAAGAAGATAGCACTTCAAATAAACGAGCGTTATTTGTTTATTACAAAGAGTTGTGAATTTGGTACATGGAGTTGTGTTTGATCCTTCGACCTTGATGCTTGCTCCTGCGGGGGCCGGCGATGAGGGCAGAATCAAACATGTCGCGTCAATTTTTTTTACTCAAAACACCTTTTTCCTTTTACTTTTATTTTTGTAA
This sequence comes from Aedes aegypti, assembly GCF_002204515.2. Lineage (NCBI taxonomy): Eukaryota > Metazoa > Arthropoda > Insecta > Diptera > Culicidae > Aedes > Aedes aegypti. The sequence goes on from NC_035107.1 coordinate 76,230,171, forward strand.
TTAAAAAAAAACTTTGAATGGTTCGACACTACGAGTGTAGACTTGCGAAAGGTTCAACAAACTTTGATAGGTTCGTCACCTCAAGTGTCGGCATAATTTTTCTCTACATAGATATTGTTCACACCAAATAGAAAATTTTATATTTACATATAAGCATATTTATAGCTCACAAATAATTATTTATCATGGTCTAATCGCTTATCAAAGTGAATCCTGTGACCCAACGATCCTCCCCATTAACAAACATCCCTCCCAGTAACCTTTGTGGAGATGCAGAGGCAAACACGGTCTCCAAATAGCAAAGGTTACACACTAACATTCCTTCCCCCAATCCCACCTGACTGCAAGGACGTGGCCGGCGCCGTTATTGACCATGTATAAATAGAGGCACTGAATTATGCACACTGAAGAAGATTTTGGCCAATCCCAGCCGATCTTCTAGTTGATTCTTTGTGCATTTTCACTGACCTCGGTCAATCACGGAATAGCAACCATTGATATATGTAGTCAGTCTAAGCTAAGCTAAGCTAAGCTAAAAGTTGTGAATTTGGTACATGCTTAGAAATGGTTGAAGAATCTGTCTGCGAATCTTAAAGGGTTTGTGTCAAGAGATCAAGAGATTGCTTATCACACCAATAGATGGAAGCTATTAATTCTAGGAAGGTTTTAGAAGAACAAGAACACCTGTTGTACCCACTTAGTAACTAAAACGAGGATCTTGACGAAACAAACAATCTTACAGGGTCCAGAATTGTGAGATATTATTTTACTTAGGAATGATTGATTGATCTTCATTCAGTCATGTAGAATCATAAGCCCAACTCCATGGAATTCTTGGAATCAATATATTATTCTTCAATTGAATACACTTTAAATCTACACGATCATGTAACATTCAAGTATTCTTAGTTGAAAATTAAATGTAGGGTGCAGAGCTACTTGGGTTCTTCCATGATTCACTTTGGCATAGGGAATCGTCTGAAGCTTTTCAATAAGAAGCACCCAAACAACCAGAATGTACATATAACGAAATCACCTTTTGCGTTATGCGATGCTTATATGCGCAAAGTTTCACGTATAAGATGTCGCGAAAAGGCCTTATGCGTTCAAAAGTGGAGGCGATATACGTGCATATTTTATATGATGAAAAGTAGTATGCAATGCGAGTGTGTAAATTTTATTGCGAACTAATCTGTACTCTTATACGACTTGATTTGTAACAATAAAGTTGATTTGACAGCTGGTACGGATTGATCCGATTTACTTTGTATGTGTATGCGGGACGAAACGTAATGTACATATGAACCCATAAAAAAGCGTTTTATGCGAGGAAACTCGTCGGTCAAACGATTTCGCACACCATGTAGTACGGGTGTGATGCAATTTGTACTATTAAACGACTTTGTTCGTTAACTGTTATGCGACTTCTGGTTGTCTGGGCACTTCATTACGACGCATATTGTGGCCAAATATGAGCACAGTAGCCTTAAAAAAAAACCACTGCCGAAGTGGATAAAAAGTGCCAAGAATAGAATCCAGCTCCCTATATTTATATTGGTTTACAAGATGCTGTAATAATGCATTATATTTTTTTTGCATTTTTTTTTTTTGTTTGACCACATTGACATTCAATTATTTTTACATGTGCATGCAAGCAATTTATAAAACACAAATTGTTACTAGGGTATTCAAGCAATATTTTCTATAGCATAATTTGCAATTACTTAGCCATTTACTTCTACTTGGTAGTGCTTCTTAGCAACGGAACCAAGAAAAACCAAAGAAGTTATCTCCAGAGCAGAAATGCAATCACGACGGATAATGAATCGATAATTCAATTATTTTCAAATCTTAAGATTTGCCCTCCACCGCTTACACCCTCTTCGCTTTTCTCCGCTTTTCTCGCAAAGATTGCTGAACTGGAAATGAAGCAATGCTGACCGACTGTGATTGTGGTAGCGATTTCTTGCTCCAGGCCAGCCAGCGCGAGGCTTTCCCAAGGGAACTAACGAGCAAGCTCAACGGAACGGTAGCTAGCCAATGGAGCGATGAAATGGTCGATGGATAATGGCATTATATCGGAAGCTGTGTACAAGACGAACGAGCCCTATTCAATTAAGGTTATGACTGTTGGACTTCCCTTTGGAGTAATTGTGAAGTGGGTATGCAACTATTTACAAATGGCTATGACATGACAGCTTTCCTAGTAACTGAATAACGTTAAATTCCACCGAGATTTTCTTCGATGAGAGCTTTCAAATCCACTGAAATCACATGCGAACCTTTGTCCATAAATCTGATTCCAAGCGGAAAATAACATTTCAAAATATGAAACATCAACAACATGTTTGCCATAATTTCCACCGTTAATTTGCATCAACTGACTACCGCAAATCTCTGCCCGGCTTAAAATTTATCAGAATATTAATTTCTGCGAAACCGGGCTCCATCGGCTACCCCGTACGCTTTCGTTGCATACAGTGGGCAAAATCGGAGCCGTAATTGGACTTATTTAGAAGCCACTGACAGTGTTAATAGACTCACACTCAAATCTCAGTCAATGAGCTCCCTTACGAGAGCAAACTCGTTGGAGTACTGCTTCGAAAAACACATGCTTGAGTTTTTCGTGGAAAATCTCTCAATCATATTCAAGCCATCAAAATGATTCAGTCGCATGGAAAAATTCAATCGTGAGCAATAAGAATTTGAGTTTCTCGCAACACTGACCACTTAATTAGAATAGTGCAATTCTAATGGAAAAATGCTCAATAAATCGAAAGAATTTATTTTTCTTTAAAAATATCGCACCAAGAAAATGATGTTCGACATTTTGTCCTTTCGACCTTTAATCATTCGTCCATTCTGTACCATTCGTTAAATTACCCCAGAAATCTTTCAAAGATTTTGGAGTTGGCCCGCTCATTGGTCGATAGAAAAGTTTTCATAACAGAAATAATCCTGGCGGACGAACAAGAGCTGATTGATAGGTGGAAGCAGCACTTCGACGAACACCTGAATATAGCTGAGAGAGCATGCAATGAAGGTCTAGACAACGGAGGAAATGCTTTCATCAGGATGATGAAAACTAACCAGCCCCAACTTTGAGGGAGGTTGAGGATGACATTCACCAGCTCTAGAAGAGTGAAGTTGCTGGTGAAAATGCTATCGGAGCTGGAAAAGAGAGGAGAATCTCCTCTTTTTCTTAGCATTGTTAAATAACGTATAAATCCATTCGGTTGCTCAGTAACAACAAGGTACATACTTCATTACAAATGGCTCTTATAAATTGAGCTATATTTTCTGTGGAATTGTTCACAAAGCAACTGAAAATTTTAATACAGGTATTAGGAGAAATTTTGAAACAAAGGCTACTTCCTAAAGTATTCACAGGATGAAACGTGCTCCAATTTATATATTTATCACTTTCATGGCAATTCATGATTCTTTTTCATCGGCTTCTAAAAAAGCCCAAATACGGGTCCCGTTCCACCCACTGCGTTGCTTGGTGGTGCTCCAGCAGCCGAAGCCTGTAATAACGACCGCAATTGCGTAACGTGGACGTAGATGCCACATCAACTCAGACTGTGCGGTATAAATCGTTACCGCACCCTGACTGGGCGAAAAACCCCTACGTGCAGTCAAATGGTATTATGGATGCAAAAGCACCGACCGGACCCTCTTCGTCCTTCGTCCTTAGTCGTCGGTCGAAGTAATGAGTCGGAAAATTGAAATTATTCTTAACTGGCAAATCTGCTGCCGCCTGACGAAGTTTGTACGATGAGAAAATTGAGCTTTTCCATTCTTTTTTTTTTCTTCTTGTGTTTAGGCTTGTTCCCATTCCACTTCAACTGGAGGGAACTTTAGGGATTTGGAGTGGGACCGACAATTTGAGTGGCTTACAGAAGTTCCCTTCTCTGTGTTTCTCGAGAATTCTGCTGCAGTGTTTTTTTTTTGTGGAGACGTCAGTGAAATGGGATGAAACAATTGCGGCTTAGGGATGTTGGTAATGTTCGGGGGTCACAGCAGAATAATGATCGGATCGAAGGAGGGACGCTACTCACATTTTGTGAGCTACATTTTGAATTGAATTATATAATATTGTATTATTTTTGGGCATTCTCGCGTATATTAGTTTGTTACGTGCAAGATATTATTCAGGTCAGAAGAACATTATTTAACACTAGCAGTGCTTTGTGATTTCATTTTGCAGACATTATACTGTGAAAGCGTGTAAACATAAATTTCGATCATCAGGAGATAAAAATACAACTCGAATACGTTGAAATGGTTTGATCATGATTATTTACGCGTGGCAAATTAATACTCATTCGTTCTGAGTTTCTGCCCCCTATCAACACATGGTCAACAGTTCAGGAAAAGGGTGTCCCAAAATTCCAGTTTTTCAAAAAATGTTGTGGGCTCAAACCTAAGTAAATTCTTGAGGATGTTACAAACAATCTTTTATGAGGAGAGATTTCTGAGAAATTACATTCAAAGGATGCCTCGTTGAGATTTTTGTCTTACATTTCTAAAAATTGTATTCGACATTTGATCCACAGAATATTGAATATTCTTGATAACTCATTAGTTTTATAGCATGCATAGCATAGCATGCCATAGACAGGCTGTAATTTTAAATGGTTGCTACTCCGTGATTGATCGGAACTGGTAGGAATTGCACTACGATCCAAATGAATAAGGGATAGGGGTTTCCACTTAAACTAGAAGTGCAATTTTAGAAGATCTCATATTATTGATCAATAACGGCGCTGACCAAGTCATTACAGTCAGTTGGGATGGGAAAAACATGTTAGGGTGCAATGATAGAGTATGTTGCTTCTAGAGATCGATAACACCTCTGCATCTCCACAATCACCAAGGGAAGGGTGTTTATTAGTGAGAGACGAAAAGATCTGGGGGTCACCTTTGGACGGTGATGCAATCCATGGATAAGGATAAAAAGTACGACTTACACTTAAAGCTAGTATTGCATTTTTTGGTAAAAGATTAAAAAAACATCCATATTGTTGAAACATTTAAAAGATATTTTTAGTAATCGCGAAAAGAGAAAAACATGTGTATATATTTTAAATTATGCGAAACAAGAATAATTCCGACAGTTGTAGTAACAAACCCTACATAGTTTGTTTGAATATTACATAAAAGTAACGCTGTACATTTTTGTCTCGAGATGAAAAGTTTTTTGTTGAAGTTTTAAAAAATACCATTCAAAAATTGTTTTCAGTTATATCAAAAAGAGAAAATATATGCATGTTGGAAATGTATAAAACAGGCATTCCAATAACGAACTTGTAGTGACGAACCATGCAAAGTTTGTTTGAGAATTACATAAAAGTAACGCTGTCATGAAAAAATGTGTTATCATAAGCATGAAACGAGCTCACCAGTTGGGATTCCATCCTCGACTGAACACGAATATGTTTTTGCACTCACACATCGCAAACTGAAAAACTTCTCTGAAAACGAACCGCCTTGCTTGAGCTTTCCGAAGCTATGCCCAGCTGAACGCGTGAAAACGAAAATAAAGGAAAAACAAGTAGGACTACCAGGATATTGATTTGAGAAACTCAACAAATAAAATCATGTCACTAGAATTGTTCCAGGACGATGTTTGGCATTAAAGTTTCCTATGACTAAACAATTAGACATATTGTCAGTTAATTTCCACTAGTCATTTTGAAGATGGTAGCTTTCCAATAAACTGAAAAGGCAAATAGGCAAGTATGAAAATATATTTGCCGAACTGTGTTCCAATGGCGATGGAGTTGTTGTTTATATACGCTTTTAAATGATGATGACAACGCCACCGCAGAGTACACTTGGATCCAGATTTCTGCAATAACATCATCAACTTTTAGAAAATGGAGCAGCGTTTCTTCCTTCAGGTATTCCTTCAGATATTCCTCCAGTAGTACCTACAGAAGTTCCTCCATGGATTCTTCTAAGACTTCCTCTAGGGATTCTTCCAGAAGTTTCTGCAGGGATTCCTAAGAGTTTCTCCAGGGAATCTTTCAAGAGTTCTTCAAGGATTCGTCCAGGAAATTTTCCAGGAATACCTCCAGAATATTTCAGAATCCAATCTCCCATATGTTCCTTACCATTCTTACTATAAAAATAGTGTTCTGTTAAATTTTCGGCTTTCTAGGTGGTAATTTAAAGGTGGCCCATGGACAAAGTAGGTTTATATGGAAATAACTATGGAGAAATTTTGAGATATTTTTCAAACACGCTAGTAATGTAATGTAAGTACAAACTTATTGTCCCATAGTAAAAACTCATTCTTCAAACCATAATAAAGAAATTTGCTGATGAGAGAAACTCAATCCAACGAATAGCAGAAGAGATATTCATGAGTTTGTTTGCTATCATTTAGCTCAATATGGGATTATAGCCCTGTAAACATGTAAAAAAATCCTAAACAAAATTAGCTCAAAAGAAGTTTGTTTCTTCAGGAACATCCTTCATTAAGGTTTGAAGAATGAGTTTTCAATATGGGTTGATAAGTTACTACTTACTTTACAATACTAGCATATTTGGAACATTTCTCAAAATTTCTCCATAGTAATTTCCATACAAACCTACATTGTCTTTGGGCCACCTAGAAAGCTGAAAGTTTCACAGAACACTATTTTTATGATAAGAATGGTAAGAAGCATATGGGAGATTGGATTTTCAAACATTTTTAAAATTTAAATTGCCCTACTCCAGAAGTACGTTCAGGGATTCCTCCACGAGTTTCTCCAGGGATTACTCCAGGATTTTGTTCAGGGATTACTTAAGGAGTTCCTCTAGGTATTCTTCCATGAATTCATCCAGGAATTCCTCCATGGATTCTTCTAAGAGTTCTTCTAAGAATTCTTCCAGAAGCTCCTTCAGGGATTCCTAAAAGAGTTTCTCCAGAGATTCCGAAAAGAGTTTCTCCAGGGATTCCTTCAAGAGTTCCTCGAAGGATTTCTCCAGGAATTCCACTAGAGACTTCCAAAGAATTCTTTCAGGAGTTCCTCCAGGAATTTTCTCTCGAGTTCCTTTATAGATTCCTCCAGAAGTTCCTTTATGAATTCTCCCAGAAGTTCTTTGAAGAGTTACTTCATGCATTCTTCTAGGAGTTTCTTCAGGAATTATTCCCGCAGTTTCCTCAGAAATACCTCTTTCAGGAATTCAGCAATTGAAGGTAAAAGTCTGGAGGATTTCCTGCAGAAATTTCCGGAAGAATCCCTGGAGTAATTATTGGAAGAATTCCCGAAGGAATAGCTAGAAAATCCCGAGAAAATGGGCTTCGTAGCCGTACGGTTAGCGGCGTCAGTCGTTTAGGCGTATTGTGCTACGGAGTGTGGGTTCGATTCCCGCAACAGTCGGAGAAAACTTTTCGTCAAACGAAAAATTCTTCACTGGTCCACTGGTCGTTCCATGTGTCCGCTGTCTAATGTAAGTTATGTTCAGTCTGTGCAGCCTATGGCTGAAGACGGTGTAAATTGTTTTTTTTTTTTTTTTTTTTTTTTTTTTTTTAATAAGTGGGGAATGAAAAAGCCCTTCGAATAATTCATGAGGACATAAGGGATTTTAAAAAAGTAATCCTGAAAAATGTCTGAAAAAAATCTTGGAGAAATCACTGAAAGAATTTCTTAAGGAATCCGTTGACGAATGCTTCAAGGGATTTGTTAAGAGATCCTGGACTATTCAGGAGAAATCCCTTGCCGGGGAAATCTCTGGACAAAATGCCGTAAAAGTTCTACTGGACTACGGTAATCTCTTCAAGAATCCCTTCAAGAATTCTTCTGGGAAATCCTGTAGAAATCCCTGAAGAAACTCCCGTTGGAAGACTTGCAGTCTTGGAGGAATTTTCCGTGACTCAAAGGGGATTCATCCAAGTATTCCCCAAGTTATTTCTCAGGGAACTCCTTCAGGATTTCCTCCAAGTAGTTCTCCGAGAAGTTGTCAAGATGTTTCTTTAAGAATTTTTCTAAGAATTTATTGACCCTTGGTAGAAACCCTGAAGGACTCTCTGAAAAAAATTTTTGCATTCCCGGAGGAAAATCTGGAGGAATTCCTGTATAAATTTCCGAAAAAATACCTAGAAGAATAATTCGAGAGTTCCCTGAAGGAATATCTGGATTAATTCCTAACTAAACTCTCAAGAGTTCCTGTAGAAACTCCTGAAGGAATCTTTGCAATAATTTTAGAAGGAATCTCTGAAAAAGATTCAGAAAAATACTCCAGGACATATTACCAGAAAAATCTCTAGAGTAATCACTGGAACAGATTATACATGAATCTGTAGATAAATACTTGTAGGAATCCCTTAAGGAGGAAATCTCTGAAGAATATGCTAGAGGAGAATCTGGAGGAATTCATGGAGGAGGAAATATCTGGAGAATCTTCGAAGAAATTGCAACAAGATTACCTAGAGCAGGCCTGCCCAACCTTTTTGGTTCTTTTTCGACATAAATGGTTAGTGCGTTTGCAAGAATAGAGCGATTTGAACAAAATTAGTCTCAAATGAAAGCTTGGTAGTATATTTATCTAATCCATGCTGCAAATTAAAAATTTATATCAACCTCTTTGCTACCGATGCAATTAAGTTAAAAACAAAATGATCCAGTCCGTGGGCCGGACTGATTTTTACCCTTGCTTGCATCGCTATCGAAGAGTTTGATATAAATTTAAAATTTTCAGCATGGATTAGACAAATATATTACCAAGCTTTCATTTGAGACTAATTTTGTTGATATCGGTCTATCCTTGCGAACGCACCAACAATTTATGTCGAAAAAGAGCCAAAAAGTTTGGGCAGGCCTGACCTAGAGGAATTATTGAATTACTGCAAAAACCCCTGCAATAATTCCAGGAGCTATCTCTGAAAGAGATCCTTAAAATCTGTCTATGTGTTTCTGGATGAATCGCTTGAAAAATCCTTGAAGTAAATGCCTGCAAACATCATGGAGGAGAACATTTCTGAAGGATTTCACAGATGAATCGATGGAGTAATTCCGGGAGGAAGACCTCTGGGACCACGTTCCTCAGCATGAGATCCGCGTACCCCTGACCATGCAAAAAGCACGCTGAAACGATCACATCACAGCGAGCCGTTTTTCGGTTGATAAACAGTGCTCTAGGAAATCCTAAAATTTCAAGAGGAATTCTGGAAGGAATTCATAGGCGAATCTTTAAAAAATCACTGTAGTAATTCCTCGCGGTATCGCTGACGCAATTCTGGTAGGAATCTCTGGACGATTTCCTGAAGAATATTTTGGCGGAATTCTCAGAAGATATCCTCAAGAAATCCCTGGAGGAACTTCTGAAAGAACTCATGGGGCAATCCCTGAAGGAACTAATTCCTGGAGGAAACCTCCAAGAGACTGGTGAAAGGAGTCCTGAAGGGACTCCTGGAAGAATTGTTGAAAGCACTTTTTAGAAGAATCCCTGAAGGGAATCCTAGAAGGATTCTTGAAGGGGTTCCTTGAAGGAATTCTATTGATTTCCGGATAAGTTCTCAAATTTTTCCCTGAGGGAATACCTCGGGAAATCCCAGGACAAATTCTCAAAGGGATCCTGAGTGGACATCTCGAAAGAATCTTCAGAGCAATTTTTGGATGGATCCCTGAAGAAATTGCTTGATGAATTCCCGGAGGTATCTCCTAAAACAAGTGTCGTAATTCCATAAGCAAATCCGTTTTCCTCAGGGAAGGGAACATGTCACCAACTGTCACTGCAAAACCGCACATTTGAAGGACAGAGCGTGAAAATCGTAAAGGTTCAAGTACACGCAATTAAAATTTCTAGGTATTTTCCGAAGATTTCACATTTTAAAAAGTAGAATACTAGATAAAGCTGGGGGGCCTTCCTTAGCCGAAGGGTTAGAGTCCGCGGCTTCAAAGCAAAGCCATGCTGAAGGTGTCTGGGTTCGAATCCCGGTCGGTCCAGGATCTTTTCGTAATGAAAATGTCCTTGACTTCCCTGGGCATGGAGTATAATCGTACCTGCCACACGATATACGAATGCGAAAATGGCAACTTTGGCAAAGAAAGCTCTCAGTTTATAACTGCGGAAGTGCTCATAAGAACACTAAGCTGAGAAGCAATGCCAAGAAGAAGAACAAGAAGAAGAAGTTACCAATTGGAGGTAAAAAATCGCAATTTTTAAGGTGAAGATGAATCGAAGCCAATATTCAAATTTTCAAGAGCACGGATCTGGAGAACCAAACATCCGTTTAAGCTAAAAACTTAATCGATTGGTTACTAGCTGGTGGTGACCAATCGATTAGGTTTTCAGCTCATACAGATGTTTGGTTCTCCAGATCCGTGCTCTTGAAAATTTGAACTTTGGCTTCGATTCACATTCACCTTAAACAAATCAAATTTTAGGACACCCTATTCAGCACTCTTCACCGCGAAACGGCGCAAAAATTTAATAACGTAATTTTCCAGCCACTGCACAATGATACTATCCGATTCTGTGCGTTATTATCGCCATCGACATCAACATTATCATCATCATCGACACCGATAGCCCTCCCACCTCTTTCAGTTTCATCGGTGTAGCCTCGTCTCCTCTCATTCACAATTACGTTGACACGGTGCGATGGTAAACAACGTCCGATTATGATGTCGAGCATTGCATCCAGGCTGTGGTTAGTGCATCGCACAGTGGAGCATAGCGGGACAAAACTCATGTGTTCAGAATCTTTTGTAAACATGTTTTATGGGCAACATTGGACTGCTTTAAATTCATCAAATGCAGTTTACCTAAGCCCAGATAGCTGTAACGGTAAAGGGGAACCTTTTCAACAAGACCAAGCTGAGGGTTGTGGGTTCGAATCTCACTGGTCGAGGAAGTTTTCGTAAAGGAAATTTTCTCAATTTCCCAGGGCACAGAGTATCTTCGTATCTGCTACACGATATACGCTTGCAAAACTGGTCATTGTAGTAGATATTCGCTCTAGGATAAATATAAGAATATAAAAAATAACTTTGCATGACTTGGAAAAGTTTAGCGTGTCTGGCGTTGAATCAAACATGCCATAAAATAACGGGAAACGAAAATGATGCGATGGAGAAGGAAACGAAACGATGCGATGAATTCGGGAATTGAAATATGTTCGGGTGAAGACGAAGGCGTCGGCTTGATGAGCAGAGAGCGAGAAGCATGAACGAATTGATCAGAGAGATTACTAACGACATAGGGTAGGTGTACCAGTTATGGACATAGTGGTTCCCTATTTCGCTATATGGAATTACTTGAATGTTTTCACATTTTGAAAGATTTTGTGTGTTGTAGTAGTAAGATTTAAGATAAATCTTGATATTTAAACATTCAAAAAGATTTGAAATCTGAAAGTTATCGAAATTTCCTGTATGGCCAAATAGGGAACCACTATAGCCATAACTGGTACACTTTCCCTAGTGTAAATGTATTGCAAATGACGAACAACCTTGAGTGTGGAGGAGAAAAAAGGCGCGTAAACTGGAACGGCATCGAAGAAGGTTCGAAGCCGCTGAGATGATATTAAAAGAGCAGTCTATTAGATTATGTTGGCTCGATTGGACGTACTTTAATTGGGGAAAATTTAACAGATGTCACGACAGTCATAAGGCAAAGTAAGCTCTCAGTTAATTACTGTGTAAGTGCCTATAAGAAATATATGCTGAGTAGCTGGCTCTGGAACGTAACGCCAGAGAGAAGAAATTGTTTCAATTTACCTGCATTTCCAACGGGATGATATCGGATGTCCAGGGAAATTAATAGTTTATCATTATCAGTCGATTTGGGACGCATTTGAAATGTTGCCCGATATTTTTACGAACGCGCACCACTGTGCATCGTTCGCATGCTGGTTAAAATTCACTACGTGTGGTTAGACCGCTGCGGAAGTGGGGACTAATTAACCTTTTCCTGAAAGCTGATGGTCCCTCAGGTTCTACGGCTGTGGTCAGGAATAACAACTACTTGTTCAGTGGCATGGAGTCTTTTTTTTCATCCTCTAGCTAATGCTACGCACTATCCTACAGACAGCTACAGTCGGGTCTCCTATTAAACGCATTCCTATAACGTGCACTCCTATTACGCTCACTCCTATAAGACACACCAGAACGTTATAGGAGACCCAGGGCTTATGGGAATTCATCACTTTGGGGGTGTCGTTGAATATCTCGTATGCCAAAAGAGATAGCACAGTACTGTCTTCGGCGAAGTTTCAGTGCTAAGTACGATCTACCTTTAGGAGTTGAGAATCATCCTTTTAGTTGAGAACTTGGCCGGTAGGGGCGCTTTTTCTGATTTGCACTATATGAACCATGAGGGATAAGAATGCAAAATTTTGTATCATATGATATCTCTAGATCCTGATGTTTTGGAAGGTTGGTGTCTTCGGAAGAGTTGTTCAGTAGCTCAAGGGCTGACATGCGGTGGTCATTCTGATACGGAATTACGCCACCAGGCGGCGCTAGTGGACATGGAATTTTTGTTTTGCGCATTGCTCAGTAGCCTGACCACTTAGAAAGATGGCGTCTTCGGCAAAGTTGCTCAGTATCACAAGGACTAACATTATTTGAGACGAAGGTTTCGAAATTTTGCCACTAGGCGGCGCTAGTGAGCAATGATTTTTTGTTTTGCGCATAGCTGAGTAGCCTGACCACTTAGAAAGATGGCTTCTTCGGCAAAGTTGCTCAGTATCACAAGGACTAACATTATTTGAGCCGAAAGTTTCGAAATTTTGCCACTAGGCGGCGCTAGTGAGCAAAGAATTTTTGTTTTGCGCATAGCTGAGTAGTTTGACCACTTAGAGAGATGGCGTCTTCGGGGCTAACATTATTTGAGTCGAAAGTTTCAAAATTTTGCCACTAGGCGGCGCTAGTGAGCAAAGAATTTTTGTTTCACGGATAGCTCAGTAGCCTGATCACTTAGAAAGATGGCGTCTGCGGCAAATTTGCACAGTATCACAAGGGCTAACATTATTTGAGCCTAAAGTTTGGAAATTTTGCCACTAGGCGGCGCTAGTGAGCAAATAAGTTTTGTTTCGCGGATAGCTCAGTAGCCTGACCACTTAGAGAGATGGCGTCTTCGGCAAAGTTGCTCAGTATCACAAGGGCTAACATTATTTGAGCCGAAAGTTTCGAAATTTTGCCACTAGGCGGCGCTAGTGAGCAAAGAATTTTTGTTTTGCGCATAGCTGAGTAGTTTGACCACTTAGAGAGATGGCGTCTTCGGCAAAGTTGCTCAGTATCACAAGGACTAACATTATTTGAGTCGAAAGTTTCAAAATTTTGCCACTAGGTGGCGCTAGTGAGCAAATATTTTTTGTTTTGCGCATAGCTGAGTAGTCTGACTACTTAGAAAGATGGCGTCTTCGGCAAAGTTGCTCAGTATCACAAGGACAAACATTATTTGAGCTTAAAGTTTCGAAGTTTTGCCACTAGGCGGCGCTAGTGAGCAATGATTTTTTGTTTTGCGCATAGCTGAGTAGCCTGACCACTTAGAAAGATGGCTTCTTCGGCAAAGTTGCTCAGTATCACAAGGACTAACATTATTTGAGCCGAAAGTTTCGAAATTTTGCCACTAGGCGGCGCTAGTGAGCAAAGAATTTTTGTTTTGCGCATAGCTGAGTAGTTTGACCACTTAGAGAGATGGCGTCTTCGGGGCTAACATTATTTGAGTCGAAAGTTTCAAAATTTTGCCACTAGGCGGCGCTAGTGAGCAAAGAATTTTTGTTTCACGGATAGCTCAGTAGCCTGATCACTTAGAAAGATGGCGTCTGCGGCAAATTTGCACAGTATCACAAGGGCTAACATTATTTGAGCCTAAAGTTTGGAAATTTTGCCACTAGGCGGCGCTAGTGAGCAAATAAGTTTTGTTTCGCGGATAGCTCAGTAGCCTGACCACTTAGAGAGATGGCGTCTTCGGCAAAGTTGCTCAGTATCACAAGGGCTAACATTATTTGAGTCGAAAGTTTCAAAATTTTGCCACTAGGCGGCGCTAGTGAGCAAATATTTTTTGTTTTGCGCATAGCTGAGTAGTCTGACTACTTAGAAAGATGGCTTCTTCGGCAAAGTTGCTCAGTATCACAAGGACTAACATTATTTGAGCCGAAAGTTTCAAAATTTTGCCACTAGGCGGCGCTAGTGAGCAAATATTTTTTGTTTTGCGCATAGCTGAGTAGTCTGACTACTTAGAAAGATGGCGTCTTCGGCAAAGTTGCTCAGTATCACAAGGACTAACATTATTTGAGCTTAAAATTTCGAAATTTTGCCACTAGGCGGCGCTAGTGAGCAATGATTTTTTGTTTTGCGCATAGCTGAGTAGCCTGACCACTTAGAAAGATGGCGTCTTCGGCAAAGTTGCTCAGTATCACAAGGATTAACATTATTTGAGCCGAAAGTTTCAAAATTTTGCCACTAGGCGGCGCTAGTGAGCAATGATTTTTTTGTTTTGCGCATAGCTGAGTAGTCTGACTACTTAGAAAGATGGCGTCTTCGGCAAAGTTGCTCAGTATCACAAGGACTAACATTATTTGAGTCGAAAGTTTCAAAATTTTGCCACAAGGTGGCGCTAGTGAGCAAATATTTTTTGTTTTGCGCATAGCTGAGTAGTCTGACTACTTAGAAAGATGGCGTCTTCGGCAAAGTTGCTCAGTATCACAAGGACAAACATTATTTGAGCTTAAAGTTTCGAAATTTTGCCACTAGGCGGCGCTAGTGAGCAATGATTTTTTGTTTTGCGCATAGCTGAGTAGCCTGACCACTTAGAAAGATGGCGTCTTCGGCAAAGTTGCTCAGTATCACAAGGATTAACATTATTTGAGCCGAAAGTTTCGAAATTTTGCCACTAGGCGGCGCTAGTGAGCAATGATTTTTTGTTTTGCGCATAGCTGAGTAGCCTGACCACTTAGAAAGATGGCTTCTTCGGCAAAGTTGCTCAGTATCACAAGGACTAACATTATTTGAGCCCAGAGTTTCGAAATTTTGCCACTAGGCGGCGATAAAGACCAAAGAATTTTCGTTTTGCGCATAGCTGAGTAGTTTGACCACTTAGAAAGATGGCGTCTTCGGCAAAGTTGCTCAGTATCACAAGGATTAACATTATTTGAGCCGGAAGTTTCGAATTTTTGCCACTAGGCGGCGCTAGTGAGCAAATAATGTTTGTTTCGCGGATAGCTCAGTAGCCTGACTATTTAGAAAGATGGCGTCTTCGGCAAAGTTGCTTATTATCACAAGGACTAACATTATTTGAGCCGAAAGTTTCGAAATTTTGCCACTAGGCGGCGCTAGTGAGCAATGATTTTTTGTTTTGCGCATAGCTGAGTAGCCTGACCACTTAGAGAGATGGCGTCTTCGGCAAAGTTGCTCAGTATTACAAGGACTAACATTATTTGAGCTGAAAGTTTCGAAATTTTGCCACTAGGCGGCGCTAGTGAGCAATGCTTTTTTTTGTATTGCGCATAGATGAGTAGCCTGACCACTTAGAAAGATGGCGTCTTCGGCAAAGTTGCTCATTATCACAGGGACTAACATTATTTGAGCCCAGAGTTTCGAAATTTTCCCACTAGGCGGCGGTAGTGAGCAAATATTTTTTGTTTTGCGGATAGCTCAGTAGCTTGACCAAAGTTGTTCAGTATGACAAGGGCTATCGATTTTTCTGGCATTGTCACGTTTAAGTAAAAGTGCCTTGAGAAAAATACATACATTATATTTTACATTCGAATAAAAGTGTGGCTAGTTTCCTAGTATTTTCGACGGATTGGGAGAATTTTTGATCAATAATTTGATATGAGAATGAGCGAGGATCCGTTTACTGCTTAAATGTGTGATCGTTAGCTATTTATATGAACCAAAGAAAAAATATGTATTTTTATTTTTATTTCATCATTGTATGAACTTCACATTTTCCAATATATGGATTGGATAGAGATGAAGTTAGGTTGGAATGTCAGTCAATTGGGAAATCAATTCGCTAACAATCTTAATGAGATAACTAGGACTGGCCTTATCTCTTCAGTTACACAACACTCTTGTTTGAATATTTTTATAATTAAACCTTCTTTTTCATAACGATAATTCAATTCTATAAAAAAACTTTTTCTCCCGATTTCTTCGAATATATGAGATACAGTAATGACCCGATTTTGTCTGCCCCCGATTTTGTCTACCCGCGATTTTATCTACCCCCGATTTAAGCACCTTTTTAGACCCGATTTTGTCTACCCCCGATTTTAACACCCTTTTGACCCGATTTTGTCAACCTTCAAAAAATACATTATTTTAATATGGAAATATTATGTACAACCATATTGTGAAACGTCAGGTTTGACATTGGCCACGTCTATACGATCATCTAAAGTATGAATTCACTTTGTATCGCAGTTGTCACAGAATGCAGTTACATTAGGGATCTTGTATATTATTACGGTTCATACAAAAATATAAAAAAAACGCTGTAAACATCAACAAAAACATTAAACGAAGTCTATCGATGAGAATAAATATAAAAAGAAGTCGAATTTTTTTTCCCGATTTAAGCTTTTTCCCGTTTTAGTCAACCCTAAATGCAACATGGGGCTGACAAAATCGGGACATTACTGTATCTAGAAGCTCTCGGCTCAAATAATGTTAGTGCTTGTGGTACTAGACAACTTTTCTGAAAACTTTTTTTCTAAATGATCAGGCTACTGAGCAATCCGCAAAACAAAAATTATTTGCTCACTAGCACCGCCTAGTGGCAAAATTTCGAAACTTTCGGCTCAAATAATGTTAGTCCTTGTGATAATGAGCAACTTTGCCGAAGACGCCATCTTTCTAAGTGGTCAGGCTACTGAGCTATCTGCGAAACAAAAATTCTTTACTCACTAGCGCCGCCTAGTTGCAAAACTTCCAATTTTTAGGCTCAAATAATGTTAGCCCTTGTGATACTGAGCAACTTTGCCGAAGACGCCATCTTTCTAAGTGATCAGGCTACTGAGCTATCCGCGAAACAAAAATTATTTACTCACTAGCACCGCCTAGTGGCAAAATTTCGAAACTTTTGGCTCACACAATGTTAGTCCTTGTGATACTGACCAACTTTGCCGAAGACGCCATCTCTCTAAGTGGTCAGGCTACTGATCTATGCGCAAAGCAAAAATTCTTTGCTCACTAGCGCTGCCTAGTGGCAAAATTTCGAAACTTTCGGCTCAAATAATGTTAGCCCTTGTGATACTGAGCAACTTTGCCGAAGACGCCATCTTTCTAAGTGGTCAGGCTACTCAGCTATGCGCAAAACAAAAAATCATTGCTCACTAGCGCCGCCTAGTGGCAAAAATTCGAAACTTTCAGCTCAAATAATGTTAGCCCTTGTGATACTGAGCAACTTTGCCGAAGACGCCATCTCTCTAAGTGGTCAGGCTACTGAGCTATGCGCAAAGCAAAAATTCTTTGCTCACTAGCGCCGCCTAGTGGCAAAATTTCCAAACTTTAGGCTCAAATAATGTTAGCCTTTGTGATACAGAGCAACTTTGCCGAAGACGCCATCTTCCTAAGTGGTCAGGCTACTGAGCAATGCACAAAACAAAAGTTCCATGTCCACTAGCGCCGCCTGGTGGCGTAATTCCGTATCAGAATGACCACCGCATGTCAGCCCTTGAGCTACTGAACAACTCTTCCGAAGACACCAACCTTCCAAAACATCAAAATCTAGAGTTATCATATGATACAAAATTTTGCATTCTTATCCCTCATGGTTCATATAGTGCAAATCAGAAAAAGCGCCCCTACCGGCCAAGTTCTCAACTAAAAGGATGATCCTCAACTCCTAAAGGTAGATCGTACTTAGCACTGAAACTTCGCCGAAGGCAGTACTGTGCTATCTCTTTTGGCATACGAGATATTCAACAACACCCCCAAAGTGATGAAATCCCATAAGCCCTGGGTCTCCTATAACGTAGATTCCTATTACGCCCCCCAACCATGTGTCTAATAGGAGACCTGACTGTATATGAGGTATCAACCAACCGCAAAATGTTTCCCGGGAACATGCCTTTGTTCGATTGGGTACGAGAGATCCAGTAACAACGTAGGAAAAAGTTGTTGAACATGGATAATTGTGCTGTCGAAGTGCCAAACGGAACGGTAAATGTGCGAACCTATCGAGGGTCCTGTGTGAAGCTACTGGTAATTAGCACCGCAATTAATATCTCAACCGCAAAAATGTGGTTAGATTTCCTGTTACATGGTCAACATACCTAATAATGCTGGGAGATGATGAACAACAATTTAGGTTTATCAACTGGTAAAACAGCGATCTATTTTTGGATTACTTTCCCGATCAGTGGACAATTCGTGAACACTAAACCAAGATATTTTTAATGAATTATTGCCTGAATAAGGTATTGAAGATCCCTGAATAAATGGTACACAGCAAAAATTTGTGAATATTAAGCAGCACGCAATTTGGACATCGACGGAAAATTGTGGCAGGCATTTGAAAATTACAAGCGTTAGCCAACAGCTGAAGCAAACAAGACCATCTGTCAACCAATCAGGGCCCTTCCAACTATATTTCAGTTAAATCCGCTAGAAATTTACATGAATCTGCCACAAAACAAAACTAGCCACGCTCAACAATCACGCGACCGAGAGAACGCTCCGCATTGTTGACTGCTATTTCAATCACTTCTCGATGAAACCGCCAACCGTCGAAGCGATTCTGGTGATACACTCATTTTACGCAGAACGTGTTCAACTTTTGTCAACTTCATACCCAGGTGGTGAGACAGCCGAGAGAGCTCGGGCGTGTAGTTATCGCTCCAGAGGTCGCGAGTTCAGTTCCAGTTTTAAACTTTTTTTATATATTCATCTAGTTTGGTAGCTAATTATAGCTCATTTTCAAACCAGCATCAATGTAATTTTAAGATCGCACATAAATTTCTATCATATATGATGGAGTCCTTTTGTTACATTCGACTCGCTATAATTTTACAGGTTTTATTCGTACTGTGTAAAGCTGATGATAGAGGTCAAAGAGACGATAAAAATGATGGAGATGATAGAAATTACAGAGATAATACAAATGATATAGAAATAATATAGATGATACAAATGATAGTGATGATAGAGAAGATAGAAGCGATATAAATGAAGGAAATAGTGGAGAGGAAAGAGATGATAGAGATGATAAAGATGATAGATATGAGAGACAGTGGCGCAACCAAGGGGGGGTTTTGGGGGTTAAGTCCCCCCCAGAGCCGAAAAATATAAGGCTCACCAAGTATATTTTTGAAATTCAACGCTACACATCATATACCTACAGAGCAGTTGCTTAGTTTGATTCGTATTAACACTAATAATTTCAGTCGTTTTTACAATTTTCATTCTTCTAATTTGTATTTAAATTTAAATTCGTAGACCTCTAAAGAGTTCGATAAAAAGAGTATTTCCTGCAAATTCGTAGTAATAAGCTAAAAACACAGTTTTTTAGCCTTTTTTAAAACAAAACGAATCGTATCAAGAGTTTGTCAAACCTTCAGATGTATTGGAACCTTTTTATTGGCGCAGTAGTATAAATCCAGTTGCCTCAGCATTTTGCCAAATTTTGCGACCTTCAGAGGTTACGAATTTTTGAAAAAGTGTGTGCTATTGAAGTATTTAGCTGTCAGTGGAAGCATTTCAGCCCCATCTGGAATTTCAACAAATTTAAGATTTTGTTGGCGTGGGTCATAAATTACATTCTATTTTCTGGGTAAATCATGAGGGTGTTCATTCAATAAATTTGTCCAACATAAAAAAATACTAATTGGCGTCTTACTACAATAGTAAATCAATCAGATTACATAGCATAGCATAGCATAGCATAGCATAAACTGACTGTACATGTCAATGGTTGCTACTCCGTGATTGATCGGAACTGGTAAGAATTGCACTACGATCCAAATGAATAAGGGATGGGAGTTTCCGCTTACTCTCGAAGTGCAATTTTAGCAGATCTAATATTATTGATCAATAACGGCGCCGGCCAAGTCCTTACAGTCAGTTGGGATGGGGAAGGAATGTTAGGGTGTAATGATTGTTGCTTCTAGAGACCGAGAATACCTCTGCATCTCCACAATCACCACGGGAAGGGTGTTTATTAGTGAGGAAGGAAAAGATCTGGGAGTCACCTCTGGTCGGTGATGCGATCCATGGACAAGGGGGAAATATACGACTTGTATTTAAAGCTAGTTTTGTATTTTTGTCTCGAGAAGTTTTTGGAAAAATTACGTCAACATCTATAATGTCGAACAATTCAAAAGACGTTTTTATTAATGACGAAAACTGAAAATTACATGTATATATTTTAACTTATATGAAACAGGAATAATGCCGACACTTGTAGTGACGAACCATACATAGTTTGTTTGAAAATTACATATGAGTATTACTGTGCATTTTGTCTCGATATGGTAGAAGTTTTAGAAAATACGTCAACATTCACAATGTCGAACAATTCAAAGGATAATTTTTAATAATGTCAAAAAGAGAAAAATATATGTATATTCAAATTGTATAAGAAAAAAGCATAATGCCGACACCTATAGTGACAAACCATACAAAGTTTGTTTTAATATTACATAAAAGTTACGCTTTCAAGAAAATATGTGTTATCATAAGCATGAAACGAACTCACCAGTTGGCCATCCATTCTCGACTGAACACAAAACTGACACTGACAGCAAAACTTCTTGGCGTCCCGAAAATAAACCGTCTTGCTTGGGCCTTCCCAAATACGTACCCAGCAAGACGCTCCAAAACAAAGGGAAAAAAAAAAAAAAAAAAAAAAAAAAATCTCCGGCGACGAAAACACGCGCGAAACCGTCAACAAACTCTATCGGACGACGCAAAACCGAACCGTCCTGCTTGGGCTTCTCGAAGCACTACCCAGCAAGACACTCCAAAACAGGGGGAAAAAATTCTCCGGCAACGAAAACGCGCGAATCCGTCAGCTAAATCAATCGGACGACGCAAAACCGAACTGTCCTGCTTGGGCTTCACAAAGCACTACCCAGCAAGACGCTCCAAAACAGGGGGAAAAAAAATTCTCCGGCAACGAAAACGCGCGAATCCGTCAGCTAAATCAATCGGACGACGCAAAACCGAACTGTCCTGCTTGGGCTTCACAAAGCACTACCCAGCAAGACGCTCCAAAACAGGGGGAAAAAAATTCTCCGGCAACGAAAACGCGCGAATCCGTCAGCTAAATCAATCGGACGACGCAAAACCGAACTGTCCTCAATAGTAAATCAATCAGATTACAAAGTCATCCAAAAACAAAGTTTAATAGTTGTATTGAAATTTTAAAGGTTAGTTATCTCGTTTTTATAGTAGCATCTTCACAATAAAAGCAAGATTCATTTTTTGACATTCGGGCTTGGTTTTCTGGATTGCCAATTCTGTAAGATGTGACAATTAGTCTTTAGTTTTGTAATGCTGATCTGCTTTGGACCTACAATAGTGGTAATAATTACTACTGCAAATTGCTGCGCGTAAAACATTATTCTCGAATATTTTTTTCATTGTTGAAAAACTCGAAAACAACACAGAGGAAGAGCGATTAAATGGAATCACGCTAATGTATTGTCATAATTCTTAATTCAAAGACAAAACATACTTAAATACTTCAATTCGATTTTTTTTATTAAAAAATATCTCCTCAACAAATATTTTAAAATTTGCTAACCCCCCCCCCCCCCTTGAACCAAATCCTGGTTGCGCTACTGATGAGAGAGATTGTAGAGTTGATAGAGATAATAGATGACCCAACAAATTGTGTTTCAGGCAAAATCTGGTTTTGAAGCTACATGCAATGCATCAATCTGATGAACAAAAGAATCTAATTAAACTGGATGAACTAGCCAACATGCTAGATGAGGTAAGACCAATTGTAACTGTAACTGTAATTGTAGGTTTTAGCCGACTGAAAGCCATAGAAAAGCTAAAGCCTTTAACACAAGTTGCAATGCTAATGCTTCCAGTAGACTCACACAGTTTTTTCGTTTGCTAAGATCAACGGGATCCACCCTCGTTGGACGAACGAGCTTTTAAAAAGATTCTACATTCAGGATGACTTGAAGCGATAATCCGAAAACCATTGAACAGTTGTAGCTCATCAACCAAGAGAGATTCTGTTAAGTGGTTTTTGACCTTAATGATGAACATAAGACTGCAAAGTAGACGTGGTCATTCAAAACTACTCTGCCCATTATGGAACATTGTAGCCATTTAACGATTGAACTTTATTGAGCCATAACTTTGCCTGGAAAGCTCACGCCACCGTCAATGCTCTTAAACATTTGCCTCAATCAATTTGGAAACACCTAATAGCAGCAAGCAGTAACTAGGTCTTTCCCTCCATCCTCACTTTGGCCCCAGCCAGCAGTCCCATAAGATCTGCTCGATGACCTTTCAAAAAATTTCACCACCAACCGTCAGCAGGCAGCCACTCCATTCGACCGTGTGCATAAATAATTAATCTCGCTGCTGACTGGCATGGTTCTACTGCTCCATACAATTCACAAAAGGCATCACCGATCGAATGTCGATGATAATAAATGGAGCCACGCCATCTACCGACAATGGTGAATGGTGGTGAGGAACGGAAACGGTAAGTGACGTCACTCGCCGCGCCATCCTTTCCGCGGTGGCGGTCGCGTGATATGTACTTCAGTCCAGGGCGTAGCAGGGAGGACGCTTCCCCCCTGTCCGAAGGAAAAAACTTAAAATCAATACTAGTTTGCTCATTGGACACCTTGAGTCTTTCTTCAAGATATTCCTCCAGGAATTGCTCTTGAAAACTCTCATGGGATTCATGAATAACTTCTTCAAGTCACTTTTCTCAAAGTTGTCTCTAATATTTTTGTAGAAAAGCGATCTAAGACTAACTCATCTGAAACTGCACTAATTTTACTTCTATAGTTTTACAGGATTTCCACCCAACTCAGTTCTTTAAAACTATTCATAGCAATTCCACCAGAAACTGTCGAGCTTGTTGGAGAATTTCTACATGAGTTATTGAAGGAATCATTAGGAACACCTCCAAGCTTTGATTTTGACAGAAATTCACCAAGAAATAGTCGGATTGCTGAAAGAGATGGAATAGATGATAGAAATAATTGATATTATAGATATGATAGAGATTAATGATAAAGATAATAGAGATCATAGAGATGATAGAAATGATTTTTTTTATAATAGTAAGGTATCAAAAAGTTTCAAAAACCTAGCCTGTAGAGAATTGTCACTGTGTGGGATTCACTTGCGTGCCCATCCAATAAACAATAGTCCTCACTTTCGGTGGTAGCCTGGATCTCCCCGGATTCCACTAGATGCAACTTCTTCGAGGGAGCTGTGCATCTGCACTTCTGACAGTTGTTTGCTCTTGCATGTTGAGCAGACTGCCTGTTCATCTTCCTCCGCTTCTCTATCTCCTTCCGTTGTTCATCCTCTTCTTCCCTTCTCGCATCCTTCTCCTCCTGAGTTCCCCGACGTCGAATATTGCCACCAGTACCGGTTGGGGAGACGTCCGCACTGATGGTGTCCGGCCTACCTGCGGCTATCGCAGGGAAGATCTTCGTCTTATTCCTTCGTCAGGCTGACTCGAGTGCCGAGGTCGGTCAAACGATTCCGGTAGGGGGTTTACTTCCAGGTCATTAGCGCTACGACGACTCGATGCCATATCGTTTTCTGTACCACCATATTGTTCATCAGATTCCAAAGGTTAGGAACGCTTACCATTTGGCTTACCATTCCGTCTGCATTGAAGTCCTGTCCAAAAGCAGCCGCCACCGCGCTTCGTCCCATGTTGAACCTTGGGCAATCGACGTTTTCTCTCTCTCTCACTACACACTGTACAAAACGGTGAAAACGCGCGGCTGAACCTATGCAAATACTGTTTGAAGCAACAGTAACCTGACAGGACCACCTGTGTCAGGTGGAAGTTCACTCTCCGCTGATAGCACTCGATGTCTTCTCCCAGGGTGATGCAAATCGCAATCATCCCGGTGGTCACACATACTGCCTCCGACGATATTGTTCTGTATGCGCTTGCTACTCTCATAGCCATGAGCTGGAACGTGCTGTTGAGCTTGTCCCGATTGCGCTTGGTTTGAAGTGCTGCACCCCAGGCCGGAACTCCGTATCTCAGTATCGACAATAATACGCTAGCCAGAAGACGCCTCCTACTGCTTCTCGGACCATGAGCGTTCGGCAAGGATCATGTAAGTGCGTTGGTCGCCCTTGCCGTCTTCTCACATGCATAGTCAACGTGGTTGTTGAAATTTAGCCGATCGTCTATCACCACGCCCAGGTGTCTGAGTGACCGCTGTGATGCTATGACATTTCCCCCGACGGTAATCTCAGCGTGTTGAACCGCTTTGCGATTGCTGACTAGTAGCACCTCCGTTTTGTGGTGGGCTATTTTCAGCTTGACTGCATTAATCCAGATCTCAACCGTACCCACTGCCTCCGTGGTTAGCACTTCCACTTCCTCCAGTGTTTCGCCTATTACTGTTAGGACGACGTCATCAGCAAAGCCGATGATCTCAACGCCCATGGGTAAATCCAGTGATAGGACCCCGTCGTACATCCCATTCTACAGCGTCGGACACAATATGGACCCTTGCGAAACTCCCGCCGTTACTCTTAACTCATTTCGACCGGTGTCGGTTGCAAACACCAACACCCGATACTCGAAGTAGCTCTCTAGAATCTGGCACAGATAGTCAGGAACCCGTCTATCCTAACTACGACGCTGTAACGATTTCCTCTTCGTTTTGCTTAGATACCTTCTTGATCCTCACCAGAACCGTCCTAATTGCGTCTACCGTCGACTTTCCCTTCCGGAATCCGAACTACATTTCGGATATCCGTTCTTGCTCTTGCCACCCTGTTTAGGATGACCCATTCCAAGAGTTTGCCCAGTGTATCCAGCATATATAGGTCTGTATGATGAAAGATCACCGGGTGGTTTCCCTGGCTTCGGTAGCAACACATGACTCAGCATCATCTATATATTTGAGAAAGGACCTTCGTCCAGGCATTTCTGCATCACCTTTCGGGACATATCCGGTTGCGCTAGGATCGCCGCTTTGTGCCACATTCGGTATTTCTATTTTCCTTTTTGCACTTTCAATACTTTCGCCGCTGCTACAAGCTCGTTATTGGAGACCTCATGATTTTTAGCGTCTACATCTTCCTCGTTGACATACGGTGTGGATGCCCATGGTGTCAGATCTTACGTTGCGAAGAGATCCTCGACAATAACCCTCAGCTTCTCAGCACACGTTTCCATCGGCATTCATGGACTTTTAACTTTCACCATGACCACTTGATAAGCGTCCTCCAGGGATTGGCGTCAGCTGCTCTGGTTGTTTGGAATACGACCTTTCGCTCCTCTTTTTGACTTGCTCTCTGTTAACGCCTCCTGGCTTTAAAACAACTAGCGCAGAGGGTATTGAGTGCCTCGTTCCACCAGTACACGGGACGTCAATCGTTGCGAGGCTCTTCTTTTCGTGGCATCGTTGTATCACATGTCCTTGACATCGCTGTTGTCAGCCCTGCCGCATCCAAGTTCAAGGCATCGCAGTCGGTGCGAAGTATCTCAACGATCTTTGTCAAAAGCCTTCGTCTTCCACTGCCGGTCGCCAATTGTATTCCTCTACACTGCCGCAGTGTTCCGCTGGCCAATAACCGCTGCGCTTGTGCTGTCAACCACCTAATTGGCGTCATTGAGTGGTACTCGATCCGGTTCAGCTATTGTTGCAACGTTGCACTTAGTTTCTGTTGTCGATTTTCACTATAGAAAACCTTCGTACTTCTTAACTGAAGGACTTCATTCCAAACACACGCCGTACAAATTCTATAATTCACGAAATTTTATAAAATTTCCTCAACAACCGTGTATAATTGAGAATGTAAACAAAGTTCAATCCGCCGTACCGAGAAAAAAAAGCTTGTGCGCACCATTGTGTGCGCGATGATCGGCGTAGAAATCGATTCCTTTGATTGTGTTGCTTTTGCTGCACTGTGAGCAGCTGTCATGATTGTTCGGTCAAAAGGAATTGTGTTTATATGTTTGAGCTGAATTTTGATGGCGAACAATGAATTTTAAAGAAAATTAATTAATTTCATCATGCTGAAGAAATGGAGGGAGATGCCTGTAGATCTATATACTCTAGTATAGTTCAGTCATTCGTCGGAGGTAGACGCGTTTTTTAAGTGCTCCGTAATTATTTTTATTTTTTTTATTGACAAACATCGCGCGCGACCGGCAAAAATGCAGTGTAGTGTGAAAACCTGTAATATCAGTGACGATCGGTTCCTATGGAAGTGCGAGTTTTGCTCCAAAAACTACCACGCGGCGTGCATTGGAGTACAACGGCACCAAGAGTGTTTAATTTTGTCCTACATGGTGCCTCTATGTGACGATTGTCAACATAATTTGAAAACCGGCATTGACACCCGCAAAGTGCTGCATCAACAGCAGCAGCTAATTAATTCAATTAGGGCGCAAACTGACGCCAATCTTCGAATAGCTGCTGATCTGAAAAAGCTCAGCGCAATGGGTGAATTATTTGACCAAATTGAGCTTCAGGTCAAGGAATCGGTGCTGTGCATTAACAGCAGCACATCGTCGAGCGTATCAAATGCTGTATCGGCATTATCGCGTGTGGCCGAAAAATATTCAGGAAATACAAATGATATGCCCAGCAACGATTTGATTGCTATAAAAAACCATTTAACTGGCCTTTTAGATATTTCAATGAAATCTTCAAAACAACATATTGAAGATTTTGTTGAGGCGTTAACGGTGGATCTGACTGATGAATTGAAAAAGATCTGTACCGAGGTTCAGTCGTTGAGCAGCCTAACCATTGAAATGGCTGCTCATTGCAATGAACATAACGCTAGCATTGGTACTGCCCGATTTGTGGAAAATGAGTCACCGCCAAGCCTATTACAAGAGTTGGCTGAAACTGCTGATTTAAACTCTGGTACCGCAGGTTGGCGTTTACTTGGAACTAAAAAAGTTTGGCGTTCGGACTGGACGGAATATGACAAACGTCAGAAACGCCGTGCACTACAGCAAAAAGCCAAAGAAAAGGCCCAAAAGCGGAAGAAAGCAAAGAAAAGCTTCAACACTTCTAAGAGCACGACAAATACTAATATGAACAACAAAGAAAAGCCGTTAAATGTTTTACCAAACTTTATGAACTATAACGACAGTCACTTCAGGGGCAGAAGTAACGGAAAGTGTGATCATGACAACAGCCAAAAACCAAAGGTGTTCATAAACAGATGTCGAAAAGGAAACAATTTCCTTCCACCTGACAGGGAGTTTCTGGCTGTAGCAAAGGATCGATACTCGAGACCGCCAACGAACTACCCACCTATACAATTCCAAAGGGGGGAAACTCTAAACCCCTATCCAGTCTGCAATGGTCAACAACGTCACGTTCCCGCCACCAACCAACCAACAAACTGGATGGAGCCGAGCTGTCCTTCAACATCAACTGCATCATGCAAATCGTGTGGATGTACTAGGTACTCGTGTTTTCAACGAAACTGACGCTCTCCCTAGATGAAGAAAACAACAATGACGTGTTAGATCTAAATATATCTTCAAATTTAACAAGTACCGAATTGCAAGATGAAGAGGTAACTAATCTAAGTAAATCAGATTGTTCTACTACTTTTAAAACTTCTTCACAGTTAGGTACAGAAGTTTTGGTTTATTGCCAAAACTTTAACCGTATGAAAAGCGCTTCTAAGATGAAAGAAATCCATAGTAGAATTTTAACATGTCCCTACACAGTTATTTTGGCAACAGAAACTAGCTGGGATGAAACTGTGAATAGTGAAGAAGTTTTTGGAAATAATTATGATGTTTTTAGGAATGATCGTGACTGTCAAACGTCTGAGAAGAAGTCAGGAGGAGGAGTCTTAATTGCTGTTTCTACATTGTTTAGTGCAGAAATCATAGAAACCACTAAATTTAAAGAGTTTGAGCATGTATGGGTGAAAGTACACATAGCAGGCGAAACGCATGTGTTTGTGTCTGTGTATTTTCCGCCGAAAAACGCTCGTAAAATAGTTTATGAGAAATTTTACAATATTGTTGAACATGTTATTGGCAGATTTCCTCCCGAAACAAAAGTGCATATATATGGAGATTTCAATCAACGTGATATTGATTTCTTCCCAGACGTCGACAACGAGAGCATCCTGCTGCCAATATTTGGAGAAAATGAGGCTTTGCAATTTATATGTGATACATCGGCAAGTCTAGGTCTAAACCATATTAACCACGTTAAAAATCAACAGAACTGTTATTTAGATCTCTTAATGACCAATACTGATGAAGATTTCTGTGTGGTAGAATCATTGACTCCCTTATGGAAAAACGAACTTTTTCATACAGCTATTGAGTTTTCTTTATTCGTGCATGGAAATAACAGACCTAAAGATTGCGACTTTGAAGAAGTTCATGATTATCGTTCAGCAAATTATGACAATATAAGACAGAAAATCAATCAAGTAAGTTGGCAAAATGTGTTAAGAAACGAAGAAAATGTTGAATCTGCCGTGAAAATGTTTTACAAAATTTTAAACGACATAATACACGACGATATACCCTTAATAAAAAGAAGAAGGAATCATAACTCAAAGTATCCTACACAGTTCGAACGAAACGTGTAAATTTCTGAGACATATAATGCACATAATTGGAGCGTGGAATATCATGGATATTTACATGATATGTCATGTAAACTTCAATTATATGTCATGTAATCCAGCAGGATTTTATATGATTACATGACATATAACATATTTTTACATGATTTCAGACCTAAATTTACATGACATCATGTTTACATTGCATAAATGAAGTTTACATGACGTGTAATCTTCATTATTTTTAACTGTGTATATGGTTTAGTAGAGAAATCAAAAATTTAAAGAATCGTAAGCAAAAGGCACATAAAATATACAAAAAATGTAAAAATGATGCAAATTTAATTAACTATTTAAATATTTGCGATCAATTAAATCTTGCCATTGATACCGCATTTGAAGAGCATAATGAACGAACTGAGCGTGAATTGAAATCATGTCCTAAAAATATCTTTAATTACGTTAAAACAAAAACCAAATCTAACAACTTTCCATCTGAAATGTACCTTGATGATAAAATTGGTGTGAACCCTGAAGAAAGCTGCAATCTGTTTGCAACATTTTTTCAAGACGTTTACACTACTTATTCGGAAAATAATCGAGATCGTGAATATTTCTCATTTCTTCCGGAAATCCCAAATGACATTTGCGTCAATCAAATCAAAGTACATGATATTGTAGATGCACTAAAAAGTCTAGATGTCTCCAAAGGTGCTGGACCTGACGGGATTCCACCTGTATTTTTGAAAATGTTATCCATCGAACTTGCATCTCCGCTATTTTGGCTCTACAATATGTCTCTGCAATCAGGTAGTTTCCCTGAAACATGGAAAAGCTCATTTTTAGTGCCGATCTTTAAAAGTGGCAAAAAATCCGACGTACGTAATTATCGTGGGATAGCCATTATCTCTTGTATTCCAAAGATTTTCGAGGCAATAATAAATAAAATTTTATTCGATATGGTTAAAAACAGAATAACTCATACTCAGCATGGTTTTTTTAAGGGACGCTCAACATGCACAAACTTGCTGGATATTCTTTGACAGCCATGGATAATGGTAATCACGTGGAAGCTCTCTATACAGATTTCAGTAAAGCTTTCGATCGCATTGACATACCAATGTTGCTTTTTAAGTTAGAAAAAATAGGATTTTAACCGGACCTTCTTAAATGGGTAGAGTCTTATCTCACTAATCGCCAACAAATAGTTAGATACAAAGGAGTAAAATCTATTCCAATTAAAGTTACATCGGGAGTTCCTCAAGGGTCTCATTTAGGGCCATTATTCTTTATTTTATACGTTAACGACATTTCCTTCATTCTGAAAAAAGTGAAAGCTCTCATATATGCTGATGACATGAAACTGTTTCTTGAAATAGTAAACGATGAAGATATACATACTTTTCAAAATGAAATTGATATGTTTTACAAATGGTGCAATAAAAGCCTTCTTCAATTGAACGTGAAAAATGTAATTCAATATCCTTTAGCAGAAAGCGTAGTATACCTAACACAACAGTCTACCTAGGGAATCAACTAGTAGAAAAATGCGTAAGAATAAGAGATTTAGGAGTGATTTTAGATTCCAAAGTTACTTTTATAGATCACTATAATACAATTATCAACAAGGCAAACAAGATGTTAGCATTTATAAAACGATTAAGCTATAATTTTCACGATCCATACACTATAAAAACATTATACATAACCTATGTGCGTTCAATTTTAGAATACTGTAGCATAGTTTGGTCACCATTTTTATCAACCCATGAAAATCGTATAGAATCAGTTCAAAAACAATTTCTGTTGTTCGCACTTCGAAAATTAGGTTGGACAAGGTTACCTCTACCATCTTATGAAGCACGATGCATGCTCATTAATATTCAAACATTGAAGAAACGTCGCGAATTTGCAATGGTCTCGTTCGTAAACGATATAGTTTCGCATCGTATTGACTCGATGACACTTTTATCAAAATTAAATTTTTATGCTCCTTCAAGACAACTGCGAAGTCGTAGTATTTTTTATACAAACCATCACCGCACAAATTATGCCAAATTTGAGCCTTTAAATCAAATAATGTCTGTTTACAATAAACATTGCAAAACCATTGACTTTACTGTGACGAAATCGGAACTAAAACAAAAATTTATGTCATATCAAAATTCGAACTAGATTAAGAAAATAACGTTTTCAAACTATATAATATTAAGTGTAAAATTGTAACAAAATGGTCTACTTCTGATTGACGACATGAAATAAATAAAACATTTTATTATAGCGTTGATATGTTGTATATTACAGTGAGCTGTAAGTTGTCAGACGAATCTGAAAACTGATTGCGACAGAAATGAAAACGATACGATGAATTGAAAATACGGCAAGATGCAATATCATTGCATTAATTCCAAAAAGACGATTAAGATTTATCAAAATCTTATTGTACAATGCGAAAGCCGTTTTGATAAAGAATTGTTTGGCATCGGTTAGTATCAGCATCATTCACTGCAATACTGGGAAAAATGCAGGTTCTCACTGATCAAAGCTTAATACGATGGATGGATCAACCTACGGCTTCTTCAGATGGAGTGCCATGCCAAAGCAACAACTGATTCCTGAGTAAGTGCTCTTACGTCCGCCTCGTTCGCCAATGCTTTCAAGATTTTGCGACTAGCTTATGATAGGCCGAGCTCTTGATCGCTGGGTCGCTTTTCAGCTCAAACAGTATCTTCCTTTTCTGGGTGCGTCGCACTCTAACGACGTTTTCTCCTAGGCCCTTCAGGCAGTGTTGCGATGGATCTTCTTCGTGAACAATGAACGACGCATCTTCGCGATCCAACATTCGCCAAAATTCATTTTTCATTTTTGAGTCACGAAGAGCATCGCAAAAAGCGAACGGATGCAACGCCGAAGAAGCAAAATGAACACACCGATAAGTGGTTCGCGAAGCCTTTCCACTCGTAGGATTCATTTATCCACGCGCTGTTCATTCTGGTGATTCATTGCAAAGTTGCTTCTTCTCGTAAAGTCAAGCAAACACTCCACGCTAAGCCAGCTCCACGCAGCGCATGTATTAAAACTACACAGAATGAGGCAACCAATGCAGAACTGGCTGACTGAGTGAAAATTCTGTGTAGGTCGCACTCATTCTGTGAGTTGCCGACGTGTTGGCCTTCGGTTGTGCGGGGATCGATGGAAACGGAACGTCAATGATCTTCCGCGCGGCAGCAAACAGTTGACCGTTGGTAAGATGGGGAGTATTCTGATATGTTTTCTAGCGAAAAGCCGGAAGATGGTCGCAAATGCGAAAGTTTTTGCCCCATTTGCTTCCACTTCGGCTATTCAAATGAAAAAATCTCTAAAAAACTTTAAAATTGGAACTGAATTCCGCATTCCAAGCGTTCCTCCTCTGTGCTCATTTCACTCATTCAGTATTGTTTACCACCGTTTGCCCAAAACTGTGTACAGCCCCTTTGTACAGAATCTGTGCTGCACGAAAAGAGGCCAATTTTGTGCGCTCGGCACTCATTTTTGAGCGGAGCAAGTTTAGCGTGATTGTGGCGAGCCCGTTTGAAGATGATCGAAATGAATATTTTTCCTGCTCTTCGCGAAGAACAGGCAGCGTGGATCGTACCGTTCACATTACCGAGCGATGGAAAATCACCCGATGATACCGTCGGGAGAAACAGCGATCCGAAAATGAAACACGAACGAATGAAGCGCCCGAACGGTTGTTAGTGTTTATTCGCAGTTTCTGTTTGGGTTCATTCAAATATTACGTAACGCAAAATTTTCCAATTTTAGACCCCCTCCCACCCCCACGTAACAGCTTTTGTATGGAAAATTTTAAATTTTTGTATGGACCGTAACACTATGTAAGACCCCCTCCCTCCCCCTGTTGCGTTACGTAATATTTGAACGGCCCCTTTTGAGGCCTACGAAAATTCATCGTGCTTCGCGTTTCCGATCGCTGTTCAGCAATATTGCCTTCAGGTTCGGATCGTCCTTAACTTTTCGAAAGGTATCTGCGTTCGTTGTATGGTCGTTTGCCTGCCATCTCCTTTCGACTACTCACGCTGTGGGCGTCTCTTCGCTTTCTTCTTCCCGTCTTTTTTATTCTCCACCTTCTCTTTCTGTTTCTTTTTTATCTTTGACGTAGACGACGGTTTACTATCCGTCATCGTTCCGTCCTTTTCCGGCACAACTGTTCCATGCTCGTTGCGCTGCTTTTCTAGGTCTCTCTCTTCTCCTGGTGACTTTCTGTCTCGCTTCATCGGCGGTTTGTCACATCGTAGCTTCGGAGTCCTAAGCTTGTCAGCCACTGTTTGCTCCGTAACCTTTTTCAGTGCCTTTTCGATAAGCTCTGCTCTCATCCTTTGCGCTTTCTGCGCGTTCATGGCAGCGTTGACAGAGCGTTTGATGCTCGTCAGCTTACTCTTGATCGCGGTATGCACATTGTGCCGGCCCTTGACGAAGTGGATGAGCTCATCGACCTTTCAGGTTATTGCCCTCCTTGAGCAGCGTTGCTGCTCGATTTCGCTGTGCACAATGGACTCTGAATCCCTAGTCCTCCTTTTCGTCCTTGTGTCTCACATTGCTTCGAGCTACTGCTATACGTCGGTAGATTCTCCGTGGTATGCACCGGTGATCGTGACACCTTACCGATTTTCTGGTCCTCGACTCCTGCTGTGTTGAACTCCGTTGTATGTATTAAGAAATTCTCCATTTTAGTGGGTCCCCCCTCTGAGTTGTGTTTGATCCTTCGACCTTGACGCTTGCTCCTGCGGGGGCGGGCGATGAGGGCAGGATCAAACATGTCGCGCGTCGGTCGGGTGAAGTGAAAAGTGGCGTGATCCGTTAGTTGTGTTTGATCTATTGATCGCATCGCTTGCTCTTGCGAGGGCGAGCGATGAACACTTGTCCGGCGTACAATGCGATTATCGAATTATTTCGTGAATTCGGTTAGGCGTAATTATATCATGGATCACATCACCTACCATTGGTGACTCCCAGATCTATACCTTACCCACTAACCCAATATCCTTTCCATGACAACCGTGGAGATGCAGAGGTGATCTCGGTCTCTAGTAACAACGGTAGTCACACTAACATTCCTTCCCTTCCCCGATGACCGTAAGGACGTGGCCGGCGCCGTTATTGACTTTTAAAATTTGAGCTCTCGATTTGTGCACTTTGAACAATGGTAAGCTAATCCCAAACCCCATTCATTAATTCCCTGTGCAACTTCGATTGTTCTGGTCAATCACGGAGTAGCAGCTACGAATTGTACGGTAATCTATGCTTATGCTTATGCTATGCTTATTTTAGTGGGTCCCCCCTCTAAGCCGCTATCCTCGCCCGTCGTTAGCAGTCTCCTCCGTAATCCCATAGTAATGTATGCAAGCAGTGATGCCATGCTAGTATTGACCTGAACCCTTATGGGGTGCCAAGTTCAGAACCAGATCGGCGCAAGTCAGGAAAGGATCAACTGAGCCTACTTCCACCAGCTGAGGTGTTTTAGAACGGGACGGGGATACATAAAGATTTTTTCGAAGATTATGAAGGACTTCACCTAATGCTTCCTTCAGGTTTAGCTACTATTTATCTATGCGTACAGAAGAACACTAAAGATTTATCATCAAAATTCGAAAGAAATTTCTCACAGTATTGCTTCTTGAATTCCGAAATATTTGACAAGACACATTTCAAGAAAAACACAGGTACAAATGATTGGAAGAGTTTCTGAAATAATTCCTGGAGTATTTCTAGAGGAATTCCATAATAATGTCCTGGATAATTTTCGAAGCAATCATGCAAAAAATGTTCTACTTTTTGCATGAAATTTTGGAGGATTTTTTTTAAGAATTAGAATTTAGGTAGAGAATACTAAGAGAATTTTTAAAGCTTTTCAATTATATCTCTGAAAGAACATTTGATAAAATCTTTATATGCATTTTATTAAAAACTTCGGAAAAATTCTTCAAAAAAATAATAAAAAAAGGAAATGGAGGATTTTTTATGATATTTATTCGAAATTTTAAGCAGAAGTAAAAAACACGAATAACGACTAACGAAATTTCTTGAGGATATCCAAAGAAAAAAGTAAGTTGAAATTTGAAATAATTCCAAGAAAACTGTTTGCATCGATTCCAGCATCGGTTGAGCTCTTTGAAAAATGATTGGTGGAATCCAGTAAAAGTTAGAAATCATTAGATTAGTTTATGGAGAAATATTTGCAACGAATTTTGGTATAATACTCATGAGTTCATGCATGTCTTGAATGGCAATCAATTTGATAGAATATCCTGAAAAGTTTCTGGAACAATACAAATTACCCCGGGAAAACTTCTGAAAAAATGTCTATGAATAACTAGACACATGCATAAGAGAATTTCTGTCGGATATCTTGGAGAAAGACTTGCAAGTTGCCTGCAAAAGTTCGGGAGTTATTTCTATAATAAGTACATCCTTTTACCCCGTTTCAAGTCATTGAATTGAGGCTGCCAGTCAACGGAATCTCCACCAATCTCATCTTCAGACGTCCAGCGTAAAATTTTCCAGGGAGTTGAATAGACAAATTGAACTAAAGCGTGTTTTGGACTCACTTTGCTCACAGGATATGGATATACTTCATAGTTTAACGTTCTATTCAAAAAGGGTGCAAAGATTGTGTATAATGAACAGTGAAAACATCTGGTCAGTATAGACAACCAGGACAAATCATACATTTTTTTAAATATGAGCAGATTACACCGGATTAGTTGAATATTTTTTATTGAAAAAAGTTGAAAATCAGAACATTTCCCGCTAAATCAGGACGGGTGGTAACCCTGGTGAAATTCTTAAATGAACTTTTGAGGTCGCCGGTCGGTTGCCCCCTTGATGGAAACCCTAACCACGCCCATGACTTCATTACCTATAGATTGCCACGAAGAAATAGAAGAACCGAGTGTAAGAACGTGTTGGTGCCATTTCCGCTGAACGTCACTCCGTCAAACTTTTGGCGCTCCAGTAGGGAATTTTATTTTTTGTTTGTTCGCTGGAATTTGGTGGGAATCGATTGAACAAGGAAATTTCTTCTTTCGGGTTTGTACACATGTACTGCAGTGTGGAAGTGAGCTGCCAGGTGTTGGGTGTTCATTACGAGTAATTATTTGGGTAACGTAAAACGGGGTAACTTTGATAGTTTTTTCGAAAAAAAACTTGAATATTTATTCATGCTGTCTCAAATAATTATAATTTATATTTTTAAAACAAGTACTGGCATCCTAGCTATCGATTTCAGTTGGTAGATTGCCAAAAGATATATTTTGTATGGATATATTATTTTTCATATAATCGAAAGTCGGTTTTCTGTTTTGTGGTTACTTTGATAATGTAGTATAAATCGAACAAAACTGATTGAATTGGTAACATTTATAGGGCATTACATACCTCTAGGCGTCTAACGTTAAATATAAATCTCTGACTTAGATGGTTGGTTGGTTTGACTTTATTAACGAGATTTTTAGCCCTGGGCTAGTTCATCTCGGGACCAACGGCTTTACTTCCCTTCCGAAGGAAGTCGTCACTATAACTTTTTACGTCATAAGTGACTATGTCGGGGATGGGATTCGATCCCAGGTCCTCGGCGTGAGAGGCGAGTGTTCTAACCACTACACCAGGTCCGTCCCCACTCTGACTTAGATTACAAAAATGGTCCCAGTTTATGAAAATACTTTTCGCTAAGAAATTTTAGACCAAAGTCAAGTTTTATGATAACTAAGCTGTCAAAAATAAGTGTCCAACTATTCCAGCTTAGCTAGCTTAGCTTAGACTGACTACACATATCGATGGTTGCTATTCCGTGATTGACCGAAGTCAGTGAAAATGCACAAAGAATCAACTAGAAGTTTGGCTGGGATTGGCCATAATCTTCTTCAATGTGCATAATTCAGTGCCTCTATTTATACAGGGTCAATAACGGCGCCGGCCACGTCCTTGCAGTCAGGTGGGATTGGGGGAAGGAATGTTAGTGTGTAACCTTTGCTATTTGGAGACCGTGTTTGCCTCTGCATCTCCACAAAGGTTACTGGGAGGGATGTTTGTTAATGGGAAGGATCGTTGGGTCACAGGTTTCACTTTGATAAGCGATTAGACCATGATAAATAATGATTTGTGAGATATATACATGCTTATTTGAAAATATAATATTTTCATTTGATATGAACAATCTCCATATAGTGGAAAATTATGCCGACACTTGAGGTGACGAACCATTCAAAGTTTGTTGAACAAATACCTAAATGTAACATTCCTACAGCTGTCAGGACGAAAGCATGTGTTATTATATTTTACTTATTTGAAAAGAAACAAAAAACTTGATTGGTTGGAACATCATAGAACACTCTTATTCTTATGCCGACACTTACAGTGGCGAACCATCCAAAGTTTGTTGAATAAAGTGAACTTTTCGCAAGTCTACACTTGTAGTGTCGAACCATTCAAAGTTTTTTTTTTTAATTACAAAAATAAAGGTAAGGGGGGGTGTTCTGAAAATAAAAAAATGTGAAACATAAATAATTCATGAATCAGAGTTTGTGTCGACACTCACAGTGACGAACAATTCATAGTTTGTTGAAAATTCATATTTACGTCCCACAATTGTAACGATTAAATGTGCAGTCATACATATTTTATAGATTAGAAATAGCAGCATGAAACGAGCTCACCAATTGATCCTTTATCCTTCCTGCAGCCACAATCCACTCTCAGCCTCACTCGTTCGCTCGGCTATATAAAAGCACTCAGAAAAAAAAAGGCGCGCGACCCGAAAAGGAAAAAAAAACTTGACTTTCTTGACGCACTGCCCAGCAGCAAGCGTCAAGGTCAAAGGATCAAAAAGAACTAACCGATCACGCCACTTTTTCACTTACTAGACCGACGCGTGACATGTTTGATCCTGCCTTCGTCGCTCGCCCCCGTAGGAGCAAGCGTCAAGGTCGAAAGATCAAACAGAACTAACCGATCGCGGCACTTTTCACTTACTCTAACTGATCACGCCACTTTTTCACTTACTAAACCGACGCGCGACATGTTTGATCCTGCCTTCGTCGCTCGCCCCCGTAGGAGCAAGCGTCAAGGTCGAAAGATCAAACAGAACTCAAAAATAAGTGTCCAACTATTCCAAACTACAAACTCGTATATAAAGCCTCAAATGTTCTCGATCCAAATGAAAATAGCTCTTACATGAAGTGTCATACTAATATTCTTTACTTTTGGATTCGTTTTGCTTAACTGATTAACTGATATTATCTTATTTCGTTTAGTATGTGGTGGGTCCCGCACTATCAAAGCTACCCGCATTATCAAAGATACCCCGTTTTACGGTATGTATTTGTACCCGTTTAACACAAAATACCTATCACACAGGAACCAACAATGCTTAGGGGAATTGAGAAATAAATTCCAAACAAGAGTTTAATGGGTTTGCATTATGCTCTCTTAACTACAGTCAGTTCTCTATACCTCGTTATTGAAGGAACTCATCGTGACAATTTGTCTACTTGAAGTGCTATTGGTTTATGTGGGAATATAACAAGTTAAGTTTCGAAACCACAAGCAGAAATCTTCCATTTGTGCAACTATGAAAAAATGTCCAAACCTTTTTGCAATCTACTACAGATGACATTCGACGGAGAGGCCTGTGTCATCCGCAAACAAAGATATTGGACAACACTGAGGTAACTCAGGTAAGTCAGATGAGAAAGTATTGTATAATATTGGTTCCAAAATGTTGCCTTCAGGAACACCAGCTCTTACAGAAAGTCTTTTAGACTTAGAGTTCTGATAACTAACCTGAAGTGTACAGATAACTTTGGATTATTCTAGCAATGTATGTTGAAAAATTGAAAATGTTGAAAAAACACTGTCGAATACTTTTTATATGTCTAGAAGAGCAAGACCAGTAGTAACGTCTTAAGATTTCTTGAAACGAATCAAATTTGTTATACGTAAAAGTTGGTGAGTGGTTGAATGTCAGTGTCGGAATCCGAACTGTTCATTGGCAAACATTGAATTTTTGTTGATATGAACCATTATTCTGTTCAAAATGGTCTTTTTAAAAAGTTTACAGATGGAAGAAAGCAGGATGATTGGACGATAGCTAGAAGCTTCTGCATGATTTTTGTACGGTTTCAAAAATTATTCAACCTTGGCATTTTTCCTTATTGTTATGAAAATATGCCAACTGAAAACATTTGTTAAATATATCAACCAAGCTGCGTGAAAAAAATCCATCGTCTCAAGGGGCCTTGATATTTATTTGTTTTCTATTAATTGTTCTCACGTCTTCCAAATCAGTCCCCCGGGAATTTTCGAAAACGTTCTCTTGATTGAGAATGCTCCCGAAATCCTGAGTAACTTGATTTTAAATTGGACTACTGAGTCCTAAATAAAAAATGTGCGCGCTTTCAAACTGCATAGCAAGTTTCTGATTTTTTTCGCAATTAATTAGTACTGCAGTACATCAGTGCTGCAGCAACAACTTTATTGCATGATGTGTTCAAAACGCATCACTTCTGACAATCTGGCTTCCGTGAAGGCAGTTAGTAGATAATTGTGTCCCATTCGGTTCCATTGTTGGTCGTGTCCATTCAAATTTAATTACATTAAACACTACCCAGTTTCACGAAAACATTGATTCGCTCATGAAACATTCAACCATGTTTCGTGATCCACACTGACAGCTTCTACAGCTCACAACAGTTGCTTCCACTGTAGAGTTATCCAACTGTGTGGCCGGCCATGCCACAGAGGATAAGCATCTATCTACATATGTCCTACCGCTGGTCCAAGTTGCAAGGTTCACATGAAACGTGGTTCACCATAGACAGTCTCAGAGTACATAAATTGATTTTGTATATGCTAATCCACCGGACAGTTCAGATAATCCTGATTCGGTGACATTCAATCATTGAAAGCACCAACATATTTCCATGCCCAAAATGAGCCCATTACCCTAATAACCCGACCTTCCGTGTTTCCTCTGTAGGCCTCTACGTGTGCGATATGGATCAGCATATATGCTAGAATAACTGCCCTATTGTATAGCGTATGGGTATTTTGTGCCCCGCACTTGCGTCCATATCTCGAATGGCCTCTTCAATGTAGCACACAGAGTGCTTTGACATAGGCAGAGTCATCAGCGAGAAACTACGAATCCATGTGCCCAACAACGCGTTGCTTTCGCTGACCAGTTGCAGGGCTGGCATTAACTTTCTTGTATCCAACCCATTGGAAATTTGTGCGTTTTCTTCGTA
Source organism: Aedes aegypti (assembly GCF_002204515.2). Taxonomy (NCBI): domain Eukaryota; kingdom Metazoa; phylum Arthropoda; class Insecta; order Diptera; family Culicidae; genus Aedes; species Aedes aegypti. Next base: position 76,270,159 of record NC_035107.1, read on the forward strand.
GCTGGGATATTTAAATGGTTTAACTTTTGTGCCAAAACCTTGAACCATAACACGTATATCAGGAGGGGTAGAATAATAATAAATCTTCGAGTTGTTTGGTGGAATACCTATACCACTGCGGAACACGTTTTTGCCTCAAGCCCCAAAATACCGCTATTAACATAATTAAAGGTAACTAAATCCTTTGCCGTTTTCAGAAATATCATAACACGTCTAGTTTTTGAGATATTGGCTGTTTAAAATGCAAACTATGACTATTTCAGCCAACTTGCATGCAAGTTCGCCACCTCGTATGGAAATTTATTCGCTTAATTTGCCATAGGATTAAAACTTCATGTGTATAACAATACTTATGAACAAAGTTTATAATACTTTCGATTCTCAAAATATATTTTTTGATGGATTAGAAAAGTATTGTACTTTGCCATATTAGAGAAACGAAGAATTTTATATGGAGTCTGATATCTTGTTGAAAAAATCGATTCAATCCAAATTCAATCATGCAATTTCACACAAATTATATCTGAATTGAAAGTTAAAGTCCTATTTTGCATGCTAAGTGGATTTCTTGAAATCTGAAAGTTTGATAATTCATACTTAAAATTACATGTAAACATCAATGAAATCAGTGTTTTGTACAACTTTGGCGACTTGCAGTTAAAAATTGTGACGTGCTGGAACAATACTGAGAACGGTATCAAATTAAGCAACCCCAAATCTACTTCAGACACATAATTTGATCCTCGAGACACGCAAATATGTCATTTTTGTTACGCTGTGTAAGTAGATGAAAACCCGTGCTAAATTTTACAATTTAATTCCACCACCCAAATAACCAGTTAGCACGATAATGCGGCACGGTAACAGCATTATATGCGCATATAGGGTAATCATTTGATGCATGTCAGTTTTATATACGCATATAATGCTATTATTATGCCAGAAAAGGCGAAATAGCGTGCCACGTCAGTTGTTTTCGCCAGGTTTTCAGGGCGAATATTTTGTGCTTTCGCGTACGCAGCCAGAGAGCTTTCACGTATGCGGCCAAGCAACTGGTACACGAGGTAAATAAATGAATGAATGAAAACGGAAACCTCGAATAGTATGCAAAAAATGTAATAAAATGATACAGATAGTACTTCTCCGTATCAGACTTATTCATTTTGGTGGTTTACATGTCCTTAGATTTGCAATTGCCACATTTCGATCCTCGTTTCATGATGATGAAATTTCTCATTTTGCGCCTCGAACCTGCGTCACCCGTATTGTTGAGTTGTTGAAGTCCTGCTCCTTTGCTCCTACGGCCACATAAGATGAATAGTATTGGAAAGAAAAGTGACCAATTTAAACCATCACTTTTCCCCGTCATAAAACCTGCAATTGTAGTAGTGAGAAGATTTATGTTTAACTCCCTCTTACCACTATATACAAACACAAAGCACGTGGTACCTATATCTGTCAAAACACTGGATGGCATTTAAACATGCCCTGTATGCGAATATAAAGCCAATATAGTGCTTATTTAATGCCTGTATGCATCAGGCTTAGAAGCATTAATGATGCTGTAATAGGGTTTTTATGCAGCGGAAGTGCTGTTATAAGGTGTGTAAGCATTTGTAGTGCTGTTATAATGCATGTACGCATCTATGATGCTGATTAAGGGCTTATTATTAGTGCTTATGGTTACTTGGGCAGAGTTGGTATCCTTTGACAGATATGCGTATTACGACCTCAACTGCAAGGCCGTCTTCAGTGTCGTGTACTAGACTCGACTAGGTATTATTTTATATCCTAATCACTTATAAAAACTCGTGTGAATTTACCTCATATATGCACGACATATTAAAGCGAACAAAATGACGTAAATATACGGCACAAATGGCGTAATTTTCCTTTAAACAGAACTAAATATTGATCGGATTATAACAATTTTCAGTCACATTGGACTTAGTTCTGCAAGAATGACGCATTTTAAGATGCGAATTCTATTAAATTTATGCAAAAGCATATCTTCCTGCTTGCCACACGGTATGTCGATGTATAGTGCTCCAATTGAGTATTTTTTTTGGAGGAGACCTAGAGAGACCCAGCGTGTGTGTTCTGGGGATGGGGTTGTAACGTTACATTCTCCGCAATAAACATGGTTTTCACGAATTTAGTAAATTTCGTTATATTATACTCATTGTATTTTGTTTTTATTTTGGGAAACTAACAACAGGGACAAGTACTGAAGCAAACATTTACCACCTCTACATACACATGCTTTCAACCAGAGGCGCGTCCACGTTCGGAACCATGGGTAGGACATACGTTAGCATTTTTTTTTGTGTAGTGAAGCTAAGAAAAACTTTAACCTTGGGCTGGAAATTGAAAGTTACTATATTTGAGCGGCTCAAGCACAAAGCGGTAAAAGTTACATTTCGCTCGTTTTGATTTCAGTTGAGTTACCGTTTTGATTCATATTACGGACAGCTTCAAATTCCGGACACTCTCGTTCGTATGGGAAACATTTCACACGAAATGTTTCAATTTTCGCCATCCAAAAGTTCTCATTTTCGAGGCTTGTTTTATTAGGTTTTTTCCATAAATATCATTGCAAATTTATAATGCCCATATACCTTAGACGTCTCTTAAGCGGTTGAACGATTTCAATTGATGATTTGACTGTTCCATCAATGATTATCATGAGCTGTCCGTAATTCGAATCAAAGCGTCCGGAATATGAGGCAAAAGTGAGGGACCGTCCGGAATAAGAATCATGAAAAGGCCACACGTTTTGATTTATTTAAAATTATTCAAGTTGCGGACGCGTATTCTTTACCCACCATCTGAAAGTTAAGGGCTTCCGACGCTCGATAACGCTAAAAAATCATACAGAATGATTTATTTTGTATGGTCCAAGTTGGGTTATACTTCACTGAGGCCTTAAGTGTCCGTAATATGAATCAAAACGGTACTAATCGTTAGAATTATATACATGGGAATCACAGGAGGAACTCAGTGAAAGCTAGTAAATGAATTTTTGGAGAATGCCCTAGAAAAGTATGGAAATAAATCATGAAGAAATTTTCGATCTGAACAATTCAATTCAAAGAATTAAAAAAGAATCGTCGTTGATTCTTTGGAAGAGTTCTTGAAGGATTTTTTAACTGGATTGGACAAAGAATAAATATTTTTAGTAGTGAAAATTGAAATTTACAAGTATTACTGCTGTGAGACAATATCACAAACAGATAAAATTAATACAATCTATGCAAACTACGAAATTTGTAAAAATCTATGCAAATTACGAAATTTCTGAAGGTTGTGACCAACATTTCGTGGATAAATTAAGAATTATCCTTAGATTTTTTCACGAGCTCGGTTTCCCAATTTTAACCGAAATTCAGCTAACAAATTTCCCAACAAATTTCCCGAGATGCCGACTATTCGCTTGTGCAAAACTCGATTAAAATAAGCCGAGTCTCGGCATTCTAAATTAAGTGTGCGGGTATTTTTGGAACGAGATCGATAAGTAGAAGGTTTCTCGTAAATATCGATATTGCATGGGTTTAAAATGATTTTCACAAAACGGAAGAGGCCATATTTAAATCCAAGATAGCGTCAGACATCAATTTCAGACATCTCCTCATCCGTCCTGTTGCAGAAATACCCATATTATTAGTTCTCGTGGGTCGTCATCAGGCAGGAGCGTAAGTTGGAATTTGGAGCGTAAAAGGAGGGGGCGTAATAATCTTAATAATAGTTTTGGTTAAACTTCTTAATGAATAATCAATAAATAATGCTACCGAAATTCACTCAAAGATGTCTTCCAAATTTTCTCATTTGAAAATCTTTGCAAACTTTTCAATTAAAATATTTACAGATGAATATATGATGCAACATAATTCTAACTTTCACCATTATTTCCATTATAATTCATTTCATTCATAACCGATGAACTAAGAAAAAATCCTTGAGCATCCTACCTGGGACAATCTATATTGATTTTCAGATCAATTTCCGGCTAATTTTCTCAAGTAAATTATTTCAATAAATTGATTTTTTTTAATTTAGAAATTTTTAGTAGGATTGGGGTTTATGTTTCTTTCTACGTCGCTGTGTTGAAAGATTTTTTTCGTTTTCGCGTTTTGCTCGTAGTGCGCTTAGTAAAAACCATGTAAATGGGCATGTGTTTCTTTTTCTCTGACAGTCGAAGATGAATTTCCAACTGAGTTCGTTTCATGCTTGTAACAACACAAATCAGAATCGTGGCAATGTTACATTTCCTCAATCGTTTAACAAATTACGGATGTTTTGTCACCAGGGATTGAATCCTGGGAAAATTGAGGTAATCTCTCACTTATCGCTCTCTGCAACAATTGTGATTTGCATCACATTATGAGAACTCGTTTATTGTATACTGCTACAGCTTGGATTAGAACGGGGGGATAGCAGTGCATGATAAAACCCCTCTAAACAAACTCCAAAACCGGACGAAACCTATTGCTTTCGAATGTTCGGGGATTGTTTATCGTCTAAGTAAAATCAAACACCTACCCCCAATGCTAAACAATCGAGAAAAATGAATTTTATCATCGCTCTCTCTTCGGGAGTTTCATTCGCAGCTCTTATCTATCGAACTTGTTACAACTTGCGATACATTGCCGATCATGGACCGAGTCGGATGGGATATTTTTCTTCGTATGCTTTAAACGTGCTTAAAAATCAAATAAGAGCAAATTGTGCCATGTCCGTTCGTCACTATAAGTGCCGGCATTAGCCCTTATTTCTGTTCTATAGAAAAAAAATGTTTTGGGTAGGAGAAATTGTGTTATAATTGTTATTTCAATTACTAATAAGTTGAAACTATGACATATTTTGTTAGAACACATACGCCAAACATTTAACAAAACCTGTAACAACTCTATTGTAATACACTGATCGGGTTCACTGTTTTGAAACAAAATTGAAAATTATAAAGACGTAACTGACAAAAACCTTATTACATGATTTTATAACAAGTGTTTCGCGCAAATATTTAATGAAAAAAAAACTACATCGCGAGCATAAAAGCCTGAAAACCCTTGTCCAAAAGCATTATATTTTTACCATAAAGTATTGTACCAAGCATTTTTTAACAATTTTAATTCTGATATAATGGAAAAATTATACCCATATCAACATTTTGTGAAATATTCAAATGTGACGAACTTTTATATAAATAACAACTTTATATTTCTCAGTTATTTTCATAGAATGCAAGCCCTGCTAGCAAGACTAGAGCTTGTATACGCTTTAGCGTGCCAGCATGCATTGCATATATCCTTGTTTCGAAGTCGAGCCACACTTGACGGACGAAAGCCGGGCACTGATCGAAGTTGGTTGGTCGAGCACGCCAAAGCATATAAACCAAGAGTGGCCATACTTCTGAATGCTATTGAAAATATTTTGAATAACTAATGGTGGCCTGGTGGTGGCAGGCAGCAACAGAACGGACCGAAGGAGAATGGAGGGGGTAATAATATAGGTTATGTTTGATTGTGGTAATTTCCATTTTTTTTCTTCAGAAATGAATAGGCCATAAAGCTGTGCATGCATCGAGCAAATCACTACCAGGTTTTATTTATGCTAGGGCAATACGCTGCTCGGGAAATGACTTTCTCTCGGTTTTATGAGCGATAGACTGAACACGGAGAAGTATATTAATGATTAATCATATGTATGCAGAATATTAGGGGCCTTTCTTAGCCGAGTGGTTAGAGTCCGCGGCTACAAGGCAAAGCCATGCTGAAGGTGTCTGGGTTCGATTCCCGGTCGGTCCAGGAGCTTTTCGTAATTGAAATTGCATTGATTTCCCTGCCACACGATATACAAATGCAAAAATGGTCCATTGGCAAAGAAAGCTCTCAGTCAATAACTGTGGAAGTGCCCATTAAATATAAGCTGAGAAGCAAGCTCAGTGAAGACGTAATGTCAAGAAGAATAAGAAACTGAATTGGCTCGCAATAAGTCTAAATGTGAAAAGAAACTCGTATATGTGATAATAAACGATGAACTTAAGTTCTTGACCTGTCTCAAAAACGTGAGGAGAAGGCATTTTCAACGGACTCACGATCCTTGTATGAAAATTATATGACAGGATCTGGAGAAAAAAATAATAATAAAAATTAAAAACAATAGGGTGCTGAGTAACTTGAGCACTTCCATGATTCATTTTGACATGGGGAGTTTTTCTCGGTCGAATTGTCCGAAACATTTCAATGAGAAGCGCTTCAATACAACGATTCTGATACAGATGTATCATAAAATAGATAAGATTTATTATTAAAGCAAATATTTTGATATGCCGAATGTCAGGATTATGTTATCCTAGAACCATTAAAACACTTGGTCCAATCTGTCTAACACCGACCAATTGAGCCCTTGCTCAAGATCTTTTTTAGAAATTATCAAACATTTAGAAAAAGCCTCATAAGCCAATTTCTGCAATTGAAAAAGAAATTACACTAATGAAGCAAAATTGCAACACACTGTCACTTTGGGGTTTTTGAAGATTTATATTTTCGTACAATACAGAATTAATACAAATCATAGTTTCACTCAATGTTATATAGTTTGCTATCACCTTGCCATCAAAAACTTTGAAATGGCATATGTGTGCTTTTCGATTTAGATTATTGTATTCATCTTAAATACTACTTTAACACCAGGGCATCTTTATTAGATAAATTTATAATTTACGGAAAGTGATCTTCCAAGGACTCTATACAAATAAATCTCAATATCAAAAAACTTAATCTTCCTAGTAGCCTCGTTGCTAACTTTCAACCAATGTCATGCGAGCGATCCCTTGTACGCTTGAATACAGCATCTTCGCTCATTTTCCCACTTCCCTTAAAATTCTTCAACCGTAAACTTCCTTCCTCGAAACAGAATTAAATCTAATTGCTGTGCTGATAATTTCAGAACGATATGACTCCAACATCAATCCCTGGGAACCGGCGGTGTCTCAAAACACAAACGCCCCAACCATCCGGGGGAACCGCAAATTGTGCCTTTGAACTGTGACATTTTCCGAGGGATTAACAAGGAAAATCGCTTTCTGTCTCATCATCTTCCCCTCTCCTTACCGCACACTCCAGTATCCAGCTCGCTATAGATCCCTGCTCTGGGTATATGTACGACAAGTACCTCGCAGGTATATAACAGCAGCAATCCAGCGTGGGTTGTTTTCGAAAATCATGATCTCAGAGCCTCTGTTCGCTTCTGCTCCATTCTCGAAATCTAATGTAAAATTAACGTGTTCATTTTCATCGGCCTGGATGCCGGGTTTGCTTCTGTGAAAACCTCACTTCCTTCTCTACACGATTCCCACGATTCGTCACATGCTCAAAAATTCTGAACTCTGATCTGGGCCATGGCTTCCACCATCATCGGTGGAAACAAAACTGTGGCTTGAACGTTGAGAATGACAACTATGACGACAAATGCCTGTTGATCTTCTGCGAATTAGCACACAGTCTTCTCTGTTCGTTGAATGTTTCAGAGAATATGCGAATCCTGTTGAATGTGATGTAGGGTAAGGTGGATTAGAATTCCAACTAAGGCTCAATTACTATGGCGGTTCAAAATTTGAAAAAAAAAAAAATGAAAATCCAATCTCCAATCAGGAAAATAACTTCCTCACCATCCTTGCAATAAAAATACTGTTTTTTTTTTCAGCATTATCGGTGATGATTGAAACGTGATACGGAGACAATGTAGGATCATATGGAAATTACTATGAATAAATTTTTAAAATTGTTTGAAACACGATAGCACTGTTATGTAAGTATAAAATTATCATCTCAAAGTGGAAACTAAACTCATTCTTCAAACTGTGAAGAATTGCAAGTGAATTGCAAAAAAAAAATCAATCCGGCAAATGGGAGAAAAGATACTCGTGAACTAGTTTGCTATTATTAAGCTACATATGGGCTTTCAGCCCAATAATCTTCTGCAAAAATCTCAAACAAAAAAAGAAAAATGATTTGTTTTTTAAGTAACTTCCTTTATTAAGGATTGAAGAATGAATTATCACTATGAGTTGATAAGTTTGTACTCACAACTCAGTTCTAACTTGTTTGAAATATATTTCACAATTTCTCCATAGTAATACCCATAAAAACCTACATCGTCTTTAACCACCTTTAAATCACCACCGAGAAAGCTGAAAATTTTGCATTTTTTTTTTTGTGATAATAATAAGGAAGATATGAGAGACAACCTTCTTGAAATTTTGAATCTCTCTTCTCAATCACATTGTTTTACAAGAATTTCATAATAAATTACATTTAAAATACTAATGTCATAATGGATTTTTAGTGATTTAAGTATTTCGAAATTAGAATAGATGGGGTTGGAAGTCTATGGCTAATGCTTCTGCTTCATAAGCAGAAGGTCATGAATTCAATCCCTGGCCCATTCCTTTCCTCGTACTTTGTGCCTTTCACTTGTTTATATCATCTATTCTTCTAATCTATTCAATTCATATCATTTTCTAGAATCTGAGATGGACAAAACTCCGTTTCCCTGCACTTCTATTTTTCCATACTAAAAGCACGTCTTTTCTAACGCCTAATAGATAGGCGGTCTGCTAACCAAACAGCATGCCTCTCTGTCATAAAACTACTACCTTTCCGCATGAACTGGTGTAGGAACAGGGGTATTTCCGGTCTACTGTGGGCCCAAATTTAAGGCTCCCCCAAATCAACGTGATTTTTTTTCAGCGACAGCGACGAAAAATCGCCGCGTTCCGTCGTTGTGTCGAAACAACATCGAAAACGCGGCGATTTTTTGTCGCTGTCGCTAAAAAAATCGCGTTGATTTGGGGGAGCCTTTAAATGCATCATCAAACCATCCCCCTTTCCCTCGTTGGTCTGCATTCTGACGTGACAGGTGCCTAAAAATAAAAAAAAAACACCAGCAGACATTCAAGGAGTCTGTTAGTCCCAAGCAGTCATCGGTTGGTTATTTGTGTAAATGCAGCTGATATGGCGATATTGAAGTAGCAACCACGGACGGCCAATCAAGTTCAAGCTCATTTAAGAGCTTTGAAATTAGATAGTCAAATTAAAAGATGCCGAGAAAATGTAAATTCTACCTTTCGTCTTTCGACTTTTTGTCATTAATTCGTAAAAAGGGGGAATTTATTATGGAGTGTAGAGTAGGGTGCTGCTTATTTTTCAAAAGATTGCAATACCGAAAATTCAAGTGTTCTTCTAAATTCAAAGCACATAAGAAGGGAAACCTCAAAGTTTGGACCAAAATGGTTTAGATTTAGTGGTTACCCAGGCGGCTCGAAGGTGAATTTTAAAGTTATAAAATATGATCTGCAGTAAAGTCTACATAACTTTGCTATTTTCCATCCAGTTGTAAATTTCTTGGGCTCCATCCCATTACCCCGAACGCCACTACCCCGAATGGGTCACTACCTCGAAAGCCACTATCCCGAATGGGTCATTACCCCGAACGCTAGTATCCCGAATGAGCCATTACCCCGAATAGTATGAAATGTAGGCCAGTATCTTGCTTTGCGGGCAAAAATGTTAACCATACTGTTACAAAAATCATTTGACTTTGGATGTATGCGTCTCTAATGGTAGTTAGTGGTGAGTACAATTTGTCGGCAAATGATCATCATATATTTTCCCTTCTTTTATATGCCTTCAATTTTTTTAAATATCTTCTTCTTTTTTTCTGAGGCAGCACATGTTTCTCAGCTCAGTGGGCACTTTCGCAGTCCAAAGGGTCATTAACCAATTTCATAACACCAAAAATTGCCATTTTTGACACCCACCCACTCCCGTCAAAACACTTTTTCTATGGAAATTTCACAAATTTTGTATGAGGTGTAACATTTCGAGAAGAACCTACCATAACTTTTTTTGTCACCTTCACCGTTATGAAATTTGTGAATGAGCACTTAATAAAACAAGTCTTTTATTGACTGAGAGCTTTCCTAATCAATTTACAATTCTTGTACATGTGCTTCTATGCCCAGGAATGTCAATGAAATTTTCGATGCATTAAGAACCACCACTGGAGGATTTCGAAACTATACCCTCAATATGGTCTTGCTGAACAGCTGCATGCTCATCGGTAGTTAGGCTTCTTGGTGGTGTTTATATTTCAATTTTGTATTCAACAAAGATTTTTCTTTCTTATGTATATAGGTTGTGTGATAGCATCACATTGTTACAGTGATTATTCACATCATAGCTGCAAGCACTTCACCAGAAATTTGCCCTTCTTTCTTAAATAGGCTGATCTTCTAAGTTTTCATTGGATGACCCATGTAACCACTACCCGCTAATCCACCTTTTTGGTCTTATAGGGCTATTATACGGCTAAAATAGGGTATGTCAGCTCTTTAATAGCAGTATATTAACACGCAGAACGGATAAAAATGCTATTTGGTTACTTGGGGAGCTAGTCACGCTAGTATTTTCATATGGAACATATATATTTTTTTAAAGGAGGTATCCTCAAGCCATTCATTGAAGATAATCCTGCTATAATTCTAATAAAAAATATCCCTTCTTTTATCTTTTTGTATTGAAACAGTCAGGTTGACTATGGAACTGCTTACACTTTTCTACCACCATCTTAAATCAACCACAATAATTTTTTGTGGTTACCTTAAAGAAATTCAGCTGAATGATCCCACAAACTAACGAAAGTATTTATTTTAGAGGCGATCAAATGGTGTCGTTTTTCTATTAGGTTGGTCTTTAAGCGGATTGCATAGAACATCACTTGCAGCGAAAATATCAGAGTGATTTTCTACAGTACTGACCCGATTTTGTAAGCCTCATTTGAAGGAAAACTTTTTGTTCCTATCATTTCATTAAATAATTTTCTCCAACATCTTTTCAAGTCATGTTGAAGTTATCATGAATATGCTTCAAGTAAAGAAGAAAAAATATTGAAACATTAGGGTAGGTGTACCAGTTATGGTCATAATGGTTCCCTATTTCGTCATACGTGATAATTTCAAAAGATTCAAAAGCATTCAAAATGTAAAAGTTTTCGAGAAAACACATATGGCCAAATAGGGAACCACTATTGCCATAACTGGTACACTTTCCCTACTTACATTTTTAAAGAGAGCTGAAAAACGTTTGCAAAAAGGGGCTGACAAAATCGAGTCATCTATGTATTCCCATCGTTTACGAAACAAAATCTTTTACAAGATCTCAATGCTAGTAGAGGAAGTGAGTGGCAGCGTCCAAACCCAGATATTACTACACCCTAATTTTGTGCATTTTATAGTTATCCTTTTCATAATAAATTCACCCTTCTTTTCAAAATAGACTGTTCTTCAGAGCATTGCAGTGTAGCTGTGGAAATCTTATGAAATTCAATTAACAAAGCCAAACGAAACTTAGTATGTACAAATTATTTGTAAAATTATTTCCCCACCTTCAGATTAAAATTAGTCTCAATATGTTATGCATTCGGGGAAATGGCGTTCGGGGTAGTGACCCATTCGGGGTAGTGGCGTTCGGGGTAATGACCCATTCGGGGTAATGGCTTTCGGGGTAATGGCGTTCGGGGTAGTAGCATTCTGGGTAGTGGCGTTCGGGGTAGTGTCATAGAGTCATTTTTTGATCTGCATTCCCTTCAAAATAAATTAATAAAAAGTTTGTGGAACATCAAATTTGTGAAAAATCAAACAAGTTTTAGTTTTAAGTAGTTTCTTTCAAATTTTTCCTTATTACAGTCAGGTCTCCTATTAGACACATGGTTGGGGGGCGTTATAGGAGACCCAGGGCATATGGGATTTCATCACTATCAAATTTTGCCACTAGGCGGCGCTGATGAGTAAAGAATTTTTGTTTTGCGCATAGCTCAGTAGCCTGACCACTAAGAAAGATGGCGTCTTCGGCAAAGTTGTTCAGTATCACAAGGGTTCATATAGTGCAAGTCAGAAAAAGCCAAGTTCTCAACTAAAAGGATGATCCTCAACTCCTAAAGGTAGATCGTACTTAACACTGAAACTTCACCGAAGACAGTATTGTGCTATCTCTTTTGGCATACGAGATATACAACGACACCCCCAAAGTGATGAAATCCCATAAGCCCTGGTTCTCCTATAACGTTCTGGTGTGTCTTATAGGAGTGCGCGTTATAGGAATGCGTTTAATAAGAGACCCGACTGTATACCAAAAAAATCATCATTCATGAATACCAAACCGATTCCAAATGTTTTTACATGCATTCAAAGATAATGTAGTTGTTTATCAAAACTGTAGAAATCATAGTAAAAAAATCTTTTTGACTTAGTTATTAAACAAAACAAACTGCCGTAAAACAAGGATTTTCAGTAAAGAAAACCAATTTTTTCATTTTTTTGCCCGTTAAACGATAAAACTCAAGCTAAAACCTGTTTATCTCATTTAAAACGTCAAAATGGACAAATCAACTGTTATTGATCAATTTTATAACAAAAATATTTTTGAACTTCATCTGGTAGTTATTGAAAGATGCTTTATAAAATAAATTTGTTATTAAAAAATCACAGTCAAAACATTTTTTAAATAAAATAAGTTTTTCACATAGTTTGAAAACAAGTTAGCTATAAAGTCATGTAAAAGACTTAAAATCGGTCGATTATTATTATAATTATGCTTTATTATAGACACTTCATCACATATCTTAGTGACAAAATCGGTTGAGTATTAAACATAATGATCTAAAATTGATGACTTTTTTTTATAAGAAGAGCAAAAGTTTGGAGAATTCCACTTTTAACTAAGACTACTTTTGATTTTAGAAAATTAAATCTGATATTGAACAAAGTTTTCATCAATTAAATTTTAAAGAAAATGATGTTACAAAATTGAAAATTGAAAATAACAAACTTTTAAAAACCTAATCAAAGGTCATATTTTGTAACTTGAAAATTGAGCTTAAAGACGCTTGTGCAACCTCTAGCTTTGAGATTTCTTATGTGATTTGAATTCAAAAGAGCACACAATTCTTGATTCTGAGAACTTTCGAAAAATAAGCCGCACCTTAATGTAGGGCAGTGGTTCCCAACCTTTCTAGGACTACGGCTCCTCCGGCGTTCTTCAAACATCCTGCGGACTCCTAAAAATTGATGTTTCCCAAATTTATGCATGTGTAAGCCTTGCTAAGATCTTATTATGAATCAATAAATATTCTTGACAGATACAACCAAGACATTTTGAACATCGTGATAGTAATTACTAACTTACCACGTCTTGGGAATGGAAAAGAATGATCAATTGAACCCTCAATACGCGCTGTTGATTTTGTTCAACACATGTGAAAAGAAAACCTCGCAAGCCATACACAGCGACAACCGCGCAACAGCCGCAAGGTTAGAAAATTTACAAAGAAACCTATGATCTATCATAAGTATGTCTGTTTGCAGATAATGCAAGAAATCTGCTAAGATCATTTAGAGTCCAGTAGGTCCACTAAAAATTTTGACAAACAACTTTTTAAGAGTTCGAGTAGCAACTTCTTAAAACTATCTTGCCAATATCCATTAGTAAAGTCTTCAATTTTTTTTTCAAAGACTCTCGGTAGTACCCAGTAGGACGATGAATAGCAAACCAACCCAAAAGATTGTCATAAGATGTGAAAGAGTATTTTGTTTTTTTAAAGGTTTCACCAGAATCCATCAAGTCCTCGCCAAAAATAATTCCGAAGATACGTTATCCTCTATGTGTCATCTCTGCAAACTGCTTTCAATACTTCAAGAAACATGTTAATAGCCGTCATGGGAATCAACTTACTTAAATTTGATAAAAAAAACTGCCAGACCTTTTCAAAAATCTTATCAGATATCCATTGAGAATCTTAGCAAAAAATCTTCCAAAGATCATCGCAGTTATTGAACAATGCATAATTATTTTTTTCTCTAATAGTTCGCCAAAGAAGTTTAAGTAAATTTACGAGGATCTCGATAATCGAAATTTCTCAACGATAAAGCCGGAAATATGCCAATACTTCTTATGGATACACTCGAAACTCTTTTAACGATCGTTGTTTTTACAACGGTTCTTTTAACGACCACTTTTTTACAACCGAGAGTCAGATTGACGACCGTTTTTATAAATGATCAATATCTTAATAAGTATTCAAAGGTAGATTAAGGGCTAACATATGGTGGTCATTGAAATGCGAAATTCTGCAACCAGGCGGCGCTAGTGAGCATGAAACTTTTGTGTTGTGATTATCTCAGGATCCTGACCACTTAGAAAGATGACGCCTTCGGCAAAATTGTTCAGTAGCTTAAGCGCTATCATTAGAATAGCCATTGGATTAGAGCTTCTGAACAACTTTGCCCATAACGTCATCTTTCTAAGTGGTCATGATCCAGAGATATACGCAAAACAAAAGTTTCATGCTCACTAGCGCCGTCTAGTGGAAAAATCTCGAATCTCTTGGCTTGAATATAATAATCCTTGAGCTACTGAACAACTTCGACGAAGACGCCATCTTTTAAGTCGTCAGGATCCTGAGAAATCCGCAAAACAAAAGTTTGATGCATACTAGCACTGGCGCAATTCAACTTGGGCAGTGTTGCCAGCTACGCAAAATTTTGAATCCTTCATGAAAACTGGATAACAGTTGAAGAGAATTGCAATATTGTTAAGCATTCTATTTTTCTATTCCGCTCATGTTTTATGGTTTTGCTCTTTTCTTCAATCTTCTTAAACAGTGTTGCAGCCACTTGAATATTTGTACTTCGGCCTGTTGAAGAGCTAGTCCGCTAAGACCACGCAGATCCTAGCGAGGCTAGCCCGTCCATATCCGATTGCAAATCATAAAAAAATACAATACAGTAGATGTCTCCTTCAACTGGGCAGCTAACTGACTGATACCTCAATCAGCAGCTGCAACTCTCTTTATTCAAACCAGGTATACATTTACAATCTATCATTCTACACAAATATCATACCTCTCTCAACAAATGTTCCACACTTTTACCTACGACGACGCATGCTTCTCAACCGACGATTCTTCTACATGAGGTGCGACACTACCTCTATTCCAACACGGCCGACTTGGCACTCCAACTTTGGTGAACATTCGGTATCGTTACCTTCAAAATTTATTGGTATTTGCATATCACACCCCCATATGATTGGCTCTTTTGATAACAGTCGAGCAGCGTTGTCATCTACTACCAAAATATAAAAACTTGAACGGCCTTTTTGGGAAGTTCTCAACCCATGCTTATACTTTGCCTAATATCTCGGATCAGTATTTCATTTCAAAAACATAATTAAAACCCTGATTTTTTACGATCTCCCGATAACGGTCGTAAATAAAGGTTGGTGTGTACTAGGATAGAAACAATGGTTGCTGCTTGAAATCTTTTCGATGTCGATGAGATAAAATTGGATTTATAATCAATCATTCGAAGAATGACACTACATGTTTTTTTCAGTAATTGTGCAGATGAGTATAACTATGATGACTCAATAAAATATTGAACAAACTACAAATTTTAAGGCCACAAATGGTGATTTTTTGCAAAATATTTTTTATATATATATTACTTTTTTATTTCTTTTTATAAACATATTTTTTACAAACACATGATCTCGTTTAGGGGCCTTCCTTAGCCGAGTGGTTAGAGTCCGCGGCTACAAAGCAATGCCATGCTAAAGGTGTCTGGGGTCCCGATTCCCGGTTGGTCCAGGATCTTTTAGTAATGGAAATTTCCTTGACTTCCCTGGGCATAGAGTATAATCGTACCTGCCAAACGATATGCGAATGCGAAAATGGAAACATTGGCTAAGAAAGCTCTCAGTTAAGGGTTAATAACTGTGGAAGTGCTCTTAGAACACTAAGCTGAGTACCCTTCTCTGTCCCAGTGGGGACGTTAATGCCAAGAAGAAGAAGATGATCTCGTTTCGAGATATGCAGGAAAAAGCATTATTTAAATCACAATTTTTCCCTACTTTTGATAATCGACGGTTCTTGTGATTTACACTTCAAAAATTTCAATCAAATAATATTAAATCATTTATAAATGTTGCCACAAATATTTTCTTATAAAATGTGTTGTTCACTCGAGTTATGCTGTGAGAAGATTTTTTTTTGCGTTAAAGCCTCAAAAATTTTAAACGAAAAATAATCTGCATTCGTGTACACAAACTATTTTTGCAAAATGCTGAAATAGTAGATCTTTGGATTAGAGATTTCAATATTCAGCATATAAATTTACCCTTCTTTTAGCAAGTAATTTTCATCAAGTGTTACGTCCCAACTGAGACAGAGCTTGAGTCGCAGCAAAATGTTCTATGACCGTTTCCTTAATTATTAACTGCGAAATTTCATCGCCAATTCACTATTTTCAAATATGTATATCACAACAAGCTCAAAAATACTCTGTGTTCTGGGTTGTAGAGAAAATTATTATTCCGAAAAGATCTTCCACAAGACCCGTCACGAGTTTTATAAAGTTATGCTCTATAATGTAACAACAATTTTTGACATCCAGTGTTTGACAAATATCTGAATGAACACCACGCTTGTGGAGTACCTACCAAACAATTTTGCTAAAGACTCGTTGGTCTTCTTACTTTATTATTGAGACTTTCAGCCCTAGGCTGGTTCATCTCATGACTCGTTGGTGTTGATTACGGTAAAAAGCTTAAAAAATGCCGATGTTCAATGAAAAAGTTCAAATATTTTCAAAGCAGTGATACATTGTTTTGAATCTGCTCATTCTGAATCACTCATCATGCCAAACGACTTTATGCCAAGCAGGATACAATCATCTGTTTTAGGCAGTGAATCAAATTATCATCCAAATAGACGAAAAACAAACAACAAAGCAAGCTCGCTCACAACCGTTTGTCACAACTGTTGCGGATAAGGACACAATTAAAAGCAGAATTGTCATGACAATCACAGAGCGCAATATTGTTGCAACCTGTTCAACTTGCGATTAGTCAGTAATTTTAAGTACAAAACCAAATTTGTTTTATGGATGCTGTTTGATGATGTGTCAATGTTTACCAACACGGAAAAAGTTCTCGAAAATTGCAAAGCGAAGCCCAGAAAATCGCCGCGCACGTGGTGATCGATCTTTGTCATATGCTGTTCAGGTGATGACAAACTCATGTTGCGGAATAAAATTGTTGCAACAAGAATAGGAGGTGACAATGTCTTTGTTGCTGCGTGTTGGGTGACAATTTATTCACTGGTTTTAGGTACTAATTTACCAAAAGCTTCCAATTTCTAAAAAAAATATGTTGGAGTAGAGTAGCTAGATATTAAAGCTAAAAATATAGTGCATTTTGAATCACGTTGCCCTACTTGGGCATAAAGACGGCGAGACCATGGTAATTCAGTATTGAATGTGAACGTTCATTTAGCTAATTTGACGGTAGCTCAGAGCTCACGAAATGTATCACACAGCGCTGGGGAATAACGACGAGCGTTGTATTGTGCTCAAATTCAAAATCGTTCATCCATCTAGAAGGGAGATAATCTACCTTAGAATTGAAGACATTTGCCAACGATAGAACAATGAACGAACAATCGAATGATTCAAAGCATTCATTTCTGAAAACCCAAAATTTAAAAAATATACATTCACATTCATCTACAAGAAAAATGATCTAATTTCATCGCACTTCCTTCGAATTAACAGCTTACAAGCGGAATTAATGCTCATTTCATTTAACCTCTAACCTTTCGGACAGCACAAAAGCTTGAAGATAGAGCACCGAGGATGGGAAGTGGAACCGGAATCCATCCCATTTTTCCGCCTCCTGGGGGAAACATTTATCTCAGTTCTAGCCGCTCCGCCCATCAGCGTGGTTTAAATTAAAACTTGTTTTTTTTTTTTCTACCAACGTGGTATGAGTTTCGGCTAGAGGTATTATGCATGCATTGCCCATAGCTCATGGTGAAGAAAAGCATGGGAACTGTTGTTGTTTGATAAACATGGGCGCTGGCAGTACAATTCGTAATATGATTAGACCAGCGGTTTTCAACGAGCGACGAATTCGTCCCAAGGGAGAAATTCGTCATACTAGGTGTGAATCGGATATGAATGATAGCGTTTGGTTTCACTTTGTTTTCAGCGCAACTAGTTCCATGTTTTGGCTTCATACTTCAGGCAGGTGTACATATTTGCCAAAGTTTCAAGTGTACTGCAAGAAATATCTGTTTCCCATATCATCAGTGGAGCAGGCAAATTGACTTGATCCTACCAAATAGTAAACCGTACCTTCGTGCCTGAGCCTTCATCGCTATTCAAATGTTTCTTGTAGTACTGCTTCCTCCTTTCGATCAACTTATGGCCATCCGACAAAACATCCTTACACATTTCGGCTATTGATGTTTCTTGTTTTGCATATGACGTTCAAGTCTTCTTTCATTGGTTCAAGTGTAGACGCTAAACAGACATTTCTAGAATATTTGTCCACCATCTGTTCATGATTTATCATTTAGAAGTTGATAAATATATTGCCATATACTGCCAAGTCGTTTTCGGTTTTGGCAACATTGGAATCTCAATGGCCCCTTTAAACATATCTTCTGCTATTGTCGCGATTTTGTTTGTTACCGATATATCGGTAAGCAAATTGAATATTTTCCTATACAGAAAACTAGAAAAGCTTCCTTTAGGAAGTTAGAAAAGCTTTCTCCAGGAAGTTGGAAAGGCTTCCTTCAGGAAACTGGAAAAGCTTCTTCAAGGAAGCTGGTTGATCTTCCTCTTTGGATGCTGGAGAAGCTTCCTCCCAGGGAGCCGGTGAAGCTTCCTCCCATGAAGCCGGTGAAACTTCCTCCAGGAAGCTGGAAAAGCTTCCTCCTTGTCAGCAGGAAAAGCATCCACCTCGAGAGCTGAAAACCCGAGCAAAGACGGATAACTGGATGATGTCAACATGATAACAAATTTTATTATCGCTGTTATCATTTTGATATTTTGTTATCAATGACAATCGAATGATAACAACATTTGTTATCATTGTATCAGTGATAGACATTTTTGATAAGAGGTTGATAACAAAATATGTTATCACACATCTTTCCTATAACATTTTAATAAAGCGTGTTCTATTAAACAATGTTGACTTTTCGTCATACATAATTTTGTAAAATTATTTGAGGCGTAAGTTTATTCCAAAACAATTTCTCATTTTTTTTTTATTTAAGACCATAAAATTAAAAAAAATATGATGATGCAAATTGAGTTATCAACTTGAACTCAGTGATAACACAATTTGCTATTGCTTTGTTATTGGACGAACAAATTTGAGTTCTCATTTTTGTTATGTTGGCTGTTAATTCGGCCAAGGTGATAACAAAATCAGTTATCAATTGATGATAACCAGGTAACAAGACTTGTTATCATTTTGCTATTCAACTTTGCTCGGGAAAGCTTTCTCCCAGGAAGCTGAAAAAGCTTCCTCCGAGGAAGCTGATAAAGGTTACTCTGCGAAGCTGGAAAAGCTTTCTCCCAGGTAGATTGAAAATCTTCCTTCCAGGAAGCTGGAAAACCTTTCTCCCAGGTAGATGGAAAAGCTCCCTTCCAAATGAACTGGACAAGGTTTCTCTCAAGTAGCTGGAAATGCTTCCTCCTAGAAAACTGGAAGAGTTAATCCCAGGAAGCTGGAAGAGTTTCTTCCCCGAAAGCTGGAACAATTTCCTCCTAGGAAGCTGCAAAAGCTTCCTCCAGGAAGCTGGAGATGCTTCCTCCAACAAAGTTCCTCTCAAGTAGCTGGAAAAGCTTCCTTCTAGGAAACTGGAAAAGCTTCCTTCTAGGAAACTGGAAGAGCTTTCTCCTAGGAAGCTGGGAGAGCTTCCTCCTAGAAAACTGGAAGAGTTAATCCCAGGAAGCTGGAAGAGTTTCTTCCTCGAAAGCTGGAACAATTTCCTCCTAGGAAGCTGCAAAAGCTTCCTCCAGGAAGCTGGAAATGCTTCCTCCAACAAAGTTCCTCTCAAGTAGCTGGAAGAGCTTCCTCCTAGGAAGCTGGAAAAGCTAACTCCTAGGAAGCTGGAAGAGCTTCCTCCTAGGAAACTGGAAGAGCTTCCTCCTAGGAAGCTGGAAAAGCTTCCACTCAGGAAGTTGGAAAAACTTCCCCCTGGGAAGCTGCAAAAGCTTCCTCCTAGGAAGCTGGAAAGCGTTCCTCCTAGGAAGCTGGAAAAACTTCCTCCTAGAAAGCTGAAAAAGCTGCAATTGATTCTCATAATACTGCAGCTTGACACATTTTACATCACTCGAATACCGATTGATTTTCATCAAAGCTCAACGTACACTAGAATATTGTCATCCCTTCGTTCCAGTAATATCGATTAGAGACTACGCTATATTTATGAGAGAAGCGAACAACTAAACCCGCATGCCAGAACCCATCATATGTTCCATCCCGGTAGTCGCCTGCCGTTCCCTCCTTTTTCTTCTTCTAGGCATTATGTCCTCTCTGGGGCAGAGCCTGCTTCTCAGCTTAGTGCTCAATAAGCACATTCACAGTAATTATTACTACATACTTTAGGGCCAGGGAAGTCAAGGAAATTTAAGGAAAAGATCTTAGAGTCACAAGGAATCGAACCCAGACAGCTTCAGCATGGCTTTGCTTTGCAGCCGCGGACGTTACCACTAGGCAAAGGAAGACCCCCTGTCTGCCGTTCCCTGTTCCTGTTGTGTATTTACGACCAGCTCTTTGCCAAAGGTAGCATGAGAATATTAAAATACCATTCTTCGCTTGCCCGTTTGGATGTGGGTACGTCCAACAAATGGTAGCCAGCGTAGCGCTCATATGAGTAAGTACGGTTTGTTCGCACACAAACCCACCTTGCACGGAGAAAGGTTTACCTTTGATTTGTGTCATAAACAATATGTGTGAGCAAACGTCCCTGCATGTTTGCCTTATGTTGGGTGGGAGCATTTTTCACGGCTTTCCCGGAAGAGCAATGTGCCTTTCACAATGCTATAGGTATTTTCAGTGATGTTAACTTTTACGCATTTGAACAGTATAGAAGACTGGTAATTTCATCACACTATAGGTTTGTATTCGTATGAATGAAAAGGTTCGTAAGAAATCAAGACAGAGTTTTAAAAACATTTCTTTTTTTACTCATCCAGTGAACTTGCAAGCTTCCCGGGAAGCTGTTCTCGTGATCAATATTATCGTATTTTTTTTTACAAGAGTGAAATCTGCAATCAGGGTAATTCAGAGAGTGTGGCGATGGCATCGACGACCCAATAAAAGCAGCCCATGAATTGCTCAAGTGGTGTACAGAATGCACAGACATTACCCTTATTGGCCTCAAACCATTTTCTCCATGGAATCACTTTGAAATCGATGCCACAAATGTTATGTGGAGTCGGCTGTCGATAACTGACTGGATAGCTTTCCACGAACTTATTTACTGTATGTAATAGATGATAATCTGGGACAGTACTTTGTAGATCGAGTTAAGAAATGTTTAGCTTTCAAACTCCAGTTGGCCGCCTTTTCTCAAGAGGGGCGAGACGTTTGGCATGAAGAGAATTACATGCCTTCTTTAAAATGCTACCTCTTCTCATATAAGACTGCTTTATGCCAAACGTCTTTAAACAAAACTTCTTTAAGCGAAACGTCTTTATGCGGAATGGGACACCCGCATCTTAAGATAAAGTTAATAATTCCTTACTCGTGCTCCTTCGGTAGCTGTTCCATCCTCCAAATTATGACAATCAGTAGAGAAAGTAGCCAATCTCTCCAAGCCTTTCTTGATGCGTTCATCACCTGTATCAACATTACCAGCAGCATTGTTGTTCTTGAGCTGATGGATGATATTACTGTACTGACTTATTGTGCTTATGTTCTCTGCGCCATTCAAGTGTTCGTCGTATGCTCCCGTCTCAAACCCTGAACAGGTACGGGGCAATTTGGCTAGGGACACGAAACTTCCGGACACTGTGCTTATTATGGAAAACATTTCACACGAAATGTTTCAATTTTTGTCGTTCAAAAGTTCTCACTTTCGAGACACGTTTCAATGAGAATTTTCAACAGATATCTATGGGAATTTATGTTGTCCAACTACCATAGACGTATCACTAGTAGTTTGACGATTTCAATCAATGATTTGATTTCTCGAATTGTGATTTTTATGAGCTGTTGTTATTTATATATTTGGTTTTACATCAATTAGCGTGATAAAACCTCACCAAAAATATTTCACCAATTTACTCAGTTCATGGCCACTTCTCTTCATCCTCGACTTCGTCCCACGCTCTCCAGGTCCTGCTGCACCTGGTCAATCCGCCTAGCTCGCAGTGCCCGACGTCTTCTTGTTCCGACCGGATTCGTGGCGGACACCATCGATTCTTGCAACATGCCCTGCCCAGCGTATTCTTCCAAATTTAGCCACCTTCAGGATACTTGGCGAGCGCGTGGTTCATTTATCGGCGCTACACACCGTTCTCCTTCACGCTGAGTTCTTTAGATCTTCCGACATTGACGCTTGCTCCTGGGCAGTGCTTCAAGAAAGCCCGAGTAGTCGTCAGTTGTTTTCTCTCACGGGTCGCGCGCCTATTTTCTCTGAGTGTTTTTATATAGCCGAGCAAACGACTGAAGCTGAAAGAGGATTGTTGCTGCTCAAGGATGACGGATCAATTGGTGAGCTCGTTTTATGCTACTGTTCCTAATCTATAAAATATGCATGACTGTACCGTTAATCGTTACAACGGTGAGATGTAAATATGATGTTTCAAAAAAATATGAATGGTTCGTCACTGTGAGTGTCGACATAAACTCTGATTCATAAATTATTTATGTCTAAATTTTTTTTTATTCAATACACCTTCTTCTTTTTACCTTTATTTTTGTAATTAAAAATAAAACTTTGAATGGTTCGACAATTCAAGTGTAGACTTCCGAAAGGTTCATTTTATTCAACAAACTTTGAAAGGTTCGTCACCTCAAGTGTCGGCATAATTTTTCTCTACATAGATATTGTTCATATCAAATGAATATAGTATATTTAAATATAAGCATGTTTATATCTCACAAATAATTATTTATCATGGTCTAATCGCTTATCAAAGTGAATCATGTGACCCAACTATCGTTCCCATTAACAAACATCCCTCCCAGTAACCTTTGTGGAGATGCAGAGGCAAACACGGTCTCCAAATAGCAAAGGTTACACACTAACATTCCTTCCCCCAATCCCACCTGACTGCAAGGACGTGGCCGACCATGTATAAATAGAGGCACTGAATTATGCACACTGAAGAAGATTATGGCCAATCCCAGCCGAACTTCCAGTTGATTCTTTGTGCATTTTCACTGACTTCGGTCAATCACGGAATAGCAACCATTGATATGTGTAGTCAGTCTAAGCTAAGCTAAGCTAAGCTAAGCTACACACCGTTCTCCTTCACGCCGCCGAAGATCGTACTTAGCACTCGGCGTTCGAAAACCCCAAGAGCTTGCAAATCCTCCTTGAGCATAGTCCACGTCTCATGCCCCTAGAGGACTACCGGTCTTATGAGCGTTTTGTACATTGTGCATTTGGTGCGAGGGTGAATCTTTCTTGACCGTAGTTTCTTCTGGAGCCCATTGTAGGCACGGCGTCCACTGATGATGCGCCTCCGTATATCCCGACTAATATTGTTGTCAGTCGTCAGCAAGGATCCGAGGTAGACGAACTCGTCCACCACCTCGAAGGTATCTCCGTCTATCGTGACACTGCTTCCTAGGCGGGCCCTGTCGCGCTCAGTTCCCGCTCAGTTCCACCTACCAGCATGTACTTTGTTTTCGACGCATTCACCATTAGCCCGACTCTTCGCGTTTCAGGCGGGTGAACAAATCTGCCACCGTTTCAAATTTTCTCCCAATAATATCCATATCGTCCGCGAAGCAAACAAATTGTCCGGATCTCGTGAAAATTCGGCTCTCCACATGACACCTTCAAGCACAATTTGGAATAGCAGGCAAGAAAGTCCATCATCTTGTCGTAGTCCCCGCCGAGACTTGAACGAACTGCAGTGTTCGCTCGAGATCTTCACGCAGTTTTGCACACCGTCCATCGTTGCTCTAATCAATCTTGTGAGCTGTTCTCGTCCATGATCTTTCATCGTTCAACACGGTCAATACTGTCGTACGCCGCCTTGAAATCGATTAACAGATGGTGCGTAGGGACCTGGTGCTCACGGAACTTCGGGAGGATTTGCCGCACGGAAAAGATCTGGTCCGTTGTCGAGCGGCCGTCGATGAAACCTGCTTGATAACTTTTCACGAACTCGTTTGCTATAGCTGATAGACGATGGAAGATAATCTGGGATAGCACTTTGTAGGCGGCGTTTGGGATAGTGATTACATGATAATTTTCACACTCCAGTTTGTCGCCCTTATTGTAGATAGGGCATATAACGCCTTGCTTCCACTCTTCCGGTAGCTGTTCCGTTTCCCAGATTCTGATTATTAGCCGATACAGACAAGCGGCCAACCTGTCCGGACTCATCTTGATGAGTTCGACTCTGATACCATCCTTGCCAGGGGCCGTGTTGTTTTTGAGCTGTTGAATCCCTTCCTTAACTGGTTGGTTTCCACTGTCCGCTGTGCTGACTTAACCATCGCCTTCGCTGTCGTGACCTTATGGCTTGTGTTCTCTGCGCCATTCAGGTGTTCATCGTAGTGCTGCGTCCACCTTTCGATCACCTCGCGTCCGTCCGTTAAGATGCTCCCGGCACATTTCAGGTCGTGGCACGAAGTCTTTGCGGGATGTGTTGAGCTTCTGATATAACTTCCGCGATTCTTGAGAACGATACAGCAACTCCATCTCTTGGCATTCCATCTCTTCCAGGCGGCGCTTCCCAGAATAGACGGCCATTGGCCATTTTCCCATACAAAATGGTCAAGTTTGGAGATCTGAATCTCAGCTTTTAGTGTTCCGATTGATCTGAAATTTTCACCACAGCCTAGATATAACATAGATTTTACTCAATTAAAATATCACTGCATTTGAAACACAATCTTTTAAATTATTGAAAATCGCTCAATTTGCAAAAAATTGCAAAATTTAGTTTTGAAAATATTTTGAAAACAATCAGTTTTACCGGAAAATGATGTTCTGCAAATTTGTGTGTCTTATCAAATTGTACATTTTTGCAGAAGAACATATTGCTCTAAATATTTTCATATAAAAATTATTTTTACTTCAAAATTTTGTCATTTTTATCAAAATTTGAGATTTGCGATAACTTAAAAGTTCGTTAATGAAAAACTATGAATTTCTAGCCTAGCGAATTTGAGGTTACTTTCAAGCTGCGGTGAAAATTTCAGGTCAATCGAACAACTAGAAACCGAGATATAAGACTCCAAACTTGATCATTTTGTATGGAAAAACGGCCAATGCGTACTTTATTCTGTCCAGTACTGTAACTGGGAGTCAATTCAATGAAGTGAACATTCGATAAAAAGATTTTCGTATGTAATAGTATTTTGCACTTTATTCGACTTTATTTTAACAAACAAATTAAAAGAAATGCTGTGGAAGGTTATGCTATTGTGTTTCTGTAAAACATAGTCAATTTATTCATGAATACTCCTTGTTAGCTTTATGCCTGTTTATTTAGATGCATCCAGCGATGTATACTCTTCCTCTGTATGATTTTATATTTGCATCAAATGAACGTAAATCTAATGAAATAAAATCAAATAAAGAAAAAATCGTAAGAGAATGCCAATTTGAAGTTGGATATTCTGTTATATGAAATTGGAATTCGTTTAGATGCATATTCAAATCAGATCAAATTACTGGCTTCATAAACAATTTCCATCAATTCAATTTTACATCGTATTCAATTCCAACGTAAACTGCACATTTATACAATTTGAAATTCACATCCTTATATGATCTCTGGTTTGCTGGGTACTTTCACTAATTTCTTGTATTGGATACTGTTAATCCAGCATATATAACTACCAGTAATAGTACGGGTCGTGGCACTCCCAACAATATTCAGACTGAATATCACACTTAATTTCTATGTCTTTCTACCATAAATTTGTTATCGCAATTCTGATACTTTTGGACCACATGTCCATTCGACCAAGCGTCATTCGACCAAATGTCATATATTCAATTTATGTCATCTGTGACTTCTCCCTCTAGCTGCCCTTTTGTCCACATGAAATTTTGGAAATACGTGCGTAGCTTTTCAAAAGGAGAGGCTCTCTTTGTTTACTTTCTCTTCAATCAATAACTGGAGCCACATTAATCTCTTCTGTTTCATTTTTTGTATAAAACGCTAGCCAAGGACATTGTTTTTTGATCTACTTATATTGAAAAACTCCTCCGAAACTTTAGTATTACACGGTTATATCCGAAAGAGAGAAAGAGAGAAGAGAATCTCTCATTATTACATAGGTCCTCTTGAAACGTTACGCAACCCATTTCTATACCTTTTCATAGACAAGGGGTTAGAGAGCTAGCTCTCGACCAATGCCATGTTGCTCTCTGAGCATACTTCTTTTGCTTGTTTGGCGTAACATCCCTATTGTTTCAGAGCCTGCTTTTCAGCTTGACACTACATGAACAATTCCTCAGTTATTAGAAATTGTCATTCCAAAAAGATCCTCGATTATGAATTATGACACCCTTGATTGTTGTAGCATCTGGAATTTGGACAATGAGTTGATGATTAATTCAAAAATATTTTAAACACAAACTTTCGACGAACAAGAAATCTCCCATTTTGCTTAAATGAATAAATTATATATTTTGAAAACAGCCAGTTATACCGAAGAATGTCAATCAACTTTGGTGCACTTTGCGAAAAAGGACCACGTGATTATTGAGCTGAAATTGAATTCAGGTTAACTTCTGCGTTCATGAGTCCTCTCATGGCGTAGGGGTAACGCGCCCTAACTAAAGATCAGGGAGTCGTGAGTTCGATTCTCACTGAGAAGACGTGTAACTTTTTCGCAAATCTTCACATCAATTTGTCCATCTAATCCAATTTCAAATTATATGTAATGTTTAGCTTTTCGGTAGTTGTTGTTTTTTGTGTTATAGAACTGAAGAATTTTGCGAAATGGTCGATAACCCTACATATTTTTCAAAGTTGTTTTACTAATTCAAAAGTTTTTCTTTTTTCTTTTTTCAAATTTGGCGATTTGTAATAATTTTAAAGAGTTTATCAAAGGCTGTAAACATCCAGTTATGAAAATCTCAAATTATTTCCAGGCTGCGATACAAATTTCAGGCTAATTGGAGTACTAGAAGCCGAAATCCAAGCTTTGAAACTAGTTTTTTTATCTGGAAAATTTCTAATGCATACCAGTGCTGTACATTTGAAGAATATATTTAAAGAAGTTGTAATGTGCAGAGCCAGTATGCACATGTATTTTGCGGGGGACCTATGTTTGATTGAAAATGTTAATCGAAGGAATTGAAAAAGAACAAATATTATAAGAGGAAATATAAATCAGTATACATCAAGTTATATTTTGACATAGATTCACATATAATTCAGAATTGTTTTTTTTTCATAAGGGCTTAACTGCATTCATCGATTTATCTTCATCGTTGCTCTCTTTGCATTATTGCAGAAAACTGATTCTCTTCTCGTAACAAATCTTCTTACTGCAAGATGAAGAATCACTGTATCTTACTTCATTAACAAGAATTATTACAGTTTTATCTAATTTAGCGAAAGAGAAGCTAAATGAAGAAAAATCGCTCATGTCAGTTAGGCCCTTATGCAGTAACAGAGTGGAATTGGTTAAAAGTATTTTTTTTTTTTCAACAATTTCTGATATCTTCTTGTTGTGAATTTAACTAGTTATGCTCCTAATTTTAAATGTTTTTACACAAAACTTATGACGACTACGAAAATATTCAAATAAAAAGACTTACATTGCTTATTGTTCGAAGCCTGCACCCTGGATGATTCAAGTACTTGTCTATATCCAGCTGTTGCAGCAATTGATCACTCTACCCCCTCCGTGTGTTGATCTTTCTCCACGATGAGCTCTTTTCATAATCCAAAATCGATCGCTCACGAAGCGGAAAGCAGGAATAATTGTGCCACCACACGTATTCTTAAATACCTAATTTCACTGTGGACACATCTAAACTATATGTATTCTATTCACTAGGTGCACTCAATAGGGGTAATTTTTTGCTTCTGAATGGAACACTTATTTCATAACTCTATATATCTACTGTAGTGGCCTTTACGTAAGACTCTTGCAATATTGGTATGTTTGTGAGAGTATGAACTATTGATCTAATTACTGGAACAAGCGACGCGTGGATAAGCATTTCACACTTAGAACGACGTATTGTATACTAATTGAAAACGCAATCAGAATAAGCACACCGTTAAGCACTATAACTACTGGTTATGAGATACAAATTGCGCCTTTGGACGCTATTTTTTTTTTCATATAACACACAGCGACACCAAAAACGTGGTTACAACTCTGTCCGACTGAAGAGGTCATCAAATATATGCTGGGCTCCCGACAGCGAATCCTCCAACTTCGTCCTCGATAATCGATTTCCGAGGAAAAACGTGAAAGCTATTACTGTATTTACAACTCATTATCCTCTCGTTGATTTACCGCCCGTACTACAGGATGCACAGCTCGCTCTAATTCACTGGAAAATGGTTTCTACCTTCAATTGGTTCCCATCCTTCCCTTCAGAAAGGCAGCCGATTATGAAACAATTTTCTTCTTACAACCGCCACTACTCCGTCCTTCTAGTCGTTAGACTGTCTCCTTCAACAGCTAAATCTTAAATCCACCAAAAAACACCGAAACACGACAATCCATCACGATGTTTGAGAGCAAGGACGAAAGCACCTCCTTCTCGGCGGCCACCCTTCTTCTAAACTATCATAACACACTACTTAGAACCGCGGATTTCCTTCTTGCTATTGTTGATGATGATGATGCTACTACTAATGTTTATTGCTGCTCCGTCTCACCTATGTACTCACTGCTCACTATGTACAAAACCGTGCTCACTAACAATGTTGGTAAGCTAGTGCTGCTCCTACTTCACCTCACTTGTGGGACAACATATAGAAGCACACACACACCCGCACATTGGACGACCTGGTGGAACGCGCGGAGACATCGCATCAGGACAACAGTTTCTCGCAGACTGAACGGAAAATAGGGTCTGCTCGGTGGTTATATCCTGCGGCTCCTCACTGGTGGTCTCGCGGTGGGAAAACTCGAGAGCAAACAGGAAAATTGATCACGAGGAATTTTCTCTTTGTTCTGCTGAGTGAGAGAAATGGTTGCGGGAACACAATTTGCTATAGTTGTCGAATGATAACATGGATACAACAGTTGGTTGTTACACATGTGTTCAAACATGTGGTGAAGTTGTCATTTCGAGCAGGGCACAGAGGTCGTAGAACTCATGTATAAAACTTATATTCCTAAGCAAGAACAAAAAGTGAAACATTTTAATTAAATTCTACAACAAGCAGGTCTTATTTTGAATTGATTTGTAATTTCAAAAAGTTCGTAGACCGATATTTTTCCTTTTCAAACTTCATATTTAAACTTAATTTCTTGAAGTTTACATGGAAACCAATGTACGATTACGTTACATATATTTTTTTTTTTTTCATTTACATTAATACGTAATATTAAATAGTAATAGTAAAGAAAGATCCTTCGTAATGGTTTAAGCTATGTATCCTCCAGTGATTATTCGGAGTTTTATCATTGCAATTTATACTCCTGCAGCTTGTTGAATGGCCTCATGTACCCAATCAACAAGAAAGGGCAAAGACAGGAGTGTGCCAATTACAGGGGAATTACCTTGCTGAATTCAGCGTACAAAATACTGTCGCGCATCCTGATTAACAGGGTGAGACCGCTCTAGGAATCCATCGTCGGCGACTACCAAGCTGATTTTCGTGAGGGCCGCTCGACATTGTCGACAACGGATCAGACCTTGCGAATGATCCTAGATAAATTTAAAGACACCGACACATTAATGCTTCCAGTGGACAATTTGCCATTTGAAGGAAGCACCACACTAGACAACGGACTAGCATGCAACACCCAGTGGCACAGTCCAAATATTTTCCTGACGAACAGTTTTCCGGACTGTAGCGGGAATCGAACCCACGCTTCATGACACGAAGCGGCTAAATGCTTGGTAACACTAACCGCACGGCCACGAAGCCCACTAGGTGAGCTTCGTAGCCGTGCGGTTAGTGTCATGAAACATTTAATCGCATCGTGCTAAGGAAAGTCGGATCGATTCCAGTCTCAAGCCGGAAAATTTTTCGTGAAGAATGTTTTCGGCCAGTGCCATTGGGGTTGCATTGTAGTCCGTTGTCTACTGTGGTGTTTCCTTCAAAGGGCTAATTGCCCACTGTAGGCTTTAAAGTATTGGTGTCTTTTAAAAAAAAGTCAGTGTATGATTCAGTGAAAAGAATTGATCTGTGGCAGATAATGTCTGAATATGGTTTTCCGACGAAACTTATTATGCTGATACGTGCTACGCTGGAAAAATCAAGTGTTCAAATTGCAGACGAGGTGTCAACCTCGAATCTGACGTTAGACGGATTGAAGCAAGGAGACGCTCTTTCAAATTTACTGTTCAAAATTGCACTTAAAAATGCTATTAAGAGATCGGGTGATTAAAGAAACGGCACTGTCATCACACGGTCGCTCATGCTCCTTGGCATTGCGGACGATGTCGACCTTATTGGAATTGATCGCAGGTCAGTGGAGAGGGCCTGCGTACCTCTGAAGAGGGAGACAGCGTGGATAGGCCCGACCATTAATTCTATCAAAACGAAGTACATGGTTGCAGATCGATACAGAGGTAGGCTTGCTGGTGTAGGTAGGGGTTATGTTTCAAGTTGTTGAAGAATTCCTTTACCTTTTAACACTTATGACATGTGACAACGACGTTTTCCGCGAAGTCAAAAGACATGTTGCGGCTGCGAATAGGGCCTTTTACGGACAAAATTTACCCTGTATAAAATATTGATTCTTCCTGCGGCTGTCTACGGGAACGAAGCGTGGACGATAAAATAGGCAGACCGGAAAACCTTCGTTGTTTTCGAGCATAAAGTGCTGCGAACAACACTCGGTGTGAAACTCAAAAATGGTGTGGGGCGCAGACGCATGAATCACAAGTTGTATCAAATGTTTAAAGATGCGAATATTGTTAAACGTGTAAAATACGGGTGACTACAGTGGGTTGGTCACTTAGTGTGAATGTCGGAAAAAAAATACGGCCAAAATTCAAAACTGACAAGGCAACAGATGATTCTTTTTCAGTGGTAACGAAATCATGATGCAAATAAAGCACCACGGAAGATGAACTAAACACAAAAAGTTGTCTATTCACATTACACACCAAAACAATCTTAGATTTACACGTAACGTAATTTTAGCTTTAGTCATGCAAAGCCATTTCTCATGTATTCTTCTTCTTTCTGGCGTTACGTCCCCACTGGGACAGAGCCTGCTTCTCAGCTTAGTGTTCTAATGAGCACTTCCACAGTTATTAACTGAGAGCTTACTATGCCAATGGCCATTTTTGCATGCGTATATCGTGTGGCAGGTACGAAGATACTTGATGCCCTGGGAAGTCGAGAAAATTTCCAACCCGAAAAGATCCTCGACCGGTGGGATTCGAACCTCACGACCCTCAGCTTGGTCTTGCTGAATAGCTGTGCGTTTACCGCTACGGCTATCTAGGCCCCTAGACCCCTTCTCATGTATTATACAATGATAAAACCTACAAACACTCCTATTATATCCAACATTGTTCCCAAAATCCTTAATATTGAACGCAAAACGTCTTCTCTTAAAAAATGTTGCATGCAAAACGGCTCGGTTTACATGATTTTCAAGCTGAAAATTCAATCATAAATAATGCTCATCAAATGACAAGTGGTCGATTCATCCATGTGCATTATATATGACAGAATATTCAGCGTAGAATCATGTAAACCGAGCATTCTTGTTTGCAATTTCACTATCTAGATGCAAGAAAGCATGCAATATTGGCGAATGTTGGATAGAAGATCATAAAATGTTTCAGTTTCACTCAAGATTGCAAGCATTTTCGAATGCAATGAGACTATTTATATTATTCATCGTTGAATATTCAGTTATCATAAAAGTTTACGTGTCACGTAAATTTAAGTTTTTTTTTGCTGTGTACGCTAGATTTCTAATCACTGGAAGCTGTGATCGTTGAACTCAAACCTTAGAAAAAAACAAATAAAAAAGATCGATGGTTACACTTGTAGAATTGTAAACCTGTACTTTAAGGAGTTGTTGAATAACCAAAAATAGTCGTTGAAATCAAAATTTGGTAGAACTTCGTAGAAAACTTGGTAGAAAGTCACTCGTTACGCCTATAAATCTGATGACCTGCATCCCAGTAGTTATAAGATAACCTTAAACAGTCGTTGTACTAAAATCTTGGTAGAATATAATTATATGAGCCCGTACTGTTATCGATCTTGTTCATAATCCTTTTTCAAGATCATTGACGGTATATATTGTTGTTCAGAAATTTGTTGAAGACCACTAGTTTAGTTAGCTCTGTATATCTGAGTTCGAAACGGAGTTCAAGGCTAATTTTTAACACCACAGCAAATCAGACAAATCGGCTATCCTTAAGAAGGCACTTTCGGCTATCCTTAAGAAGCGTTTTTCAACAACCTACTTGATGGCAAGACGAAGTTAGCCGGGCCCACTAGTATCACCTGAGGAACGCGGAAATATTCCTGCGGCCGGAGTTATACCATTGGTTCTCTGGGTCAGGTCGGGTCGTTTGGGCCCCTGGAGGTAGGCAAATTTCAAGCTACCGATAATTTCCGGCTACTAAATCAAGGAATTTAAAGAAAATTGCATCAGTGTAAACCTTTTGGGAAACGATTGAATTGGATAACTATGAGTCCTGCATTTGATTTATCCTACAAACGAACATTTTCGCCTCAAATTTACGATATGGTGGCCAATTTGTATAGTGTATAGTGAATAGTTATGTTTGATTTCTACTTTTCGATAATTGAATCGGTTTAGTATCCGAGTGGTCACATCCGGTATATTTTGAACGGCGTAAAACTCTTCATTTATAATGTTGAATATCAGATCTTAATAATTTATGCAAGTTAAAATGATTGTCATTGCAAATACATATAGGTAACTTGGCATGTCCCAAAAATAGCCCTTTTTTACCCGACTTGACCCAGTGACCCAGGAATATCTCCTAACTTCTCTTGCCACTTCTAGAAACTATATATAAAAAATCATTAGAATCCATTAAGAATTCGCTGAGCGCTGAGCTGCTTTCACTTAGGCCCATACGGGTTGAATGTAGTTTCTCCAATTTTATTTCATTACTTATACTGAAAAATTCATCGATCGTAACTTTAATAACACTCAACCGATTCCAAATTTTAATACATGTTTTCTAAGATAATGTTGTCTTTCAAAAGTATGGATTGTGTAATGAGATCAAAAAATCGTTTTAACTTAGTCATTTAACAAAAACTGCCCGAAAACATGAATTCTTAACGAAATATACCAGAATATACCGAAATATATAGTTTTGTCGATTGGACGTTGAAACTAAAGATGAATCTAGATTTTCCCATTTAAAATTAATTTAAATTTAAAATTTAAAATAGTCTTAGCAACAATTTTTAATACATTTAATAACAAAAACAATTTTGCATTTATTTGAAAAAATATGCACTGTACAACTTGTAGCTGAATAAGATGCTTTAAAAACTTACATTTTCCGGCAAAAAATTTGAAAATATAAAAAAAAATATTGTTTCTGATAGAAAAATTACGTTTTGAGTAGTTTTAGTTGAATAACTAAAACAGTTTTTAATTAAAATATGTCATATACATGGTTTGATAACAACTACAGTCGCCTCTCCACATCTCGATATCGAAGGGACCATCGAGATAGGGAGAGATCGAGACCTAGAACATTTTTTTAATGAATACTAGATTGAAAATTACTCCGTTACTAGGAAAATCAAAAACAAACAGATGTCATTTCGTCTTCGCAAATTGTTTTGAATCCCTTAAATCTAGTCTAGTAACCTTTGATAATGGGCATATCGACATACGGAGAGAAAATCGGGAACGATAATCACATCGAGATAGAGAGATATCGAGATAAGGAGGATATCGAGATATGGAGAGTGAAAATGTATGCAGATTGAAGGGACCGGAAAAATCATCGACATAGGGAGAGATATCGAGATGTAGAACATCGAGATGTAGAGAGTCGACTGTATTAGCTTTGAAATTATAGTCAATGGAGATGATTTTTTGGTAAAATGAAAAAACATTTGGAGAAAATCGCTTTCGTATTGGCTTCTTTAGCCGAGTGGTTAGAGACTGCGGCTACAAATCAAAGCCATGCTGAAGGTGTCTGGGTTCGAATCCCGATCGGTCCAGGATCTTTTCGTAATGGAAATTTCCCTGACTTCCATGAGCATAGAGTATAATTGTACTTGCCACACGATATACGAATACGAAAATGGCTAGTTTGGCAAGACTCTTTTAATCACCATCAAAATAGCTTAAAATTTGGCATAACTCTATCTTCATGCCGAGGAATGCTCAAACATTTCTGTAATTTGAACTGCCCCAATACTATATATTGGGGAAAACAGTTTCACCATTTCTAAGTATAAGAAAACCTCGTAACTCTGATCATTTTGAAGATTTATGAAACAAGTTGTAACATCAAGATTTTCGTTTTTGTAGCTTTATGAAACAACAGGTGTTCTAGTTCTACTCCCTGGTATAAAATCTACAGACTAATCAGTATTTTTAAAAATCACCGAGTTAGGTGTTATGCATATAGGTAAAGATTCTCCAAGGACTTCATGGAATATAGACCTTATGTGCTGCTTGTGTAAACCTGATGAATATTAATGGTTTTTATTAATGGCATAGACTTTTACTGCCCATAAAAGCATAACTGTCTCATGTGGATTTTTGAACCAACACCTTTTTTCATCGCAACATTCATGTTTTATCATATACTTTACTATGCATATAAAAATTTACACACTTTGTTTGGAAAAGTTGTGGAAAAATATGTAGTTGATGCAGTCCCATATTGAAAAATAAAGGCATAACAGTCTCTATATGAACTTTCAATCCAAATAGCAACTGCAAAACGTGAATTGTGTTCAAGTTTATACTTTTGACTGATCAATATAAGCAAAATTGTGCGATAATTTCAAATGAATATAACAAGCAGAAATGTACTAAAAAATTATGAAAATTTGTATGAGAAGACAAACTTCAAACTTTGTACGCTGTTTTCTCAATGCCTACTAATTCCATATGGGACAGTTATGCTTTTATGGGCAGTTTAATTCTTCAAACATGTTAACGAAGAACTTTATTAAATGGCATGTATGTTACAAATCACACTTGGGGCCCAGATAGCCGTAGCGGTAAACGCGCAGCTATTCAGCAAGACCAAGCTGAGGGTCGTGGGTTCGAATCCCACCGATCGAGGATCTTTTCGGGTTGGAAATTTTCTCGACTTCCCAGGGCATAGAGTATCTTCGTACCTGTCATACGATATACACATGCAAAAATGGTCAATTGGCAAAGAAAGCTCTCAGTTAATAACTGTGGAAGTGCTCATAAGAACACTGAGAAGCAGGCTTTATCCCAGTTGGGACGTAACGCCAGAAAGAAGTATGTTACAAATCATCAAAAAACGCTGCAAAATACAGGCGCTAGGATCTACGAAAGTGACTAATCGTCATTTGATGATTTTAACCAGTATCTGCTCACCGAATGAATAAAACATCGAAATTCTGCCCCATTTTGGCAATTATTTTCGTGTTAGCTTCAATACACATGTATATATTTTTTTAGAAACATTGGACTTTTTGGAAATTTCCTCCAGTGCTGAGTTATTCCAGTGGATCACTGAGTCAGATCAGGTAAAAAAACCTCATCTTCCTTTATCATCAACGATGGTTATATACCAGTGCTCCGTGGATCCAAATCCAGTGAGATCAAGTTTGTTTTTTTGTAAAAACTGATGTATTTTAGTACATTTTACAATTCTCTTTTGTATTGAACTTAGTAGTTTTCGAAAGCTGATTCAAAGACAAAACCTATCACTTTCGTCTCCGTACTATTGTGTCTTTCTTGCGCTACCCGGTGTAATGATGTAGTCAAATTTTCTGTAGGGGCCTCAATTTAAATAGTCTATTGTTCGGTGTATTAACCACATGGTTAACCGTTCCTATCGGATGAATTTAAATATTTTGTCGTACACTGCGTAACAACAGGCCTTCCGCTTATTATGAGCAGTGATGAAGTTTCAAAAGGAATGCCTTAAAACTCTTATGAGCATTACTAATATATTTCTGGAATAAATCCTAAAATAATCCTTTTAAGATTTTCTTGTTGTAGTAGATTTTTGGAAGAATATATGCAGGAACGTATTGATCAATATTCTGAAGAATTTCTGTAGTAATTTCCAAAAAAAATGTATTGAATTAGAGCAAGAAACATAGAAATAAAGAGCTAATTTGTGAGCTTGAGCTTGATTGGCCGCCCGTGGATGCACTCCAGTATCGCCAGATCAGCTGCACTTACACAAGGAACCAACCGAATGACTGCTTGGGGCTAACAGGCATCCTCAGTGTATAAGTGCTGGTGATCTTCTATTTTTAGGCAACAGGTGCCATGCCACGTCAGAATGCAGACCAATGAGGGGAAGGGGGAGGAATTGATGATGCATTGAACTGACTCCCACGTAGACCGTATATTCCACTGCATCCACGTCAGTTCATGCGGGAGTGTATGGGTTGGGGGAAAGGCATGGCAGAGAGGTTTGCTTTTGTGGTTAGCAGACTGCCTATGTATCAGGCGTAAGAAAGGCGTGCGCGTGGAAGTAGGAAGCGTTAGGGAAACGGTTTCTTGTCCGTCTCTGGTTCTAGCGTTTGCTATGAACGAATAGTATGAGTGGGATATATTTAGAATGGAAGATAGAAGCAAGTGAGAGATATACAACTACAAAGTACGAGGAAAGGGACGGGCCTGGGATTGAACCCATGACCTTCTGCATATGAAACAGAAGCGGTAGCCATCAGACCACCAACCCCGTCTTATGGAAATAAAGAGCTAATTTGTGTCCACAAACACAATCCATCAGTATAATTTAAAGGTAGAATGGTTAGATGATACGTCCTGAATTTTCATCAATAAAAAATATGTAAAGCCAGAAACTCCTTCAAAAACATTGCTAAAACCTTATATAAAACACCCGTTGTTTCTACAATTTTTTACAATGACATATCATTGGGAGCCATAAGAGCCGTAGCGAAAAACGCTTTTCAACAAGACCATATCATGTTGGTCACGGACAGGCTTGAGAACTGTGATCACAATTTGCCACAGTTCATCGATTCTGCCAGTCAACCAAAACACAAAGCAGCAGCAGCATCAATACCATCAGGCGTTGCGCTGCCAACGGTTCACACTCTGCTTGACTGTTTTTGTCTCTCCACTATGACCGTTTTCGGGCAGCCATCTCGAGGTGAATGATTGAAAAAAATGTTAAATCATTCAATCGCTAATATTTCGCTTGTGTTTTCAACTAATTGAAATCTAGTAGCGCTAACAGCAAGAGCACAATCATTCCGTTGCGATACATATAAACAAGTTCAATTTCATGCTGCCTTTATCGAGCAAAAATGCAAAACCCCGAAAACCGGAAAAATCGTGTCACCACTGTGCTCGAGTCATTTCGCATTCGGGTTTGAAAAAACGTTGCGAAGAAGAAGATTACAGTTTTGAAGAGTCATGACATTTTTTTGTTTTGAACGGTCATGGTTTGCTTTGGATTTTGATGGTCGTGTAGAAAAATGTGAATGTCGAGGTGGTAAATGTTCGCTACAGTACATTTCCCATCCCTGAGTCACGGATTCATATCCCGCCAGTCAAGAATCTTGTCGAGTTGGGAATTTTTACGACGTAGAAGTGCAAAATTGTTCAATTAGCAAAGAAAGCTCTCAGTTTATAACTGTCGAAGTGCTCATAAGAACACTAAGCTGAGAAGCACGGTGTACAATGTTAATTTTGTGTGCCGTGCACTTCCAGTTGGTATCAGCAGACCAAGGCGGCCATGATAATTGTATTTCATCGAGTGACTATGATACAATTAAACGAACCAAGCTAATCCATCAAAACTATGGACCTATGCACGGGTTCACTATTTGACGTTTGAGCGGTGCCGTGTTATTTACGTGACCATGGCAACGAGTGAATTCGGCTCCGCTCAACCGCCAAATTAGTGAACTCGTGCATTGGTCCATTGACCCACGAAGCCTTAAGCAACGTTTGCAAACTTTTACTACCCCAGAGAAGAACGCAGAATAATCGCAATGGACAACCATGCTGCTCCATTATTACGTTTGTTTCGATACAACTGCGGTGAGTGCTTGTAGTCAACAAATTTTGCTTCAGGCTTCCAAATAAGTTTCCCCGGGATTTCTGTAAAACAGGTGCCATCAACATTCTCTCCATTTAATTCCAGAGAGAGCACGCTCGCTCGTGGTCTACCTTCATAAATTTCGATTCTCCCTTATCGGCACAGTGAGATCCTCCGTCAGCTGCCGGAGAGTCTACGCGAAACATCTGTGCCTATGTATATCAACAAAAAGAACAAAACGTGAAGCATGTTACGAAACACATTGCACCATGCTCTATGCTATCAAGAACAACGAAAAGCATCGCCAACAAAGAAAATCGCACAGAAAAGACCGAGTTGTGCTGAAAGTGCGAAGCAAAACAAAAAACCGCAAATGGCTACGATTCTACGAGTTTTGGCTGCCGCCGCAATGGTTCACTTTGATGCATCCTCTGTCTTGGATGCTTTGTCTTAAGCTCGTATCTTGTTTCCATGTCGAATCGTAAGGCGGGGAAGGGGTCTATGAATCGTATCAAAATGTTCTCGGCACTATCTTTCATTTGTGCTGCATGTGTGGAGGCAGGGCCGAATCTACAAAATGTATTTTCACACTGTATAATATAAGTTGAATACGGAGAAAATTAGGGGCCTTCCTTAGCTGAGTGGTGAGAGTCCGCGAATATAAAGAAAAGCCATACTGAAGGTGTCTGGGTTCGATTCCCGGTCAGCCCAGGATCTTTTTGTAATGGAAATTTCCTTGACTTCCCTGGACATAGAATATCATCGTACCTGCCACACGAAGCAAAATGGCAACTTTGAGAAAAAAAAGCTCTCCGGCTATAACTGTGGAAGTGCTCATTGAATACTAAGCTGAGAAGCAGGCTCTGCCCCAGTCAAGCCATAATGCCAAGAAGAAGAAGCAGAACCTTTTTTGTACCATTTCAATACTATTCCAACCAATTTCTCCCCTGTACCAACTAAGTGCGCGCCGGTGAAATAAACACAGAAATGGGACCAGAATTATGGTTTGTCGTTTACTAATAACCCGAACCTCAACAACAGGCATTGTGTTCCACCGTCGTCATCAGAACCTAGAGAGAGAGAGAAAAAAAAAACATTCTGAAACAAAAGTACACCGACTCGGTTACCCATTTTCCCCATTGTTGTCGTAAGGGGCCGTGCGACCGACGGACGATGGGGAAAACTTTTCGGTGGCGCCAAGTCAGGACAGCGTCCCTGTGCACCGTCCTCGTCGTCGTCGTCGTCTCTATACCGAGATTGAGTTCATTCACGCTATCTCGACCCATATATTTGCAGTTCCCACGTTGTTCCCTCAACCCACTGGCACTGGGGAACGACTGATGTGGGAAATGTGAGCAATTGGGTGGCCCATTTTTATATGGGAAATAATCTACTTATTTTGAGCTAAAGTTACATCCCAAATTGTACGAATTTGTACAATTAGAAGCGGAGAAAAGTTTTCTAAGGCTTAATAGATTAAATAAGTTCAAATCAGGTGATCTTGTTGGGCACTTGAATATTTCTCAACATATCCATTGTGGGCCAGTGATGACTATGCATGAGGACTGGATGAAAACTGTGGACAATTCTGATATCCCTTACAATGTATGCGATACGACGCGTACGGATTGGGATGTTGGAGGTCCCAATGTTCATCAAGGCTCCATAAAATTCTTCACAGATGGCTCAAAAATTGGGACACAAACTGGAGCAGGAATCTACGGCCCTGGGACAAACGTCTCCGTGGCGATGGGAAGCTATCCAACAGTATTCCAAGCGGAGATTTTTGCCATACTATAATGCGCTAATATTTGTCTTAAGAGAAAATACAGACATGCAAATATCTGTATTTTTTCTGATAGTCAAGCTGCGTTGAAGGCATTGGGCGCATATAAATGCTCATCAAGACTTGTCTGGGAATGCATTCTCTCATTGCGAAAGGTGTGCCAAGAAAACTCTGTATGTTTGTATTGGGTTCCGGGACACAATGGCATTGTAGGTAATGAAAAGGCAGACAAGCTTGCTAAACAGGGTTCAAATACACAGTTCATTGGACCGGAGCCATTCTGTGGCATATCGTACTGTGCACTAAATAAGGAACTAAAAAGCTGGGAACGCCAAAGAGTGATGACCAATTGGATGGTCACCACAAGGTGTAATCAATCAAAAAGATTTTTAGTTCCAAATGAAACTATCACGAAAAGACTCTTAGAGCTCAACAAGAGAGTTCTTTGTATATACACTGGCCTATTAACTGGACACTGTCCGAGTAGATATCATTTGAAGAATATTGGTCAGGTTCAGAATGATATATGTCGTTTCTGTAACATGGAACGCGAAACCTCGGAACACCTGCTCTGCAGTTGTAGTGCATTATACAAGCGCAGATCCAAATTTCTAAACGGGGGTTATTTACCACCAAGTGAAATTTGGACTGGAAATCCCAGAAAGGTTGTGGGTTTTATTAACTCTATTTTGCCTGACTGGGAAAAGACGCGTCAAAGTGCTTAAGCTGTTCACTTGATTCATGGTGGACAGTTTTAGTTTCTTCAATGATGCGAATAGTAAAAAGGGACATGCCACAAAAGTCCAATCCAATGGACTGCTTAACCTTCCCAACAAAAAAAAAAAAATACATCCCAAATTTGTTCGTTTGCACCCCCGAAGCTGCTGTGAAAACGAGTAAACTAAAATCCATGTTTTTTATATAGAGAAAAACGATTAATTTGATGAGTCAGTCCATTCCATTTGCCCACAATAGATTATTAACATGTAATCGACCAAAACCGATTTCGACTACATTGTTGTCAAATGTTGATATGCCTATCGGACCACATGTCGGCTTACTTACTTACTTATTTGGCTTTACATCAATTATCTTGATAAAGCCTCGCCAACAATATTTCGCCAATTCACTCGGTTCATGTCCGCTTCTCTCCATCCTCGACTGTGACCCACGCTCTCCAGGTCCTGGTGCACCTGGTCAATCCACCTAGCTCGCTGCGCCCCACGCCTTCTTGTTCCGACCGGATTCGTGGCGAACACCATCTTTACAGGGTTGTTGTCCGGCATTCTTGCAACATGCCCTGCCCAGCGTATCCTTCCAGCTTTAGCTACCTTCACGATACTGGGTTCGCCGTAGAGATCAGCGAGCTCGTGGTTCATCCTTCGCCGCCACACGCCGTTCTCCTGTACGCCACAGAAGATCGTTCTTAGCACTCAGCGTTCGAAAACCCCAAGAACTTGCAAGTCCTTCTCGAGCATAGTCCACGCCTCATGCCCATAGAGGACCTCCGGTCTTATGAGCGTTTTGTACATCGTACATTTGGTGCGAGGGTGAATCTTTCTTGACCGCAGTTTCTTCTGAAGCCCATAGTAGGCACGACTTCCGCTGATGATGCGCCTTCGTATTTCCCGACTAACATTGTTGTCAGCCGTCAACAGGGATCCGAGGTAGACGAACTCGTCCACCACCTCGAAGGTATCTCCGTCTATCGTAACACTGCTTCCTAGGCGGGTCCTGTCGCGCTCAGTTCTGCCAACCAGCATGTACTTTGTTTTCGACGCATTCACCATTAGCCCGACTCTTGTTGCTTCGCGTTTTAGGCGGGTGAACAAATCTGCCACCGTTTCAAATTTTCTCCCAATAATGTCCATGTCGTCCGCGAAGCAAACAAATTGTCCGGATCTCGTAAAAATCGTGCCTCGACTGTTAAGTCCGACCTTCAAGACCTCCCGGCATTTCTGGAGGATTGGCCGCACTGAAAAGATCTGGTCCGTTGTCGAGCGGCCGTCGATGAAACCTGCTTGATAACTTCCCACGAACTATTTTGCTATAGGTGATAGACGACGGAAGTGAATCTGGGATAGCACTTTGCAGGCGGCGTTTAGGATGGTGATTGCACGATAATTTTCACACTCCAGTTTGTCGCCCTTTTTGTAGATAGGGCACGCCTTGCTTCCACTCCTCCGGTAGTTGTTCCGTTTCCCAGATTCTGACTATCACCCGATGCAGACAAGCGGCCAACCTGTCCGGGCCCATCTTGATGAGTTCGGCTCCGATACCATCCTTGCCAGTGGCCTTGTTGTTCTTGAGCTGTTGAATGGCATCCTTAACTTCCCCCATCGTGGGAGCTGGTTGGTTTCCGCTGTCCACTGTGCTGACGTAGCCATCGCCTTCGTTGTCCTGACCTTCTGTGCCTGTGTTCTCTGCGCCATTCAGGTGTTCATCGTAGTGCTGCTTCCACCTTTCGATCACCTCGCGTCCGTCCGTCAAGATGCTCCCATCCTTATCCCGGCACATCTCAGCTCGCGGCACGAAGTCTTTGCGGGATGTGTTGAGCTTCTGATAGAACTTCTGCGTTTCTTGAGAACGGTACAGCAACTCCATCTCTTGGCATTCCACCTCTTCCAGGCGGCGCTTTTTGTCCCGGAATAGGCAGGTTTGCTGTTTCCGCTTCAGTCTGTACCGTTCCACGTTTTGCCACGTACCATGCTGCAGCATTGCAGCCCGCGCTGCATTCTTCTCCTCTAAAACCTCCTGGCACTCCTTGTCGAACCAATCGTTTCTTGAGCTCCGTTCCACATGTCCGACAATGCTTTCGGCAGCGTCGTTA
The DNA here is from genome assembly GCF_002204515.2 of Aedes aegypti. Classification (NCBI taxonomy): domain Eukaryota; kingdom Metazoa; phylum Arthropoda; class Insecta; order Diptera; family Culicidae; genus Aedes; species Aedes aegypti. The sequence continues at coordinate 76,313,232 of NC_035107.1, forward strand.
ATGGCTGCTTTGACTGTCCTCCAGCAGTCCTCAAGAGGGGCTCTCGAGCTCGCCCTCATCCGGCAACGCTGCCTCAAGATGCTGCGCGTGTGCATTGGCGACATCCGGTTGTTTCAGCCGCTCGAGATTGTACCGGGGCGGGCGTCGGTACCGTACATCATTGATGACGGATAGTTTTGGGCGCAGTTTCACCATCACCAGGTAGTGGTCGGAGTCAATGTTAGCGCTACGATAGGTTCTGACGTCGGTTGTGTCGGAGAAGTGCTGTCCATCGATCCATCGCAAACGTGGTCGATTTGCGATTCTGTCTGCTGAGGTGATCTCCAGGTGTACCGATACGGGAGGCTGTGCTGGAAATAGGTGCTACAAATGGCCATGTTCTTGGAGGCGGCAAAATCTATCAGTCGTAGGCCGTTCTCGTTCATCAGTCGGTGGGCGCTGAACTTTCCAATCGTCGGTCTGACCTCCTCCTCCTGACCAACCTGAGCGTTCAAATCTCCTATGATGATCTTGACGTCGTGGCTTGGGCAGCGGTCGTACTCGCGTTCGAGCTGCGCGTAAAATGCGTCCTTGTCATCATCAGTGCTTCCGGAGTGTGGGCTATGCACGTTGATTATGCTGAAGTTAAAGAATCGGTCTTTGATTCTTAACTTGCACATTCGTTCATTGATCGGCCACCACCCGATCACGCGCCTTTGCTTTGCGTCCATCACTATGAAAGCTGTTCCCAGCTCGCGTGTGTTGCCGCAGCTCTGGTAGATGGTATGATTACCTCTAAACGTTCGCACCAATGCTCCTGTCCAGCACACCTCCTGCAGCGCTACGATGTCGAAACCGCGGATCTTCAGTACATCGGAGAGTATGCAAGTACTTCCAATGATGTTGAGAGATTTTCAGTTCGTGGTACCGAGCTTCCAATCGCTAGTCCCTTTACGTCGCTGTGGTCTTTGCCGATTGTCTCGGTCCGTATTCTCTCGTTGACGTTCCTGTGCTGATGTGTTTTTACGGTTGGCTTCATGGTTGGCTTGCATGGCCAGACACCAACCCCCTAGATTTACGGAGGACCATTCCCCCTAAATGTTCGAAGGGCCATAGTGCGCAGTTTAGCTTAGAGTCCTTCTCTGGCACTCGGACGATGATCAGCCGCCCCTGACATGGGGAACAGACGCTGTTGTGAGCCGCTCTTAACATGGAGTACAGACGCTCCAGGTTTGCAAAAGCAAAAACAAACCCCCCCTTCCCTGTCAGCATACGACCAAAGTTCCTACCGGGGGTTGGTTACCCTATCTTCCCCAAGGTTACTCGTACCCCGGCCAGTACCACGAGGAGGTAGGGATAGGAGTCGCTGGGAAAGAGGCTAAGGACCGCACAAAGGGGTCTATTTTATTCCTGCAGGTACGCGAGGTACCAATGGTACGCCATGCCCAGCCATTTATGTATTGCTCAATGTATAATAAAGATTAGTAGATTAAGAATGAAACAAACAATAAACATATTGAAAAAGTTCCACAACAGTGTGGCCAGATCATCGATTTTTACAATTATTATTCTAAATATTTTTTCAATCTTATTATATAAATTGACAAAAGATCTTCTTCTTCTTTCTGGCGTTACGTCCCCACTGGGACAGAGCCTGCTTCTCAGCTTAGTGTTCTTATGAGCACTTCCACAGTTGTTAACTGAGAGCTTACTATGCCAATGACCATTTTTGCATGTGTATATCGTGTGGCAGGTACGAAGATACTCAATGCCCTGGGATGTCGAGAAAATTTCCAACCCGAAAAGATCCTCGACCGGTGAGATTCGAACCCACGACCCTCAGCTTGGTCTTGCTGAATAGCTGCGCGTTTACCGCTACGGCTATCTGGGACAAAAGATCTACTCAAACCAAACCAAATATAAGATGGCAGTGTTACCAGAAATATTTATTTTAAATTTAAAAGAAACAGTCGTTTTTTTGTGTGTTGTCATACATATAACTTAAAATTACGATAAAATTAAGATTTACTAGACGAAATTTGCATATTTGGCAACACTGGAACTTAATTATTAATTTGATGCATTCAAATATATTTTAGTTGTATTTGATATTTTCTGTGAATTTAAATCGTGAATAATAAATACACCGCAATTGAATATGGTTTTCTGGCAACCTGTAGGCGAATTCCGGCGCGTATTTTCTTCGAAGAAAAGAAATATTTCTTGCTGGTGGATTATGGAAGAAAATTTCTTCTCTTCGAAGAAAATGTGTGCCGGAATTCACCTACTGGTCCAGTAATAGAAAGTGATTGCTAAGGAAATCAAAGTGCATTAATTTTAATTTGTGATTTGAAGCATAAAAATCAAGTAATTTCGAGTGCTTTACAGACAAATCAAAAGTTTAATAGTGCATAAGTGATCGGTGCGTAGCTTTTGAGACAAATTGGCATTGGAGCGGAAAATTGGACCTTTCAAAGTGGTGAGTTTTTCTTAAGCTGTTCTTGTGCTGTTTTATTCGGCAGCTCACGAATGATGAAAATTTCGTAAGCATTTATTTCATTTAATGATAAAACCCATGTTATATAATATTTTTGTGAAAGATGAGATTTACAATGAAGATTATAGTTCAAGGAGTATATTGAGTACATTGAAGGTAACTCTTGTTCCGTGGATAAACTTTAACATTTACCCTATTTGAAAATTACCTGGACTTTTAAATGCAATGGAAAGAAGGCAGAAATCATTAGATTTTTCACATATATTTTTAAAACAGCAAAAATGTTCTCCTTTGTTCACGGCCTGACAAAAAATATCCAACCGCAACGTCAATATAATATGTATCTTCATTCTTAACATTATCATTGATTATTTAGAATGTATGACAATGATTAACATGGCAACACCCCGGGAGAAAACCGAATTTTAGTTTCCCTAAGTATAACTTTTTTGGTTTCTTAACAAAAATACTTGTGATTTATTGTAGTTTTTTTCGTTGTGGAATTTACGGCTAAGCAGTCTTGGAATGATTGGAATGTGATTTGTTCAATTGTTAATAGTGTTTTACACATTTGTGTTATATGACTTACATTAATTTGTCGTTTTTTGTCTAGTGTTTGGTCTAACTTTAACTGTCCTATGTTTAAATCGTCGTTGGTACATGCTGCGAGATGGATATTGTTCGTTATTACTTGTCAAAATAAATTTTTGAAAAAGGTCTTACACTATTCGGAACCACTTTCAATTTACGTATTTCTTGTTTGGCAAATGGCGCAATTTTTCCCTTTTGCTCAACCCTCCTCATGTGGCTCGTTTCATTTGCTTGATGAAGGGCCCTATCGGAATAATCTAACTCTCGTCTAAATTATCTTCTCTGATTGTTTCGTTTTTTCTATTAGTGTTCTTTATGCTATGAAGTACTCCTGCATATGTTGTACTTAGGTTATCTATGTCTGTTCGTTTGTTGACTGTGTTGTTGGTGTTGGTAATGTGGCACATTTCAAGGAATGGTAGTGTGGATTGTTTGTGGTTGTGATCTATAATGTACATATATCCTAGTTTTTTCTCTATTGAATGGAGAAGCTTAGAGTCCATATCGAAGCAGTTTCATTGACTACCCCATAGTTGAATGATGGAGATGTTTTTTTTTTATATTTTTGGCCGAGTTTCTCCATACAAACTTCACCCAGTGAACACAAACTCGTGTACGATAGCGCATAAAAGTACAAAAGTGGAGGCGATATGCGATATACGTACATGCGCCATAAGCTAGCATGCAAGTTGTACGTATGACGCCTCCACCTTTGTACTCTTATATACCATCATATACTGGGCAAGCTCGTTCAGTTCCCCTCAGTGTAGATAAATTTCGCTCAAACTTTCACATTAGCTTTCGGGAGTTCAAATTTGGATGGTGTAACTTAAGATTTTTGTTTCTATAATGATAAATATGGACCACCCTCATGCGGGCAAGCATGACTGCCGAGGTTTTAATTATATGCTGTGCTAGCGGGGAGAGCAATGGCAGAACCAACGATTCTTTCTTCACTGTTGACAGAGAATAACAATGAAGAATATGCGATGATGCTGATGGGTGAACGCATGCCGAAGTTGGGAATGTATGAACCATGCTGCTGTTTGCTGTGTGTGTGTAATTGACTACATTCAGGGGATCCACCGGGGAGCGGTTTATTGTGGGAAAAACAGTTGGCAAGGAATTGTATAGCTATTGACAAATGAAGCTGTAAATGGGATGGGGGGTGGATTGAGATATTTATTCGTTCGTTGCCATTCGGTTCGGGAGGGGTGGGTTCCAAGGGAGATTGTGTTTTATCGAAAGAAGAACATGGGTAATACGTATCTGCAAAGAGTTTATTGCAATTCAATGACTTGACAATTATTGAACGAAGATTGTTCAATAATGAGTAATTCAACATTTCAAAGAAAATTTCAAATATGGAAGCATTTTTTTAACTTCTTTCATTTACATAGCACCACAATCTCAATGAAACCAGCTGAAAGCATCCATAGCATAATTATCTCAAATAATAAGCTTGATTCAAAATTAAGGCCTAAATATTAACAGCCATACCCGATCCAATTTTCTAAGAAGATGCAAAACTTAATTACGAACAATTTCTTTGGAGACATTATGTGTCTAAATTCAACAAGTACAGATTAAAAAGTTTGCTGGCAAAGTTAATAGTCTTTGCATTCGTAGAAGCAATATTAACTAAACTAAGAGATCTTTGACAGGAATCATACCCATAAACCATCATCACGGAATTTCCTTGTAGTCGTGCATAACACGAAGAAAAGCCTCATTAAACACAGAAAGCATCAGTTAGTATAAGAACACTAAAACAGAATAATTTTCCTGCATCATAAAAAGTCCAATAAAATATAGCATCTGAAATTATGTCCCTTTCCTCAAGATTGAACATGGCGATACAAAGACAAAGAGTGCATACATCTTGCAGAAAACTTAAGACAAAGCATGTACTAGCCTGCTCGACATATCGCTTGCTGCCCACCCACAAAAGATGACCCAGCCCTTGACCAGCATCATCCTACCATATTTCGTGACGAAGATTTCTATTCCTTGGCAGTGGCGAGAGAAAGATGTGATGTTTGCATTTGAAAGTTTACTCACTTGGCAAACGTTTATCTTGCTTGTTTGTCGTGACCATGACCTATAGAAAAACGGTTCCAAGAAAGAAAACTAAAAAGGTTCAATTGGAAGCGGGTTACGACTTCATTTGCCAGCTAGTTCGAGTCTACCATATTCCATTGAATGAATACGACCAACGACGGTTTGTCAATCAATGGGTTCGATGCACGTGTCCTTCCGGGCAAATATTATCTTTATGCTTGCCAAATGGCAAATCAATGCATGCGATGTGCTCTAGAATGTATGGAAGGGCTCAAGTGGACCAGGTTCACAAGAAAAGTAACGTTGCCTTAATTTGACTATAGTTCAATAACATAGTGATGACTCCCTATATAACCACTAGCAAGACAAGAAGAGAAAAGAAAGAAGAGACAACACGATACAAGAAAAGACAAGAAGAGACAAGAAAATACAAGACGAGACCAGAAGAGCCAAGAAGAGACAAGAAGAGACAAGAAGAGACAAGAAGAGACAAGAAGAGACAAAAAGATACAAGAAGAGACAAAAAGAGACAAGAAGATACAAGCATAAATAGGGATAGACAAGAAGATACAATAAGAGATAAAATAAGATAAGAAGAGACACGACGAAACTAGAAGATACAAGAAAAGACAAGAACAGATATAAATAGACAAAAAGAGGCAAAATGAGACAATGAAAGACAAAAAGAGACAAGAAGAGAAGATAAAAGACAAGAAGAGACAAAAAGAGACAAGAAGAGACTAGAAAAGGCAAGAAGAGTCAAGAAGAGACAAGAAGAGACAAGAAGAGACAATAAGAGACAAGATGAGACAAGATGAGACAAGATGAGACAAGAAGATACAAAATAAGACAAGCAGAAATAAGGATAGACAATAAAAAACAAGAAGAGAAAAGAAGAGACAAGAAGAGACAAGAAGAGACAAGAAGAGACAAGGAGAGTCAAGAGAAGACAAGAAGACAAAAAGCCAAAAGACAATCTGGATCTGGAATCTGGAATCTGGAATCTGGAATCTGGAATCTGGAATCTGGAATCTGGAATCTGGAATCCGGAATCCGGAATCTGGAATCTGGAATCTGGAATCTGGAATCCGGAATCCGGAATCTGGAATCTGGAATCTGGAATCTGGAATCTGGAATCTGGAATCTGGAATCTGGAATCTGGAATCTGGAATCTGGAATCTGGAATCTGGAATCTGGAATCTGGAATCTGGAATCTGGAATCTGGAATCTGGAATCTGGAATCTGGAATCTGGAATCTGGAATCTGGAATCTGGAATCTGGAATCTGGAATCTGGAATCTGGAATCTGGAATCTGGAATCTGGAATCTGGAATCTGGAATCTGGAATCTGGAATCTGGAATCTGGAATCTGGAATCTGGAATCTGGAATCTGGAATCTGGAATCTGGAATCTGGAATCTGGAATCTGGAATCTGGAATCCGGAATCCGGAATCCGGAATCTGGAATCTGGAATCTGGAATCTGGAATCTGGAATCTGGAATCTGGAATCTGGAATCTGGAATCTGGAATCTGGAATCTGGAATCTGGAATCTGGAATCTGGAATCTGGAATCTGGAATCTGGAATCTGGAATCTGGAATCTGGAATCTGGAATCTGGAATCTGGAATCTGGAATCTGGAATCTGGAATCTGGAATCTGGAATCTGGAATCTGGAATCTGGAATCTGGAATCTGGAATCTGGAATCTGGAATCTGGAATCTGGAATCTGGAATCTGGAATCTGGAATCTGGAATCTGGAATCTGGAATCTGGAATCTGGAATCTGGAATCTGGAATCTGGAATCTGGAATCTGGAATCTGGAATCTGGAATCTGGAATCTGGAATCTGGAATCTGGAATCTGGAATCTGGAATCTGGAATCTGGAATCTGGAATCTGGAATCTGGAATCTGGAATCTGGAATCTGGAATCTGGAATCTGGAATCTGGAATCTGGAATCTGGAATCTGGAATCTGGAATCTGGAATCTGGAATCTGGAATCTGAATCTGGAATCTGGAATCTGGAATCTGGAATCTGGAATCTGGAATCTGGAATCTGGAATCTGGAATCTGGAATCTGGAATCTGGAATCTGGAATCTGGAATCTGGAATCTGGAATCTGGAATCTGGAATCTGGAATCTGGAATCTGGAATCTGGAATCTGGAATCTGGAATCTGGAATCTGGAATCTGATCTGGAATCTGGAATCTGGAATCTGGAATCTGGAATCTGGAATCTGGAATCTGGAATCTGGAATCTGGAATCTGGAATCTGGAATCTGGAATCTGGAATCTGGAATCTGGAATCTGGAATCTGGAATCTGGAATCTGGAATCTGGAATCTGGAATCTGGAATCGATCTGGAATCTGGAATCTGGAATCTGGAATCTGGAATCTGGAATCTGGAATCTGGAATCTGGAATCTGGAATCTGGAATCTGGAATCTGGAATCTGGAATCTGGAATCTGGAATCTGGAATCCTGGAATCTGGAATCTGGAATCTGGAATCTGGAATCTGGAATCTGGAATCTGGAATCTGGAATCTGGAATCTGGAATCTGGAATCTGGAATCTGGAATCTGGAATCTGGAATCTGGAATCTGGAATCTGGAATCTGGAATCTGGAATCTGGAATCTGGAATCTGGAATCTGGAATCTGGAATCTGGAATCTGGAATCTGGAATCTGGAATCTGGAATCTGGAATCTGGAATCTGGAATCTGGAATCTGGAATCTGGAATCTGGAATCTGGAATCTGGAATCTGGAATCTGGAATCTGGAATCTGGAATCTGGAATCTGGAATCTGGAATCTGGAATCTGGAATCTGGAATCTGGAATCTGGAATCTGGAATCTGGAATCTGGAATCTGGAATCTGGAATCTGGAATCTGGAATCTGGAATCTGGAATCTGGAATCTGGAATCTGGAATCTGGAATCTGGAATCTGGAATCTGGAATCTGGAATCTGGAATCTGGAATCTGGAATCTGGAATCTGGAATCTGGAATCTGGAATCTGGAATCTGGAATCTGGAATCTGGAATCTGGAATCTGGAATCTGGAATCTGGAATCTGGAATCTGGAATCTGGAAATCTGGAATCTGGAATCTGGAATCTGGAATCTGGAATCTGGAATCTGGAATCTGGAATCTGGAATCTGGAATCTGGAATCTTGGAATCTGGAATCTGGAATCTGGAATCTGGAATCTGGAAATCTGGAATCTGGAATCTGGAATCTGGAACTGGAATCTGGAATCTGGAATCTGAATCTGGGAATCTGGAATCTGAATCTGGAATCTGGAATCTGGAATCTGGAATCTGGAATCTGGAATCTGGAATCGTCGATTGTAATTTATTTACATTTCTGGATGCTGGATTCCCTCATTTTAAATTCATAGTTAAATAAATAAATCAATGAATAAATAAATCTTGAATCTAGAACAGGAATCTATAACTATAATCTAATCATTCAAAGGAGCATTTCCCACTTTCTAAATTCATAGTTGAAATAAATAAATAAATCTAGAATCTAGAATTTGGAATCTAGCTTTAATCTAGAATCTAGGATTACAAATATATAAAACTTTTCTTGAAAAAATACCTGTAGCAATTCCTGCAGGTTATTCTAGAGAGATCCTTAAAGAGAAGGAATACTTATGAAATGAAGAAACAAATTAGCTACAAATGTATTAATTTTCGACGGATTTCATTAGCTAATACAACCAATATCGATTAGAAAGTTTCTTCTGAAATGTCGCAATGGAAGGGGAACTCACTTAATTACGCAACCACAGAACCCTGTCGGGCATGTCGAACAATCCACAATCGAATGTTGGACATGGTACCTACAAGAACAAAGATGTCAACGGAAAGATTACACATTGGAGTGTATGAGAATAGGTCGAGACAAAATAAGTGCTGACTATCAATTCGTGTTTATGGACGAAGAACAAAAAGTGCTTGGTCAACCAAAGGGAAGCCTTGAATTTGGACTAAATAGTTCTTGCACAATACGTGGGCAACATGATAATGTCACATATCACGATTATCGTCACAACAAGTTGTCTCAGATGTGTACTTTGTTTTATTGAGCTTTAGGACAACTTTCAATCGTCAATTAATAAATTAATTACAATCGATTTATCAGACTAACCTTTCAAGAAATAGTCCCGACCTACAAGTACAACTCTAAGCTATGAAAATCATTCTTATCCATATTCAACGCACATATATCAAAGGATCCAGTAGATACTTTCACCTTCCAACAAGCCAAAATCAGAGTCACGAGGTATAAAATCCGTAAAAGTTAGCAAACATATGTTTCACCCAATAGGGAGAACATATGTTCCGAACTTTCTCCTCAGATGTCCGATACCTATCTACGGTTGCCCCTTTTCGCCCTTCTATCACTTTTGGACCATTAATCATCGCACGTAGCAATAGCTTTTTGACAGAAATTTCGCCGATTTAGACAAAGGTCACGTACAGGAAATAAATAACCGAAAGTTGAGCAATAGTTTGCCACACTCTGCTGGATGATCCTGGCGGTCATCGTTTGTGCGAGTCCCGTTACTGCCGTTTCCCTTCGATTTTTGGTTACTGATAGGGAGCAGCCCAGGGACAGGGGATTGTTGTTCAGAAAGTTATTAGTAGACAAATAAATCACTACACTCCAACAGTTGGTGGAATAGGGGTTTACGAAATACTTTGCTGTCCTACAATAAATATGATGCTTGATTATTTATAGCATGTTTAGGATACAGTGAATGGAATTTCCCAAGTGCATTAAAAATGCAATATAATAAATATATAACGCATTAATCATGGCAAGAGAAGATTGCAACGATTTTTGACTAAAATTATTAATAATCTTATTCGATTCCAATATTCCTACGTTGGATGTTTTGTTTAACTCATTAGTATTAATCTAGGGAGGGAGCTTCAGAATCGTTTAAAAAAAAATATTCTGGATCAGAGCTTTCTTACTGGTATTACAAAAGCTAGTCCATATTGACACACCATACACACTTGAAATATTTTACGGATTCCTGTAAAATCTCAACAGCTGAACAGTTCGGTGAAATAAATTAACGGAGTACGGTAAATTTTCACAGTATTCGGTAAAAAAATCACCGTAATCCGTTAAATTCCGACGAAATACGGTGTTTTATTTCACCGAACTGTTCAGCTGTTGAGATTACGGTGAAATTCACCGTAGTGTGTTTAGTGTGTACAAAATGGCTGGCCTGAAAATTTGAATGAACGTTTGAATATCAAAAGCTTGTTCTTAAGATAAAGCTTCGATTTTCTATTAATAAGGGGATAGAGACATTTTATATATTTATTACATTTGGCTTGAATGCCCTCAATGTGATTTTTTGAAGTTAAATTCTTATCTAGCATGAGCCCTAGATACTTAACTTCATCTGACCAATTTATTGGAACCCCTCTCATCGTGACAACATGTCTACTTGTAGATTTCAAATTTAAAGCTTTTGGTTTATATGGGAATATTATTAGTTAAGTTTTGGAAGCATTAGGAGAAACCTTGCATTTTTGAAAGTACGAGGAAAAAATATCCAAGCTTTTTTGCAATCTACTACAGATGACACGCAGGCTTCGTCCTTTGGCGGAGAGACCTGTGTCATCAGCAAACAAAGATTTTTGACATCCTTGAGGTAACTCAGGTAGAACAGATGTGAAAATATTGTATAATATTGATTTTTAATTTTAGATAATTTCCAAATTGATTCAGCGTCAGGATCAAGTGAGGAAATTTTAAATTAACGATTTTTCTTTTCTTTTCGCCGATCTATGTCCAGCCCAACAGAGCCTGCCATGGTTTATGCCCCTAACAATACCTACATATTATTTTACAAACTTAGTATATGCCGTGATGGATGGGACGCCGTCAGATGCCAAATTATAAATATTATGATACATGTATCCATGTTTCCATTCAATTTATTCTCCAAACCAATACCAAAACCGGTTCACTCCATTTGCCGCAACCAAACATATCTATGCAAGAAGTGCATTAGGTCCATTTCGACAACATAAATAACAAACCCCCACAACCCCATCATTAAGCTAAAATCGCAAGCAATATGCAAAATCGAACGGTGGCAACCATTGCAGCCCGATATCGATACTCGTAAAACCACTAAATCCTGTTGCAATTAGAGCAGAAAGCAATTGGGGTATCACTTTGGAAGCCACATCCTAGTGTTATTCCACCGCATAACCAACGAAGATGATGCTGTCATTATGGGTTTTGGACGCCCACAACCATCCATTTGCATGCTTCTGAAGGACGATGGAACCGAACCGAACCGGCTTATTGGTATTCATCCATATCCGGACTCTGGTGGTGTATGCTGTCTATCTTGCAAAAATCTCGAAATATGAAGTGCAATTTTGCCACCACCACCACCAGCCTCACCAATGTTCCTTGGGCAAGAGAATAACCCACATCAGCTATGATTGATGGACCACACACGCTGTCACGCTATTTTGCTCCAGTTATGCACGAATTTTATGATATTGTTACACAAGCATTGGCGTAAACACAAAAGGGTAGGAGTGGCAGCCTCCACCCCGTTCTGAAAACTTTCATGATGTTAAACGTTGAATGAAAAAAACTGTTTACATTTTGGTTCAATAAGTTGAGGAATAAAAAAAAATGTACCTTCGAATGCAATTTGTAAATATTTCTTGATGTTGCTGAATGAAGTATATCAGTATATAATTCATACGCATTTTAGAATATTTGAAGTATATCTCAAAAAAGATTATTTAGGACTTGACAAAAATCTACTGTAAATTCCTCTTACATTTTTTTCTGTCGTTTTTCCAGCGAATAATTTTCACAAGCTCCACTGGCATTTTTTTTACGAATTTTATCAGATTTTTAAACACAATTTTTATCCTTGAAGCTGTCAAATTTAATCTGAAAACGGGATGTGATTAATCAATATTTGTGGGAATTTTAAGCAATTCTCCAATTCTTGAAGAAAATTGGCTTTACAATCCCTAGAATATGTATTTCAAGAATAGGTAAAATGTAAAAAAAAAATTACATACAATGTCGATCGAAATTTTGCTGCTGCTAACTAAAAATAATGTTCATGGCCAAATTTGATTCTTATAACAAACCATTTCGTGGAAAGCTAGGCAAACAATGCGATTCTCATTATTCTATTTGTTGAATTATGCTGCTGAAAGGAGATTCCCCTTTATCTGCGGGTTTCGCGTAGGTATCTCTGCATACAATTCCGCTACCCCCTTTTTGGCCTTTCATACCATAATAGTCATTCATAATAGTGCGATTGCTCCCGTCCCGGTAAAACATTGGCAGGCCTCTGGATACGTTCGGAATCCGTCCATATTGAGTAATGAGTACTAGGCTCGGATGACCAAACCCCGATCCGGCACTGAACACGATTCTCATGGCCTCCCTGCTTGCATAGATAACCATCGGATCATGAATGGCGACTACGTACGGCGGGAAATGATAGCGGCCCAGAGGGGGGATCCTGAAGAATGGAAGAGAGTCTAACTGAAATCGAAGAAGGCGCGGAGAACCCTTTCGCTAAAGGTGGCTTAGTAAGATCACCACCATCGCAGCTAGGGCAACAACAACGCGATCAGGAGGAAAAGCAGCGACAGCAGCTTCAAGAGCAGCAGCAACAGGCTCAGATCAGTACATGGTTGAAGGTACTGAAGCTACTGAGAGTTGTAGCAGCTAAGAAACTGGTGGACGAATTGCACGAGTTTGTGAATAAAAGAAGCAATGTCCCAAAGACATCAAGTTTTTTTTTTGTTGAAGATCCAAGGAACCCTTGGACTAGCTGTCAAGGAATGAGCGGCCGTTGCACAAAAAGCGAAGTTGACTGAGAAGGAGTTGTCGGCGGCCAAGACTGCCTTAGAAATGAGGCAAGCGCCGACTCAACAAACGGCGATGCCAATAACTTTTCCGAGGTAAACGCAAAGAGGGACAAACCCCTGAGGACGGAAAGCGTGCCCTTCACGCTGAAGAGGCCAAGAGCATCACCAGGTGATGCAAGCTCGGGTGATTCCAAGAACCACAAGAACGCTCGTTTCAACGAGTCAGGCCCAGCAAACGCAGCAGCCACCAAGGAAGGCAACAATACCCCATGGCATATCGTCAAGGGAAAAAATCGGAAGACGAAAACAAAAAGCAGGCCAAACAGACAAAAACTCTTCAAGGGCCGAAAGAGAGGCGAGGCGCTTATAGTCAAGGCAAGCGATGGCTCGTACGAGAAGGTTTTCCGTGCAATGCGGACAAACTCGGAGCTCGAACAGCTAGGTGCAGACGTGCGGAAAGTTAGGCGCACCCGCATCAGAGATATGATCCTGGAGCTAAGAAGAGACCCAATGGCCAGCAGCTCTTCCTACAAATTACTCATTGAGAAAGCCGTGTGTCCGGAGGCGCTCCTTGAATGGAGCCCGGATGCAATCTCTACGGACGAAGATGTAAGGGTTGTCATGGAGGAGCAGTGCGAGCTAGTGGAAGAGAGATGCATTAAGGAAGGGGCCATCCGGAATGCTTCCGATTGAAGCGGCCAATAAGGCACTAAAAACAGTTGAATTAAACAAATAAATACAAATAAATAAATACAAAAACGAAAAAAATAAAAGTAGGCTGGTCGGTATGTTCACTGAGTGTCTCTCAGAAACCAGAAGCATGCTATAGATGCCACGAGTACGGTCATCTTGCTAGATTCTGCAAGGGCCCTGACCTTGGCCCTGACAGAGGTAATTTATGCAGAAGGTGCGGAGAAGAAGGCCACAAGGCGCAAGCCTGCCGGAAGCCTCTAAAGTGTATGATCTGCGCTGACGAAGAGAGTAACAGCCACGTTACAACAGGCCTGCGATGTCCGGCCTTCGTAAAAGCGTAGCAGTCGCACAGTGGAGGTAATACAAATTACCCTCAATCACAGCGACTCAGCACAACACTTGCTGAGGCAATTTGTGGCGAAGTTCAAGTGCGATATGACTATCATATCGGAGCCATACCGTGTCCCAGCCGGCGATGGGAACTGGATAACAGACAACGCAAAATCAGTGGCGATATGTACGGTAGCAAGATATCCTTTCCAAGAAGTGGTACATCGTGCAGACGAAGGCTTTGTTATAGTCAAAATTAAAGGAGTCTTCTTCTGTAGCTGCTACATTCCCCCGCGATAGTCTGTAGACTAGTTCAACAAGATGCTGACTAAAGAGCTCACGGTCTAGACCAGTCGTCATAGCCGACGATTTCAAAACGTGGGCCATAGAATGGGGTAGTCGCTTCGCCAACTCAAGAGGGAGCAGTTTACAAGAGGCCTTAGGAAGGCTGAACGTAGATGTTGCCAACGATTGTTCCACCAGCACGCAGCACATAGCGTCGGGATGGCCGAGAGTCAATTATTGACGTAACTTTTTGTAGCCCTGGGCTCTGTCAAGAAGTATGAACTGGCGAGTGAGTGAAAGGTATACCCACAGTGACCACCAAGCGCTTCGGTACAATATTGGTAGCGGACGGCAGTTGGAAGCGCGTGCGACTCTATCAAACGAGCGGAGGTGGAAAACGTCGCAGTTTGACAAGGAGGTGTTCATTGAGGCGTTGAGGTTGGAGCGCAATGCTCAGCATTTTACTGAGCTGCATATGCGATGTAACTAAGCCGAGGGAAGGTAAACCGAGGCATGGTCGCCAGCCTACTGGTGGAGCTCGACGATTGCCGATCTGCGTGCAAGCTGCTTTCGGGCTAGTAGAAGCATGCAGTGAGTCCGCAACAACGCTGAAAGAGTAGATCGAAGACCAGCGTACAAGGCGGCAAAAGCTGCTCTCAACAGGCAAACCAGGCTCAGCAAGAAAGCCTGTCTGGAGGAGCTCTGTTGCAATGCCTATTCAAACCCATGGGGTGAGTTGCAATGGCGAAGTTGAGGGGCCCAGCTGTACCACACGATAGGAAGATAAAAATCACATCTTACGGAGCTCAGAATGACGACGAAGAAGAAACCCAGGTAACGGAGGCTCCGGTATCCCTAACGTAGCTCTGAAAGCAACAATCCAAGAAAACCCGGATATGTTCAGGATCGTGCAGCAAAAATGTATCGATGAGGGTAACTTCCCCGACATTTGGAAGTGGCAAAAGATGGTGCTGCTGCCGAATCTAGGCTAGCCTCCTGGATATCCTTCAGCATAAATACCGATATGTCTGCTGGACACAGTTGGATATGTGCTGGAATGAGTAATCCTAAACAGGCTTACGAAATACACGAAGGGAGAAAACGGCTTGTGCGACATGCAGTTCGGCTTTCGGAAAGCTAAATCCACCGTTGATGCCATCCAAAAGGTCGTGGATGCTATGCAGACGGCTCGGAAGCAAAAGAAGCGAGGTAATCAGTACTGTGGATGGACACTCTGGACAGCAAAAAAGCCTTCAACAGTGCCGGTTGGGCTGCAATCGCCGAATCGCTGAACAGATTGGAGGTCCCCGAGTATCTTTGTAAGAATCGTACATTGATCTACGAAACAGACGCTGGGAGAAGCACATCAGTCACGGCGGGCGTCCCACAGGGTTCTATTCTTGGCCCAACTCTTTGGAACGCTATGTATGACGGAGTGTTGAAGCTAAGCTTTCACCGGGGTGTAAAGATCGTCGGCTTCGCAGATGACGTAGTGCTCGTAGTCATCGGCGAATCACTAGAGGAATTAGAGATATTCCATTTTTGGGGTGTGCTAACGTAAGACTACCACTGTTGTGTTCCGTCTCGCGTCTCGTTTTATGTCATCGAAGTAGAGATACTTGCTACTGAGGCAGAGGACGCCGTGGAAGAATGGATGCGAGGGAAGAAACTTGTGTTAGCCTATTACAAAACCGAAGTAGTGATGATAAGTATGTCTACCATCGACTCAAAGCTGGAAGTCAGACACCTGGGAGTGATGATCGATGATCGGCGGAGCTTCAACAGCTATGTCGATTATGTGATAGAACCGTGAAGGTGATATCAGCTCTATCCCGGATCATGCCCAACAATTCAGCGATCAGCAGCAGCAAGAAGCGACTACTGGTGACGAAGAGAAATGGGACGCGGTGAACAGGACAATCGTCCAGCTGATGTCTCCTTTACAACGAAGATGGCGAGAGGAGCAGCGGCACTGAACGCAGCGGACAGCACATGGCTCTGAGTCGTTGGGACAGCCGGAATCGTCGAACCAACCTCGGCACTTGACAAGTCAATCTGTTCAAGCGAGCGCGACCGGAGTAGGCTAGATTCTCCGCCGAGGGCAAGACCGAGTAGAGCGGGCATAGCGTAGTATCGGTAATAAGTCGCCGAGCGCCTGCAAACCAAAAGTCATCCTCCAATCGGAATTGCAGGACGGCACTAACCGACTGACGCCGACACTTAACTGACCTACATCGCGTCGGAGTAGGCTCCGTCCTTCCGCCGTGGACTAGCCGAGTAGAACGCGGATAGCATCGGTTCGGGAGATCTTCCGCCGCCGGGGAAATCTTTGTCGGAGTAGGATAGATACACCGCCGTAGACTACTCTGAGTAGTACGTAACGTATCACCGACTTGAGTCCTCGGAGCGCCAGTAAACCGAAAGCCATCCTCCAATCGGAATCGCTGGACCGACTTCAGCATTCCATCGGCCAATATCGAAGCATGCAGAAACGCGTAGCCGGAGTAGACTAGCTCCACCGTCGGGGACTTGGCCGGTAGCATCGTCATCGTCACAAATTAGTTTTGGGTCGTCGGGGCGTCAGTGAACCGAAAATCATTCTCTAACCGGAATCGCTGGAGCGACCTTGTCATCCAACTGGTCAACCGGGATAGCTCGAACAGCAACAGATGTATATATCGACCCCAAACCAACCGCTATGGGCGTGAAACTTTTGTTTTGCTGTTATCTCAGGAGCCTGACCACTTAAAAAGATGGGGCCTTAATCAAAGTTATGCAGTAACTCAAGGGTTGCCATTATTAAAGCCAATAAATACAGTGCGCATCGTACCTTCGTGCTGTGCGTACACGAATTCTCTCTGCTCTTGGAAGTTTTCTTAAAAACTACCTAAAGCAATAAATCAGTACTTTTCAGTGCTAAAATTTAAAACGGTACTTTTCAGTGCTACTAAAACAGTGCTTTTCAGTACTATTTTTCTACTATTGATCCCATTACGATCCTTGTTTGGACCCGTGCCTTCGATTTTTCGTTGGACCCGTTGGCGAAAGCTAGCGGTGGTAATCCTTCTTGGACACCGTCTTGGGAAAAAACCTGTCGAAGGTCACGTCTTCTTTCGTTTATTAACTAAACATGGTATCAACAACTAACAAAAGGAATGGTGGATCTCTGAATTCACTACTTCCTTCCAAAAAAGTGGGTTTTAAAACTGTCACTACACGTGGCAAGAATGGAAGAAAGGACGTGTCTCCGGAATGCGAACTTTCTTCCAAGGGTGAAATGAATAATTGTATCGAAATGAGCAATAAGTTCGATGCTCTAGACAAATTTTCCGAACACCAAATCGAAGCAGCCTCTAGCCCAGGCTCTTTGATTCAAGTGAGGAAGCAAAGAGTGCCGCCTATCGTGGTCAGTTGTTCCGAATTTGGGGGATTTAGGCAGGAGATCTTGAACTCCATTAGGAGAATCAAGGTTTCCTTCCAAATCGCAAAGAAAAGAGACTGTCGCGTTTTGCCGGAAACTCTTAAAGATCGTGAACTTCTTCTCAGACATCTTGAAGAGAAGAAGCACAAATTTTTTACTTATGACGACAAAACTGAACGTTTGTTCAAAGTTGTCTTGAAAGGTCTCTCAAGTGACTTTAAGTCACCTGAAGAGATCAAAAATGGAATAAATGATATACTTGGATTTTCCCCAGTCCAAGTAATCATTATGAAAAAGAGAACCCAATCTGGCATTGTTCGGAAAGGGCTTTCTCAAGAATTTTATTTAGTTCACTTTAACAAAAAAGAACTAAATAATGTTAAAGCTTTAGAAAAAGCAAAACTTTTGTTTGATGTCCGTGTGACATGGGAACATTTCCAGAAACCTGGAGGAAATTACCAGAACCCCACTCAGTGCCGTCGGTGCCAAAAGTGGGGTCATGGTACAAAAAATTGTCGCATGGATGCTAAATGCATGATTTGCGGAGGTTCTTCTCACGCCAAAGACGTCTGTCCAGTGAAGGAAGATACCACCAAATTCATATGCTGTAATTGCGGGGCTAACCATAAGTCCAATTTTTGGAATTGTCCTTCACGCAAAAGGGTCATTGAGGCTCGTGCCAGGCAGATGAAGAATAATATCCGTTACGATAACGGTCGTTTCCGGAATTTGCCTGGTAGAGTATCGAACAATGCTCATTTTTCAGTTAACGATCGCTTGATCATGAATCATACCCATCAGGAAGATCATAATCATGCTCATTCACAAACTAATTTTAATCCGTCGGGTAGCCGTTCGAATCTTTCAATTTCGAATGTATCTACCCACGGTAAATCCTTTGCCGATATCGTAGCAGGAAATTTGAACTCCTCCCCTGTTCGATCCATGGGTACCCATTCTACATGTTTCAAATCAAATGGAAAAAAACCCTACCGCCACAGGTAATTCCGCTTCTTCGTCTACCGGAAATTCTAATGGGAAATCACATGACATGTCTGCCTCTGATTTTAATTTTCTAACTGAACAATTGAATCTAATGATTGATGCAATGTTCAAAGCCACCACTATGACTGAAGCAGTCCAAGTTGGTGTAAAATTTACAAATCAAATTGTTATTGGATTACGTTTTTCTAATGGATCCAAATAATGATTTAAATATTTTAAATTGGAATGCTCGTTCTCTGAATGGTAAAGAGGACGAGCTGTTTAATTTTCTTACGGTTAATAACGTGCATATAGCAGTTATTACCGAAACGTATTTAAAACCTGGATCTAAACTCAAAAGAGATCCTAACTTTTTTGTTTATCGTAATGATCGACTTGATGGGGTATGTGGGGGAGTTGCAATCATCATTCATAGGCGTATAAAACATCAACTGTTTTCATCATTTGAAACTAAAGTTTTTGAAACTTTAGGTGTTTCTGTTGAAACACAGTTTGGTAAATATACTTTCATAGCTGCCTATTTGCCTTTTCAATGCTCTGGGCAGCAAGTTAATTTGCTCCAAACTGACTTGCGTAAATTGACTCGCAATAAGTCAAAATTTTTTGTCATTGGTGACTTTAATGCCAAACATCGGTCATGGAATAATTCTCAAAGTAATTCCAACGGCAGAATTTTATTTGATGAGTGCTCTTCAGGATATTTCTCAATTCAATACCCTGATAGCCCCACATGTTTTTCCTCTTCTAGAAATCCATCTACGATTGACTTGGTCTTAACCGACTCTAGTCATCTTTGTAGCCAACTGATTACTCATGCTGATTTTGATTCTGATCATGTCCCTGTTACATTTCAAATATCACATGAAGCGATTCTCAATCCTATCAGCTCCACTTTCAATTATTTACGAGCCGACTGGAATATATATAAAACGTATGTTGACTTTAATCTTGATGTTGACATTTCTTTAGAAACTAAACTTGATATTGACAATGCTCTTGAAACTTTAACAAATTCCATTGTTGAAGCCAGGAGCATTGCAATTCCAAAATGTGAAGTAAAATTTGAATCCGTAATTATAGACGATGATCTTAAACTCTTGATCCGTCTTAAAAACGTGAGGAGAAGACAATTTCAACGCACTCGCGATCCTGCTATGAAAATTATATGGCAGGATTTGCAGAAAGAAATCAAAAAGCGTTTTGCTCAATTAAGAAACAAAAATTTTGAAAATAAAATTTCTCAATTAGACCCTGGCTCTAAGCCCTTTTGGAAATTATCTAAAATCTTGAAAAAACCTCAGAAGCCTATACCGGCATTGAAAGAGGAAAACAAATTATTACTAACCAAATGCGAAAAAGCTCAAAAACTTGCTATGCAGTTTGAAAGTGCGCACAATTTTAATTTAGGACTTACTAGTCCAATTGAAAATCAAGTTACTCAGGAGTTCGAAAATATTCTCAATCAAGAGAACGTTTTCGAAAATGCCTGGGAGACTGATTTGGAAGAAGTGTGAACTATTATTAAAAAATTCAAAAATATGAAAGCTCCTGGCGATGATGGAATTTTCTACATCCTCATCAAGAAACTTCCAGAAAGTAGCTTATCATTTCTAGTTGATATATTTAACGAATGTTTTCAATTATCATATTTTCCTGACAAATGGAAAAATGCTAAGGTTGCTCCAATTTTAAAATCAGACAAAAATCCTGCAGAAGCTTCTAGCTATCGTCCAATCAGTTTGCTTTCCTCCATCAGTAAACATTTTGAAAAGGTTATTTTGAACAGAATGATGGCCCACATCAACGAAAATTCAATTTTTGCCAATGAACAGTTCGGATTCCGCCATGGACATTCGACCACTCATCAACTTTTACGTGTAACAAATTTGATCCGTTCCAACAAATCTGAAGGCTACTCTACTGGTCTTGCTCTTCTAGACATAGAAAAAGCATTCGACAGTGTTTGGCATGAAGGTTTGATTGTAAAATTAAAAAACTTTAATTTTCCAACATACATTGTTAGAATAATTCAAAGTTATCTGTCAAATCGTACACTTCAGGTTAATTATCAGAACTCCAGATCTGAAAGACTTCCTGTAAGAGCTGGTTTTCCTCAAGGCAGCATTTTGGGACCAATATTATACAATATTTTCACATCTGACTTACCTGAGTTACCTCAGGGATGTCAAAAATATTTGTTTGCAGATGACACAAGCCTCTCCGCCAAAGGTCGAAGCCTGCGTGTCATCTGTAGTCGACTGCAAAAAAGTTTGGATATTTTTTCTTCATACTTGCAAAAATGGAAGATTTCTCCTAATGCTTCCAAAACTCAACTAATAATATTCCCACATAAACCAAAAGCTCTTTATTTGAAACCTTCAAGTAGGCATGTTGTCACGATGAGAGGGATTCCAATAAATTGGTCAGATGAAATTAAGTATCTAGGGCTCATGCTTGATAAGAATTTAATTTTCAAAAATCACATTGAGGGCATTCAAGCCAAATGTAATAAATATGTGAAATGTCTTTATCCACTTATTAACCCTCAAAACCCCGGGACAGACCTTTCATTTTCAATCGACTGGTGCTCAGAAACAAATAAGTTTAACGAAATGCGGTTTTCACTATGATCGATGGGATGAGTTAGACTTCTTGTGAGTGTGGTTTTCAAACCGGAAGTTCAGGTCTGGACATGTTTTTCAACCGGAAATAAGTGTTCCCTAGTCACATATATTACAACTTTAACAACGAAACCAATGTTTAACGATAAGTTTTAGCCATTTTTAGACATTATGTAACGGACCAAGGCAAGAATACACTATTTGGTTTAGTTTTTTGCATGGGACGAAAGCCGAAACCTGGTTCCGGAAGTACTTTCCGGGTAGGAGCCGAGGCCAAGGAACACATGTAAATTTGACCCGAAGCAACATATGCGGCTA
The DNA here is from genome assembly GCF_002204515.2 of Aedes aegypti. NCBI lineage: Eukaryota > Metazoa > Arthropoda > Insecta > Diptera > Culicidae > Aedes > Aedes aegypti. The sequence goes on from NC_035107.1 coordinate 76,334,912, forward strand.
CTTGAACGTCATGAAATCAACTCAGAAAATCAATGCAAGACATCAACTCTCAATATTGTCAATTTTACCATATGGCCAAGGCTGGGTTGTAGGGCCACTTCCGGTGAACCAGGAGACAATTATGGATGAAGCTCAAAACTAGGCATGCAACTGCTCAAACTTCATGACATAACCTCAGCGTTGCTGTAAGAACATGCTTCTTTCCTATATGGACACTTCGACCAGATTTTCAAACGTCCCGACAACGTTCTGAGGTCATTTCCGGTAAATCTGGAGGCAAACATAAATAACAAGTAAAACTAGACATTAGATTGCTCAGACTGTATGAAATAACCCCAGTGTGACTGCAAGAACATGCTTCTGGCCTGTATGGACACTTCGGCCAGATAATCAGACAATGACCGGAACTTGAAGTCACTTCCGGTGAATCAGAAACAAACATGTATAATTGGCAAAACTAGGCATGTGACCGCTCAATTTTCATGAAGTAAGCTCAGCGTTGCTATAAGAACGTGCCTTTGTTTGTATTGATACTTCGGCCTGATGAACAATGTCCGGTGCCTGATGAACAGTATCCGGTTTCTGAGGTCACTTCCGGTGATTCAGGGAACAAACATGAATGTACGTACAGCCACGCTGAGGTTGTTTCATGAAGTTTGAGTTGTAACGTTCCTAGTTTTACCTTTTTTCCTATTCATGTTTGTTCCCTGCATCACCGGAAGTGACCTCAAAAAACGGCCATTGTCTGTTCATCTGACCGAAGCATCAATGGACCAATGCACGAGTTCACTAATTTGACGTTTGGGCGGTGCCGAATTCACTCGTTGTAAATCACACGGCACCGCTCAAACGTCAGATAGTGAACTCGTGCACTGGTCCATACGTTAAAAAGCATGTTCTTACAGCAACACTGAGGTTATTTCATGATGTATGAACGGTCGCATGTCTAGTTTTTTCAATTATATATGTTTGTTCATGATTCACCGGAAGTGACCTTAAAATCCGGTCATTGTCTGGTCATCTGGCCGAAGTGTTCATACAATCAAGAAGCATGGTCTTACAGCAATGTTGAGGTTTTTTCGTGAAGTTTGAGCGGTCGCATGTCTAGTTTTACCTGTTATTTATGTTTGCCTCCTGGTTCACCGGAAGTGACCCTACAACCCAGCCTTGGCCATAAGGTAAAATTGCAAAATTGAGAGTTGATGTCGTATATCGACTTTCTAAGTTGATTTCATTACGTTCAAGTAGCCGCATATGTTGCTTCGGGTCAAATTTACATGCTTTTCTTGGCCTCGGCTCCTACCAGAAAAGTACTTCCGGAACCAGATTCCGGCTTTCGTCCCATGCAAGTAAATAAACCAAATAGCGTATTCTTGCCTTGGTCCGTTACATAATGTCTAAAAATGGCTAAAACTAATCGTTAAACATTTGTTTCGTTTCAAAAGTTGTAAAAAATGTTACTAGGGAACACTTATTTCCGGTTGAAAAACATGTCTAGACCTGAACTTCCGGTTTGAAAATCCCACTCGCAGGAAGTCTAACTCATCCCATCGACCATAGTGAAAACCGCATTTCGTTAAACTTATTTGTTTCTGAGCACCAGTCGATTGAAAATGAAAGGTCTGTCCCGGGGCTTTGAGGGTTAATAGAAAATCAAAACTTTGTCTTAAGAACAAGCTTTTGATTTACAAACAAATTTTCAGGTCAGCCATGTTGTGTTGTATGCTGTACCAATATGGACTAGCTGTTGTAATACCAGGAAGAAAGCTCTGCAGAGAATTCAAAATAAAATTTTGAAAATGATTCTGAGGCTTCCTCCCTAGTATAGTACCAATGAGTTACATAGAATATCCAATGTTGAAACATTGGAACAAATGTCAAATAAAATAATCAATAATTTCAGGCAAAAATCGTTACAATCTTCTATTGCCACGATTAATGCGTTATATGTTTAGGTTAAGTTAGGTTAAGTATATTTAAAGCGTTTTTTTTCTCTTATAAGCAGGTGAAATCAACTCACCTGTAAAAAATCTGAACTGCTACGGCAAATGAAATGTTATATGTTGTTAACAAAATGTTAATGAAATCTTAAATTTGTTTTACCAAATTAGGATGATAGTGTTGTCTAATAACACAGAACACCTAGATATAAGAAATGAATGTAATGTTTGGAATGATACTAATAAAGAAATTAAAAAAAAAGCCAATAAATACGAGACTTTGCCATAAGGCAGCGGTGGTGTGCATCAAACCTTAAATGTTTTAAAAGCGCTGACATATCTCATTTTAGCCGTACTATAGCCCCATGAGTCCAAAAAGGCGAATAGAGTCTTGAATTTGTTGATAAAATCTTGTTTTTATTAAATAACACGATAGAACATGTTCTTGTTACTAGTTTGACCCGCTCTAATTACGGCTATATAATACTTGGAATTCAATTTAAAAAATTGGTCGAAATATCAACCTTCACACTTTTCATCATGTTTGAGTTCAACTTGTTGACAAAAATACCACAGAGGTTTTGCTTTTCAATCGTGAAATCGTTTGTTTCTGACTTTTTGGAAGGTACACGAAAAACAAAATGTATCCAAAGTTTTAGTTTAAATCAAAGAGTGAGGCAAAATATCAAAAGCTGGAATTTTAAACAGCATTTAAAATTGAGTAAACATGTGATTCTGGCCTAATCTTGAGCGTTTGGAACAAAATTTGAGATAGGTTATTACTCGACACCAGAATATGTTGGGCTCACCTAGATCCCTTCCAGAAAAGAAAATCCTAACCACGCCAATGCAATGTACACAATGTCTGGTAAAAATCAACAGAAATCATTCTCCTGTATCACAACAGTTTTCCGCCAAACGTGCGAAATTTACATGTACTGACTCGGTGTATTCTATGTCTATAAACTTTCACCACAACAACAGGATAATCGCTCGTGGCCTGAATATGTTGCTCCCAGCCTGTAAAGGCAACGGCTACAACGTCCCACAGCTGGAGTCGACGAATCTAACGACCATTAATCATTCAACGTAGAACACGCGTGCATACGTTCGTTATCAATATGGTTGGAAATTGGGGGCTCTATTATAGGCGGAGATCACTGATAGTGGCTCCAAACGGGAATTTGGATAAATCATTGATGTGATCATCAGTCAAAGCAAATGTCGATAGAGCACCGAAGCTCTTAATCTATCTAGGTCACTCAGCCGGTTAGGCTGAAGCCATTACGCGTACCCACATCGCATCAGTTCCCCTCTATAGACATTTGTGACAAATTGGTTGGCCGCCATTTACTAAAAGCTTTAGGTCACAGCAGTGGGTTGACCGCTCGGGTGCTTCGGGCGTTATCAATTTGCGATTAATTCAACCGTGTCGACGTAATTTAATGCAGCTTGTTAAAGTTTCAACCTAATCAACCGACTAATAAGGGAAAGTCGATTTATGTTTGTTCCACCATTCGCGTACCAATCCGAACGAACACGATTTCATCAATATCAATAAGCATGATAATTGGACAATTATCATTTTGCCATTCCCTTTAAAACACTCGAAATTTTCCGTGAGTTGTCATTCCGCTTTGCACAAATTAGAAGAGGGTGAGTTTTTAATTTGTAATATGAATCAGGTATTAGGAGGCCCGTACGAGAAGTACGTTTCCTGCCAAGACTTTTATCATCACCATATATGATCCTATTTGATCATCTACCCGATTGGAAAGGGAAAGATGGAAGGAAATAAGGGTGGGATCCCTAGAAAAGGAAAAATCCCATAAGCGAATAACACTACGGCAAAAATGCCAAAATGTAGAAAACAACAAAAAAGTGCGGTAATTTTTTTTACGAATTTTATTTATAAAAGGTCCTTACCATTTGATCACATGATTTTCTTTATAATTAATTATCGTTCAAATTGAAAACTTTATTAAGCTTTTAACTTAAATATTTCATTAGTCTAAGATAATAAGGTTCAAAATGCAATTGAAAAAGAATTTCAATTGAAGTTTAGACTAATAATATTTGCAGTAATTATTTTTACTATTTATGGTTACGATAATGAAAAACGTATTTATTACATGTGCATGAACCAAAGTAGATAACATTGACTCACATTGAGAGCCGTTTTAATACAATCAATTAGTTTTGATTAACAAATTTAAACCTCATAAGGAAATCGTAAATGGAAGTAGTTTAACATAAATTATTTAAAAATTAACAATCAACTTCAAATTTCTCTTATCCAAGGAATTCGTTGATCTGTTTTTTGATTTTAGAAAAATATTTCCCTTCTCAATACAAAAATTAAACTCTAATAGTTTTCAAACAAGGACTGATCTAGCTAGATTTAGTCTACACAAAGTGTTTCACTTTGTGAAAGTTGAGAACATATTATGAAAAAAATAACTGACATTTAAAATTTGTCGATTTTTTTGAAACTTTTATAATTCGTATGTAGAACATTCGGAAATGTTGAGAATACAGTATAAACTTAATTCAAGGCCTCTAAAACGAAAATGCAGATCAATTTCTAGCAACTCTTTTATTTTTCAATTTTTTTTAGTGCACAAGAAAGAAACACCCAAAGACGCTTGAATGTATTCCATTTCCAGAAGAAAATCTACGTATAATGCAGCGAATTCCTTAACTTTCACGATTGAAAGGGATGCATGTTGTCGGTACTATGGTCAATTTATTACTAAAAACTTATTTACATTTGATCGATGATTCATGTGCTCTTCAGTGAGCTTCGATAAACGATGAGCAACTGCGTGTTACATAATTCAGTGATGTTGTGAGAATGAGTGGAATGATTTTGAGTATGAGTGACATGATTGGGTGATTGAGTGATTGAGAACCATAGCCGTGTTACGCCACACTGCTCCCCCCTTTACTAAAATCTACGAGGAATCTTAACATGACGTCCTGATTTGGTTTTGAACGGCGATGGTTCAAGCTCGGCTAGATGGAGACGCTAGGTCGATGGTAGTTGCTGCTGACTGTGTTGTTTGTGATATGCGCTGGCTTGAGACTATCGACGGAAATATGTAAGGTAACCCGGGGCAAGTGAGAATCCGGGGTAAGTGGGGCGTTTCGTCATAGCTCAACTAGGAAAAGTTTTTCATGGGGGTATTCTTCTAGAAAGTTGAAGATACAATGACAAGGAATGTATTTAGTACTAAACATATTGTTATTTTTATAACCATGTGGTTCATGTAACAGTTGTCAGTTCAGCGCCATTTTCAACTTGCATGACAAATTCAACTTGCATTGACACTTTTCACGTCTTGCATTGACTCGCAAAAAATAAATGTGTTTTAAATCGAATTTCCATCAGTAAGCTATAATTTTTAGTATTATTATAAGCTGCTAACGATAAACCAGTGTTTTGTTTTCATTTCATATGAAATTTTCGATGGTCTATTTTACCCCAAAATATATTTGTACCTGGGGTAAGTGGGACCTATCAAAACAAAACCCAGAATCAAAACTTTTCGTACACGTTTCATACATTTTGCTATAGAGTAGCACTAAAACATTCAAACAAATGATTTTTATCAAAAAAGATCAACCTCAAATTACGTAATTGCATAAAAGGGAGAAGAAAAGTGTTATTATTCTTTATTTTTTAATTATTTTTGTTTATTTTTGAAATACGACTTCAAAATTGAACAAACACATAGCTGAACTTTGAAATGCATCATGAGAACGATTACTTTTCTATGTTATTTGAATTTTATTTGTTATTTCTACCAAATTAAGTAGTGATGGAAAACAATTCCATCCCACAAGGTGGTTTTCTGCCATGCATATAAATAATAACAAAACATATTTGTAATTTCGTCAATTATTGAATGTTTATGTGCTATATTTTGATTAACAACTTATAAATGATATATTTTGAACATGTTTAATTCCTCTTTACGCTTTTATTGAGGAATTTTCAGTAAATATTAAATGTGAGGTGACATACTATTAAATAAAGGGTTTCTTCCTAAAACGTAACGTATTTTATGGTTGATCCCTTATGTACATCAAATATGTACTTAAAATTAAAACTCTATGACTTATCAATCCTATTATTGTAATGGTTGACTTACTGATGTGGATTGACGCATGAAACTGGATGTGTCCCACTTGCCCCGTTTAGCGAGGTAACTGCGTCCATTGGCTCATTCTAAAACTTTCTTCCAAGGTTTTCACAATTTCGAAATTATTCTATTAGTTTCATGCACACACCAGCAAATATGTTGCCAAAACGTGATTGTGTTGTTGGATTTGAAAAATATTGACATTTGAAAATTTTATTGAACAATTTGTTTGAACTATCGTTTTTATCGTTCCCACTTGCCCCGCGGTACCTTAGCCTGTTTTTTCACCCTTCATCTCGATGATGTAGGGTAACTGGGGGCAAAACGCGCCCTCTAAGGAAGGAAGCGTTTTGACGTAGGATTACGTCTTTTTTCTCTATACAGGAGTGAATTTGGAATTTCAAAACCAAGAGCATTAAGTTGGCATGAAATATTTTAAACGTTTATAACTTTTTGCTGGCTTAACGAAATTCCTTGATTAGCACCTCAATCGAAAGACAACCCAGACAACCAGAAGTCGCATAGCAGTATACGAACAAAGTCGCTTATTTATACAAACTGCATCACTCCCGCACTACTTGTTGGATAAAATCGTTTGATCGATGAGTTTCCTCGCATAAAACGCTATTTTATGAGTTCGTATGTACATTACATTTCATCCCGTATACTTGTACAAAATAAGTCGGATCAATTCGTAGCAGCTGTCAAATAAATTTTGTTATGATGGATTAAGTCGCATAAGAGTTCTGACTAATTCGCAAGAAAATCTATGCACTCGCATTGCATGTTATGTTTCATCATATAAAATATGCACGTATATCGCCTCCACTTTTGTACGTATAAGGCTTTTTCGCGACATCTTATACGTGAAACTTTGCTCATATAAGCATCGTATAACGCAAAAGGTGATTTGGTTGTACATTCTGGTTGTCAGGGAAGGCATCAAAGGTTCATGTTGTTTACTTACTGAATCCTACATACCTGTTCAAATAGTTTAACAACTGTTTTAGAAGAGAACGTTGATTTCAAGCAAATCTATAAATAGGGGTAGATTGGGTAGAGAAAAAATTACGTCATTTGCTTTTCACTCTCCACTTGGATCACATCTCAGCAGGCAACAGATCGGCTTGCACTGACCGGGCGTGCTTCTCAGGCACAGACATCAATAGCGAAGGGGGGGGGACGTTTGTCTTGCTTTGCTCAAATCAAACTGACCGTCGATCAACCGAGAGAAGATGCCGTCCGAAGCCAAAGCCATCACCGCTGCCGCCGCCAAGAAGAAGAAGAAGAGAAGCAGTCCAAAGGAGAATGAGATAGTTGTGGCCGCTATCGCAGCCCTAAACGAACGGAACGGGTCCTCCCTGCAGAAGATCGAGAAATTCATCGGCGGAAACTACAACTGCGATGTCGGCAATATTGCAAGATTGGCACGAGTGAAGGGAAATCCCGGGAAACTGTAGCTGTGGCTGGCATCCAAGAATGAGGAGGAGAAAAAGAAGGCAGTTTCTAAGCAAAACCCCACCAAGTTTCAAGGACCGCCGCGATGAAAAAGCTCCCGAAGAAGCCACCACCGCAAACCTCATCGAGCGAGGAGGATTTCAACCAGTGTGCCGCCAAAATGTGTCCGTGTTATTCGAATTCAACAGTTCAATCGGCCCTTTTCAGGGCCAAAAAATGTGTACTAAAGAGTTAATTGTGTAATATTTCCTAATGTGTACACAGAAGAAGAACTGACAATACGGCAAATTGAAATTTACGGTGACGATGACGATATTGATGACGATATCGATGACTGGGGCTCTTCTTCGAATGAGAAGCTCCTCACTGTTCTTAAATTCACAAACCATTACATTCTGAATTATAACTAAAGGAAGGTTGCAATTATGACAATTGATTTAAATTCAAATGTACCAAATCACATGGCGTAGTTAACGTCATGCGGTCGTGTCTTATACACAATCCCCACTGATTTTTTTTTAAATATTTTACTTTAATATCCGAGAGTTTTCTAAATCAAATGACAGATCTCCCTTAAAACCATAACGTAATTGAATACTCACAATCACAGCACCTATCATCTATCATCAAACATGATCTATCTTCTGCAAAAAGCTACCGCACTGTTGTTAGAGTCTGACCCAGAATTGATCGAAGTTGTGTCCGTCCATAGTAGTCCTACGTCAACCCCGCATAGTAGTCCTACGTCAACCCCGCAATATAACAGACATTACCCACCCCAATTATTTATTTTTATCATTGGACACTTCTATGAATATTGCCACAATTCGTACTATAATATTATTGTTTTCATTATGAACCTTGATATTCTCGCATGAATTTTGCTATTATTTCGTTCAGTTGACATCGGTTGTCGTCCGGTTAGAGACTAAGTAGTAAGTGAATAGGTAAAAGTAAGTTTTGTACAGGCTGTGTGACATATTCAATATGACTAATGCCTGTTTCATACTTTTTAGACACCAATGTAAACAATGCAGATAGATTTTCCAAAGAAAAGAGCGAAAGCCCCAACAGTACTGCTGGCATTACTCGAATCTTCGCTGCTACGAGAAACCAAGATGTTGTTACTCCTACGTCTAGTTGTGCTGCTGTTGTTGATACCCATACTGCTGCTGCTGCGGTTCAGGAACTTCCACAGGACAAAATTAGTCTTCGCCTGGCTGATGGTACACATACACTTAATCTAGCTAACTTAATCAAGCTACCATTAAAATGTCATGCCACCTATCGTCAAAAGATGACCATAATAACGGAATTTTATCACAGGCTGGGCATGAAGTACCACCGGTACCTCACGTACCTGCATGAATAAAATAGACCTTTTTGTGTGGTTCTTAGCCTCTTGCCCAGCAACTCCTATCCCAACCTCCTCGCGGTTCTGGCCGGGGTACGAGTAACCTTAGAGAAGCTCGGGCAACCAACCCCGCTGAGAACTCTAGTCGTATGTTGACAGGGAAGCAGGGATTTGCATTTGCCTTGGCTTCTGCAAACCTGGAGCGTTTATACTCCATGTTAGGAGCGGCTCACAACAACGTCTATTCCCCAGGGGCGGCTGATTATTGTCCGAGTGCCAGAAAAGGACTCTAAGCTAAATTGCGCACTATGGTCCTCTGAACATTTAGGGGGAATGGTCCTCCGGAAATAATTGGTATCAGGCCCTGCAAGCCAGCCCTAAACAAATCAAGCAACGAATAATCAACTAGAGAATACGAACCAGGACAATCGGCGAACACAAAAGCGACGTAAAGGGACTAGCGATTGGAAGCTCGGTACGTGGAACTGTAAAGGGCTATTCTCATTGCGCCGTGCCGGGCCGGGGCCAGGATTCATCCGGGGAATTCCTACATCCTGGTCTCTCAGGAATTGCTCAAGGAGTTCCCTTAAGGATTCCCCCGGTAGTATCTTCAGGATTCCTTCAGAAGTATCGTCAAAAATTTCTTTATGAGTTCCTTAAGGAATCCTTCCAGGAGTTCCTTCGGGGATTTTCCAAGGGATTTTCCAGGAGTTTCTCCAAACATTACTGCAGGAGTTCCTCCAGATTTTCATCAAGGAGTTTCTCCATGGATTCCTACAAGTAATCCTCCAGGAACTCCTCCAAATACTTCTCAAGTAGTTCCTTAATAAATTACTCCAGGAGTTTCTCCAAGGATTACTCCAGGAGTTTCTTCAGGGATTTCTCCAGGAGTTTCTCTAGAGATACCTCAAGGAGTTGCTCCAGGTATTCCTCCAAATAATCCTACAGGAATTGTTTTTCAGGGATTCCTTCAAGAGTTTCTCAAGCGATTACTCCACGAGTTCCTCCAGGTATTCCTCCAAACATTCTTCCTAAAATTCCTCCAAATATGTCTCCAGGAATTCCTTCAAGTGTTTTCGAGGAATTCCTCCAGGAGATTTTCCGGGGATTACTACACGAGTTTCTCCGGATATTCCTCCAGGTATTCCGCCAGGAAATTCTTTAGCGATTATTTCAGGGGTTCGTCCAGGTATTTCGGAAAAAAAAAATTTCAGGAATTCATCCACGAGTTCCTTCAGAAATTTCTCCAGAAGTTGCTTCAGGAATTTCAACAGGAGTTTTCCAGGTATTCCTCTAACGTTTTCTCTGAAAAATCCTTCAGGAGTTCTTGTAGGTATTCCCTCAAATATTCCATCAGGAATTCCTCCATTGGCGAAGCTAGGATTTTTTTCTGGAGGGGGCCTAGCATGTCGGTCGCAATAATCACGTTTTTTTTCAATTGTTACTTTGTCTCATTTCGAGGCACATTAGTGATATTTGTAAATTTCAATTTTCGCTACGGAAAAGATTCATTCAGTAATCCAATCAAAAATCCTTCAAGTATTCATGCAAAAAAAAAACTCATAAGGAATGTTCTTCGTGATTCTTTCTCGAACTTTTCCGGTATTCCATTATTTGCTTTGATCAGATTCCTTTGAAAATTGCTGCGGGAATTTGAATTATTTTCGTACTTTTCAATGCCTTCTCCAAGAACTCCTTTACTAATTTTTACTGAGTTCGTCCTGGGATCCTCACGGAAAATCATTCCCAGATTTTCTGATCTCACTAGAATTTTGAAAAAGTCAGACAATGCATTAAAAATTCTTTTAATCATTACTCCTGGAAGGACCTCTTCGTACATACTAAATATTCATTCCAGTTGTCAATTTAAGGTATGCTCCACTTGTTCATTAATAATTTGAATTTTCAGGAACTACTAAGGATTTGTCCAAAAAATATTACAAACAAATCTAGGAGTGTCACCAAAAATGTCTTCAAGATCACCAAGCAAGGATCCATTCAACGAATTCTTTAGAGAGTTCGCCAACCGTTTTTACAACTTTGCTCTTTAGGTTCTTCCTAGAGTTTCTCTACAGTATTGTTCGAAAATATGGCAGCAAAAATTATCCACAATTTCTGCATAAAAATTGAATGATTCTTCCCAGCTGTTACTCTAAGAATTCTTCGTAATATTTCACAAGAATTTCATGAGCAATCAAAAAGCATCCAATTGGAAAAAATAATATTCATGATTTCTCAGAGAAGTCTCCACAGATCTATCTGCGATTTTCATAGATAATTATTGCTTAGATTTTTTTTAAATCAAGAAGCAACATTCCTACAAACCCTCGATTTTTTTTTTTCAGAAATGCCTAGCAAAGAAATGTTTAAGGAATTTTAATATTCCTTTAAAGTTCCTAGCAAAATACGTTCAACTATTGATTCAAAATCTCTTCCGCGAAAATACTCTTATATTTTCCGAGTAATTTGTTCAGGAATTTCTTAGAGAATTATGTTATTGTTTCTCTAAGATCGTTTCAAAAAAATAAAAATACCAAGGATCTAAGTATTTTGCCGAAAACTTTCTTTAAACCGCACTAACGTTTTTTTTGGGAAGTTTTTGAAAAAATGGTTCATCAGATTTTGCAATATATTCTTGCAGATTTTGCAATATATTCTTGAACTTCTCAAAAAATGTTTATTCATTCAAGAAGTTCCACCAAGTATTCTTTCAGTTCTAGAAATAACTGTCATTTTTTCCGAATGGTTATCTAATGATTCTTCCATAAATAACGTAATAAAATTATCCACTCCACATTATTTGGTTCAAAAACTACTCCAGGAATAGCTCAATATCTTTAGGGATTGCTTTACAAATTCCTCTACGAATCACTCCATATCGGATTTCTAGAGAAACATATACAGAAAAGATTTGAAAGAAGTTTGTTGGTAATTTTTTGAATAATTATAGCTTTAAATATACCTTTTTGTCACAAATTTCGAACACTCGGTATTTGTATGGCGATATGGTTGAAATGTTTCACTGAAATATGTCATTACACCACCAGGAAACGGCAGTCAATTGCAATTCAATTTTAACTTAGAACTAGTTCAAATGAAATTATTTGCTAAATTGTTCATTTGAATACGATTTATTCGTGCTGTTCGAAATTTGAATCAAGGTGTTCGGAATTTATGACAGAACAAACACAGTTTTCGGCATTTGAATCAAAAGTTGAAATGGACAATTTTAACAGTAAACCGAACAACTCTCAGTTAGACTATGCGTAGAAATCAAAATTTTCACAAATATCAGCTAATTGATGTCTATTAGCATTTGAAGTCACTGTTGGCCTTAAGTGTTCGGCATATGAATCAAAACGGTAATTTGGAAAAATTTACTAAATTATTATCGTAAAATTTAATTTCTAAAACTTGTTGGCAATGTACCTCACAAAAAAGCTGAAGTATTTCTTGTAGGATTTACTAGAAAAAATCTTGTTCAATTCAGTTGTTAAAACGGATGGAATTTTTACTGAAAGTATTTGTAACTAATATCTTAGATAATATAGCATAGCATAGCATAGCATAGCATAGCATAGACTGACTGTACATGTCAATGGTTGCTACTCCGTGATTGATTGGAACTGGTAAGAATTGCACTACGATCCAAATGAATAAGGGATGGGAGTTTCCGCTTACTCTCGAAGTGCAATTTTAGCAGATCTAATATTATTGATCAATAACGGCGCCGGCCAAGTCCTTACAGTCAGTTGGGATGGGGAAGGAATGTTAGGGTGTAATGATTGTTGCTTCTAGAGACCGAGAATACCTCTGCATCTCCACAATCACCACGGGAAGGGTGTTTATTAGTGAGGGAGGAAAAGATCTGGGAGTCACCTCTGGTCGGTGATGCGACGCATGGACAAGGGGGAAATAAACGACTTATATTTAAAGCTAGTTTTGTATTTTTTTTTCGAGAAGTTTTTGGTAGAAGCTTTAAAAAATACGTCAACATCTAATGTCGAACAATTCAAAAGACGTTAAATGACGAAAACTGAAAATTACATGTATATATTTTAAATTATATGAAACAGGAATAATGCCGACACTTGTAGTGACGAACCATACATAGTTTGTTTGAAAATTACATATGAGTATAACTGTGCATTTTGTCTCGATATGGTAGAAGTTTTAGAAAATACGTCAACATTCACAATGTCGAACAATTCAAAAGATAATTTTTAATAATGTCAAAAAGAGAAAAAATATATGTATATTGAAATTGTATAAGAAAAAACATGAAACGAACTCACCAGTTGGTAATCCATTCTCGACTGAACACAAAACTGACACTGACAGCAAAACTTCTTGGCGTCCCGAAAACAAACCGTCTTGCTTGGGCCTTCCCAAATACCTACCCAGCAAGACGCTCCAAAACAGGAAAAAAAATCACCCGCGATGAAAACACGCGCGAAACTTTGAGCAAAATCTATCGGACGACGCAAAACCAAACTGTCCTGCTTGGGCTTCACGAAGCACTACCCAGCAAGACGCTCCAAAAAGGGGGAAAAAAATCTCCGGCAACGAAAACATGCGCGAAACCACGAGCAAAATCTTTCGGACGACGCAGAACCGAACTGTCCTAATATCTTAGATAATATATTGCATGAACATGAACTCCGAAACTTCATTATACTATGGTAAACATATTGATGTAGAACCAATTTTTCCTACCTTGAAAAATCCAAACAAACTTTTTTGAATGGTCTATTATCGATTATTTTACAGTACTGTAGAATTTTAATGCGAAAGCATTGCCTGTATGTTTCAAGAACATTACGGAATATGTATTCTGGTTAAATTCGTGATGTATGATTTTAATGAATTAAAATCTCAGGGGAAACTATTACACTACTTTGAAAATTTGTTGAGGAATTTCTGATGGACTTTTAGAAATCAGGAAACACACGTATTTTTCGAAACTGCTATAATTTTCCTCTGGAGGGGCCCAGATAGCCGTAGCGGTAAACGCACAGCTATTCAGCATGACCATGCTGAGGGTCGTGGGTTCGAATCCCGCTGGTCGAGGATCTTTTCGTAAAGGAAATTTTCTCGATTCCCAGGGCATACAGTATCCTCGTACCTGCCACACGATATACACATGCATAAATGGTCAATCGGCAAAGAAAGCTCTCAGTTAATAACTGTGGAAGTGTTCATGAGAACACTAATCTGAGAAGCAGACTTTGTCCCAGTTGGGACGTAACGCCAGAAAGAAGAAGAAGAACAATTTTTCTATTTTTAAATCCAGGGAAACAACAAAATGTTGAAGCAGGTTGAATAATAGATGGGCAATAATGGTACAATGAATGATAAGTTATTATTTATAATCTTTTCTCTAGAGGTAAATTACAGGATAGTTAGAACTTCTTTAATGAATTTACAAATAAAACAAATCTATTAAGGAGCTCCACCAGAAACTTCTTAAGAAGTTATCCTTGTCATTTATCATTCCTTTACTTTTGGTTCTCTAGAATTCCAGGGATTTGAAGCGAAATTTCTAAAAAAATAAAACATAGAAGAATTTTGTTCATTGAAATCTGTTCATTAATTTCAAGGCGGCGTACGATTCAGTAAAGAGAAATGAGTTATGGCAGATAATGGTAGAACACGGTTTTCCGGCGAAACTGATTAGACTGATTCATGCAACGTTGGATCGATCGAAATCAAGTGTGCGGGTTGCGGATGAGACTTCAACCTCCTTCGTAACCTTAGATGGATTGAAGCAAGGAGATTCGCTTTCGAACCTTTTGTTCAACATTGCTCTCGAAGGAGCTATAAGGAGAGCGGGCGTGCAAAGAAGCGGTACCATCGTCACCCGGTCGCATATGCTCCTGGGTTTTGCGGACGATATCGATATAATCGGAATTGATCGTCGAGCCGTAGAAGAGGCATTCGTGCCTTTTCAAAGGGAGACAGCGAGGATTGGACTTACCGTCAACACCAGCAAAACTAAGTACATGATCGCTGGTAGACAGCGTGGTTCCAATCGTGACGTTGGTAGTGAAGTGGTGCTAGGTGGTGAAAAATTTGAAGTAGTGGAAGAATTTGTGTATCTTGGTACTTTAGTGACTTGCGATAATGATGTTAGCCGCGAGGTGAAAAGGCGTCTTGCAGCTGCGAATAGGGCTTTTTACGGGCTCCGTAACCAGCTTAAGTCCCGTAGCCTGCAGACGAAAACAAAATTCGCGCTATATGAGACTCTTATCCTTCTGGTTGCTCTATACGGCCATGAATCCTGGACGTTAAAAGAGGTCGACCGGAAAGTGTTTGGAGTTTTTGAGCGTAAAGTGCTGCGAACAATACTCGGCGGTAAACAAGAAAATGGCATCTGGCGGCGTCGCATGAATCATGAGTTGTACCAAGTATATAAAGAAGTGGATATTATCAAGCTCATAAAACACGGCAGGCTGCGTTGGGCTGGTCACGTGGTACGAATGCCGGAAGAACGACAAGCAAAAATAATATTCAGTAGAGAACCCGGACGAGGCCGTCGGCTTCGTGGTAGGCCGCGCACACGTTGGCTTTTTGCAGTTGAAGAGGACTTAAGGGCACTTAACGTTCAGGGCGACTGGAAGCGATTGGCTCAGGACCGAGCCCAGTGGAGAAGAATTATCCATTCGGCGTAGATTCAACGTAGCGGATTGTAGCCCATCAAGTAAGTAAGAAGAATTTTTGACGCAATTTGTGATGTTTTTTTGGAAATATTTATTAAGGACTCTAGATGAACTTCTCGAAATTTGTGATAAAATTTTGGGAAGAACTATTTGAAGGAATTCACGGAGGAAGTTATAGTAAAAAGTGAGCGTCATTTTTAGGTAAATTCAAGAACATATTCCGGAATCAATTTGTTAATAAAAAGTAGACAGAATAAATTTATGTCCACCAGGAGGAATTCACTTTGAAAGTATGATCAAGTCCCACAATATTATTTGACTAATTTCCAAGAGATTTGCAAAAGTTCCGAAGTCGCTCTTCAATATTCTATCTTTTCTATTTTTTTTCGTGCATTATTTGGGTTGATTAATGTACGGATTTATTTAGTGAATTTTCATGAGGAAATTATCATCTCTGGACAGTGAATATGCTGTTTTATGCTGAAATAGCATTATTTGGATTATTCAGAAAAAAATACGAATTTTAGGAATCAAATTTCCAGTATATTGACACATTTTTGTACCACGGTATTTTTTGCAAGACGTCGAAAAATCGCATATAACAAATATAACAAATATTATTATCTTCATCAACGAGATTTGCCCGAGGCTGGCTCATCTCGATCGCATACAAACATCTCTATCAGTAACCATTCGATCGACAGTCGGACGGCTAAGCTTTCGGTAGTAGCGCGATTCACCAAAGCCAGAACCGCCACGCTGATGTTGTCTGTGAGACAGGCTAGGTTTTCTCATAGTTGTACAACATAGAATAACGTTGCTACTGAAGAGATTCTAATGTCAACAACAAGAGTCATGTACATAGATTCATAAGATTTTGCTTCATGTTAAATTGTTTTTTTTTTTTCATCTTTTATATTTGTTTGTCATCAAAATTTCTGGGGGGGCCTGGATGGCTCTGGAGGGGGCCAGGCCCCCCTGCCCCCCCCCCCTGTTCCTACGCCAATGAATTCCTCCAAATATTCATTTAGGAATTCCTTCAAATATTTCTCCAAGAGGTCCTTCAATAATTCCTCCAGGAGTTTCTTCAGACAGTTCTTCAGGAGTTCTTTCAGGTCCTCCAGAAGTTTTTTCTGGTATCCCATTCCTCCAGGGAATTGGTCCAAAGATTCTTCCAGGATATCCTTCAGGATGCCATTCACCAGCTCAAGAACAATAAAGCTGCTGGTAAGGATGGTATCGGATCTAAACTCATAAAGATGGGCCCGGAGAGGCTGGCCATTTGTTTGCACCGGCTGATAGGCACAATCTGGGAAACAGAACAGCTACCGGAGGAGTAGAAGGAAGGAGTAATATGCCCCATCTACAAGAAAGGCGACAAGTTAGCTTATGAGAACTTTCGAGCGATCACCATTCTAAATGCGGCCTACCAATTATTATCCTAGATCGTCTTCCGTCGTCTTTCACCTGTAGTAAACGAGTTCGTGGGAAGTTATCAAGGTGGCTTCGTTAACGGCCGATCGACAACGGAACAGATCTTTACTGCAAGGCAAATCCTCCAAAAACCTCGTGAGTACCAGGTCCCAACGCATCACATTTTCATCGATTTCAAGGCGGCATATGATAGTATCGACCGCGTAGAGCTATGGAAAATCATAGACGAGAACAGCTTTCCCGGAAAGCTCACGAGACTGATAAGAGCGATGATGGAAGGGGTGCAGAATTGTGAGAAGGTTTCAGGCGAATATTCCAGTTCGTTTGGATCCCGCCGGGGACTACGATAAGGTGATGGACTTTCGTGCCTGTTGTTCAATATTGTGCTAGAAACTGTTGTACGGAGAGCCGGGCTCAACAGCCGGGGTACGATTTTTACGAGATCCAGTCAATTTGTTTGCTTTGCGGATGATATGGACATTGTCGGCCGAACATTTGAAAAGGTGGCAGACCTGTACACCCGCCTGAAACGCGAGGCAGCAAAAGTTGGACTGGTGTAAATGTACCATGTACAAAACGCTCATAAGGTTGGTAGTCCTCACGAGCATGACACGTGGACGATGCTTGAGGAGGAGTTGCAAGCACTTGGAGTCTTCGAACGTCAGGTGCTTAGGACGATCTTTGGCGGTGTGAAGGAAAACGGTGTGTGGCGACAAAGGATGAACCACGAGCTCGCCCAAATCTAGGGCGAACCCAGACAACCAAAATGTACGTGTAACGCAATCACCTGGAGACTTTGTATGTGCAAAATTTCACTTATAAGATGTCGCGAAAAGGCCTTCTACGTACAAAAGTGGAGGCGATATGCGTGCATATATTATGTGATGAATAATAACATACAATGCGAGTGTATAAATATTCTACCGAACTAACTTGTGATCTTATGCGACTTAACGAATGATAACAAATGTTGATTTGACAGCTGCTACGGATTGATTCGATGTACTTTATACGAGTAAACGGGACGAAACAAAATGTACAAATGAACTCAGAAAAGAAGTGTTTTATGCGAGGAAACTTATCAATCTGACGAGTTTGTCAATAGTGTTTTGCGGGTTTGATGTAATTAGTATGAATGAACGAGTTGTAACGTGAACTTTCATGTGATTTCTGGTTGTCTGGGGAACCCAGTATCCAGAAGGTGGCCAAAGCTGGAAGGATACGATGGACAGGGTAAGTTGCAAGTATGCCGTACAGCAGCCTTGAAAAATGGTGTTCATGTCGGATCTGGTTTGTTCAAGAAGGCGTGAGCGCAGCGAGCTAGATGGGCGTGAAATTGTTGATTCAGGGTTATCTATTTAGATGTTAACTAAATCAATGAATGAATGGATAATTTGGTCACATACTGGATTACTCCAGCTACTTAGTTTCCCAGAAGTAGTGGCAATTATATTTAACGTTCTGAATTTTTGCATGCAACATCAACGTCTCTTAAAATTTGATCAATTCAACGTTATATCATTGTCCAGAACTTGCCGTTTCATATACGTGTAATTAGAGGCGCGTCCACATTCAAAACCATGGGTAGGACAAACGTTGACAATATGGTTATGTGCAAGAAAGTCCAGAAAACTTTTCAAACTTATGGAAACCTAAAGAGCAAATTGAAAGTGTATGTTTTCATGACGATTATTCGCACAAGACTGAGAAAGCTTCAAGATCATTGATTAGATCCACTTTATTATCGATTTAATATTTGATTCGATTTTATATCATTTTACAGACCAATTCCCTTAGACAGATTTGACAAAAACTAGATCAAATAGATAAACTTAACAGCCAGTGATATTGTTCTAAAATTTCCTTATTTTAACTGTGAATCTGACTATATTTTCGTGGAATTGTGAAATAAAGATTATATTGGAAGCTTCGCTGAGATTACGGGAAGAAACAAAGACAGAACCCGATATTCAAGGGACAATCAACTTATAGAATTATCGAGTTATAGAATCGACACAAAAAAAAACAAATTTCTGTTTTTGCAATACTGTTATGATCACTGCTATATTGTTTTGTTGATTGTATCATGAAAAGAATATTATAGACATAGACAGATGGCATAGACTAATGCAGATATCGAGTCATGGGAATATCGACTAATGGGAAATTTGGAGAGATCAAAAAATTTTTCGAGCATTAGAATATCAAGTTGTGGAAAATCAACTGTAATTTCTTGACTCTCGTGAATCGCGAGTTAGTCCCATATGTAAAATTGTACATTGAAAAAAATTAATGAGAAGTATTTGCGAGTTTTTTATAATTTGTCAGAAAAAATAAATGAACCGACGTGCAGAATTTCCATTCAATATTCCACTGGAATTAAACTATTCTGCAAAAAATTTTTACTGTTTCCGATCATCATTTACTAGGAATTAATAAAGGAATAGCTTTTGAAAAAGACAGGGATATCGTCTTCAGTCATTTAGCAGCACAGACTATAACTTAACACTAGACAATGAACAAGCATGCGGCAGTAGCACAGTCGAGAATCATTCCTGATGAAAAGTTTCAATGGCTGAAGCGGGAATCGAGGCCACGCCCAATGCGATGCTACTACTACCTGACGAAACTAACCGCTCAGCCACGAAGCCCTCAGTTTACAACAACTCAGCCATGAACCTCTAAGAATAAGGTGGGGCAAAAGTTCGACCTTAGTGGTATAATCAAAGCTTCCAGGAGAACAATAGCAGTTAAAACAAAACAAATATCATACAGTGAACCTTCAACATATTGGCTATAATTTTGCTGAACAAACTTGTGTCAAAATATTTACTCATTTTTAGTTTTAACAGTTTCAAAATTGATTGTCTTATTCAAACTTTTGCCCCACCGATGGGGCAAGAGTTCGAATCTAGTGTGGGTCAAAAGTTCGCTGGCTAAAACACAAAATATCGATCCTTTTATGACAGGCATGCTTTACACCAGCTGTAAACTTAAGTTTAACGAAAAATACACATCATCAAAAAATTGCCCAAAACCGAGTTAAATGTAATATACTCAAAAATAGCAGTTTTTCGCAAAACTTAAAAACTTAAAATTTTGGTGACAATTTTCACACGATCAGACAAATTTAACTAAATTTGAAGATAATATGTGGATTTTAGACAATTTGCAAATTTTTCCGTGATTTTATACATGAGTCGAACTTTTGCCCCGCTGATTCGAACTTTTGCCCCACTATGGGCCAAAAATTGTTTTCAAGCATTTATGCAAAAACTAATACACCTCAAAGCAACCTTATGGTAGGCCTAGAAACGCCCTTACATAAAATATTGAAAAAGATTTTATCTTCAATTGGTTCCATGCAACGAAAGTTTGACCAAAAATTACAATATTCACGTCGAAAAACAGCAAATAGCCATAACTTTTCCAAATCTCAATCGATTTGTATGATATTTGGAGTGAAAGTCTCTTACTTGAATAGCATTCGAACCACCATGACATTTATAAGATTTGTTTTGAATTGAGCTAGAAATCTTAAAAAGAAACTCTTACCCCACTCGAGCTTTTGCCCCACTTTACTCTACATAGTGTGCTTTGGAAGTTCTGTAGAAATTGCTCAACAGATCGTCTACAGATTCTTGCAGGAATGCTTTTTAAAATCAAGAGCATCAACAATAATCACCAGCAGCACTGGTTTAAGCCTGATTCGCTGCTGACAAGTAATTTCCCGGCCTATCTTGATGCATGGAAAATTTCTTCAAGGAATAGATCAAGAATAGATCTGATCGCAGTACGCAATTGAAAAGAACTGTCAGTTCAAATGGAAGTCGCTGTAGAAAATTTCTGCAAGGAATCGGTGAGAAATTTCTTTAGCGATTCCTGTTCAGCAGCAAATCAGGCTTTAGGGACAAAATGTCGAAAGACAAAACGTCGAAATTCAAAACGTCGAATGCCAAAACGTCGAATCCAAAAACGTCAAAAGGGACAAAACGTCGAAAGGACAAAACGTCGAAAGCAGTCATTTTTGCAAGCGAAGATAACAATAACGTTGCTAAGGAAAATATGGTTGCGATACCGTTTTGACTCATATTCCGAACACTTAAGGTCAGCAGTGACTTCAAATGTATCTGATAGGCATAAATTAGGTGATATTTGTGAAAATTTAAATTTCTTCACAAAGGCTAACCCTTAGCTGTTGGGTGTACCGAAAAGAATATTTATTTAAACTTGTTTACTATTGTTTTTACGTTAAAGTATGGAACAGCATTTTAATTCAAATACCGAACACTGTGTTCATTTTGTCTCATATTCCGAACACCTTGACTCAAATTCCGAACAGCACGAATAAATCTTATTCAAATGAATAATTTCGCAAATAAATTTATCTGAGCTATTCTTACTGCTCTTGAACTAGAGAATCATCACTACTCCAGAGCTATAAAATAGATTTGAAAACGATAAAATTACATTGCAATTGACAGCCATTCCGTAGTGATTTGATGACATATTTCAGCGAAACATTTCAACCAAGTCGCCATACAAAAACCGAGTGTTCGGAATATGAGTCTGTTCGGAATTTGAGACAAAACGGTACGAACGGCGTTGGATACTTCACAATTTGCAATGTTCATCAAAGCAAGCATGGAACAAATTTTCACAAAAATGTCAATCTTACACCCAGTTCGGACCAAAGAAGAAGTAATGCAGCACCTCAAGAGGAAGAATAAAAATGAAGCCTGAGGTAGAAGTGATAAAAGTATGAAAAATATCAAGACGTTCATCCTTCTTTCGCCGCACCTCTGGACTCACATAACGGCAGAGGAAACTAATGCAAAAAACAGTTCACTGTTTATATTTTTTCTGTTGAAAACTTTCGTGAGCGAACAAAAACTTTTTTCTACAATATGAATCACAATGTGGAATCAATTTCCTATATTTAGAGCGTAAGCATTCAGCCTTTGTTTAATTTGTTTTATTTAAAACAAGCTTGTTCTATCTCAATTAACTTACACTATACACTAAGGATACGGGTAATGGCACAATAGATCTAAAAACTGGTCGCAGTGGCGCATCCGAACAGAAAAAGAAAAAAAAAGAAGAAATTAACTCAATTAACTTGAATGTTTTTTGTATTATTTTTTTGTGAATTTAAATTATTTAAATTTGTTGCAGCAATGGATCATTAAAATAACCAAAACGGCCGCTATGGAAAGCATAGATAGCGCCACCGTAGCCTTGTGTGTTTGACAGAACAGCAATGCTGTCACAATGTTAAATCTCATATACAGTGGCGCTTTTGTTTTGATGCGGTGAGCACGTGCAAAAACTATCTTCAATGATCCATTGTTTAAAAGTGAATTGGATTTGATTCTGTTTAAGCTATCTCTTGATAAGAAGTGTGTTACTTATTCTTTTAATATACACTCGTTCTTTTAACAGACAAGTGCCATAAATTTCAGCATATTAACAACTGGATTTTTGACAATGAGTGAATTCTTTATTCATCAAAAATTTACTTGTTCTTTTCTCGAGTAAGTATGATTGACTCGATTATTGTTTTCAACCTCGGAATCAGAATTCCTTCATCAGGATATCCAGTAAGTTTTCAAATGTGTTCTATTGAATAGACTTCGATACTTTTGACAGGATTGACTTTTTTGTGTAAAGATTGTATATAGTCATACTGTACAAAAACTAACAAGTAAGAAAAAGCATTAATAGTTTTAATTCAAAACATTTCCCTCGCATACCCCTTTCAATGTTTGACTAAACGTAGCGTCTTGATGACCGACTTAACTTGAAAATTAATTCAAAAGCTTCCAAATTCCGAGCCAAATTTTATTTTTTTGTCGGTTCCAAGACCAGCTAAAAGCTACATGATAACATTGAAAAAGAATATACAATTTTGGACAGAATAGAGTACATATTGGCCATTTTTTCATGCAAAATGGTCAAGTTTGGAGAAATGGATCTAGTGCACAGATTGATAAAAAAAATTTCACTACAGCTTCAACATTTAGAGCTTTTTATAATCAAACTTTTAAGATATCGCAAACCTGCAATTTTGACAAAAAATATAAAAGTCTTGAATTGAAAATAATTCTTTAATGGAAATACTTAGAGTGATATACCCTTCCGCAAAAAAAATGATAAGCCACACAAGTTTGTGGAATAAGATTTTTGAGTAAAATTGATTGTTTGCAATATATTTCATGCTGGTTGTCGCAAAATAGTTTGTGTTTCAAATATTGTGATTTTCCAATTAAGTGAAATTCATATTATTTTTGAGCTGCGGTGATAATGTCTCGTCAACCAGACCACTAATAGCCGAGATCTATTAATTTAAAATGAAAAATGGCAAATTTGTACTTCATTCTGTCAAATACTGTATTTTTCACTGCTTAAACTGCTCAAAACATTGTCTAGTATTTAGATTTTACGTTACATTTTTTCGCTTTTCATCGTTTTCCGTATTAATCAAATAAATTGACATATTGTTTTGTTAGACATTACATGTTTACGTTTTTTCCTTTCGACGTTTTGGCTTTCGACGTTTTGCCAAATTTTTGTGTTTCGGCAATTTTTGACGTTCTGTCCCTTCGACGTTATGTCCTTTCGACGTTTTGTCCTTTCGACGTTTTGGCATTCGACGTTTTGGCATTCGACATTTTGTCTTTCGACGTTTTGTCACCCAACCAGCAGCACTACGTTCGTGCTGTGTATAACAAGCCTGCTTTGTTTAAGATAGATATTTATGTACTAAGTACATGATGCCACTGAACTTGGGTTAATTCATGAAATATTCCAACGATTCGTTAGAGGACTTCAGGACTGATTATGGCAATTCATTCAAGAACATCTATACTTGGTTGTAGCAATTATGTAGGTATGATGTTACTTCGTGTTTAATCATGGGTAGGACATTTCGTTGACTGTCCTACCCAGGTATTTTTGCGCGTAGGACATGTCCTACCTGTCCTACCTGTCCTACCTGTTCTGCCCACTTCCCGCGCCACTGCGTGTAATGTAATTAGCATCTTGGGATGGTACACAAATAATGTGACGCTAAATTTCAATTTTTTCGATAAGCCTCCCCCCCCCTTTTGTCACACTTTTTGTATGAGTCCTCCAAAAATTTGGCAAGGTTTGTCACGCTTGGCTTGACCCCTCCTCCCCTTTGCAGCGTGACATAATATGTGCATTACCCCCTTCATGCCTTTCATTAAGATTCAAGTATGTTAAGTTCAAGCATTCAAAACAAAACTCTCACGAACAAAATCACGACTTTAAAACATATCAAAGTCCCATTGAACAGTGATTTTTACATTTTGAATCATGTCGTCGAATCGTTACGAATCGACTTTACCGCAGTGATCACAGCGACAGATGTCAATTCACCATCGCATATTGAACCGAAGCGAGCTAAATTTGCCAAAACTGCTTAAAATTCCTGTCAGCAAACTTCGCATTCGATAACTTGCCATTTCTCGTATTTGCTCGTACCCGATTGTAGCCAAATTCACATGGGATTACAGATGCTCATCTCAAAAAGAGGGACGACTTTGTTTGCTTCCTAGGCTAGGCTGCTGCCACTATCTCGCCGTGCCGAGAGCTACGTGACGTTCGATTATTGTTCTGACAAGAGGATATTCTAATCCACACACTCCTTGTGAAGTGATGCGAACCGAATCGGTGTAAGATGCCATCACCAGGGATATCATTCTCCGGCAAGCAAATCGAAAATAATGATGTTTCAGTCGTGGCTCGGTCCCCTACCCCCTGTCACGTGTTGAAACTCCCGAAGAAAGGTAATCGTACTTGTCGAGTTCTGGCTGCATTAAATCCGTCGACGGGATCGTCGTCGTCTGGCACCTAAAAATCAAACATAATGAAAGTGTGTCTACGTGACAATGAGCCAGATGCCGAAGTGAATGTAAATTACTGTTTTATGGTGCCACCAGGGTTCTCAGAGTTGAGTCACTGTCTATCAGAGTGGAACAAGTACCGTTTCTCTGAGAAATCTGTGGAAATCGAGGAATTATTCAAGTATGGTCATACCATTAGAATGAATGGTTTCAGCGGATTCCATCCTGCTACTGAACAACTCAACAGCACTCTTACTTTGTTTCAGTGCATTTTCCACTGAAAATGGGTTATGCATAGATATTACAGTTCACCCAGCTGCAACAGGTACTCATCGTGACTTACAGATTAAGGGTCGTAAAATTCAAGTAATTTTCATGCTTCCTGAGTACTTACTTATCCCCTGTTCCACATTCCACTTGTTTCCCATCGAGAGGTCGAGAGATAATCTGATGCAATATTTAAAACACTTCCATATTATTCGGAACCAGGGCAGTTATCTGCCGGTCGCTGCTGTTCCGCGAGCAACTCGTAAAAAGTTTCACGTGAAAGCACAAATGCATAATGCTCTTAAACTGTGATAGCTTTAAAATTTCATATTAATGGGCGCTGCTGGAAAACCGGTGGTCGTTGGTCTGCACTTGACGGAAAACTTGATTCACGCTGTCAACGGCTGTCTCACTGTCCATGCCCGCGCTCAAAAGTAGAATGTACATCAGCCCCAGCAAGCGCAACAGGAAACAGAAATTCATATTTCTCGGCCCCCAAACGGACATCATTCTACTGCCATTGTCATCGTTCAGTTTGGGAGGGTTATATGCATATCCAGCAGTTGTGTGTCATTTTCCTACCTTGAGGTCATCTTCGTTGTCACTCCCCATCGTTCACCTTATATTTAACAGCGGAGCAGGAAGCCAAAATCATCATCGTCGTTGAGACCAAGATGTGCTCTTCGCCGGAAACGGTCTACATGCACGTAGTTTTATTCATCGACCGTTGGTAGGAGTGGTAGCCATACCTACAATTTTGAATATTTAATCCTCGCTCTGCTCATGCATACGTTTCTGAAATACTGTTCTTCGTATGTCAAGTCGTGCGATGAGTAGGGCAAGATCCCGCAGTTTCGGACATCGCCGAAAAATGCAGAAATCATGGTCACGGTGCTCCCGATACTCCTAACCTGAACGAAATTTTAAATAAATCGTAGGGCCCGTTATTAAGTTACGCCCTTTGGATGGTATAAGTCCACAAATTTAAAGGAAATCAAAGTTATTTGATGAGGTTTACATTTCACGTGAATATCAAATGAAACGTGCAGTAACTGAAACCCAATTAATCGGCCGAACCGACAAATAAACACTCTATTGTAAAACCAAATCCAATCCAATCCAAATCCAATCCAAATCCAATCCAAATCCAATCCAAATCCAATCCAAATCCAATCCAAATCCAATCCAAATCCAATCCAAATCCAATCCAAATCCAATCCAAATCCAATCCAAATCCAATCCAAATCCAATCCAAATCCAATCCAAATCCAATCCAATCCAATCCAAATCCAATCCAAATCCAATCCAAATCCAATCCAAATCCAATCCAAATCCAATCCAAATCCAATCCAAATCCAATCCAAATCCAATCCAAATCCAATCCAAATCCAATCCAAATCCAATCCAAATCCAATCCAAATCCAATCCAAATCCAATCCAAATCCAATCCAAATCCAATCCAAATCCAATCCAAATCCAATCCAAATCCAATCCAAATCCAATCCAAATCCAATCCAAATCCAATCCAAATCCAATCAAATCCAATCCAAATCCAATCCAAATCCAATCCAAATCCAATCCAAATCCAATCCAAATCCAATCCAAATCCAATCCAAATCCAATCCAAATCCAATCCAAATCCAATCCAAATCCAATCCAAATCCAATCCAAATCCAATCCAAATCCAATCCAAATCCAATCCAAATCCAATCCAAATCCAATCCAAATCCAATCCAAATCCAATCCAAATCCAATCCAAATCCAATCCAAATCCAATCCAAATCCAATCCAATCCAATCCAAATCCAATCCAAATCCAATCCAAATCCAATCCAAATCCAATCCAAATCCAATCCAAATCCAATCCAAATCCAATCCAAATCCAATCCAAATCCAATCCAAATCCAATCCAAATCCAATCCAAATCCAATCCAAATCCAATCCAAATCCAATCCAAATCCAATCCAAATCCAATCCAAATCCAATCCAAATCCAATCCAAATCCAATCCAAATCCAATCCAAATCCAATCCAAATCCAATCCAAATCCAATCCAAATCCAATCCAAATCCAATCCAAATCCAATCCAAATCCAATCCAAATCCAATCCAATCCAAATCCAATCCAAATCCAATCCAAATCCAATCCAAATCCAATCCAAATCCAATCCAAATCCAATCCAAATCCAATCCAAATCCAATCCAAATCCAATCCAAATCCAATCCAAATCCAATCCAAATCCAATCCAATCCAATCCAATCCAATCCAAATCCAATCCAAATCCAATCCAAATCCAATCCAATCCAAATCCAATCCAAATCCAATCCAAATCCAATCCAAATCCAATCCAAATCCAATCCAAATCCAATCCAAATCCAATCCAAATCCAATCCAAATCCAATCCAAATCCAATCCAAATCCAATCCAAATCCAATCCAAATCCAATCCAAATCCAATCCAAATCCAATCCAAATCCAATCCAAATCCAATCCAAATCCAATCCAAATCCAATCCAATCCAAATCCAATCCAAATCCAATCCAAATCCAATCCAAATCCAATCCAAATCCAATCCAAATCCAATCCAAATCCAATCCAAATCCAATCCAAATCCAATCCAAATCCAATCCAAATCCAATCCAAATCCAATCCAAATCCAATCCAAATCCAATCCAAATCCAATCCAAATCCAATCCAAATCCAATCCAAATCCAATCCAAATCCAATCCAAATCCAATCCAAATCCAATCCAAATCCAATCCAAATCCAATCCAAATCCAATCCAAATCCAATCCAAATCCAATCCAAATCCAATCCAAATCCAATCCAAATCCAATCCAAATCCAATCCAAATCCAATCCAAATCCAATCCAAATCCAATCCAAATCCAATCCAAATCCAATCCAAATCCAATCCAAATCCAATCCAAATCCAATCCAAATCCAATCCAAATCCAATCCAAATCCAATCCAAATCCAATCCAAATCCAATCCAAATCCAATCCAAATCCAATCCAAATCCAATCCAAATCCAATCCAAATCCAATCCAAATCCAATCCAAATCCAATCCAAATCCAATCCAAATCCAATCCAAATCCAATCCAAATCCAATCCAAATCCAATCCAAATCCAATCCAAATCCAATCCAAATCCAATCCAAATCCAATCCAAATCCAATCCAAATCCAATCCAAATCCAATCCAAATCCAATCCAAATCCAATCCAAATCCAATCCAAATCCAATCCAAATCCAATCCAAATCCAATCCAAATCCAATCCAAATCCAATCCAAATCCAATCCAAATCCAATCCAAATCCAATCCAAATCCAATCCAAATCCAATCCAAATCCAATCCAAATCCAATCCAAATCCAATCCAAATCCAATCCAAATCCAATCCAAATCCAATCCAAATCCAATCCAAATCCAATCCAAATCCAATCCAAATCCAATCCAAATCCAATCCAAATCCAATCCAAATCCAATCCAAATCCAAATCCAATCCAAATCCAATCCAAATCCAATCCAAATCCAATCTAAATCCAATCCAAATCCAATCCAAATCCAATCCAAATCCAATCCAAATCCAATCCAAATCCAATCCAAATCCAATCTAAATCCAATCCAAATCTAATTCAAATCTAATCTAACTACAATACATATCGAAATCCAGTCCAAATCCAATCCACTTTTCACATTGCTCGGAAACCTCTTTTCCTGGAAATTTGCATTCGCTTTGGAAAACTCTTTCCCAATTTCGGCTCGGAACACTATTTTTCCGGCAATTGGGATTCATTTTGGAAAACTCTTTTTCCGGCAATTGGAATTCATTCTGGAAAACTCTCTTTCCAGAATCTGGCTCAGAAAACTCTTTTTCTGGCCTTGGAGAACTCTCTCTCTATAACCCAATTTTCACATTGCTCGGAAAACTCTCTTTCCGGCAATTGGGTTTCATTTCGGAAAACTCTCTTTACGACCATGGAGAACTCGTTCTCCATAATCAACATTTAACATTGCTCGACAACTCTCTTTCCGGCAATAGAAATACATTCGATGTTTACCTCCTGAAGAAATAAACACAACTTACCGTTTACCGATTGCGCCATGTAGTAACCGAAACCCAATGAATTGGCCAAACTTGAGCCGAACCAACAAATAAACACTCTATTGCAAACACCGTCTGTTTGCTACAAAAGTTGTCACCAAACTGATCGAGTTGTTTTCAAAACTGGCTTCTTTCCGGCAGTAAACTTTTCGCCCGTTTCGGCTAATCCACTTTTCGTTTTATTTCGCTCGTTGTTTGGCTTAGTTGTACACGCTTAGCACAATACAAATAAAATCGAAATCAATTCACTTTATTTTATTTTTTTATATTTCAATCTATAACAACTCTATTCGCCACAAAACGTACGACCAAAACTTGGTGCTAAGTTTTTTTTTCAAGTTATTCGTAATCTTTTTACGGAGTTTCAAACCAAAAGATCAATGATATATTGTGTTACGCCCTTTTTGCCGCAAAAGCATCAAAAGCATTATTTTCATTTACATAGATTATTGAGGCAATCTAATAACCGTTATCATATATTATTTCATTTATTTAGTTAACTTCTAAACAGATAACACTGAATCAACAATTTCACGCCACAACACTCGGTTCGTAGCCGCATCTCTCCATCCTCAGTTCTGCCCGACGCACGCTCGCCAAATCGATACGCACTTGATCCGCTCACCTAGCTCGCTGCGCTCCACACCTTCAGGATTACCGGCCTTATGTGCATTTTGTACATAGTACATTTGGTGCGGGTGTGAATCTTTTTTGACCGCAGCTTCTTGTGGAGGCCATAGTAGGCCCGACTTCCACTGATGATGCCCTTCCGTATTTCACGGCTAACGTTATTGTCAGCCGTCAGCAAGGATCCAAGGTAGACGAGCTCGGCGACCATCTCAAATGTATCCATGTCTATCATAACACTGCTTCCTAGGCGACCCTGTCGCGGTCGACTCCACCTACTAGCATGTATTTCGTCTTGGACGCATTCACCACCAGTCCAACTTTTGCTGCCTCGCGTTTCAGGATCGGTCGACAATGTCGATTACATCCACGAAGCAAACAAAATGACTGGATCTCGTGAAAATCGTACCACGGCGTTAATCCCTGTTCTCCGCATAACACCTTCTGGCGCGATATTGAACATCAGGTATGAAAGTCCATCATCTTGTCGTAGTCCCTTGTTGGATTCAAACGAACTGGAATGTTCGCCTATAATTTTCACATAATTTTGCAAACCTTCCATCGTCGCTCTAATAATATTAATATCATGTGAGTTTCCCGGTAAAGTTGTTCACGTTCATCATACTATCGTATGCCGCCTAGAAATCGATGAAAATCTGAGGCGTTGCAACCAGGTATGCACCACATTTTTTGTGGATTTGCCGTACAATAAAGATCTGGTCAGTTGTCGATCGTCCGTCAACGAAGCCGGCTTGATTATTATCACGAACTCGTTTCCTACAGGTGACAGACGACAGAAGATGATCTGGGATAACATTTTGTAGGCGGCTAGAGTTTGTTTCCTTTGACAGATACGCGTATTTCGACCTCAACTGTAAGGTCGTCTTCAGTGTCGAGTCTAGTACACGACACTGAAGACGGCCTTACAGTTGAGGTCGAAATACGCGTATCTGTCAAGGGATACAAACTCTAGTGGAATTAAATGGTATAGTACTAAATTCGGTTTTTTCATCTACTTATGTAGTTTACGTTTTCAATTATTTTCCATACGTTTTGACAGTTCTCGACTACCATTCATCGACGAGCGAAATACAAACAACAGTGCCACCGCTCGACGGCCGGTGAAAGAAACTGAATGTTTGAAAGATCGTTGTCTGTACTTGTACGCCAACTGTTAGCATTTAAGAATGATGTAACGAAGGTATTTTTATCGAACTTTTTATGGATGACTGATAATAAAAAAACACAACTTAGAAGAACATAACTGTAAAACTCAATGAAACTAACAATCACATTGTTAATACGAACTAAACTTTAAGTTATTGATCCGTAGTTGTAAGAAATGTAAGGATGAAATTCAAACAAAAATACCACATTAGCCTTATATTGTTTCTGGCTCTGTGGGTGGGGTTTTGACCCTCAAAACCTTCCCTTGGTTGCGCCACTGGTAAATATTGTATAACAAAGCGCAAGTATAATTAAAAAATACTTTCGGACTTTGAAATTCCGGTTGTGAGTAGCTACTTGTAGATCTTTGTTCAGTCTTTCCTTTCCGGTTTTGATTTTTCGGATTTAAATCTTTTAAATTTTACTGTAAAATCGATTTTTGTTATCATTAAAAATTGTGTGTACGTGGTGTGTGAAATAGACGAAACTTTTAAGTTTAACCCTTTGGGGCCGGCGCGGTCATATATGACCGCAGTACAAAAAAGGCTGTAAAAAAAGAACCAATGAACAAATGTATATACTGTCTTCGGCAAAGTTGTCCCAAATATACTCTTTTATCAGAGAAAAATATGAAGTATATGCCTTTATTACCTAATTGACAACCTAGAACATCCTGAACATCCTGAAGTTTGGAAAATTGAACTATAAGTACATACGAAGCGTGAAATGCAGTTTGTGAACATAAATGATGTTCAGGCTAGATAATACAGAATTACTCTTTTAACGAAAACACTATTTCACTTGCTTTGCTATGTCCTGGGATGTTCTAGGACGTCCAAACTGTCCTGAAGCACACTCTTTGAAATCTACAACCGTAACAGTAATTGTTTGGGTTAAAAACAATAACATTACAAATTCAAATAGAATCTACCAACCTCTGAGAATCTCAAGAGCTATTTCCAGGCCCTCCAAATTACCCTGGAGTTCAGAACTTCAGGTCTACACTTGTTCCAGAAGTTAATCTCGCTAAACTGAGTGAAGTTATATAATCTACAATGTTTACTGAACCTTGTCACGGATCAAAAGGCTACTTCAAGAAGCGTTTGAGGTATTCCAGGCCCTCCAAATTACCCTGGAAATCTGAATTTCATGTTTAAATTTATTCCAGTAGTATTTCTTGCTAAACTGGGTGAAGTTATATAATCTACCATGTTCACTGAACTTTCGCACGTATCAATAGGATGTTTTAAAGAACGTTTGGAGTATTACGGCCCTCCAAATTACCCTGGAGTTCAGAACTTCAGGGCTACACTTATTCCAGAAATTTATCTCGCAAAACTGAGCGAATTTATAAAATCTTTCCTGTTCACTAAACCTTCTCATGCATCAATAGGCTGTTTCAAGGAACGTTTGGGATATTATAGGTGCTCCAAATTATCCTGGAGTTCAGAACTTCAGGTCTACACTTATTCCAGCATTTTTTCTTGCTAAACTAAGTAAAGATATATAACTTACCAAGTTTACTGAACCTTGTCAGGGATCAATAGGCTAATTCAAGGAACGTTTGGGGTATTCTAGGCCCTTCAAATTCGTAACTTCAGGTTTACATTTGTTTCAGAAAATTCAGTGAACATGTTAGATTTTATAACTCCACTCAGTTTAGCGAGATAAATTACTTGAAGCTCTTTCAAGGAACGTTTGAGATATTCCAGGCCCTCCAAATTACCCTGGAATTCAGAACTTCAGGTCTGCACTTGTTCAAGTAATTTATCTCGCTAAACTGAGTGGAGTTATAAAATCTAACATGTTCACTGAATTGTCTCACAGACCAATTAGCTGTTACAAGGAACGTATGGGGTATTCCAAGCCACCCAGATTACCCCGGAGTTCAGAAATTCATATCTACAATTGTTCCAGTAATTTTTCTTACTAAACGATGAAGTTATTTAATGTTCACTGAGCTTTCTCACGAATCAAAAAGATGTATCAAGGAACGTTTGTAGTATTCCAGGCCCTCCAAATTACCCTGGAGTTCAGAACTACAAGTCTTCCCTTTATCCAGTAATTTTTCTTTCTAAACTGAGTGAAGTTATATAATCTACTATGTCGACTGAACCTTCTCATGGATCAATATGCTGTTTCAAGGAACGATTGAGGTATTGCAGATCCTTCAAAATTTCCCCAGGACTTCAGAACTTCAGGTCTACTATTTTTCCAGTAATATTTCCTTCTAAACTGAGTGAAGTTATATAATCTAACATGTTCACTGAACCTTCTCACAGACCAAATATCGTTTAAATTTTACCGAATCTCGGCAAACCAAATTTTTTACCGAGATTTCGGCAAACGTTACCGAGATTCGGTAATGGTTTACCGAAATCTCGGTAAAAGTTTTGCCGAGATTCAGCAAATATTTTACCGAGATTCGGCTGTTGGATTCTCGGCAATCCGTTTTACCGAAGTCGATTTCGGAAATTAAGTGTGTAAACGACCTAAGGTAGTGAAGACAGTCGAGGAACTGAAGAAAGTATGGGTTCACATGCAAAAAACGGTTGATTCACAGGTTGTGCAGAATCTCATGGCTGGGGTTAAGGCCAAGGTGCGGGCATTTCCGTATGGACTGTTAATAAAATACGAGTATAATTGTAAAATGAAGTTTAATAGTTATTTCTCAATCCCTGAAAATTTGATGGCAATCGGATGAAAACTCGAAATTTGCGAATCAATTTTGTGTGTGGCAATTTCATCGTGGACACCCTTTATCTTCGTGCCTGCCACACTGTGAAAGTACTCAAAGAACACTAAGCTGAGGAGCAGGCTTTGTCCCAGTGGGGACGTTACGCCAAGAAGAAGAAGAAGAAGAAGAATCTACCAGGTTCACTGAACTTTCCGTGTGATCAAATGGTATTGCTATATACTTTTGAGATACTCAGGGTCATCCGCAATGCCCTGCAGCAGTCCCTGAAATCTACAGTCGTAGCCTAATCCGTAACAGCAGTTGTTTTCGCTTACATAACCAATCGAAATCTGTGAACCTGGGGGTCGGCTCTGGTCGCATGGTTTGCTGCTAGGGTTTGATTAACATCAATGAAGAGGAGTAAATATCAATAGAATGATTCGTTTATAAGGATTTTTCAGTAACACCTTCAGAGAATGCTTCAGGAATAGTTCTTCTCTAGCCCTTTGGTGCCTCCAAGTTTTGACGCTATTCAAAACTACAACACACACTCAACCTTGAATCATCTGAAACGTTTCCAAACCACACTTCCTCTTCTGATATGTATTGGAGTTTTGTAATAAAAAACAAGTTTTTACACGTTTTACATCATTTGTTTTATTTGCTTGAAGCCTTGTAATTCATTCGGCTGGGAAACGGTTTGAAACGAAAAACGCACTACGATGCATTTTCCAGCCGAATAAAATGGAGCCGTTTAGCAGTTTTAAACAAAGCCACCAAGTGCCCTATGGAAGACTCTCAACTAGATTTGGGTGAGAGTGTCGTGAAACTTCTTCGGAGCGTCGCCGAATGAGAGAAAGAGGTGGAGATAAATAATGTCGTCACTGCGCAAGCTTCCATTGAAGTGTTAGCTTATGCGTGCGGAAAAATTTGCACCCTTGGCAAAGAGTGTACCAAGTGCTTAACTGACAATAAGGCAATCCATGAGACAGCTGTGATCAGCTAAATTTTTTTGTTTACCATGAATTTTTGACAATCATCGCTTGGGGAACAAAGGAGATTGGTAAGCACTGATGACGCTTAACAAAATTTCGGTAAGTTTAGTGTTCACTGTGCTTGCACTTTGAGCTGTCAACCCAATCGCGAAGTGTCCTCATGGATAGTCTTATAGTCCACACTGCCATCTTGCAAGAACCGCGCAAAGCACTGTCTGCCATGATGGATTTTTAGTTGACGTTTGCCTAACACGCACACTACTACACGAATTGCCTGTAAGTTTTGTTCGCATCATTCAGCAACGAGTACACTATCAAAAGTCAATGCGGTCGAACACTTGCGCCTCTGGTGGAACAATCGCGTCGGTCAAATGAAATTCAAATTCATCGTTAAGGCTAAGTAGCCCGTCATTCGTTTTGGCAACAATGATGACTTTTTAGCTTGCATTTCGAAGTGAAAAAACTTAGTCTTGATAGTTTATATTGACTTGAAAAAGTATCACTGTACGCGCTAACTTTCTTGAAGTATGCTGATACTTTTTCAGCATTGCCAGTGCAAAACCAACTGATTTACTTGGATCCGAAATCGTGAGATGAATTAGCAACAATCATCAACGACGCCTACAAATGTCAATGACGGCCTACTTCGCCTTAAACACATGTACCATGAGCTTCTCAAGAGTGTTACGTCTGTTTGTCTGTGACAGTACAGTAGTGACGCCTCTACACGGATAGTCGTATTGCACGATTGCAAAAAAGAAGTAGAGCTCGAGATTTGTATGACGATTACCGGATCTTTTCGTAAAGGAAAGAGTCTTGACTTCCTTGGGCACAGAGTATGGGCGCATGCCTGCCACACGATATATCCATGCAAAAAGGTCATTAGCTGAGAAAGATCTCAGGTAATAAATGTGAAAGTGCTAAACTAACACTAAGCTGAGAAGCCAGCTTCCTCCCAGTGGGAACGATATGCCAAGAAAAATGAAGAAGATTCGTCGACAAACACATATATTCAAAACGTGTTTCTACTCGTTTACGCATTTAGACTCTACTGACGTTTTCACAAATTGTTCTCAAACAAAAGGTGAAAAGCAGGGGGGTTGAAAATAGTATATTTTTACGTGCCATAATTTATGGATGCTTTCCAATAGATGTCGCTAATTATGACTGGAAACATTGTCGAATACACCATGTTTCGGAAGTGCTTCGTTTCGTGGTTATTAATTTATTACCACTAAATCCTGACTCTCATCGCGTTGTAGATCTTATGTACTGAACATCCCGACAAGTTAGATAATCTAGAACATTCGAAACGATCTGATAATATTTGCTGAACACTCAGAAGGTTCAGAATATACTGTAGATTACAGTTCATCACCTTGTATGATGAACAAGGTTGTTATTACAAGCATAGACTTCAAGTTATGAACTCAAGAGCAGTTTGGAAGACCTAGCACTTCCCAAAAAAATATTTGTCATCATTTCTTGTTATGTTTAGCATTTTCAGCACCAAAACTATTGAAAGGCGTTCAAAAAACTGTATATTAGTTCTTGGAAAAAATCAGGCCCCAAAGGGTTAAACGACATTGAAAGCAGCGGTACAAGATGTAAGGAAATAAAGAAAAGTACAGAACATGTTTCCATTGTCTATGTTTAGAGCATTCGTGATTATAAGTCTGAGGAAACATCTTTAGCTCCTGTAGAATGATTTCCTTTGTTTGACTTTACCGATTATTGACTGTTTAACGATAAACTTGCGACGATCGACGCGCCACCATATTTCATATAAGGTACCGTGGGGTAAGTGGATACAGAAAAATCAATAGTTAACTTCATTGTTATGTACAGCTAACATGAATAGTTTAACTCAAACTTTTTTCTGTGGATAACAAGTAGGGGACTATTATACTTCAAATCGTCATTTATTTTGATTTTTCTGATTGTTATGTATTGAGAATGAGAGACTTGAAAATTTGCGCCAAATGATCCACTTGCCGCACCATGGTGGGGTAAGTGGATCACCATTAAAAAAAATCTTTTCTCGAAACAAATGTAGTATGATTATGTTTAATAAGAATGATATTACCCTCGCACTTGTTATTAGTGCTAGTAATGTTACATTTTATTACTTTAAAATTAAAAAGTATCAACTGACACTTATATTGAGCTATTCGGTAATCCAATCCGCATGGTTATTAAATTAATTAACTCATTACGCGTGGTAAAGATGGACAAATTATGGGTGAAATTATGAAAAAAATCCACGTGCTCGGCTGGGATTTGAACCCAGGACTCTTGTATGCTAGACGAGCGCTTTACCAACTAAGCTACCGAGCCACTTGGTGACCCAATAACTGAGTTGGTTACAAGTTTAGAATTCAAATCCCTACAGACCACGCGGACCCCTTTCATAACCAATATCCATCCATCTCATGTTCCTACACACGCGGAGCGAGCGAGTGCGATTTGTTTAGTGTTGAAACTGTTTGCCTATCGTACCTACATCGCTTCCACAACAACTGTATTGTGGAAGAGTAAAGATGTGGGAAGGCTATCAACGTGTCGTTCTCACTCAAGTGACGACAGCATACAAGAGTCCTGGGTTCAAATCCCAGCCGAGCACGTGGATTTTTTTCATAATTTCACCCATAATTTGTCCATCTTTACCACGCGTAATGAGTTAATTAATTTAATAACCATGCGGATTGGATTACCGAATAGCTCAATATAAGTGTCAGTTTATATTAGAGTGTACTGCCTCTCTGTAGTAGTCATGTCGTCACTTGAGTGAGAACGACACGTTGATAGCCTTCCCACATCTTTACTCTTCCACAATACAGTTGTTGTGGAAGCGATGTAGGTACGATAGGCAAACAGTTTCAACACTAAACAAATCGCACTCGCTCGCTCCGCGTGTGTAGGAACATGAGATGGATGGATATTGGTTATGAAAGGGGTCCGCGTGGTCTGTAGGGATTTGAATTCTAAACTTGTAACCAACTCAGTTATTGGGTCACCAAGTGGCTCGGTAGCTTAGTTGGTAAAGCGCTCGTCTAGCATACAAGAGTCCTGGGTTCAAATCCCAGCCGAGCACGTGGATTTTTTTTCATAATTTCACCCATAATTTGTCCATCTTTACCACGCGTAATGAGTTAATTAATTTAAAAAGTATCTTTATTTAATCAAAATATAATAAAAAGTATGTATATATTAGTTCATACTAATTAGAACAAAAAAAAAACATTGAAACTAGAAAAATTTGGAGAAAATTCATCCATTTATACGCATAAGTTATACAGAAGTATTGTAGGATTATTCCTAACAATATTTTCGAAAAGCACTCTTGGTTTAAAAATATTAGTTACATTTACTTTTGAATAACAAACTGAAATCCTTCTGTTTTATTTATGAATATATGTATATCATCTGTCTAGAACAATTTATATGGTCAAATCATGTACGAGACTATGCTTTCGATTGGAAAATAAGTATATTTTGCTCATTTACAACTCAGCTTAGATAAACCACGAAAAGTTTCGTGTGAATTTTGAGATTATTATTCTTTTTATATTTTTTATACCAGAAAGGTTAAAAAAACTTTTCGGTGGATTATTTCAAATTTTCTATGGTCAATTTAACAAATTCAAGCTGGGAATGGAACAAAATAAAGGAAAACAGCATTTGCAGGTATTAAAGCTTATTAAAATTCTACTAAGCAGTCTGCCAATAAATGATAATTATTCTTGATCCACTTACCCCACCCCACTAAAAAGTAGGGGTAAGTGTACCATGTCCAATATATTTGTATTTATTCATAAAAATGACATATTTTTCATTGTGATTCATTCAATTAGAACTGAAATGCTCACCATGTATCGAAAAAAATAATAGAATTTGATTTTAGACAGAGATACAATGGATTTTTGATTGATGGAAAACAATTTTCAAATTAATTACTTTTTGCAGCTAACAAGTTTGCTTGTGTTAGTGTACGTGTAGTACCAGTTTTGCAATAGTATCAGTGTGGGCGTAAGAATATAACCTAAAACGAAGCAATGGTGCGAAAACATTCAACATATCCAAGTATTTAGGCTTTATATTGACAAATGATCCACTTACCCCACTGATACACTTCCCCCACTGTACCTTAACGGAGAGTATTTGAATTAACTTGGAGGTGATGATTTAGAGGTTATTTGGCAATTTGGAGGTTAAAATCCCCTCCAAACACTAGCGATTTGGCGGTGGGATGTTGACGTTTGATGACGAATAGCAACTGGTATGTCTAAACTTGGCAAGTATAGTGTGCGATCGATTAATAAGGAAGCATACAAAGAATCATTCAGTTTGTTATGCATTCACAACACTTCATGATAGACCAGCATAACAGTCAATTATGCCGTAAAACAGTTCACAATTTTCCGGAAACCTAATCTGCGCGTAGCACAAAATCCACGTGCAACTCTGTATGATCAATATTACATATATTATTAAAATCACTGCAAGCTGTTAAATACTGTTCGATTTAAAATTTTTAGCTTCGATTTTTGATGAACTTGTAACATCTTGTATGAGTTAAACTAATGAGATTTTGATTGAACAAAACATGTAAAATCATATTTTGCAAGTACCGTAATCCGGGGGCAAATTGATCACTATTTCGCAACTTTTTGTCATGTTTTTCTTTGGAATTCAAATATTGTCAAATTTATTTCGGTAAAACCAGTACTTCATTGATCTCTATCAGATTATGCACTCTTTTTTTGATGAAATAAATTTAAACATTTCATAAAATTAGTTTTAATATCAATAATTGAAAATGACACATTGGGGCGAAATTGATCATTTAATGATTAAGCATATTTTAGAAAGTAAAATTTCCCTATCTACTAAATTTGAGTCTCCTGAATCTGAAAATGATGTCAAAATTCTACAACTTGTGTGTATCATCATTTTATTACAAAATTAAACTTTGTAAATCTGCATAATACGCCTAAATGTATGCAATTTCCTTTGAAATAAGCACGTTCTTGAACAATAAACGCTTTTATAAGCAAACAACTGTTCTTGTAATGCTGTACGATTTCAAAAATGAGTTCAGCAGTTCATACTGAAGCTTACACAACAATTTTAGCACTCAAAGTTCGTATGCAGGCTTAGCACCAGCGGATTGTTTAGTACCGACATTTTCAACAGTATTGCTGACACCTTAAAAAAATGTGAATATTTCTATGCAAAACTGACCTCAATAAAAATGAAATAGTTTAAAATTATCATTTGACATCTATAAACTATAAAATATGGAGTGTTTGTTATGCCAACGAAGTTTTAAGCATCCTTGAAAGGAAATGCTATTTGATCAAATTCACCCCAGTGATCAATTTGCCCCCGGATTACGGTACCGTGTATCCCCGCTAATTTGAACAATACCAAACCATCAGGGTTCATTTATAATTTGAACTTCTCGTCGATCTACGAACAACATGAAACATGTGTTTCTGGTTACCTCTTTGCCTGTTTTGTTTTGATTCTGCGTTTTGTTTCACGACGTTCCATTCCGCTTTACTCCATTTCACAAGCTGAATGATGTTTAGCTAAACATTTTTTTATTTGAACGATGTGCAGATAAGTGGGGTACAAATTAAAAAGTGTTCAGATTACAAGTGGTCAAACCAACGGGAGTACCCGGTAGCACGACTTTTATTTCGTGAAAACCAAATAATAACGGATATTCCTTGCTTTTCATAAGCGTCTTTGAGGTATTGCTTCTTTCTCTTGGTTCAATTTTCGTTCAAAATGAATGATTTAGATTGTGCTACTCATTAGAGTTCGATTAAGAAGAAATTCACAATTTGAAAGAACGATCAGCAAAGAAGTACGGGTGGCAGCACACAGTCGTAAGCTTAAGTTTCGGAAGCATTGGTTGGAGTAAAGTTTAAAAAAATGTGGATGCCGAAGTTCATCTACTATTGCAGGTTATTGTAAAATTTACATAATTTTATGAATATAAATATGAAATTAACTATGAAATCTCTGACAGCACTTGAGCCTATGAAAAATGAGTAAACATTGAAACATGATTAACAATATTGGAATGCAATTATTCTATCAAAAATAATGCCACAAAAAGGGAGTGACTCAAAATTTTGTAGTTATTTTTATTCAAAACTTCACCCACAGTTACAAATAACATTTAAAACAAACAACTTTGGACCAAGTATTCATTGCACAATGGTGAGTCGACAATCAGGAAGGAGCGACCAACACAGCTCTGGTCCTCACAAGTTCCTACCTCGCGCTTCCACGGGTCAAATGATGACAAAGACCGCCAGCTAAGGGTTGCGTACTTAGCTGGTAGTGCAGCCTGGGCACTGTTGTCCTTCTGACATCAGCTAGAGTGAAGAGGTGCGTTTTGAGCGTGCGTTTTGAGCGTCTGTACACCAGGAGATGCGGCTCAAACAGCGTCTGTTCTGGCAGCCAGCGGCTGAGTATGAAATGCTGTATCACGTCAGCTAAACCTAAGATGGCAGTCCCATCAACGTGATGTAGGTAGCGCGAACCCGGTAAGGTAGCATACCGAATTCATTATCCACCACGAAAAATGGAGAAAGAAGAAGAAACGAACGATATTTTCGGCAACCGACCTGGCAACGAAATAAGGACTATGATTGGAAACTCGGTACCTGGAACGTCAGGACCTTAAATAAACCTGGACGAGTGAGCCTTTTGGCTCGTGAATTGCGAAAAGTTGGTGTGTGCGTGGCTGCAATTCAGGAAGTGCGTTGGCAAAGATCTGGAGAACGTGAATTCAAAGCGGTAGACCCCATCGCTAACATCGCTTTCAAATACAACATCTACCACAGCGGTGGCGATAAAGATGAATACGGAGTCGATATCATAGTGATCGGGAAGCAGATGAAGCGCGTTATTAGGTGGAAGCCGATCAACGAGCGGATCTACGTATTGAGGATTCGGGGCAAGTTCTTCAACTACAGCCTAATCAACGTCTATGCACCGACTAACGACAAACCCGATGACGTGAAGGAAGCGTTTTACGAATGTCTCGACAAGACCTATGGAGAATGCCCAAAACACGACGTGAAAATTGTCATCGGCGACGCTAATGCGCAGTTAGGAAAAGAGGACTTCTTCCGCCCTATCATTGGTAAAGAGAGCCTTCACTCTGTTACCAACGACAACGGCCTACGTTTAGTGAACTTTGCTGCCACCAGGGGGATGGCCATCAGTAGCACTTACTTTGCACGCAAGGATATCCGCAAGCACACCTGGCAACACCCAAATGGCGAACTTTGCAACCAAATCGACCATGTTCTGGTAGACGGCCGACATTTTTCCGATGTCATCGATGTTAGAACTTTCAGGGGTCCTAATATCGACTCAGACCACTATCTCGTTGTAAGCAAAATTCGAGCGCGATTATCAACCGTTTCGAGTTCTAGAAATCGACAATCGTTGCGTTTCAATACCCAACGCCTGTCAGCAGATGGCGTAGCAGCGGACTACCATCAAAAGCTTAGCGAATTCGACGAAAGCGTCAACCTCAGCGATCTGTGGGAGTCAGTCCACGGAGCGGTGAGCACAGTAGCGCGAGAAGCGGTAGGTACTGCTCAACGGAGACCAAAGAACGGTTGGTTCGACGAGGAGTGCCAGAGAATGACGAACGAGAGGAACTTGGCTAGAAGCCGGATGCTGGTGTCTGGTACCCGTCAGAGCAGAGAGCGGTACAAGGAAGCAAGGGCAGCCGGAAAACGGATCCATCGCAGAAAGAAAAAGGAGCATGAAGAGGCAGTAATTGCTCAGGCGCAAGAAGCTATGGAACAGAACAACATGCGACGGCTCTACGAGTCCGTAAATGGTGTGCGGAGAAAAACAGCGCCGTCTCCTGCCATGTGCAACGACCGCGAAGGAAACTTGCTGACGGATAAAA
Organism: Aedes aegypti; assembly: GCF_002204515.2. Taxonomy (NCBI): domain Eukaryota; kingdom Metazoa; phylum Arthropoda; class Insecta; order Diptera; family Culicidae; genus Aedes; species Aedes aegypti. The sequence continues at coordinate 76,377,553 of NC_035107.1, forward strand.
CAATGGTGGCCGCCAGGTGGACGGACGTGTTAGTGGTAACGAAATGGTGCTAGGTGGTGAAAAGTTTGAAGTGGTGGAAGAATTTGTGTATCTTGGAACACTAGTGACATGCGATAATGATGTTACCCGCGAGGTGAAAAGACGTATTGCAGCTGCGAGTCGGGCTTTCTACGGGCTCCGTAACCAGCTGAAGTCCCGTAGCCTGCAAACGAAAACAAAACTCGCGTTATACAAGACACTGATCCTTCCGGTTGTCCTATATGGCCATGAATCATGGACATTGAAGGAAGTCGACCGGAGAGCTTTCGGGGTGTTTGAACGTAAAGTGCTGCGAACAATACTCGGCGGTAAACTAGAAAACGGCATCTGGCGGCGTCGCATGAATCACGAGTTGTACCAAGTGTATAAAGAGATGGATATTGTCAAGCGCATAAAACACGGCAGGCTGCGTTGGGCTGGTCACGTTGCCCGTATGCCGGAAGAACGACAAGCAAAGATAATATTCAACAGAGAACCCGGACGAGGCCGCCGACTTCGTGGCAGGCCGCGCACACGATGGCTTTTTGCGGTTGAGGAGGACTTAAGGGCACTTAACGTTCAGGGCGACTGGAAGCGATTGGCCCAGGACTGAGCCCAGTGGAGAAGACTCATCCATTCGGCGCAGATTCATCTTAGCGAATTGTAGCCCATCAAGTATCAAGTAAGTATTCATTGCACATTTGACATTTGACAACTACTACAAACGAATAACCGTTTAAACAACTTTGATTTCCTTTGCATTTGATGACTTATACCATCAAAAGGCCTAGCTTCAAAACGGGCCCAACAAATTATTTAAAACTTTGTCCAGGCAAGCAGCTTGTTCTTAGAAAACTACTGGTGAGCACAAATTAGATGGAGTTTTGTTTCTGATAATAACGGTCTGGGGAGCACCGTGATGGTCCAATCAAGTTGGTGTACAGTCGCCTCTCCACATCTCGATATCGAAGGGACCATCGAGGTAGGAAGAAATCGAGACAACGAGCATTAATTTAATGAACACTAGATTGAAAATCACTCCGTTACTAGGAAAATAATAAACAAACAAACTGCATTTCGAGTTTTCAAATTGTTCTGAATTACTTAAATCTGGTCTAGTATCCTTTGATAACGTTCATATCGACATATGGAGAGAAAATTGGGAACAAACAATCAACAGGAACACATCGAGATATGAAGATATCGAGTTAAGGAGGATATTGAAATATGGAGAGAGAGAAATCGTATGCAGAATGAAGGGACCGAAGCAATCATTGACATAAGGAGATATATCGAGATGTAGAACATCGAGATGTGGAGAGTCGACTGTATTAGAAAAAGAGAAATTTGGTTTACCCCATTCAATCAATGATTATGGAAATTCATCGGCTTCTATATCGCCATCTATAGTTAAAAATGTTATTGGAACTGTCTCTCACATATAATTGAGCAATTTACTCCATACAATCTTCAAGCTCGTTTATCCCCATCTTAGAGTTGACAGATTATTCCTATCATACTTTCACAGTAGCTTCAGGAGATCCAAATTAACAAATTTGGAGGGTGTTACCTACGAATTCAAAGTTGGCCGTCACAATGACCGACTTGTGCACCTACTCAGGTTTTCAAAGGCACTAAAGTGAAGAAATTGTAGGCAAACAGTTAATTAGACATGTGCCTTTCATTTAAACCTAACATCCCATTTAAACCCAATATCGGCCGAGAAATTAATTTTCGAGAACTGTATGAAATTTGTGTCGAAAGTCACTCTATGTTCTTATTTGTATTATAACTTTTTGGTGTGGAATCAGTGATGGAGGTGCATGGTGGTTTGTAAAGAATCGGATTCTATTATCGGCATTTTTGATTCAGTTCTGCTGGGAATTTTTGTTAAACCTATTAGACTCATATTTGACCCACTATATGGACCAAGTGACTCAACAGTAACTACTTATACTACCGGTTTCGAAGCAAACTCGTCATACTTCTCTGTGAACTGCCATGAAGTCGATTATAATTTTGTGAAAAATTATACTGCTGGAGGTCATCAGCTGTCAAGTTGACTTATCATTTGTCATTGTTAAGTTATGATAATCCATTAGTGAACGTTTCTCATTTAGAAAACCAATTTTTAATGCAGTAATATGCATAACTAGTTCAATTTAAAGTGAATGGTTGTTTACAAACGCAGACCGCGAAAATAACGACCCCTTCAAAATTCAGACCTTCTGATTCTGATTTAATTATAGAGTGGCAAAACATGCAACCATCATCCAATCTCGTTTCAGTTTTTCTCTCCACGTTTGCTTCCACTAACCTTTTGCTCAACGTTTGCCCTACTTTAAGCCAGCCAGCCATCCCAGTTGAGTTGATGGTGAAGCTTTTTTTCGCCTCGTCCACCATCTTCGTCATCATTGCATGCATGTTCTGAACCTCTACTAGGGTAGAATCCCCGGTTTTGGTCAGCATAAGAGAAAATAGTTCTAAAAAATATATGGATACACCATATGTACTGCAAATACCGCTAGTGAATGGTGGTTTCAATCAAGATTATGTGTGAAAATATCGGAACTGATCAAAAATCTTATTTTCGCCTTCAAAATCGCGTTGGTATATATTAACAAAACCAGTTTTGACCACATTTTGAATTTCAGTATGGCCAACCCCATTGATTTTTTTAAGGGAGTGGCAAAATTATGTGAAAGTAGAACATTGTTTAGCCTATTATGGCTACATTTGGCCCCATGGCCAAACACGGTGCTTCCACCCTGGTCCTGGTTCGTCGGAGCGTTGTCGGGTAGCCACAATGGCGTGTACAATGCACTTGAACGAACGCGTGTTGCTGAAACAATCACGTCACGTTCGATTATCCGGCCATGGGTATCAGTTCGAAAAGCGTGGTGTTGCTTTTTTTCCCCTGCATCATGCGCTATTAGCGTTGGGAGCGCGCGGTTCATAAAAATGCAACAAGGATGAGTTTTTTTTCTGGTAGTATGCTCGTTTCGTTTGTTTTTTTTTTCGCACTGTTTTATGGAGGTTGATGCCTAAATGATGTGGTCATTAGGTTGTATGCATCATGTGTATTTAGGGCATTGAAAAATATCGATGTTTTCGTTACAATGATTAAAACGTAGTTTATCGGTCAGGCTTAGTCATAGAAAACACGCATAATTAACTCGGATAATTGAAATTGACTTTACTGTATAAAGCTTTTTTTACAAAATTAGGTTAACGCACGAACACCCACCCCAATGGAGTGGAATGAACTCACTTTTGAGTACTTCATTTTCTCCGTGTAGGGTTGTGATGTACTGTATAATTCGTAAAATAGTCCAATAAGTCTTAAAAGGCTTAGTTAGTGAGCTAGCGATTATTTGAGTAGTGTGATATTAGAGATTACAGTTACGCATAACCGAAAGGAAATTTGGACTAGCCGACCTTTGTATAAACAAGGCGCAAAAGTGCACATCAAATACATTAAGTCGAGCAACGAATGGCCACACATGGCGTTATCTCCCGATTCCCATATATTCTAGTTTGCTGAACATGTCCTTTCCAAATGCTTTTTTTCATGATGCAGTGAAAAAACCGGAATGCATTCGAGAGCCGCGAGGGAGTTACAGTAAAATTGTTTCCGCGGAACAAGCTTTTGTTTTTTTTAAATCCCAATTATACCAACAAGTGCCTTCATTCGTAGGACAAGGTACATGCCCGCGGATGGATTACGTTCATCCCATTTGCGAAAAAGTGGTTCACTCAGAAGCCACTCATATAAAAATGGTACTAAATCAGTCCAATAGCGGATCCGAAGATCCTGATCCAGACCCTGCACCATTTCAACCATAATATGACCTTTCTATACACGGGGCTCTTGTCTTCATCAAAAGTCATCTGCGTAGAATGGATGACTGCAGTCACTCTACTGTAACCGTTAGGTTACTGAGCTGGAACACCGCCACAGTGGCATGTTTTGGCGGCTGTACCACTTGCCCAGAACGCGACGAGAAGCAGAAATGAAATATGCTTCCTCAAGCATGAAATATTATAAGCTGCAACGACAATCTTTCTCTGTATCGCCCGTTGCTCGCGCTGTTGGCAGATTGGCCCATCAACGTCAAGGCGAGTGAGTCAATAAATTACAATCTAACACAAATTTGTCGTATTAATGTTCGCGTGAGGACGTGGTGACAGGAATCAGAAGCACTTGGCAGAATTGATTCGGCGAACAAAGTCACTGTAGATTTTGAAACAATAATTGTTATATATTTGTAGCTGAATAAAAAGATGATATACATTACAGTGTTATGAGTCTTTCCATGCATATCAAGGCTATTTTGAAGCTGCAAGGCTGAATTCTAATCTTGGTCTAGCAACATATCTTTACATAAGGGGATTTTTTTTTATTATCGTACAAATTGGGCCGAAGGGTCTCAGATTTTCATGAAACTTTTTCCACAGGCAGGGCTCATGGATGTATGAATAAAAAAAATTGAGAAAAATTCAGGGTCGCCTATTTTTCCGGAAAACTCAGGTGGAAATTTTTTGTTTTCCCTTGACACTACTTACTTTGACAAATCATAACTCAAGAACGAAGCATCGTAGAAACAAAGTTTTTACATGAAAATTTAAGCAAATTTTCTCAAAAATCAAAAAAAAAATATGAACTGGAAAAAGTTTTCCACAAAATTTTCCACCGTTGGGAAAATTCGTAAAGAAAAGCCGGAAAAACTATGCCCGAACTCGTGGAAAATTTTCAAAAAAATATTTTCGAGAAGGTAATTTTATAAGCTTTAATCACTGAAATTTTTGGAATGCACTTTTTTTTCGTTTTTGAGTTATGGCCAATTTTGTGAAAAATGTCCAGATGTGCCATATAAGACTTTTCTTTGAAAAATCATAACTCAAGAACGAAACATTGTAGAAACAAAGTTTTTATATGAAAATTTAAGCAAATTTTCTCAGAAATCCAAAAAAAATATGAACTGGAAAAAGTTTTCCACAAAATTTTCCACCGTTAGGGAAATTCATAAAGAAAAGCTGGAAAATCTATGCCTGAACTCGCGGAAATTTTTTATTAAAATATTTTTGAGAAGGAAACTTTATAAACTTCAATTCTAGTAACTTTTAGGATGTACTTTTTTTTTGTTCCTGAGTTATGGTCAATTATGTGAAAAATGACCATATTAGCCTTTTCTTTGAAAACAAATCTTTGCATTTTTTACAAAATTGACCAAAGATCAGGAACTAAAGAAAAGTACATCCTAAAAGTTACCAGAATTGAAGTTTATAAAGTTTCTTTCTTAAAAATATTTTATTAAAAAATTTCCGCGAGTTCGGGCATAGATTTTCCAGCTTTTCTTTATGAATTTCCCCAACGGTGGAAAATTTTGTGGAAAACTTTTTCCAGTTCATATTTTTTTTTGGATTTCTGAGAAAATTTGCTTAAATTTTCATATAAAATCTTTGTTTCTACGATGTTTCGTTCTTGAGTTATGATTTTTCAAAGAAAAGTCTTATATGACACATCTGGACATTTTTCACAAAATTGGCCATAACTCAAAAACGAAAAAAAAAAGTGCATTCCAAAAATTTCAGTGATTAAGGCTTATAAAATTACCTTCTCGAAAATATTTTTTTGAAAATTTTCCACGAGTTCGGGCATAGTTTTTCCGGCTTTTCTTTACGAATTTTCCCAACGGTGGAAAATTTTGTGGAAAACTTTTTCCAGTTCATATTTTTTTTGGATTTTTGAGAAAATTTGCTTAAATTTTCAAATAAAAACTTTGTTCCTACGATGCTTCGTTCTTGAGTTATGATTTTTTAAAGAAAGTAGTGTCAAGGGAAAACAAAAAATTTCCATTCATACATCCATGAGCTCTGCCTGTGGAAAAAGTTTCATGAAAATCTGAGACCCTTCGGCCCAAACCCGTAAAAAAAATCCCCATAACATAGGGGGAGATCCCCCAGTACCGGACAGCACCCAATACCGGACAAAGTCGAAACATTGAGAAATCATGGTCCAATCAAGATGGTGTATTAGTAGTAAAGGAAGCTATAATGGAGACTAATGTTTGCGTAGAATAACATATCCTTGAAATATGCATGCCTTTTTAAAAAAGTACAAAAGACTGAAAATTTCAAAAAATTTGACGTATTGCCTTAATTTTGAGCCTATTTAGTAATTATTTTGAAGATAAAAAACTAGTTTCGATCACGCAAGCATATTCAAACATAATCCTAATTTGATAGTATGAATGAATTTTGTACCATAATTGGACTAAATATGGACAAATTACAATTTTGTTTAAGCACCTCCTGTCCCCCAGTTTCGGACAGCCTGATTTGTTATATGATATCTTTGTAATTATGTTGATGAGTGTTTCAAAACACATTCATTTTTCATGGATTCCGTCGATCATGGTATCAAACATGCAATAAAATTAAGAAAAATGAACATTCAGAACAACACCATAAAATGTGCTATTTTTCTTATATGATGAGAGAAGAGGTTTTTGATGGACATCTCGCAAACTATGAAATACTCAAATTATTCTTGTAAATGTTGCAAATGCATTGAATTGCCAATTATATACTATTCCTAAAGTAAACACATTCAATGATGTTCAAATTTACAGAATTCGAGGCATTTCCAGATTGTGTCCGGTATTGGGTGCCACCTTTCAAGATCGATCAATTTGGTACTAAAATACATCATCAAAATGCAATGTCAAAATTCATACTTATATTTTCAAATTTATTTTTGTACACTATAAAAATGATAATATTTATCATAAATAGGTAACACGAGCACATAAAACCAATATTTTTCGAATTATGAATTGAGTGGCTTAAGTGTCCGGTACTGGGGGATCTCCCCCTACATTTTCACGACGCCTCTAAGCATAGAATATTCAAATGCGCCGTAAAACACGAATGCAAAAATACAGTTCTGCGTCAGGTGGAAGTTCGCTTCCCCATGGTTCATTTATACTAATTTGATACATTTATTAGTAGCTGATGAGTCCATCTACCTTTAGTGGAGTTATCCCATTCCTGCTGCCAACCTCTAAGCATTGTTGCGGACTCCTCTAGTACCTATTTGATTGAAGCATTGAACATCTTCCTTGATGATGACCTTGATGGGTCCTCCATACCTTAGTATGGATAGCTCCACGCCTGCCAGGAGCTTCCGTTTGCTGGCAATTACAGCAGAGCTGTTAAACATCATCCTCGATAGCGCCGCCATTGCCGTAGATGCCCTTCTACAGGCACATTCAACGTGACTAGCGAAGCTGAGCTTGTCATCGATCATTACCCCAAGATGCCTCTATGATACAATCACCTACCGAGATAAGCGCCCGTTGCTCGGACTTGCGGTTGTTGACCACCACCACCTCAGTCTTGTGACGGGCCAGTCCTAGTTTCCTAGACTTCATCCATTCCCCAACTATGGAAATAGAGTGCGCTGCTGTCAACTCTACTTCCTTCATCGATTCACCATAGACCACTAGGGTGATATCGTCGGCGAAGCAAACAATCTTAACACCCGTCAGAAAGGGCAGCCTCAGTACGTCATCGTACATCGCATTCCATAACAGCGGGCCCAGGATTGAACCTTGAGGTACTCCCGCGCTTTTCTGCCCCTACTTTGTGTCATACAGTAGAATCCTACCATCAAAATAGCTTACTACAAGCTTACACAACTATCTCCGATACCTTGAGGCGATGAAGTACGTGGGCTTTCGCTGCTGTACGCATTGATTACATCCAGTGACAACCGCGCAGTAACAATGACACTCCTTTTATGCTATAGAAGAGTGCATGGTGACGTCACGAAAAATTCTCCTTCTCTGTCCCTCTTTAATCACGCTCAATTGACTGTCCTGCTCTTTGACACTCACTGCTGGAATTGTTTAGATTTTTTTATATGGAGTTGACATTCACTGCTGGAATTGTGGACATTTTTTTATATGGAGTTTCAAGGTTAGGTCAGGCGTGCAACGATCTATATTGCAACCTCAGTCGTCTAAACGACCAACTGAATAGCGTCCAGAGTAGATTAACCTTTCCTGAATCCAAACTGGTTGTTGGACAAACCGTCCGCACCTTCCATATACGGTACTAGCCTGTTGAGGATCAACCCAGACAACCAGAATGTACACATAACGAAATCACCTTTTGCGTTATGCGATGTTTATATGCGCAAAGTTTCACGTATAAGATGCTGCAAAAAGGCCTTATACGTACAAAAGTGGAGGCGATATACGTGCATATTTTATATGATGAAAAATAACATACAATTCGATTGTGTAAATTTTATTGCGAACTAGTATGTACTCTTATGCGACTTAATTTATGATAACAAAGGTGATTTGGCAGCTGCTACGGATTGATCCGACTCACTTTGTACGAGTATACGGGACGAAACGAAATGTACGTATGAACTCATAAAATAGCGTTTTATGCGAGGAAACTCATCGGTCGAACGATATCATCCACCATGTTGTACGGGTGTGATGAAATTTGTGTAACTAAACGACTTTATTCGATAACTGTTATGCGACTTCTGGTTTTCTGGGAACCTCTTACCCGTCGTATCTAGTAAACAGATAGGTTTATACGCCGACAGGTCACCTGGTGATTTACCCACCTTTGTATAGTATCCGTGGTTTCGACCATCGAGCAAAACCCTATTATAGGTGAGTGACTGTCTTCGAATATGAGAGATATGCGAGTTGGTGATCTAGGTCGAAATTAAGGTAGATCAGTTCTGATCTGTGCGTAAGCCTAACTAGACGTGTCTCCGTTAATTCAATATCCGAAGTGGAGTTTTACAAGTGTCGGCGAGAAAAAGGATTTAAATTGATTCGCGGCGCGTGTGGATTAGTTAAATCAAGTGAGAACGGTAATTTTGGATCAAATATCTGAAATTGTAATCCAAAAGAGTAATTCCACTGCCATTTTGCGTGGTGAAATATTTTCTTTTGTAAAGAGTGTGATAGTCATTTTGAAGAGCCAATTGATTTCAATTGTGACAAAAGGCTATACACACATTGTTTGATACACGGTCGCTGACCTTTGTGAATAAGTGGCTAATTGGGTCCTAAAATGTTTAATGAATTCTTGTTTTTATTTAATATTACGAAAGAGCATGTTATTGCAACTACTTTAGCAAGTTTTCCAGCTTAAATAACGGCTATAAAATTTTTAAACTTCAATTTTAAAAATGGTTTCGAATATGAACCTTGACACTTGTGATCTTGTTTGACATTCACTTTTTCGACATAAATGCCACAGGGCATATAGTTTGAACACTGGGGTTGTTCCTATCTGACATTTCGGAAAGGACACGGAAAACAAAATATACCCAACATTTGAGTTTAAACCAAAAGGTGTGACAAAATCATAAAAAAAGTGTTTTGTACTTAAACCAATGAAAATCAATTAAAAATTGAGTAAACATGTGTTTTTGCTCTAAACTTAAGCGTTTGGTACTAAAATTGAGACAGGGCTTTAGGACCCTATTGTTGAAAGAAGAGAGGTTAACTCTCGCAGATGCTGAGAGGATTATAACCAATTATGAGCTTGCGAATACTCGTGCGGCAGCAATAAACGTGGATGAACATCAGATCGCATCGGTAAAACAAAGGCTAGGACGCAGAGCGACTTATGAAAGGAATAGGTACAACAACTACAACCAAAGGAGTCGCAGCCGCAGTGAGCCTATGCATGCCATAAAACGTTTGACTTTTACTGTGCGCTCTGTTTTCAAGTCGCCCGTGAGAGAGAGCGAGACAGCACCAACACACGGCGCACAGTAAAAGTCAAAAGAACAAAGGATTTTATGGCACGTACAGAGGCTCGTAGAAGCAACAGTTATCAGAGAAGGGTGACTTTCGAGGATGATAACAGAAACAAAGGAAATAACAAGTATGCTGAATTCTACTGTAACAACTGCGGTTTAAAAGGACATATTAAGCGTCAGTGCCGCAAGAGAGGGAATGCGATTTTAAAACCAAACAAGATTCAAAGCGTTGTTGTGCCACCTAGCAACACTGCTTCAAATTTGAGTAAAGCCTTGCGACGTTTGAGCATGGAATTGAGTGACGAATCTGGTGATGATTCATCAGGTGAATATATGTGTATGAATGTGACGTCCATTAAAAGAGTAAGTGAACCTTGTCTGATTGATGTTACTGTTGAGGGTAGACCGTTACAAATGGAGATTGATTGTGGATCTGCGGTTTCTGTTATGGGAATTGATCTTTTTTTAAATGTACTAAATGTACCACTTCGCAAGAGTAATAGAAGACTGGTCGTTGTAGATGGAGGAAAATTGAAAGTTTTTGGAGAAACTGAAGTAAGCGTTCGTATTAGAAACATAGAAAGAAAAGTTGCCTTGGTGGTTATTGATAACAATGATACCAAAAGCCATCACTTCATTCCCTTGTTGGGTAGAGAATGGCTGGATGTATTTTTTCCAGAATGGCGGCATACTTTTCTAGGTATTACAAACGTTAATAATATATCTACCCATGACCAAAATCTTCATTTGAGCGATATCAAAAGTAAATTTGCTTCTGTATTTGAAAAAGATTTTTCATTACCAATTGTTGGATATGAAGCAGATTTAGTACTGAAAAATGATCAACCAATTTTCAAACGAGCCTATGAGGTTCCTTACAGGCTAAGGGAAAAAGTATGTGATTACTTAGACAAACTAGAGCGTGAGAATGTGATTACTCCTGTCCAAACTAGTGAGTGGGCGTCTCCTGTGATAGTGCTGATTAAGAAAAACAGCCAAATCAGGCTTGTGGTTGACTGCAAAGTTTCTGTGAACAAACTAATAATACCGAACACGTATCCCTTGCCAGTAGCACAAGACTTAGTTGCGCAGTTGTCAGGGTGCAAAGTGTTTTGTGCACTAGACCTTGAAGGCGCTTATACTCAGCTTTCCTTGTCAGAAAAATCTAGACGTTTTATGGTCATAAACACGATAAAAGGGCTTTATACATACAATCGTCTACCACAGGGTGCATCTTCTAGTGCTGCCATATTCCAGCAGATTATGGAACGAATTCTAGTTGGAATAGAACATATATCAGTGTACCAGGATGATGTACTGATAGCAGGGAAAGGTTTTGAAGACTGTAAAAAAAAATTGTACACCGTGTTAGAGAGATTACAAGCAGCAAATGTGAAGGTAAACTGGGAGAAGTGTAAATTTTTTGTGACTAGTCTTCCCTTCTTAGGGCATATAGTCACTGACAAAGGGTTGTTGCCAAGCCTAGATAAGCTAGAGAGGATTAAAGAAGCTAAAGTACCCTCTAATACTTCGGAGTTAAAAGCGTATTTAGGACTAGTTAATTACTACGGGAAGTTTGTGCCACATTTGTCTTCTAAGCTTAGTTCCTTATACAATTTATTAAGGAAAAATGTTAGGTTTACATGGACAAGTGACTGTCAAGAAGCATTTGAGAAGAGCAAGAGACAATTATTGAACGCAGATATTTTAGAGTATTTTGATCCCATTAGTGGTGATTTCCGATGCTTGTAATTACGGTTTGGGAGGAGTGTTGGCACATTTGATCGACGGAGTTGAAAAACCAATCTGTTTCACGTCGTTTTCATTAAACGAAGCGCAAAAGAAATACCCAATACTTCATTTGGAGGCGTTAGCTCTTGTCTGTACCGTTAAAAAATTTCACAAATTCGTTTACGGACAAATGTTTACAGTGTATACTGACCATAAACCGCTAGTGAAAATTTTTGGAAAGACAGGGGCCCATTCTATTTACGTTACGAGACTTCAGAGGTACATTTTAGAGTTGTCGATCTACGAATTTGACATCGTATATCGCCCATCAAGAAAAATGGGCAACGCTGATTTCTGTTCGCGTTTTCCATTACAACAGAGTGTACCCACAGAGTGCGACGTAGAGTACGTCAAGAGTCTAAATCTAACCAACGAACTACCTTTAAATTTTTCTAAAATTGCAAACGAAACAATAAATGATCCTGTAACGGTGAAGTTAATGTCCTATCTACAGCATGGCTGGCCAGAAAAAAATGATAAATCTTTGTCAAATATCCAGGCAAATCAACATGATCTTGAAATCGTTGATGGGTGCCTAATGTTCCAAGATAGAGTAGTCATACCAGTGAAGTTTCGAAATAAATTGCTCAAAATGTTACACGTGAACCATTCTGGGATAGTTAAAATGAAACAACTGGCAAGGAGAACGGTTTATTGGCCTGGGCTGAATAAAGAGATTGAGGATTTTGTTAGACAATGTGACACGTGTACTAAAATGTCAGCTGTTCCAAAACCCAGCACGACGACAAATTGGATACCCACAACGAAACCACGCAGATTTCTTCCATTTTGAGCATAAAGTTTTCCTACTCATAGTGGATAGCCATTCTAAATGGTTAGAAATCGAGTGGATGAGGAACGGCACAGATGCTCCAAAAGTGATCCGTAAATTTGCCAAATTATTTTCAAGCTTTGGACTACCGGACGTAATAGTAACCGATGGTGGTCCTCCTTTCAATTCATCACTATTCGTGTCCTTTCTTGAACGGCAAGGGGTCTTAGTCATGAAGAGTCCACCCTACAACCCCTCCAGCAATGGCCAAGCAGAGAGGATGGTCAGACTGGTAAAAGAAGTTTTCAAAAAATATTTGCTTGAACCAGAGGTTCGCAATTGGGACGTGGAGGACCAGATCAATTACTTTTTAATAAACTATCGTAATACATGTGTGACGACAGATGGTTCTTTACCATCAGAGAAAATATTTAACTATAAACCAAAGATGTTAATTGACTTAATTAACCCAAAAAGTCATTATTCGAGACAATTGGTCAAAAGCCCTGCTAATTATAAACGTGAGCAAAATACAGTAACATCATCAAACCAAACAGAAGTCAAAAAAGACCAGTTTGATAGACTGATGCCTGGTGACAAGGTGTGGTTGAAAAACAACCACATGAATCACGTGGAGAGATGGATTGCGGCAACATTCGTGAGACGTCTTTCTCTCAATGTCTTCCAGGTGGCAGACTAAACCTCTCATCTTGAACGTAATGGTCCCGATTGTCTCAAGCAAAAGAAGTCGGGTGGTGATGTTGGATGAGGATAAAGCTCATTGTGATATTCCGAGGCCATCAACATCAACAGCAGCAGTAAGTTTGGATACACGACCAAACCTTATGACCGAAACCAAGCAACCAACACTCCGTAGATCTTCGAGGAAAAAGAAACAAAAAATACATGAAGATTATATTTATAGTTGAACTCATATTCTGTCGAATTCGTACTAAGATTATGATATTTTAACTAGATATTTGAAATTGTTTTCTCTCGAATTAATTGAACTCGTTGTTGTGTAAAGTGTTATATTTTGGAATGATCAAATGAATTAGTATTTATTTTATTAGACTTTTGAACTATCGATAATATGTGTTCTGTGTAGATTTTAAAATTGAATTAGCATTTGGACTTAGGATTGTTATTGCAATATCTTTAGGGGTAAGAACTATAGTATCCGTGGTTTCGACCATCGAGCAAAACCCTATTATAGGTGAGTGACTGTCTTCGAATATGAGAGATATGCGAGTTGGTGATCTAGGTCGAAACAAAGGTAGATAAGTTCTGATCTGTGCGTAAGCCTAACTAGACGTGTCTCCGTTAATTCAATATCCGAAGTGGAATTTTACACTTTGGTAGGTTCCTTCATCTATGCAGCGTTGCACGCGGTTCTGAACATGTCCGGATCCGCATTGACTGCTGCTTTTAGGGCAACATTCTGGATACCAGTAGGTCCTGATGCCTTGTTTGACGAGAATGATTTCACGACTTCTGCCAGCTATTCGTTCGTCACCCTCGCCATTTTTTCTCCTTCATCTGCCGCTTACGTCGCTGGGGGCCATGGGTGATGCGGGAAGAGCACATGGATTATAGATTGCAGCAGCTCGGGCGACTTGTCTTGAGGCACTATGACACCTTTGGTATTAGCCATTACCACTATGTAGGCATCACCCCACGGACTCGAGTTGGCACTCTGGCATAGACTATCAAAGCATGCCCGTTTTGGACTCTTTTTGAAAGCTAACTTTGCCTCTTTGAATGCTGCACCGCGTTTTTTTTTACTGGGCAACACCCCAACTCTTAGAGGACGGGGGTCCGTTAAGCATCTGCTGCCTCGATAGATCTTACCTCGTAACGCACTACGTAAAGGTGGTCTACCTGCGTTACGAGTAGGGTTAATACTTCTGCTATGTGTTAAATGCTATATGCATTGGCATCTCCTCGAAGAAATGCCGTAAGGTGGTTCTAGGGAGAAGAGGGTCTAAGGCCAAGGATAATGTCTGTGCAGTCTGTACACAATTCAACAAGAATTCCTCAAGTACAGTGCATGAGCTGGTTTTAGTAGTTCGTCGTTGGAGCGGCATCGACACACTGCCTGAGTTACCTCCTCAGGCGTTTGTTTGCAGATTTCCCATTGTGAAGAAAATAAAACAGGGACTCACCTCATTCGAATCGAGTTTTATCACCTTGCTAACACGAGACTGAGATTTCTCACCACACCCTACTGGAAGAATTAGCAAATGATTTTCTAAAGAGACAATTTTGCTCCTGTATGCCAAGCAAATGTGGATTTTCACTATTGTTAAAAACCAATATACTTACATCCTTCGTTGGGACTTATCTCAAACATTACCAAAGTTCATATTATCATTGCTTGGCATCATTCCGCACTAACGAAGTACAATTTCGAGCGCACATCCTGACAACCAACGAATCGTTCCGTACGACATGCAAAACTTTTCTCATTTTCACACCACCCTGCTTGGTCAGCGAACTTCTCTCACGCTTTACACATGGCACAGCCTCACTGCATGAACATCCTGCTTGCGACCACGACGATTCTCATTTCCTGCGCGGAACATCCGGCAATCCAGAAACGAAACAGCTATAATGACCGTTCGTCAAGCTAGTCTTACTTGCCGGGGAGAGTAATGTTCGTATCATTTTTGCGTCGTTACGAGTACAAAAAAGCGGGAATTCTTCAAACTAGTTTGTTAGGCAGAGAAACATATCGATTATTTAGTGAAATTTTCGTTACAGTTTTGATTTTAATTATTCAATTTATACACATAAGCAATATTATTTGCTATCATTCACTCACGTGGTCCAAAAATACCCTTTTTGACACGGAGAGCTTGCAATCTATCTAAGAGGGGAGTGTGTGAATGTCTATTTCTGTAATTCAATTAACCGTATGTATAATGTTGCGTACTATATCGTTGCAAATGTAGATGCCAAAATTCTATAAACACTACTACTTGCATCATCAGAATGAATAGGAAATGTATCAAAAATTATCTCTTATTCTCTTTTGCTTGGTTTTTGGTCACATCCTAAAACTACTGGGTAGGTATAATTTATGAACTCTTGTCGACATGACAAAAGAAATAAAAAATCAATCTTCACACCGCACAGGGCTTCAATGTATTGTATAAAAACGCAAGATCACAGAAGAAGCCCCATTGGAAACAAAACCATACTTGAGTGAGCAAACAAAGTTCAACCAATAAAAATCAACGTTTGCATCGTGTAATTGCGGTGAGCAGATTGGTTCTGCAACTATTTACTGTTTCACTTCGCCCACGGGCAGTTTGGTAAGTTGATATTGATAGTTTTTTCAGTAATTAATAGATAGGTACGACATACACTAATAAATAATTACAAAGGAGTCGTCGCTAGGTAGGTAGCTTTTGCGAAAACTTAGTCATACTCGTGGGACGATTCCCGTTTACTGATCAAATTTTCCCGTTCCTCTTCGTTCGATTCGTGGACCATGGTGCCCGGGGGCTGCGAGCGGTTGGTCACCTTGCTGATGCCCTCGGTGAGGCCCGTCTGGGTGAGACTGCGGGAAGAAGCCAAGTTGGATAGTTTTATGTTTTTTTTTTATCCTGTGTGCCGAAGAAGGAATACTCACATTTCCACTTCATCGTCGTCGTCATCGTCGACGTCGTGCATGGAGAAGTATGGATTCTGCGATACTGGGCGGAATTTGTACCCGGTTAGAACGAAAAACACGTACGTGGCCATTTCTTTGAACATCTCGTCCAACCAGGCGTACTGGAACGCAACGGTGATCTGAAAATTTGCAAGATAATTAATGAAAGTTGTCGAAACCTGGGTGTTCTGGTCCACCCTGTTTGGTAGTATGTCATTTGACATAATGTGGTTGAGCATACAGTCATTTAGCATAATAGCCATTTGGCATAATGTGAAAAGGAATCTACTGCAGCAGTGGTACTGTAATTTCCACTAAAGTACAGGTGCGTCATGTAACGGACATCATGGCCCTGTATTTTAGGATACATTTTCTTAACCAAAAGTGCTTTAGGTGTTTTTGTGTTTGCAAATTGTGGTTATTAGCCTGACAATAAAATGTATGCTCGTGAATTTTTTAGTTTCATTGAAAATCCTTCAATTATCATTGAAAACCATCAAGGTTATATCAACAACTTTAAAACTCTCCTCGGGTTAATATACAGAATACTTTCAGAATACATTGCACTTTGCGAAAAAGGACCACGTGATTATTGACCTGAATTCGAATTCAGGTTAACTTCTGCGATACATCATCAAAATGCAATGTCAAAATTCATACTTATATTTTCAAATTTATTTTTGTACACTATAAAAATGATAATATTTATCATAAATAGGTAACACGAGCACATAAAACCAATATTTTTCGAATTATGAATTGAGTGGCTTAAGTGTCCGGTACTGGGGGATCTCCCCCTACATTTTCACGACGCCTCTAAGCATAGAATATTCAAATGCGCCGTAAAACACGAATGCAAAAATACAGTTCTGCGTCAGGTGGAAGTTCGCTTCCCCATGGTTCATTTATACTAATTTGATACATTTATTAGTAGCTGATGAGTCCATCTACCTTTAGTGGAGTTATCCCATTCCTGCTGCCAACCTCTAAGCATTGTTGCGGACTCCTCTAGTACCTATTTGATTGAAGCATTGAACATCTTCCTTGATGATGACCTTGATGGGTCCTCCATACCTTAGTATGGATAGCTCCACGCCTGCCAGGAGCTTCCGTTTGCTGGCAATTACAGCAGAGCTGTTAAACATCATCCTCGATAGCGCCGCCATTGCCGTAGATGCCCTTCTACAGGCACATTCAACGTGACTAGCGAAGCTGAGCTTGTCATCGATCATTACCCCAAGATGCCTCTATGATACAATCACCTACCGAGATAAGCGCCCGTTGCTCGGACTTGCGGTTGTTGACCACCACCACCTCAGTCTTGTGACGGGCCAGTCCTAGTTTCCTAGACTTCATCCATTCCCCAACTATGGAAATAGAGTGCGCTGCTGTCAACTCTACTTCCTTCATCGATTCACCATAGACCACTAGGGTGATATCGTCGGCGAAGCAAACAATCTTAACACCCGTCAGAAAGGGCAGCCTCAGTACGTCATCGTACATCGCATTCCATAACAGCGGGCCCAGGATTGAACCTTGAGGTACTCCCGCGCTTTTCTGCCCCTACTTTGTGTCATACAGTAGAATCCTACCATCAAAATAGCTTACTACAAGCTTACACAACTATCTCCGATACCTTGAGGCGATGAAGTACGTGGGCTTTCGCTGCTGTACGCATTGATTACATCCAGTGACAACCGCGCAGTAACAATGACACTCCTTTTATGCTATAGAAGAGTGCATGGTGACGTCACGAAAAATTCTCCTTCTCTGTCCCTCTTTAATCACGCTCAATTGACTGTCCTGCTCTTTGACACTCACTGCTGGAATTGTTTAGATTTTTTTATATGGAGTTGACATTCACTGCTGGAATTGTGGACATTTTTTTATATGGAGTTTCAAGGTTAGGTCAGGCGTGCAACGATCTATATTGCAACCTCAGTCGTCTAAACGACCAACTGAATAGCGTCCAGAGTAGATTAACCTTTCCTGAATCCAAACTGGTTGTTGGACAAACCGTCCGCACCTTCCATATACGGTACTAGCCTGTTGAGGATCAACCCAGACAACCAGAATGTACACATAACGAAATCACCTTTTGCGTTATGCGATGTTTATATGCGCAAAGTTTCACGTATAAGATGCTGCAAAAAGGCCTTATACGTACAAAAGTGGAGGCGATATACGTGCATATTTTATATGATGAAAAATAACATACAATTCGATTGTGTAAATTTTATTGCGAACTAGTATGTACTCTTATGCGACTTAATTTATGATAACAAAGGTGATTTGGCAGCTGCTACGGATTGATCCGACTCACTTTGTACGAGTATACGGGACGAAACGAAATGTACGTATGAACTCATAAAATAGCGTTTTATGCGAGGAAACTCATCGGTCGAACGATATCATCCACCATGTTGTACGGGTGTGATGAAATTTGTGTAACTAAACGACTTTATTCGATAACTGTTATGCGACTTCTGGTTTTCTGGGAACCTCTTACCCGTCGTATCTAGTAAACAGATAGGTTTATACGCCGACAGGTCACCTGGTGATTTACCCACCTTTGTATAGTATCCGTGGTTTCGACCATCGAGCAAAACCCTATTATAGGTGAGTGACTGTCTTCGAATATGAGAGATATGCGAGTTGGTGATCTAGGTCGAAATTAAGGTAGATCAGTTCTGATCTGTGCGTAAGCCTAACTAGACGTGTCTCCGTTAATTCAATATCCGAAGTGGAGTTTTACAAGTGTCGGCGAGAAAAAGGATTTAAATTGATTCGCGGCGCGTGTGGATTAGTTAAATCAAGTGAGAACGGTAATTTTGGATCAAATATCTGAAATTGTAATCCAAAAGAGTAATTCCACTGCCATTTTGCGTGGTGAAATATTTTCTTTTGTAAAGAGTGTGATAGTCATTTTGAAGAGCCAATTGATTTCAATTGTGACAAAAGGCTATACACACATTGTTTGATACACGGTCGCTGACCTTTGTGAATAAGTGGCTAATTGGGTCCTAAAATGTTTAATGAATTCTTGTTTTTATTTAATATTACGAAAGAGCATGTTATTGCAACTACTTTAGCAAGTTTTCCAGCTTAAATAACGGCTATAAAATTTTTAAACTTCAATTTTAAAAATGGTTTCGAATATGAACCTTGACACTTGTGATCTTGTTTGACATTCACTTTTTCGACATAAATGCCACAGGGCATATAGTTTGAACACTGGGGTTGTTCCTATCTGACATTTCGGAAAGGACACGGAAAACAAAATATACCCAACATTTGAGTTTAAACCAAAAGGTGTGACAAAATCATAAAAAAAGTGTTTTGTACTTAAACCAATGAAAATCAATTAAAAATTGAGTAAACATGTGTTTTTGCTCTAAACTTAAGCGTTTGGTACTAAAATTGAGACAGGGCTTTAGGACCCTATTGTTGAAAGAAGAGAGGTTAACTCTCGCAGATGCTGAGAGGATTATAACCAATTATGAGCTTGCGAATACTCGTGCGGCAGCAATAAACGTGGATGAACATCAGATCGCATCGGTAAAACAAAGGCTAGGACGCAGAGCGACTTATGAAAGGAATAGGTACAACAACTACAACCAAAGGAGTCGCAGCCGCAGTGAGCCTATGCATGCCATAAAACGTTTGACTTTTACTGTGCGCTCTGTTTTCAAGTCGCCCGTGAGAGAGAGCGAGACAGCACCAACACACGGCGCACAGTAAAAGTCAAAAGAACAAAGGATTTTATGGCACGTACAGAGGCTCGTAGAAGCAACAGTTATCAGAGAAGGGTGACTTTCGAGGATGATAACAGAAACAAAGGAAATAACAAGTATGCTGAATTCTACTGTAACAACTGCGGTTTAAAAGGACATATTAAGCGTCAGTGCCGCAAGAGAGGGAATGCGATTTTAAAACCAAACAAGATTCAAAGCGTTGTTGTGCCACCTAGCAACACTGCTTCAAATTTGAGTAAAGCCTTGCGACGTTTGAGCATGGAATTGAGTGACGAATCTGGTGATGATTCATCAGGTGAATATATGTGTATGAATGTGACGTCCATTAAAAGAGTAAGTGAACCTTGTCTGATTGATGTTACTGTTGAGGGTAGACCGTTACAAATGGAGATTGATTGTGGATCTGCGGTTTCTGTTATGGGAATTGATCTTTTTTTAAATGTACTAAATGTACCACTTCGCAAGAGTAATAGAAGACTGGTCGTTGTAGATGGAGGAAAATTGAAAGTTTTTGGAGAAACTGAAGTAAGCGTTCGTATTAGAAACATAGAAAGAAAAGTTGCCTTGGTGGTTATTGATAACAATGATACCAAAAGCCATCACTTCATTCCCTTGTTGGGTAGAGAATGGCTGGATGTATTTTTTCCAGAATGGCGGCATACTTTTCTAGGTATTACAAACGTTAATAATATATCTACCCATGACCAAAATCTTCATTTGAGCGATATCAAAAGTAAATTTGCTTCTGTATTTGAAAAAGATTTTTCATTACCAATTGTTGGATATGAAGCAGATTTAGTACTGAAAAATGATCAACCAATTTTCAAACGAGCCTATGAGGTTCCTTACAGGCTAAGGGAAAAAGTATGTGATTACTTAGACAAACTAGAGCGTGAGAATGTGATTACTCCTGTCCAAACTAGTGAGTGGGCGTCTCCTGTGATAGTGCTGATTAAGAAAAACAGCCAAATCAGGCTTGTGGTTGACTGCAAAGTTTCTGTGAACAAACTAATAATACCGAACACGTATCCCTTGCCAGTAGCACAAGACTTAGTTGCGCAGTTGTCAGGGTGCAAAGTGTTTTGTGCACTAGACCTTGAAGGCGCTTATACTCAGCTTTCCTTGTCAGAAAAATCTAGACGTTTTATGGTCATAAACACGATAAAAGGGCTTTATACATACAATCGTCTACCACAGGGTGCATCTTCTAGTGCTGCCATATTCCAGCAGATTATGGAACGAATTCTAGTTGGAATAGAACATATATCAGTGTACCAGGATGATGTACTGATAGCAGGGAAAGGTTTTGAAGACTGTAAAAAAAAATTGTACACCGTGTTAGAGAGATTACAAGCAGCAAATGTGAAGGTAAACTGGGAGAAGTGTAAATTTTTTGTGACTAGTCTTCCCTTCTTAGGGCATATAGTCACTGACAAAGGGTTGTTGCCAAGCCTAGATAAGCTAGAGAGGATTAAAGAAGCTAAAGTACCCTCTAATACTTCGGAGTTAAAAGCGTATTTAGGACTAGTTAATTACTACGGGAAGTTTGTGCCACATTTGTCTTCTAAGCTTAGTTCCTTATACAATTTATTAAGGAAAAATGTTAGGTTTACATGGACAAGTGACTGTCAAGAAGCATTTGAGAAGAGCAAGAGACAATTATTGAACGCAGATATTTTAGAGTATTTTGATCCCATTAGTGGTGATTTCCGATGCTTGTAATTACGGTTTGGGAGGAGTGTTGGCACATTTGATCGACGGAGTTGAAAAACCAATCTGTTTCACGTCGTTTTCATTAAACGAAGCGCAAAAGAAATACCCAATACTTCATTTGGAGGCGTTAGCTCTTGTCTGTACCGTTAAAAAATTTCACAAATTCGTTTACGGACAAATGTTTACAGTGTATACTGACCATAAACCGCTAGTGAAAATTTTTGGAAAGACAGGGGCCCATTCTATTTACGTTACGAGACTTCAGAGGTACATTTTAGAGTTGTCGATCTACGAATTTGACATCGTATATCGCCCATCAAGAAAAATGGGCAACGCTGATTTCTGTTCGCGTTTTCCATTACAACAGAGTGTACCCACAGAGTGCGACGTAGAGTACGTCAAGAGTCTAAATCTAACCAACGAACTACCTTTAAATTTTTCTAAAATTGCAAACGAAACAATAAATGATCCTGTAACGGTGAAGTTAATGTCCTATCTACAGCATGGCTGGCCAGAAAAAAATGATAAATCTTTGTCAAATATCCAGGCAAATCAACATGATCTTGAAATCGTTGATGGGTGCCTAATGTTCCAAGATAGAGTAGTCATACCAGTGAAGTTTCGAAATAAATTGCTCAAAATGTTACACGTGAACCATTCTGGGATAGTTAAAATGAAACAACTGGCAAGGAGAACGGTTTATTGGCCTGGGCTGAATAAAGAGATTGAGGATTTTGTTAGACAATGTGACACGTGTACTAAAATGTCAGCTGTTCCAAAACCCAGCACGACGACAAATTGGATACCCACAACGAAACCACGCAGATTTCTTCCATTTTGAGCATAAAGTTTTCCTACTCATAGTGGATAGCCATTCTAAATGGTTAGAAATCGAGTGGATGAGGAACGGCACAGATGCTCCAAAAGTGATCCGTAAATTTGCCAAATTATTTTCAAGCTTTGGACTACCGGACGTAATAGTAACCGATGGTGGTCCTCCTTTCAATTCATCACTATTCGTGTCCTTTCTTGAACGGCAAGGGGTCTTAGTCATGAAGAGTCCACCCTACAACCCCTCCAGCAATGGCCAAGCAGAGAGGATGGTCAGACTGGTAAAGAAGTTTTCAAAAAATATTTGCTTGAACCAGAGGTTCGCAATTGGGACGTGGAGGACCAGATCAATTACTTTTTAATAAACTATCGTAATACATGTGTGACGACAGATGGTTCTTTACCATCAGAGAAAATATTTAACTATAAACCAAAGATGTTAATTGACTTAATTAACCCAAAAAGTCATTATTCGAGACAATTGGTCAAAAGCCCTGCTAATTATAAACGTGAGCAAAATACAGTAACATCATCAAACCAAACAGAAGTCAAAAAAGACCAGTTTGATAGACTGATGCCTGGTGACAAGGTGTGGTTGAAAAACAACCACATGAATCACGTGGAGAGATGGATTGCGGCAACATTCGTGAGACGTCTTTCTCTCAATGTCTTCCAGGTGGCAGACTAAACCTCTCATCTTGAACGTAATGGTCCCGATTGTCTCAAGCAAAAGAAGTCGGGTGGTGATGTTGGATGAGGATAAAGCTCATTGTGATATTCCGAGGCCATCAACATCAACAGCAGCAGTAAGTTTGGATACACGACCAAACCTTATGACCGAAACCAAGCAACCAACACTCCGTAGATCTTCGAGGAAAAAGAAACAAAAAATACATGAAGATTATATTTATAGTTGAACTCATGTTCTGTCGAATTCGTACTAAGATTATGATATTTTAACTAGATATTTGAAATTGTTTTCTCTCGAATTAATTGAACTCGTTGTTGTGTAAAGTGTTATATTTTGGAATGATCAAATGAATTAGTATTTATTTTATTAGACTTTTGAACTATCGATAATATGTGTTCTGTGTAGATTTTAAAATTGAATTAGCATTTGGACTTAGGATTGTTATTGCAATATCTTTAGGGGTAAGAACTATAGTATCCGTGGTTTCGACCATCGAGCAAAACCCTATTATAGGTGAGTGACTGTCTTCGAATATGAGAGATATGCGAGTTGGTGATCTAGGTCGAAACAAAGGTAGATAAGTTCTGATCTGTGCGTAAGCCTAACTAGACGTGTCTCCGTTAATTCAATATCCGAAGTGGAATTTTACACTTTGGTAGGTTCCTTCATCTATGCAGCGTTGCACGCGGTTCTGAACATGTCCGGATCCGCATTGACTGCTGCTTTTAGGGCAACATTCTGGATACCAGTAGGTCCTGATGCCTTGTTTGACGAGAATGATTTCACGACTTCTGCCAGCTATTCGTTCGTCACCCTCGCCATTTTTTCTCCTTCATCTGCCGCTTACGTCGCTGGGGGCCATGGGTGATGCGGGAAGAGCACATGGATTATAGATTGCAGCAGCTCGGGCGACTTGTCTTGAGGCACTATGACACCTTTGGTATTAGCCATTACCACTATGTAGGCATCACCCCACGGACTCGAGTTGGCACTCTGGCATAGACTATCAAAGCATGCCCGTTTTGGACTCTTTTTGAAAGCTAACTTTGCCTCTTTGAATGCTGCACCGCGTTTTTTTTTACTGGGCAACACCCCAACTCTTAGAGGACGGGGGTCCGTTAAGCATCTGCTGCCTCGATAGATCTTACCTCGTAACGCACTACGTAAAGGTGGTCTACCTGCGTTACGAGTAGGGTTAATACTTCTGCTATGTGTTAAATGCTATATGCATTGGCATCTCCTCGAAGAAATGCCGTAAGGTGGTTCTAGGGAGAAGAGGGTCTAAGGCCAAGGATAATGTCTGTGCAGTCTGTACACAATTCAACAAGAATTCCTCAAGTACAGTGCATGAGCTGGTTTTAGTAGTTCGTCGTTGGAGCGGCATCGACACACTGCCTGAGTTACCTCCTCAGGCGTTTGTTTGCAGATTTCCCATTGTGAAGAAAATAAAACAGGGACTCACCTCATTCGAATCGAGTTTTATCACCTTGCTAACACGAGACTGAGATTTCTCACCACACCCTACTGGAAGAATTAGCAAATGATTTTCTAAAGAGACAATTTTGCTCCTGTATGCCAAGCAAATGTGGATTTTCACTATTGTTAAAAACCAATATACTTACATCCTTCGTTGGGACTTATCTCAAACATTACCAAAGTTCATATTATCATTGCTTGGCATCATTCCGCACTAACGAAGTACAATTTCGAGCGCACATCCTGACAACCAACGAATCGTTCCGTACGACATGCAAAACTTTTCTCATTTTCACACCACCCTGCTTGGTCAGCGAACTTCTCTCACGCTTTACACATGGCACAGCCTCACTGCATGAACATCCTGCTTGCGACCACGACGATTCTCATTTCCTGCGCGGAACATCCGGCAATCCAGAAACGAAACAGCTATAATGACCGTTCGTCAAGCTAGTCTTACTTGCCGGGGAGAGTAATGTTCGTATCATTTTTGCGTCGTTACGAGTACAAAAAAGCGGGAATTCTTCAAACTAGTTTGTTAGGCAGAGAAACATATCGATTATTTAGTGAAATTTTCGTTACAGTTTTGATTTTAATTATTCAATTTATACACATAAGCAATATTATTTGCTATCATTCACTCACGTGGTCCAAAAATACCCTTTTTGACACGGAGAGCTTGCAATCTATCTAAGAGGGGAGTGTGTGAATGTCTATTTCTGTAATTCAATTAACCGTATGTATAATGTTGCGTACTATATCGTTGCAAATGTAGATGCCAAAATTCTATAAACACTACTACTTGCATCATCAGAATGAATAGGAAATGTATCAAAAATTATCTCTTATTCTCTTTTGCTTGGTTTTTGGTCACATCCTAAAACTACTGGGTAGGTATAATTTATGAACTCTTGTCGACATGACAAAAGAAATAAAAAATCAATCTTCACACCGCACAGGGCTTCAATGTATTGTATAAAAACGCAAGATCACAGAAGAAGCCCCATTGGAAACAAAACCATACTTGAGTGAGCAAACAAAGTTCAACCAATAAAAATCAACGTTTGCATCGTGTAATTGCGGTGAGCAGATTGGTTCTGCAACTATTTACTGTTTCACTTCGCCCACGGGCAGTTTGGTAAGTTGATATTGATAGTTTTTTCAGTAATTAATAGATAGGTACGACATACACTAATAAATAATTACAAAGGAGTCGTCGCTAGGTAGGTAGCTTTTGCGAAAACTTAGTCATACTCGTGGGACGATTCCCGTTTACTGATCAAATTTTCCCGTTCCTCTTCGTTCGATTCGTGGACCATGGTGCCCGGGGGCTGCGAGCGGTTGGTCACCTTGCTGATGCCCTCGGTGAGGCCCGTCTGGGTGAGACTGCGGGAAGAAGCCAAGTTGGATAGTTTTATGTTTTTTTTTTATCCTGTGTGCCGAAGAAGGAATACTCACATTTCCACTTCATCGTCGTCGTCATCGTCGACGTCGTGCATGGAGAAGTATGGATTCTGCGATACTGGGCGGAATTTGTACCCGGTTAGAACGAAAAACACGTACGTGGCCATTTCTTTGAACATCTCGTCCAACCAGGCGTACTGGAACGCAACGGTGATCTGAAAATTTGCAAGATAATTAATGAAAGTTGTCGAAACCTGGGTGTTCTGGTCCACCCTGTTTGGTAGTATGTCATTTGACATAATGTGGTTGAGCATACAGTCATTTAGCATAATAGCCATTTGGCATAATGTGAAAAGGAATCTACTGCAGCAGTGGTACTGTAATTTCCACTAAAGTACAGGTGCGTCATGTAACGGACATCATGGCCCTGTATTTTAGGATACATTTTCTTAACCAAAAGTGCTTTAGGTGTTTTTGTGTTTGCAAATTGTGGTTATTAGCCTGACAATAAAATGTATGCTCGTGAATTTTTTAGTTTCATTGAAAATCCTTCAATTATCATTGAAAACCATCAAGGTTATATCAACAACTTTAAAACTCTCCTCGGGTTAATATACAGAATACTTTCAGAATACATTGCACTTTGCGAAAAAGGACCACGTGATTATTGACCTGAATTCGAATTCAGGTTAACTTCTGCGTCCATGAGTCCTCTCGTGGCGTAGGGGTAACGCGCCCTAACTAGAGATCAGGGAGTCGTGAGTTCGATTCTCACCGAGAAGACGTGTAACTTTTTCGCAAAACTTATCAATTTGTCCATTTAATCCAATTGCAAAGTATATGTAATGTTTAGTTTTTCGGTAGTTGTCAAACTTCCACTCGGCTGATTGGCCGTAAACCGCGAATCATAATTGATTAAAAAACAAGTATTGTGTATATAGTCATGTCGAGTAATATTACAATTTTTTGGCGTTTTCCGGATATTTTATTTTTATAATACTAAACATTTTGTGCTAAAGGCCCCCGTCAAGAAATCTGGCCCGGGCCCCCCGAAGACCAAATCCGGCACTGCCCTATACACGAATAAACTGGCGTAGATGCAGGGGTATATCCGGTTTATAGTGGGCCAGTTTCACCAATGCGATCAATTCCTCCCCCTTCCCCTCATTAGTCAGCATTCTGACGTGGTAGGCGCCATTGTTGCCCAAAAATAGTAGATCGCCGGCATTTATACACTGAGAATGTCTGCTAGTCCCAAGCAGTCATCTGGTTGATTTCTTGTGTAAGTGCAGCTGATCTGGCGATACTGGAATAGCTCAACATCAGTTAGTTTTTTTAATAAGCGACCCAAGGCCAAATATGAGCTCAGTAGCTTTCGAATAAAAACACATTGCCGAAGTGAATCAAAAGTGCCAAGAATAGGATCCGAAATAGCTCCAGCTTTCTCATTATTTTTTCTAGGAATTGATTCAGGTATTTGCCAAAAGTTTCCTTCGGATATTACTACAAAGATGTTTCAGAAGCCATTTAGTGATTTTTAATCAATCTCTTCCAAAGTTTCGGTTTGGATTCCTTTAGGATTTTTTTTAGGACAGCCACAGAGGTCACCTCAGATTTTTTTAGAGGGTCACAAGTCTTCCAGGAGTTTATCGAATGATTCTAAATACTGGACTCGGAAAAATGAGACACACAAAAATGATCCCCAAAAATTCAATCGGATCCAATCGAATACTTTTCAAATTTTCAGGGATAAAATAACTATATATTAGTTATGTTTTGGCATAATTTATTTATTAAATTTCTTTCCCCAAGCTGAATGCTCGTACATTTCTCTTAACACTGCTCATGAGATCTTGGGCGAGACTTTGCCCATGATTCTTACACAATTTCTCTCAGTTTTTCTTCAAAGGTTTATCGGTTTTGAATGTTTTCCCGCTTTTCTTCAACTTCTTTCTTCATTATCGCCCAAAACTTTTCGGTCGGACGAAGTTTTGGTGTATTTGTCGGGTTCGCCTCCTCCGGGACCACATTAACGTGCTTCTCACCAATCCATTACAGGCTTAGTGTAATGACACAAATCCTTCCAGAAGAGCGTGGGACCACGGTGAGAGCGAAGGAAGGGCAAGAAGCGCTTCTGCAAGCGTTCTTCTAGATAAATCCGCCCGTTTATGGTGCCGGTTGCAACGAACGGCTTGCTGTACCGCCATCCACAACAAATACTTCTTCGCGAATTTGTCTATCTTTCTTTTCCGGAACCTACATGCTGGACGTACCGACAAAAAAACTCGAGGCCGGGGATTTGTTTGGTGTTCGCCTTGATGTATGTCTCGTCGTCCATAACAAGACAGCCTGGCTTGACCAGCCACTCACGGTACAGCTTTCGCGCACGCAATTGAGCCACCGTGTTTTGCTTGTCAGTCCGGTTTGGCGCCTTCCTGACATTAAAAACCCGTAGCCCAGTGCGCCTCATGGCCTGCTGGACGAACCACTTCGACAAATTGACCTTTTTGGCCACGTCTCGGGTGGAATGGTTCGGGTTTTTCTTAAAGTATTGCCTTATTATCCGGGCCTTCTCTGGGCATTCCGTTTTCGGTTTTCAACTGCTTCCAGCGCTCGATGGTCTTCGTCTCCTGGAACATCTTTACCACGCGAGAATGGTGGATTTCAAGCCTTTTGCCGACCCATCCATTATCGATCACCGCGCTCAAGATTTGCTGGCGTAGCTCTTCTTGTTTCGAATGCATCTTGAAAATTACTTGACAGATCGCGGTAAAATTTTGCGCACCTAAACATAACACTCTTAAATTTTAAAGTTATCCGACCTGGCTCGAGTAGCCGAAGACGGTTACTGTCCTTCGGTGGCTGTAATGTAAAACAGTCCGTTCGGCTCGCTACGGCATGATCACAAATGCTGTCGTCAGCTAAGTTCCTTAGGCAGCGACTTTTACAATACAGCCAACATTCATGCGTGTGTGTCTGGTTGCCATTACGTTCCATGTTTGATGCGAAACGTACAGTAGCAAGAGGCAGCGATATGGGGGGGGGGGTTGGGTGTCCGTAGCCTTGGGGTTAAGCATTTCGCTTCATAAATGTAAGGTCATGGGGTCCATTCCCAGCCCCACCACAAAAAAACACGTGCAGCCTCCAGAAGACGCCGCACAGAGGACCGTGATTTGGGGAGCACATCCATCTTCCGTCAGTATTAGATGGTGACTGAGACAAACTGACCCTCTTCGAAGGCGGCTAGCCTCAAACGACTAAGGAACACGGCAAAATGAACCACCGCAAGAACAATGGACTATGGATTATATGGAAATTGATTGGACTAACAGCAGAGCACTCTCCTACCTGCTCGGTGTGAGAGTTAAAGAGTAGAAGAGAGTGAAGTAGGTGATAAATGTAGATAAGTTGAATATAGAATCTAGATCGGTAAACAAGCATTGGCGTAAATAGCGGAGGGCCAGGGGGACCTGGACCCCGAAACTTGAGCTTGGGAAATTAATTCCATTGATTATTAAGATTTTTTGTGTCTGTATCAGTCTATGGGCCCTTGAATATCGAGTTATGGACTGGAGAGTCGACTGTATCTGCATTCATGTAAAATGTATGAAATTAGAAAATGTTGTAAGAAAAAACGGTGCCATCACTACTGCTGATGAGGTGGTGCAGCAATGAAATACGCTCGGGGGATACCTCCTACTGGAAAGCCGATCACTATGGGGCAGCAGATCATCGAAGAAAAAACCCTTCCTTCAACGATTTCATCAAGTTCATGGACAACTCGTGCGATGCGATGCGCTGAAAACCTGCACAGTCTTCACGAAGAAGACGACAGTAGAAGCAGTCGAGAAGGAACCAGCGAAAAAACCAGTGAGCGATAAGAAGATGCAGTCGCTGCATACAGCTGCTGCAGGAGAAAAGTGCGCGAAGGGCTTCAAGGAGCATCTGTTGTTTCAGTGTAGTGAATTTAAGGACATGGACACTCAAAGCAAATAGATTTCGGAAGTTTGTGTAATAGCTCAGCCTGCTTCGTTGTAACGGGAAGGTGATGGTTTCCCGTTTGGGTCAGCAAGCAGCCGGAACAACCAGTTGCCTGGTGATTGCCAACCGGTTAACCAACGAGCGTGTATTGGCGAAATCCTGGGGAAGCACACCTCGACTCTTCCCACACAGCACTGCAGTGTCCATCCAAGCCTATTGGAAAAGCAAATACATGACAATCTTTCTGATTCAGCATATCACCAGCCGGGTCCGATCGATGTAATCTTGGGATCTGACTTCTTTCTTGCTCTCCTCATGCCAGGCCAGAACACAATCTTCGGATGGATTGTGTCAGGGAATCAAGCCATCTACTCGTCGAGAAGGCAAACCAACGTCTCGATCATCAATGTCCATACTGAGTTGGACATCAATCGCTCCTTACGGTTGTTTTGGGAGCAGGAGGAGATCCTGAAGTCAAGCCAGCTTACTCCATCTGAATAAGCAGCTACCGAGTTCTTCAGGACCAGTCTCGCACGCAACTGAAATGGGCGCTTTGTCACTCACTCACAGGTGCCACCAGATGAGCTGGAAGTAGCGACTAACTAGTTTTTTTTATCGTATGCGTCGTCGACGGGTGTGACAGACTCCTGGCAGGACCCAACGTCAACCAAGACCTTTTCTCGGTGTTTCTGCGTTTCCGTAACCACCAGGTGAAAATTTTATGAGAGGAATTGCTCGAGAAATTGTTTGAACGGGTCTACCCCGTTTGGCATAATGCCGTTTGGCATAATGCCGTTTGGCATACAGTCGTTTGGCATAATAGTCGTTTGGCATAATGCCATTTGGCATAATAGTCATTTGGCATAATGGTCATTTGGCATAATAGTCGTTTGGCATAACCATAACCAGAAATCGTATTTTTAAAACATTTTTGTTACCGTTGTTCACATGAGTCAATGAAAAGAAATATATATTTACCAATTCATTTATTATTTCAATTTTTGTTATGTATACATAGAAATGTAATGAAAAACCTCTCTCTTATTTTGATTTTGATCCTAAGTGAGCTGCAATTGCCTCAAGATAATCAGTTTCCTGATATTTATCAATATTTTCAACAATATTCTTCACCGCTTGATCATTAATTTGATGCATCGTCTTCTTCTGCTTGCTGGACGTACCAGCCAGAAGAGCTGCGATTTGTCCAACCGTATATTTTTCCTCCAGCCTTAACTCACCCATCAGCTTGATCACTCCAGTTTGACGTGCTACCAGTGTTTGCCAACGTCGGTGCCAGGCTTCAATCTGGTTTGTGGTACGCGGAACGTTTGACAAAACGTTGTCATAAATCGACCACAACGACGGCGGGTACAGTGGTTCTGTACGAACGATTCGCCCATCCTTTCCGATACGCCGGACACGACCCATAATGTAGTATTCGTCCACATAAGATATAAAATCCTTCAGTTGAACAGGCGCATTTTTTTTTCAAATTCTCAAACGCGGCTGGTATACGTTCAGTTGGTAAAAAAGCAAGGGCTTGCGTCTTTTTGAAGAAATGATACAGGGCGATATTGTTGGTCATTTCTCCAATAAGCTTTGCCTCTTGAATTCTTTTCCAGAAATTCTGGGACAGGTGAAAGAAGCACGCATTTTGCTTTGTTTCTGGGAACTCAGATTTTATAGCGTTGATGATAGCCTTTTCAAAATCTGATAAAATGACTGGTGGATCTAGATCGATCCCCAGCTCATTTGCCTTTTCTATTAGCGTTGCAAAGACTGCCCGATACAGCGCTTCATTTTTTGCTGTCATCAACGTGTGTATTATGGGGAACGCATGTTCGTGGTTTGGCGAACTGCTACCAAGAATGGTGAACAGTTGCCGAAACAAACCTGGAACGCAATCGAACGTTCCGTCAACGATCCAGTATTTGGCAAGGGCTAAACGTCGTAATCCTTCCAGCGTACCAAAAATGATTGCTCTGTCGCTTCCTTCCTTAATATCAGACATAAGGAAAGATTCTCCATCGACGGTTGTCCTTAAGCTGATCGGCACCTCAAATTCGGCCAACGAAGTGGGTTCCTTTGGGAGTTCGTCACTTTTTCGCACTCGGTCGATGATTTTACGTTGTGCATTTAACGACATCCTCTGCTGCACCGCATTAGAAAATTCTGCTCCGGCTTGGCGTACTATTTTCGCTGGCGTTGCATTGTTTTGGTTGGCCCGTCGCTTTAGGGAACTCCTCATCATTAGCCCCATTAAATGAATTGGGTCGCTTTCGTGGTTATGGTCCGAACATGACAGAACGCGGTGTTCGTTCCCCGCCTTGAACGTTACCATACGCGCAGAGCATCTGCTTCCCGAGCCGCGTCCATGTGGTCTACCCCTACATTCCCAGTAGTGGGTGGGACCATTCTAAAACATTAATTTGGTTTTTAGTTGTATTATTATTTCGCACAATTTAAAAAAAAACTTACCGGTGTTCTGTTTGAATAGAATAAAAATCCTTTGAAAGCCAAACAATCCTTTCCTCTGGATGATTTAAGCACTTTCGGCACATCATTTTCCGCTTCGGCTGCATCCACTCCGTAAAAATCGCTATCGCTGTCCGAGTCCATTTTTCGCGTCTAAACCGCCGTACAGCAGAATCAGAAAAGAACCCTTTCTCCAACTTCCACTAGTATGCCTCTTACAATGATACCGGCCTCGTTACTTAGCAACCAGTATCAACGGGGTACAACGTGGTCACAGCCTACTGATCATATTTTAAATTTTTCGATTTTTCGACCAATGGGTGACTTTTAAATTCAATTGGATCACAGCAAGCTGCGTTCTATTTGAATTCCTAAGCATGAGGTAGGTACACTGAGCATAAATGCATAATTGTCCCATGTGAATAGGAAATCCAGCAAACATGGGACTGACATGCATTTACGGGCATTACAGGTGTTGGACGAGGCATGTTCGAATAAAATTGTAACAGTTTTACGTACGCATGTCTGCCGAGTGATTTTATCGCTAAAAGTTTTAATTAATTTGGCTTATTTGTATATTAAATAAATTGAAGTGTTTTTAAAGTTAACAAAATGAACAATCCTTTAAACAAAATGTGTAAAGTTTACCGTGAATATGAAGATATAACGAATCCACTATTTACGTTCCAAGACGTCTGTGGACCAGTTTATTTATGGCCTTCTAATATCAAAAAAATAATCGCATCCAAGACATTGAAATATCAAGAGCGACTTAAATTGACAACATTTTTGTACGTGAATGGATTACAAGACGCTTCAGAGTGGATGAACTTTATTGTTGATGTTAAAGGAAATAGTTTTGAAAGATACCGAAACGAAATATTCTCACTTTTCAAGTATTATTGTCTAGCAACAACACAGAATCGGTATTATGCATATTGTATGAGTCATAAGCGAATTGAATACTTGAATGGTACTGCAAAAAAATAGAGAAATCATTGGCTAATAAAACATAAATAAAATAAAACAAACTTCTTATTTTTTAGATCACGTTATCCGCATACTCAACCAATTCATCCCATGATTAAACTGAGACTTGTGTAATTATTATTTATCATGACAAGTTATTCGTTAAAACATTTCCAGCTTCGTAGTACAAATATCAAATAAACTAGTATAAGGCATTTTCATTTGAAATACATTTGAAAAACAGTGACTAATGGATCGTGACAAAGTGACCCATAACAGTGTGAGAAGCGTACGACTAGATAAAGATGTTCATCATGTATATGTTTTGTTTTTTATTATTTAATCTAAAGCTTCTTTTCAAATTATGCCAAACGACCATTATGCCAAATGACCATTATGCCAAACGACTGTTATGCCAAATGACTATTATGCCAAACGACTTTATGCCAAACGGCATTATGCCAAACGGCATTATGCCAAACGGGGTAGACCCGTTTGAACTGCTGCAGTGTAACAGTAGCCACAAATGTTTCTTATGCAGCCCACAGACGCTCAGACGGTTTGACCAACATTGACTACGCCCCCAAGTTAGTCAAACCGACTTATGTTGATACAACCGTTTGACCGACTGTCAAGGCTTGTTGCAGCAACACGATATTTCTTCGCATGTTTTTAGACTTGCCTAGAGTCTAGTGAATATGTGATTGTTATTTTTTCGAATGCTGTTGCTGTGAAGGAAAATCTTTTCGCAATAATCGCAGTAAGGAAGAGAAGAACTTTTAACATTTAAGTACCGGAAGAATTAAATATTTAAGAGGAATTCCAGTTATAATTCGTACGAAATATTTCGGCAAAACTCAGAAATCATGACAGGTCTCTTTCGGGAAATATTCTGAGCAGTCATTGATATGGGAATGACCAATGGATTTTTTTTTCATTAATTCTATCCAGAATTTTTTATTTGTTTTCTCTAGTTATTCTGGTTTGAAGCTTTTCCAGGAATCCATAAGCTATACTAAGGATTCCACCAAAAGCTCTTCCTGAGATTCTACCACGAATTTTATCAATAATTCCTTTAAAAATTTATCCACAGATTCAACCACAGTTCCTCCAGGGAACATTCTTCAGGCATATCTTCAGGTGGAATTTTTCCAAGGATTCCTTTAGAGGTCCCTCAACATATTATTGTGGATTTCAACCACTGATTCCTTCAAAGATCTGTCCAAAAAATCCCTTTGAATTTCTTCAGGGCTTCCTCCAGCGAAACATCAAGCATTTCTATACAGATACTACCCTCAATTTATCCAAGGATTCATCAAGTTCCTCCAGGGATTCCACCAACAATTCCTCAAAGAATTCCATCAGAAAGCCTTCAAAGATTTCAAGAGAAATACTGCAAAAAAATTAATCAAAACTTGATCAGCAGGAATTCCTTTAGAGATTCCACTTGTAATTTTTTGAGAGGATCCCCAGGTTATCGTTCGGTATTCCTCTAGAGAGAATCTTCAATCAATTCTTTTGTAATTTCCACCAGTGTTTCCTCCAAACAGTCATCCTTGTATCTCTGAAGGGACCCTACGAGGCATTCGTCCTGGGATTTCTGAGGGAATTACTTCAATAATCTAATATAAATTTCTCCGAGGCTTCCTAAAGGAATTTATCCATCAATTCCATCCAGTACAGTGGTCACACTATTGTGGGTCATTCCCATTTGAATTGCATGCATAACAGAGTGACTAATAATCGTGACAAGGTGACCCATAATAGTGTGACCACTGTATTGTTTGAAGGATTTTTTCCAAGGAATCTACCAGGAATTACTTTAGAGAATCTTTCAAAAACTCCTTCAGGGATTGCTTTAAAAGTTGATTCCGGGATTGATTCCTTAAGAAAATCCGGGAAGAGCCCCATGATGAATTCCGCGAGCAAACCTTTGAGAAATTCCGGAAGGAATCTCTTGAGTAATGCCGGTAATGGAATACTTATAAGAAATTTCTGATAAAATCCCTGGAGGAAATCTCGATAATCTTCCAGAATCGTTGGAGTTTTTGCTGGAGGAATTCCTTGAGGATTGATTCCTTAAGGAATTTCGGGAGGTATCCCTTGACTAATTCGGGTTGTATTTCTTAATAAATTCCGAAAAGAATTCATAATAAATTAACCCAGAATAACCCTAGAGGGATTCCTGAAGGAACCTTTAGAAGAATTCCTGATAGAATCCCTGACAGAACTTCTGATGGAATCGGAGGAGGATTTATAATAAAGTCTTAGAAGTTTTTTCTAATGGAATCCATGAAAGAACTTCCGATGGAATCCCTGCAGAAATTCCCAATGAAATCTATGGAAGAACTCCTTCAGATGGAATCCTTGGAAAAACTTGTGATGTAATCCCTGGAGTAATTCGTGATAGAATCATTAGAGAAACTCTTAATAGAATTCCTGTAGAAATTCCAGGTGGAATCTCTGAAGGAACTCCTAATGGAAACCCTAGAGGTACTCCTGATAAAGTCCTTAGAAGAACTCCTAATGGAATTCCTTGGGAACTCGTAGTGAAATGCCACGAACGACTTCTGTTGTTTGGCCCTGTAGGAATTCCTAATTGAATCCCTGTTGGAACTCCTGATAAAATCCTTAGAACAACTCCTGATGGAAATCCTTGGGAACTCCTATTGAAATAACTCTTGATAGAATCCCAGAAGGAATTCCAGGTGGAATGTCTAAAGAAAATGCTTATGAAACCCCTGAAGGAACTCTTCTTGAAATCCCCAGAAGAGATCCTGATGTTATCTCTAGAAGAGACTTCTGATGCAATCCCTTGAAGATCCAGGTGAAATCTCTGAAGAAACTTCTGATACAATCTCTAGAAGAACTCCTGATGGAATCTCTAAGGAAACTCCTGTTAAAATTTCTGAAAAAATAATGATGATTCCTGAAGGAATTCCTGACGGAATCCGGAGGAACTCCTGATGGAACCCTTGTTGGAATTCCTAAAGGTATTCTTGCAGGAACTCCAGAAGAAATCATTGCATTGGAGGAACTCCTGATGAAATCCCTTGAAGAATTCCTTATGGAATCACTATAGGAACTCCTGATGAAATCCCTGGAGGAATTCCTGATAAAATTCCTGATGGAACTCCTTTTAGAATGCCTAGACGAATTCCTTATGATATCCCTAGAAGATCCTGATGAAATTCTTAGGTGACCTCCTGATATAAACTCTGGAGAGTTGACTGTATCTAAGAGCACACTTCATCCTTCGAGCTGACAAAGAAATTGTGAAGAACTATAAACGCGTTGAATTCCCGATGACATTTTCATCTGAATACGAACAACCGCTGATGCAACGTAGACGGCGACATATGGCGAATCGATCTATGGCGCTGATCAAGGAGTTTATGGAACTACCTATGATCTCGCAAATCAGATTGTGTATCATGCAAAGATTGAACCCACAGCATAAGCATAAGCATAAGCATAGATGACCGTACAATTCGTAGTTGCTACTCCGTGATTGACTAGAACAATCGGAGTTGCACAGAGATTTATTGAATGGGGCTTGGGATTAGCTTACCATTCTCAATGTGCACAAATCGAGAGCTCAAATTTTATAAGTCAATAACGGCGCCGGCCACGTCCTTACGGTCATCGGGGAAAGGAAGGAATGTTAGTTCGACAACCGTTGTTACTAGAGACCGAGATCACCTCTGCATCTCTACAGTTGTCATGGAAAGGATATTGGGTTAGTGGGATAAGGTAGAGATCTGGGAGCAGTGTCTGCATATTTCAATATACAGTCAACAACGCCGATCCTCAGTAGGCTCCGTCATCGTTGAATTCTTCTTTGTGTGAATGTTTGTTTGACAATACATGCACGAATCTGGTAGAACGTGCATTCAGTTTTTCAATTACTTTTGCTACACTAATTCTCATCCACTACTGACATTCAAATTCAATTTCACTAGTGAAAAAAATCATTTCCGTCAGAATACCCCACAAAACATCCGCAAATTGCAAAAGTTGTATTTTTTTATTAAAAGACAATCATGATTCATCAACTGGAGGCATCACATTGCCGTTTTCTTACACCAGTAATATAAAATTCATTTGTAATTTTTTATATTCAATTTTCAATTTCAGTGCCTCTAGGTGAAACTGAATTTTGAAATGACACCAACAGTGGGTGAAACTGAATGTGTGCGTGTGTTGCACCCACTCTCTTTCTCGTCGCATTCGCACTCGAAGTCAGATTGGCTTCTTGCTAGCGGAGTTTGTTTTTGTTCGTTTTCGCACTGATCGGGTATCATTCGGCTGAATTTTTACGACACTGTCTGGGAGTCACCAATGTTTGGTGATGCGATCCATGATGTAATCACGCCTAACCGGATTCGCTAAATAATTCAATAATCGCATTGTACGCCGAACAAGTGTTCGTCACTCGCCAAGCAGGAGCAAGCGACACGATCAATAGATCAAACACTACTAACGGACCGCGCACTTTTTCACTACTGTACTACCGACGCGTGACATTTTCGATCCTGCCCCCATCGCTCGCCCCCGCAGAAGCAAGCGTCAAGGTCGAAGGATCAAACACTACTCAATTTACGTCCCATCGTTTTGACGATAAAATGTGTAATCATTTACCGCTCACACACTAAGTGTACAGAGAGCAACAAATTCAAGCGTTTTTCTAGTGAATAATCTGTCAAAACGTTCACATAGAAGCAATTCATCGCGCACCGAAGATACGTAGAAAACTAAACAAAACGCGCCTACTAAAAACGAACTCATCTACGACACTCTCACGATATCGCTCTACATTCAAGCGAGTGAAATTTTACACCCACATTGTCAACCCCGGCCACGCATCAAATATGCAAGCCTGCCACGACGCCCGAAAATTCCCCCGTCCCTCCACGCAACTCCACGCAATGGTACATCTACACATTGATGATGTGTCAATCCACCACTACACAGAACCGCGCAAAAAGATAAAGAAACCCGCGGGCGCCGCAAGAGACCCACACATCCAACGCGTAACCGAAGTTAACCGTGTACGTGTGTAATAAATACAGTTGCATCACGGCCTTAAGTCGAAATCCACAAAATAATCTAGCTACCTACAACCTCGCAAAATGAAGAAAACGGTACTTAGCTTCGGTTTCGGCGACACCTTCGCATTGTGTTGACATGTCTGTCTTGTCTTACGGGACACACTATCACTTGAACAAACGCTTGGCAAAATTCAGCTTTGCATCATGTGCCCGTAATGGATGCGTTCACTGTCAATTAGCTGCACTACCACACTGATGCATGAGACATTCTTCACCACCCGACGCACGCAACATGAAAAGAAAAAATTTATCCACGGTGGAATGAAAAACAAATCACTTTTGGAATCACTTTTTTGTGGTTTTATCACTTCGTGTGCTTCATTTTCAACATATTCCCGTAAAAAACACTCATGGAAAACACAAACACTGAAAATCGTGATTAAACTATGGCAAAAACACGTTAAATTTAATAAATAATCGGACACGATACAAGCCCACGACTGCTGCTCAACAGTGATGCCAAGCGACCCCCTATCATGCAAAGATTGAACCCACAAGGCATAAAGTATTTGAGGAATTTTTGGAGCAATTACTAGGAGTAGACCCTCTGTAATTAATCTTTGTTGAATTTTTTGGAAGAACTCCTGTATGAATCTTTGAAAGATCTCCTATAATAGCGATTGGGGCAATCGGTGGAATAATTATTCAAGAAATATCTGGTGGAAATCCTGAAATAATGGCTGGGAAATCTTTGGAGGTAGAAGCGTTGGAGTGTTCATGGATTTGTTGGAGTGAATTCTGAGGAAATTCCTCTAAGCATCCTTTGATTTTTTGAGAGAATGGAGAAATCACTAGAGGAATTTTTGGTAGAGTACCAGAGGAAATCTCTAGAGAAATCACTAGCAGCATTCCTGAAGCTTTTTCCCGAGGAATCTGAGAAGATCTTGAAAAATCTGTGAAATAGTCGCATAACAGTCTTTGAAGATTTCTCTGGAATCTCTAAAATTTGGCAGCAGGAACCATTACAAGTAGAATAATAAAAAAGTGACTT
The DNA here is from genome assembly GCF_002204515.2 of Aedes aegypti. NCBI lineage: Eukaryota > Metazoa > Arthropoda > Insecta > Diptera > Culicidae > Aedes > Aedes aegypti. The sequence goes on from NC_035107.1 coordinate 76,416,994, forward strand.
TAGAGACCATATTAGTGAAAATAGACTCGATAGACCTTCCGTCAAAAATAAACATTATAGAAAATTGTATTAACAAAGAGACCAAAGCTCTACAAAACGACCAGTTACCAGCTCTGCACAATTCTTTGGGGATTTGAAATAATCTCAAAACTCCACTCTTGAATCCTTTTGATAGTAGAAACAGGATCCACCCATTTTACCAATAAGATTGTTCAGCTAAGAAAGGATCCTCCCAGAAAACTTACCTTCAGCAAATACACGATAATCCTGGTGAAGTAGATGTAGCACACAATCATGATGTAGAACTGGCGGAACAGTTTGAGCTTGCGCAAGTTGATGGCGGCCTTCCCGTCCGTTCCGGCCGCTTCCTGCAAGTGCCGGATGGACCACACCACCGGGAACAGAATCGCCCCGCAGCACAGCAGATCAACCAGTATGAAAATGTCCCGCCACGTGCTGTGCTCCTTGTCGCCCTCTTCGCTCTCGGCGATAATGATCTCCGCCACGTTGGCCAACACCTGCAGCGGAATCACTATCATGAACAACTTTTTGTCCTTGTCGGCCAAGATGTGCTTGATGAAGGTCCATCCGGTACCAATCAGGACGATCGTAATGAACAGGACCGCCCCTTTCAGTCTGAAATGGATGGAAGCGTTACTTCTGATTGTAAGAACCACTCTGGTCAATCATACAAATGAGTAATATAGTAGAGAATGGCCCAAGCCTCGACGTGCTCGCCCTTGGTCTGAATGAAGTGGTAATTGATTCCGTGGAAGAGCAACGAGAGCGATTTCAAAAACACCAAAACCGCCATCAGGTAATGGATCTTGAAAACAGGATGTTTGCTCTTCTTCAGAATGAACACCCAAAACAGACCGGACAGGAAGAACAGCAGGGACATCATGAAGTACAATGCTGGAAGGGGCATCTCTCCGGCCGAGAGATAATTTTGACCGTTCTTCTCCTCTATATCAACGTCGAACTGGAGCGAATACAACGTGTTCATGTCGTAGTTGGGGCAACTATGGAAATACAGATTGTAGAGGCCTTCGTCGGCTTTGTTCGAGATTTCCATTGCGAACTGAAATAAGATGATAGAATAGAAATTAATTGTAATTAATTGTAATTGCTCAATCCACACCCTGGCAGACAATTATCCGCCCATCTAGACACGGGCTGGGTGAGGACCTACCAAGCCTCCCCCGTTAACATGTCCTATACCGTTTAGCACACCGGGATCTTCCACAAGCAGGCGCCGGAATTAAAGCGGTCCCACAAGCTTCAGATACATTAAATAGATATAGTCCCTCTGGCACTAAACCGAATAGCGGCCTTCATATCATCACTAGCACTGCCTATCCCGCACGCCAAACAAAATGCCGGAAGTAGCGTGCCGTGTAGAACATCCGATGTTCTACACAGCACATCACCTCCGACACCATGCTCAACGTACAGCAAAGACATCGCTAATAAAATGCGGAATGCGTCATTCGATTCAGTGCCAGAGGGACTATAAATGTAACGAAGAGGAAATGAAAAGATAGTAGAGATGGTTTGGTTGTTGGATTGCTGAAACGAGAAGAAATAAAGTCATTACGTTAAAACGTGGTTTTTATAGTTGAATAAATGTATCGATAGTTTCTCATCTGTTTCTTTTCCGTGTCGTAGTTGCGTCGATTCTATCCACCTCGAGTTTTGTCGTCTCCGCTCGAGCAATGAGGACCGCGATGAAATGAAAATATAAAAATATGACCATTAGTGTTTATCTATTATTTAATGTGGTTCTCATTTGCTTTTAAATACCTAAGTAACATGTGAACTCTGCCTCTATCAGAAAATTCCAATGAATTATATTTTATTCTCCTGCACTTTCCCTAACACAAAGTATTCCTATTTAGTAAGACATTTACAAGTGCAAAAGCGCAAATAAAAGTGTGGGACCTCATCGAATCATGTTGATGCCCTCAGAGCACTCATTCTTCGATTTGCGACTCGACGCAATCGCGCACCTCTACCAACGCCTCCGCACATGTAAAAACTTCTGCGATAAACCTGTGGTGTGAAAGAAATGCGCAATATTATTTTAATTTCAATCCTAACTGCATGACCCGTAGGCTCTATGCGTATGATTGTTCATTATTTTAGCTAAATATACCAGTTATTTCTGTACATCAGAAGAAAAGAAAAACGATTAAGAATATCTTGCAGCGTAAAGTTTAAGTGATCAAATATTAATCCTTTCTTCGAACCTAATTTCATTATACATTGGGTTAAATTTTATCAATTTATACATGTGTATTCGAAGAAAACAAATCACGAGCATTTATTACCTCGCAACACATTCCTAAGTGATCAGATATTTATCATTTTCTACAGCCTAATTTAATAATACCTAACCTACATTGGGTTGTAACAAAAATTTGATCTTGGGATGTTGATTTGCCTCCTAATCATTGTTTCGACAATAGTCACATGCTTACTATCCCTTATGGCAGTGTTGTTGATTCTATTGTCTATCGCTCATCAGTTTCGCGCTACCCGGCAGGGACTTGGTCCTATGTACCCAATACTCTGCTGTGTCTTAACTTCACGCAATACATTATGTAGATGTGTGATACAGTTTGCGGAATATTATGATTTATCACTTCATCCAGATGAAAAATTCTGTTATGGTACCATATTCACATATCAGATAACTCCCACCTGGAACGATGTAATACATCGGAGACATGTAGATTCAGATGTATGTAGACGATCTATGCCTAGTTCGGCTCTGATCGACAGGCAATCAGTGTATTCAGTTTTTCAACTAGCTTGAAGCGATGAACGTATCAAGACAAGCTCTCCACTATATCTGCTAGCAATCACCGGTCGTCGATAGACATTTCGGTTCTTTTCTGCTAAAGAAAGACCCGATTGTATGCCAAAGACTATGGCTCATGCTTTTCAATACAGCTGGAAAAACAAGAACTACACCCAGCACCAAATAGTACGTAACTATGAGGCGGACCGGAAGGTTTGATGAGCAATCCCCACCAAATAAGATGATAGAATAGAAATTGACAAATTTTCAAATGTATTTTTCTGTAATGTATATGCATGTTACTCACTGTGAAACTGCAAATTTTGAATGGAAGATCATTAGTGGCGCAAGTCAACGTCAGATTATAATTGCGGCATACGGAAACTAGATCTTTAGCTGCAATGAGTACAAAGCATGTATTTAACAGATTTGGACTATTATTGTACAAATTACCCTCTCGTTTCCTGCGCTGCATATACATCGATTTCGAATCGCTAACCGTTGCAAACGATTGCCGCTTGCCGCGCATCGGTGGAATATGACTAGCATCCTTGTAAATGTGCGTGTTTTCCCATTCGCTCGAACAATTCAGATGGACACTTAAAGAAAAAGAGATTTTTTACATTAAACTGAAACATTCCCACGCATATTGAATCATAACTTACACCTCTCGCTTTAGATCCATGATGAAAAACAGAATCGGCCCGCTTCGCAGGGAACTAATCGGTTCTTGCAGTATGCAATTATCCTGGTGGGTGTCCAGATACGGATTCATCGCATCCGAAAGGGTTTTATCCAAGGAGAGGCCATACTGAAATAAAATCCGAAATTAGGATTCTTCTAACCAACCAGAAACCATATTAACTTACAATGTTATTTTCACTATGGGGGGTGACCATAAAATTGGACAACTTCACGTCCAGAATTCCTCCCGGGTAGAATCCGAATGTGCTCAGCGGAATATACCGCCGTAAGTCATCCTAAAACCGTTAATAAAAGATTCATTATTCATATGCGACAGACATTTTCCCAAATTCCTTGTTTCCAGCTCAGCTCACCCGCACTTCCAGATGATGTCTACGGCCATCGGAACGATCTGTAAACAACAGCAGCAAAACCGTCCACAAAGCAACGGATGCGAAGGATTTCATTCTAACCGCCTGGTGGTTACTCGGCGGACATTGAGTGCATTCAAATTCGCCTTCGAAATCACCGAAAAACCACTAAAATCAAGCACCTTTTCCGAGTCGTTTTTCCAGAATTCGATTTTTCACGACTGATTTTCACTTTTCTTTATGCTGTCGTAGTCGCACACACAATCAAAAGTAAAAAAAAACTGGTGCGTCAATTGACAGCTGTCCGGGCTGCCAGTTTAGGATCTTTTATGCGACACGACGGGGGCCCAGATAGCCGTAGCGGTAAACGCGCAGCTATTCAGCATGACCAAGCTGAGGGTCGTGGGTTCGAATCCCGCCGGTCGAGGATCTTTTCGGGTTGGAAATTTTCTCGACTTCCAAGGGCATAGAGTATCTTCGTACCTGCCACACGATATACACATGCAAAAATGGTCATCGGCATAGTAAGCTCTCAGTTAATAACTGTGGAAGTGCTCATAAGAACACTAAGCTGAGAAGCAGGCTCTGTCCCAGTGCGGACGTAACGCCAGAAAGATGAGATGATGATGCGACACGACCCCCATGGTTGTCCTAGTTGTGAAAATGCGAAACTGAGTATTCACGCTAATCTGACTCTACTCGGCCGATTCGTTTTACGCAGGCTATGGATCAATGCACGGGCACAGAGAACAGATGTTCATCTTTTCTCGTCAGCGTGTGTAAAGCATTGTACCGGCCATTTCAAAGTATGTTGTTATGCTCCTGTTACGCGGCGCTGTCGTCAGATTGAGAACGCTACAAATTTGCCACTTTTTACACTTTGGCGCTAGTGTCGATATCAAAAATTGCCACTTGTCGCTAGCGTTGCTTTGTGTTCTAATGCATTTTGACGTTCACTAGTGACATCCTGTTGTCGAAACGAGTTTGTATGTCGGGCTGTCTGCGTTGGCGGCACTGATGGTTGATTGGAACCTTTACACATCGTTTAGATGGAATTTTGTTCTAGCCTCCATGTCTGTTCTCTGTGGCACGGGTTCATTATTTGACTTTTTAGCGGTGCCATGTTATTTACGTGACCATAGCAACGAATGAATTCGGCACCGCTCAAATGTCAAATTCGTGAACTCGTGCATTGGTCCATAAGCACAATGGATCGATGCACGCGTTCACTCGTTGACGTTTGATCGGTGCCGTGTTATTTATGTGGCCATAGAAACCAGTGAATTCGGCACCGCTCAAACGTCAAATTAGTGAACTCGTGCATTGGTCCATGGATCAATGCACGAGTTCACTATTTGACGTTTTAGCGGTGCCGTGTTATTTATGTAACCATGGAAACTAGTGAATTTGGCACCGCTCAAACGTCAAATAATGAACCCGTGCATAGGTCCATGGACCGATGCACGAGTTCATTATTTGACGTTTGAGAGGTGCCGTGTTATTTACGTGACCATGGCAACGAGTGAATTCGGCACCGCTCTAACGTCAAATTAGTGAACTCGTGCATTGATCCATAGGCAAATAAATTGGGCCACCATTATAGAGGTCACTGGGGAAGGATGAGAGAAATGTCACTGAAAATGTTTGTTTACGTCCAAAATACAATTTTTCAACCCAAAATTTAAATTATAATTTATGAATTATTGAACTACACTCAGAATCAGAAAAAATCGTAAATAATTTAAATTTCACGCTCTTTTGTCTTTCGTATTGTTTATACTTGACTATGTTTAAGAAGTATACTTGCTTCCCCTAAAAAGTTAATCTAAGATCGTTTTCAGCTATACTATTTTTTCCGTGTTTAGCTGACGAAGTCAGTTAATAAGCGTGTTCGGAAATTTGCTCTTGGTCGGATGTGATTTTGTAGGCAAAATTGCTTAAAAAGAAAGGGTTTTTTCGAAAAGTAAATCAAGTTTATAGTTTTGCGAAAAGTGAGAAGTGTCTTTTGAGAGCCGTGGCACCAGGTCCGTCCTACTCGGGCTCAGATTGTGTACCACTTCTAGTACTGCATTTGGTCCCTCGGTAGTGCAAAAGGTACCCAAGTTTGACAGATCACAGTACACTTTTCACGGCATTCTATATTACCTTATGAGCTATAAAATTTTGGGCAACTGCAAGGGACATGGGGGTCTTTAATTTATCTTTGGTGGCACCCGATTTCCTCCAAATATCAAGTTTTTATGTGTGCACACATCGATTTTTGCAATCAAGCTTTGCACATAAATTATATTGATATCCCAGATAGAATCAGGAAATCTGTTACCCTTAATTTTTAATTTGCATTACACTACAAGAGAAGGGTAGATGGAGTTTTATTTATATGATCTTCATTTATATTTTATGTGCGTTCACAAATGGTAAAGAAATTTCCCACGCATCGAGATAGGCGATTACTTTTCTGTTGAAGTGCATACTTCGCTATAGGAGTTAAAATTATTTTGCCGGACGTGCCAACAGTACACGAATATCCGGTAAGTTGGGAGATAATCCATACAAAATACAAATTATATACTTTTCACCACTAATTGATATACAGTTCGTTGAATTGTTTTTATTTTGTAGAACAATACACGAATAATTGCTAATCAAGACAATACATTTCAAAATATATGTATGAGTAAATATTTATATTTGTATTATTACGATACTTAACAACCCATACATTATATTGCAAAAATCTCATATCCAGGTTTTTACGAGCGCTAATGGCTGCCTCAAACAGGCTCGCTTTCTGGTAGGGATCAGTCGATATGACGTTTGGCTTGGGTCCGCTCAATATAAAACGACCCAAGCCAAACGTCAAATCGACTGTTCCCTACCAGAAAGTGAGCGTGTTTGCGGCAGCCATTAACGCTTTTAAAAAGCTGGATACCATACAGTGAACTCTCGCGCAACTTTTCAAAACGACCTATCTAACAATTCACACATTTCGAGAAAATCGAGCTTGAAGATAGGACGTTTTGGCCAATAATATGTACATAGGATGAATCACATAGGTCGTTTTGTTTCAACAATTGTTACATTGGACATTCACTTTGGTCATTTTGTTTCGGTTATAGTAACATAAGACATTTTGATTTGTGCACACAGCAAGCTTATTTTATTGCATTTTGTATCCACGTGCGCAATCATTCAAGTTGAAGTGCTCATTTTTTTGCGGTGTGTCAATCGGAGACACCAGCTGTGCTTTGATCCGATCCCACGACGTCACTTTTTCCCCACCGTCTATGTGTCCTATGTAACAACAGAAGGAGGGGAAACGTTGAACTGTATGTAGGACATTTTGCTCTCTCACTGATTCTCCCAAATCTTCCCCCCGTTTTTATGAAGGTTTCGTCCACATGATCATGTGTGAGTTTCCCACTGCATGACGTGGTGGTGGTGACGGCTGTGTTGCAATCAGCACCAGCCGTCGGTGGAAACAAGAAATTGCGGTGGGGAATGATGACGATGACGACGCCGTCCATCTTGTTGTAGGAACTTGAGAAAGGAGCCAGCGCCTAACAAATACGTACAGCTTCTCCTCTCTTCGGTGATTGATCGCTCTGCAAATATGTGTGAGCAAGTCACGCATGCACGTTGCTCGTGCTGTTGCCGGGAAGCATATGTACATGCTTGATCGACCATGGATCTGAATCTGATTGATACAATGACATCATGATGCTCAATATCATTACCCTACATGCACGCAATGCGCTAATAATATGAAAAGAGAAGTTGCAGCTGATCAAATCCAGCAAAACGGTAAAACATGGTTTGGCAAAAAGACCAAAATACAGTTTTGTATACCTCATTCTCTTATTGTCATTTGAGCGTTTTCAATTTTGTGATGCAGTGCGACTCTGAAAATATCGACTGAAATGATTGAGAAGCAGTAATTGTGACATTCTATACTTCTTAGTAGAGTCTCAGTCACGCTTCTACAAAGCATTCTACCGTTTAAACTCCATTCCAAAGCTTTATTCAGGAACGTCCAATGTAACGGGTTCATTCACAAATTTCATAACGCTAAAAATGTCAATTTTTAACACCCACCCACCCCCTCGTAACGCTTTTTGTATGATTATTCTTCAAATTTTGTATGGACCGTAACAGCACGAGGACACCCACCCACCCCCTTCAGCGTTATGAAATTTGTGAATGGGCCCTTAGAATCGTGTTTATTCATAAATGTTACATAGGGCATATGGTTGGTTCTCTGATTAAAGGTCCAATGTAACAATTGATTAAAAGCGATGCAATTTTAAACATTGGTCATTTTGTTAAGCTTTCAATAAATTAATTTATTGTTAATATATCAGAACGAGTGTTCTATGTAGTGTGCTGCTAAGTGGTGCAACGCAAATGATTTGCAATAATAATCTCGATTTGTTTACATTTGTTACTTAGGACGTTTTGAAAAGTTACGTGAGAACTGTTCAAAACAATATATTGTACTGTAATTGTATAGAGCGCTGCATATGACGAGCCTAACCTCACTTGTTTGACAGCTGCTGTTCCTGTTGTTTACGTTTCGGACTTAGTCGTTTTTTCCATCATTTTTTCATCTTAGCATTTCTATCACCAGCAAGCTGATGGTGACGATTTTCCACGGTAGGAAGATAGAATAATACGATCCGTGGGTATCTGCAGTGGATTTGACCTCTCCTCACAGCAAACTTTCACGAAATTAAGAATGATTCGAAAAAAGTCCAAACTGTAAACAACAGGACCAGTACCTGTCAAAATTGATGCGTGACGTCACAGTGCAGTGGAGTATTGTAATTTTACAATATACTGTATTGTATTTCCAATATATTGAATGGTACTGTTACAATACGTTATATTGTTTTTGTATTGTATTTTTAATCCGGGGTAGTTCCTTAACCAACCAAATGTTCTCAATTCAACTACATATATACTGCTTCGCGTTAGAAAATGGGTTAACCAACGTGCGAAGTTTGATTTTTGACCAACTTCGCCGCGTCGCAACTCGATTCTCAATACTGCGCATAATGCACATGGTGGGGGGCATAGATGCGCACTATAGCGAAGTGACTCGCGACGCGGCAATGTTGGTCAAAAATCGAACTTCGCACGTTGGTCCATCCATTTTTAGTCGCGAAGCAGTATACCATATTTGAAGGGGCATAGTATTTTGTACCACAATTTGGTTTATTTAATTTCATTCATCATTATTTTCAATATTTCCATGCATAGTAAATTTAAACACGGTTTTGCTGCTATGTTTACTGTAAGATTGTCTTCTGTGTATAGCTAGGTATGCTGTTCGGCTCAAGAAAAGTAAAAATTTCTGCCCAAGAAATTATCAAGAAATATCCTACAGTGAGCTCCATTTGAATTGACATTTCTTTTCATCTGCGTACTGCGATCAAAGAAAAATGCTTTTCTTGAGCATTTCTTGCAAGAAATAGGGTCCTAAAGCCCTGTCCCAATTTTAGTGCCAAACGCTTAAGTTTAGGTCAATAACACATGTTTACTCAATTTTCTAATGTTTTCCGTTGGTTTGAGTCCAAAAAACATTTTTTTAGATTTTGTCACACTCCTTGGCTTTAACTCAAATTTTGGGTGTATTTTGTTTTTCGTGTCCCTTCCGAAATGTCAGATAGGAACAACCCCAGTGGTAAAACTAAAACCCCTGTGGTGTTTTTGTCGACCAAGCGAACGTCAAACATGATCTTAAGTGTCAAGGTTCATTTATGGACCCAATTTTTAAATTAAAGTTTAAACATGATATAGCCGTTATTTGAGCAGGAAATATTGCTAAAGTAGTTGCAGTAAGATGCTCTTTCGTGTTATTGAATAAAAACAAGATTTCATTAAAAATTTTAGGACCCAATTGACAAATAACAATGTGGGTAATAGGCGGTTAAGTTATGTAACCATTTAAAAACGAAGATTTTCTCGAACAAAATTTTTCATGGATAGTTAGCCGAATGGTAGATATTCCATCCATTTTTCAACAAATCCACTGTAAGGCAAACAGTTCAGAAACAGGCAAACCATAAGGCTGTAATAAAAACGAATAATGTATGTATAATGACTAGTTTATAGTTGTAAACGGTAATTTAACCGTTTTGCTCTTTTGTGTTTTTAAGTTTGGAAATAATAAACAGATTTGAGAAAAAACGAAACAAATAGTACGTTGTCTATTTTTACTTCAATTTTAACATGTACATCCCGCATAGAAAAATACAATTCGGCATACTTTCCGCACAGTATATTTCTTGTATCTGTTAATGTTAGTGTATCACAAACAGTTGGTTGTATGTTAAACAATATGAATCCGAAAGATTTTTACCATAAAAACCGATTAGATTAATGTAATACAAATTGTGACAATACACTGAATGGTCTTTAATATGTTGAAATATATGAGAATGAAAAATCCTTAGAAATAGTAGCAATGTATGATCACCCTCTGCCAAATGATTCATGCATATTTTAGGCAAAACAAATACACATGTATATTTTACTATATATTACCATTTTTAAACAGTTTGGTAAATAGGAACACGAATCGGTATTTGTGCGATAAATTTCTACACGTCCATAACATACATGCTGAATAATTTTCACGCAACAATAAACCCAGCATAAAACATTATTTTGTCTTATTACACAACTTCATTTAAATATTATTTTGGTTCATATACACAAATTCAAAAGAATTTATTATATATTCTGGTGGAGAAACGCGAAAAAAATGTGTATATTGTTTGAAATAAATTCAGTCGCATAGCATTTTTTTAGCGTGTTTGTATCCGCACGCCCAATCTGACTGTCACCGAAGTCTGAAAAAAAAAAACAGAAATTCATAAGTTAGAGAAAACAGGTGAAAACCTAGGACGTAAAAACTTTTAACGTGATCCTGTTAACCGGTTTGCTTGTGCGATTACAAATTCTTGATTGACGACAATAAGTGGAACTCGCCACCCCTGCTGTCTCCAATCGCAAGCTTTGGATTTCCTGCGGAGCGGATGGGACTGCAAATTGGAATATGATAGCCGGATCCGGAGCAACCGAACTCATCTTCGCTGCCGCCTTTTAGTGCAACAAATTAGGTAGGTAAACTACAAACAATTATGATCAAGACTCGACATTTTTGTTCATCGTTGTGTTCCTTTGGTATCCTGTACACGGTTAAAAAAATATATACTAAAAAGCCTAAAAGCGATACTAAAAGCATATTTGGTCTATTCACCCCAAGGACTGCATATCTGCGATTTATACTAACTGAAGGATAAAAGGGATTTATTCACTGAAATGCATATTGGATTATGTTTTCTATACTGCCGCCATTTTCATTTTGTTTTGAAAATCAGTAAAAGCAAAACAAAAAAAAATCAAATAAAGGTCAACGAATTTTTCATCATGTTTATTAAACCTCCCGCAATAAGTTCATCGGCTTTTTATCATAAATTTAAGTATCCGCACTGAATGTGCTAAACAATAATGCAGCATAGTTGGCAATACGAATCCTTCACTTCCTAGGTTTTGCTCGTTTTGGTGTCGAAAAACTGTCTTCCGTTGCGGACTCGTTCTTATTATGTTACTGCCGGAACTTTTGTCATCATGCTGGAAAAACTGCCGCCGAACTTATGGCGTAGATCCGTTTTGCCATCTCTGGTTGTCTGACGAGCTCAGCTCCGGGAAAAGTTATGGATCGGTCATGAGGTGGAAGGCAACAGGAAGTCTACTAAGAAAGACTAAATTAATGCATGCGTTTGTGGAACGGTTTTACAGTACTTACATTTTTTAAGTTTCCATTGAAGTCTCTCCTGATATCCGTACTGATTCTTTTCTGGAATTCATCGATCTTCCACCAATCCGGTTTTCTCCGGAAGCCACTGTGTGTACACAATCTAGATCAAAAGCTCCAAATTGCCAATATCACTAAAATTAACCGACAAATTCAGCAACAAATACCTAATTATTGCTTTTTGTGACTGAACTGAAACTGACGCAACCGAAACAGAGCAAAATTTTGTTAAGTCCCGAGAGTAAACAACGCAGCCCTAAATGCACGGTGAAAAATATATTTCAGATATGCACTAGAAAGTATAAAGTAAAATGCTGTGCAATGCATAAAAACTGAATATATTGAGAATGCAATAAAAACTACGCAAACTAGTATTTTCTGTTTTCTCCGTGTAGGTTGTACTGGTCATCCCTCCCAGAATCGTGGCAGTAAGAACGCGTATCTGAAGTGAGAAGTCGTGAAGCTACTGGGATTTAACGGATTTAATCCATCAACAGAAATGTCGACGGCGGCCCATACAGTGCAACCTTCGTAAGTCGATATTTATAGGGATTACCGGAAAATTGTGCGAAGAAAAAAACAACAATACAATTTATTTATGAATAAAAATAATTTACCTTTTGATAATGCACCACAATAGACCATTTCCGTCAGACCTAACCCCCAATTTTTATATTTTTCTTCGAAAGGCGATTATTTTTTATGATTATTGACGCTTTCAGATATTTTTTATATGCACTCCTGATTTTCTTACAATTTTTTGAAAATTCGGGAATTTGAGGTGAATTTTGTCGTGCGGCACAGTTGTTTCAACCCTGTGGGTATAGAAAGTGGAGATTTGGCCAAAACTTACAACATCCCTGCATTGAATGTTTGTAGACACAACAAAATGTCAAATCCAGCAACAACAAAATTCACTCGCTCGTTGGTTTGTTGCTTATCAACCTCACGCTAAACTTGTTCCGCTCAAAAATGAGTACCGGGTGCACAAAAACGCTCAATATGCGGAATTTGCTTCCATTTTTCTCTTGATTATAAAACAAGTTTTTCAGGTTTTTGTCTATTTAAATAGTTAAAGCGGAAGCAAATGGGGAAACAAATTTCGCATTTGCGACCATTTATCAGCTTTTCGATGGAAAATATCCCCGAATACTCCTCATCTTGCCAACGGTTAACTGTTTGCTGCCACGTTGAAGATGACTGACAGTTCCATCACAAATAATCCATTTTCAGCGATCTGCATGTAGCCAATAGCCAACATACGTATAGGCTGAGTGCGAAGGAGTGCGAAGACACAGATTTTTCACTTCCTCGGACATTTTTGCATTCGTTGCCTTATTTTCTATAGATCACAAAAACACATGCGATGCGTGAATCTGGTTAAGCGTGCTACTTCTATGCGCTCAGCCACCGAAATCACAAGTACTCTACGAAAAATGGCCGTCGTTGCAGCAGAACAAATTTGATCATCTTTGAAATCCCATTCCAAATAACCCATTCACCTCATTGCGTGAATCTGCCGTGGTGCGCCGGATGATCCGCGATAGGTTCCTGCTCTCTTGTGGTTTTGTGGCCGGAGGCAAACTGGCACGAAGATTTCACTGCGCGGAAGCATATCATTTTTATTCCTGGATGTCCATGGAAGCCGGGGTGGAATCCGAATCAAATAATATATTAATCGAACAGCTCTTGCAATCTCGAAAGCGGAAATGTACCGGATTTTAAATTGGGGTCAAATAGCTTAAAACACGATATGCTGCCACACAGTGAAATTTTTCGTCGCCAATTTTCCAATGACCGCATACCCAGGATAGAGTAGGGACCTTTTCAGGTTGAGCACCACGGCAACTTCCTACGAAGATAAGAAGGGGATCTTTAATCTGTTCGTTAAGAATTCCGTCACGATGGCTGCCTTCGCTCTCTTCCTGATGGTTCCTGTTTCCACTTGTTTGGGGTCTTGAAAATAAAACTGGGAAATATGTTTGCGCACGCAATTAACTTTAATGTTCAGATGATGGAACCTGTTAAGATAGATAGGTCGTTTCCGGGACGGATATGGGGTTTGCAGTCATCACCATTACCAAAAAAGGAACAAGTAGTGCATCCAAACCCAAAGATCAACAAAGATGAGACCAATGTTCTAAATTTACTTAGGTGATGCAAATCACTGAAGCATGTCACTATTTCTTTCTTTTATTTGCCGACTGACGTCACTATTTGCTCTGCATAAGAATAACGAAAGAGTGAAAAAGAGTGAAAAAGAGTAAATCCAGAAGCTTGAGTGGAGACCACGGAGGAACACCTGATCAAAATTCACCACAACGTGGAGATAAAATCATAGGGGAAAAAGGGGCCTGATAAATATCGGAGAGAAATAAAATGTAAAGGATCGTGGGGCGAACTGTCGTGCCGCCAGTTTTTCATTGTTTTTCAATAGTTAGGGGCTACAAACCATATGGGTTCCTTAGGGAAGTTTGTCCAGTAAATTGAAAGAAAGCTCATGAGCAAATAAATTTTTTTGACGGAAATGGTCTATTGTTTTTTTTTTGTTTCTAATAAAAGAAAAGAACTGTACGATATAGGATTTGAATACCATACTGCACCGTAAATCAACAATTCAATAAACATTATTTGTTCTCTTTGTAATTTTATAGTTCAACTATTTTTTGACTGTTTCTTCTATTGTGAATTAGGCAAAAAATGGATAGTATGTCAACTGTTTTGTAAATTGTAAACGAAAAATATTGTTCGGGAAAATCAGAGCTTTTTTATGGTTACATAACTTAACCGCCTATTCCCCACATTGTTATTTTCCCAAATACAATTTATGGAACGGTCAAAACCGTTCCCGGTACGGTGAGTTTATTGTTAATTTTAATGTTAAATGAAACTGTTATGGTATTGTCGCATATTGTTGTGAATAGTACAGGAAACAGTACAGATATAGTTCACGGGTATGCGGGATCATTAACAAGAAAATAATCATGATTTTTTAAATTATTTTGTAGCTGTTTCTGTTTGAAATAAAATTAGATCTAACACACTACTTGTTTCATTGTTGTTGTTTTTTCTCTAGAAAATAAATAAAGAATCAATAAGCATTATCATTCTTATTATTCAACAATTTAAATAACTTCCTTAACTATTTTGAATCACTAATGATCTTCAAAAAGTTCGCGTTGCCCATATGCTCTGCATCATCAGGATCCGTTTCGTGTTTTAGACTAGAATATCCATGAATTTATCACCATCAGCATCAGCCTTGTTTGATTTTCATCGGATGCCTGCTAGTAGTTGGTATCACGAGTATAGGGAAAGCGACGTGAAGAGAAGATCATCCAGTTTTTATCCTAGAACACAAGTTACCGAGTTAGTATTTGCATTAAATTGTCATTTCCGGAACATTTATTTGATCTAATTTACAATTACTTACCGATAATTCATGGAGAAATCCAATCGTCGCATAACAGGTGTAGATTCTAGTGGATGGACAACGTTCGTAGATGGACGACGGATAACAGCAGCATCGGTTACAGTTGGTTTGAGCAGTCGCCGGGGGAACAAGGAGGTTTATTACTTCGATGATAAAAGGTTCCAAGCCACCGGAAATACGTACAATCTTCGCGGAATTGTGGAACCCTTTTCCGATATGCATTCCTGCTTACTTTTTCGCACCGACTTTCAGTATTTTTTTTTTCACTCTAGTTTGATCTTTGCAAAACAACAACAAAAAAATGCACCCTCAAAAAACATATACATAGCTTTGCAAGATCCACAAACCGAAAAATAATCTATTTTCGGCAACATTTCGACAGAAACAATATACAACGTAAGGGATTAGTCAAATATTACGTAACGTAAAATTTGAAAATTTTAGACCCCCTCCCTCCCCACATAACAGCTTTTATACGGAAAATTTTAAATTTTTGTATGGACCGTAGCACTATGTGGGACCCCCTTTCTCCCCATTTTGCGTTGTGTAATGTTTGAATGATTCCGCAGGTAAACTCGTTTTTTAATTTTTATTGGTTAATATGTATGAAGAGATGATCGTTGTGTGTATAATTTACACGCCACCTATGAGTTAATTTTTGAGCGCGTGTAACAGAATGATGAAAAAACCATTTGAAGAAATGTGATGCTATGTTTAAACCGTTTGATACATGTGTTCATACCAATATCATTTTACAATATCTGCACAGTATCATGAACTGTAACTATTTCGTATGTATCACCTAAACCGTTCAGTACAATTTACAGCTTTAGGTATTTTATAGTCCAACATAAAAACGACTGTTTCTGATACTTTAACCGTACCAGTTGAAAGTGAAATACTGTAATGACTGTTAGACGAACTGTATTTTTCTATGCGGGATCGTAGAAAGTTTTTTGGAAGCCCCTAATCGCCCCAATCCAGTCCTGCCTCCTGCTGCCTGCGCTCATCACTGTCGTCTGAGTCCTGTGATTGGTGGTCGAAAGGGGGTCTTCCATTAAGCTTGCCTAGGCAAGAAGAATTCACGTTCAACTATCACTTCAATGACATCGTTTCGAGGGCAAACAAATAGCTCGGTTTTGTTCTGAAGGTAACAGAAGGTTTCAGCGACCCTCTGTGTCCGAGATCCCTTTACTGCGCTCTAGTTCGTTCTATTCTGGAATTTTCTGCGATAGTGTGGTGTCCGTTCCACGCCAGTTGGATTACCACGGCCAGTTGGAGAAAATTCCTGCGCCACGCCCTAAGAAATCTTCCTTGGCGTGATCCCAGTAACCTGCCTCCTTACGAAGACCGCTGTCGTTTATTGGGGATTGATACTTTGGAGAACAGGCGTTGTGTATCGCAAGCCGCTTTTGTAGCCAAGTTTCTTCAAGGGGACATCGATTCACCATCCCTTCTGGCTGATGTTAGCATCTACACGGAGAAAAACGAAAATACTAGTTAGTGTACGATGTATTAATTTTTCCATATAAAGCTCTTTTAATAATTGAGAAGATTGGAAATTATTTACTGAATGATTAAATTTAATACTTTACCATGCTTATCCACGATTTATTT
The DNA here is from genome assembly GCF_002204515.2 of Aedes aegypti. Classification (NCBI taxonomy): domain Eukaryota; kingdom Metazoa; phylum Arthropoda; class Insecta; order Diptera; family Culicidae; genus Aedes; species Aedes aegypti. The sequence goes on from NC_035107.1 coordinate 76,433,724, forward strand.
TTTGTTGTGCTTATGAAGTGAATTTTGCTAATCTTGGGACTTGTTTAATATATATTTTCATTTGTTCGGTACGGTATCAACACAACATCGCGTTTTCCAGCATTCTTACAAATAATACGCGTTTTAGTTATTTTTCAATACGAGTGCTTTTTCACGCTGTTTCTCGAATGAATCTCGGAAAGGAAAACGGATACGTGGGCAAAATGCTTGAAATAGATGCCTAGCCGTTTATTACCAGCACTACCAGTCTGCTTCCAGTTCCGCCATTGTGTTGTGTTCAGCTATCATCAGAGACATTTGGCCCAGGAAAGTTGCCACAGAAAGCCATTAAAAGCTCAGCATTTGAGAGTAAAATGAGAAACCGATAATTACGAATATGATGGTAAGTTTTATTACCGTATCCGTATCGACACTTTGTGATCATTCTGTTAAACATTTTCCAGATTATTTTATGGGAGAGCTCCATTCCGGTCTTCGCGAGCAAGTCGGCAACAGCTGCGACAAGTGTGGGAAATTGATTGTGACCAAAGTTAAAAAGATTGGAAGATACACCAAGATATGATTCAAATACAAAGAAATACATGCGCTTTCCCCATTTTTACTTTTTTTCTTGCCTTTGTTTACTGTTACTGAAGAAAATGGCTTCTTTTATTCATCATATAGGATTTTAGAATTTTATGCCTTAAATGCATAATTATCAAAAAATCATTCTCCGATATAAAATACGTTTATACTAGCCAAAGCTTAATACATTAAAATGCAGCGCAATGAGTGATTAGACCGAATATGGTTTTAGAATGATATTTAAGCAATCTAGTATCTTATTTTCCTAGCGTGTACACTCCGGAGCGGAATCTGCGTAGACGGAATTTTGTCAGTCTCGGCAGTCGGAACACTCTATACGGACAGCATGACCCAACTAGATATATGGCAACGAAATTCAACGAAATTTATCATCTTTTCGATTTTAACATCACTATGACGACGCTTCGTAATCGATTAGAAATAGTTAAGTGTGCATTTCATGTAATGTTGATGTTTGTTGCTCGTTTTGTTTTTTAGTTTTACTTATATTCATTAAGACAAATTTTATGTCAGATGGATCAAATACAAATAAATAAATAAAGAAATAAACAGTATATTGTACTGTTATTGTATTGTCATTTTACAATATACTGTATTGTTTTTCCAATATATTGAATGGTACTGTTATAATACGTTATATTGTTTTTGTATTGTATTTTTTATCCGGGGTAGTTCCTTTATCAACAAAATGTACTCAATTCAACTATACCATATTTGAAGGGGCATAGTATTTTGTATCACAATTTGGTTGATTTAATCTCATTCATCATTTTTCAATATTTCCATGCATAGTAAATTTAAACACGGTTTTGTTGCTATGTTTACTGTAAGATTGTTTTCTGTGTATGTATCGACGCAATTCAACCGATGTAATAAAAATCCGATGTAACAGCAAAAATCAGATGCATAATAGTTACTGAAACCATATGGTTGCATGGTTGAATTGAAAAGACCCTAATGGTTCGTATCACTACATATTTTTTATTAGTTTTGTAAGGATTAAGGAAAATATTTTGATCAAATTTTGAATCGCTCTACTGGTCACCCTATTCGATTCTGCCGATCACTTGTCAATTGACAGTAAACAAACGCACATGTTGTTGTTTTCTTCGATTCCAGCTGGCGGCGGTACAATTTTTGCACGTTGTTCAGTTTAATTTTTGGTTTTCCTACAAATTTTCATCGGATTTCTCGATAAAATGTCATCATTTTTCCTGAAAGGAAAGCCCCGCACGGCAACAAAGCGAAAGGTATCGGGAAATTGTTTGAGTTGTTTCAAAATGAGTGGTTTTATTGGTGTAATCTCGATTGCAGTTCGAAAAGTCCAAGCCAAACAAAAAGGATGTTCCTGCGGCCAGGAAGGAGAAGGAAGAATCCGAGGAGGAAATCGACAGCGACGAGGAGGAGGAGCAAACATTTGCGGCTAGCGGAAAGAAATTCAACTTTGAGGATGAAGACGAGGGCTTCAAAGAAACGGCTCAGGACAAGCGTCTGCGGCTGGCCAAAAAGTATCTGAAGGAAGTGGAAGAAGCGGAACGAGTTCGGAAGGAAGATGAGGAGATTCATGATAGCGTTAGCACCGTGCTGAAGGAAGATTACCTGGAAAGCATTGGCCGGTTGTATAGGGAAGTTTCCACAAAGTATCAAGGATTCGATTTGGAGAAGGCGGTTAATTTGCGATGCAAACAGCAGCACCTGTCGCCGACTTGTTTGTGCCTGACGGAAAATGATCGATTCCTGTACGTGGCCAACAAGAATGGAATCATCGTGCGGTGGGATTTGACCAAGAAGGAACGATTGGCGGTTACCAAACCACAGAAGACAGCCGTGCTTGGGCTGGCAATTTCACACGATTTGAAGTTCCTGGTGGTGGCGGATGGAACAAACGAGATCAAAGTGCTGGATGGGACCACGTTGGAGGCGGTGAATACTTTGAGTGGCCATTCGGATGTCGTTACGGGAGTGGTGTTCCGGAAGAATACCCACCAGCTGTATTCGTGTGCGAAGGATCGAACGGTGAAGGTTTGGTCCCTGGACGAGATGCTTTACGTGGAGACATTGTGAGTAGTTCAAGACCTTTTATGTACCCTTTGTCTGTGTTCTGGGGTGACACCTGAGAGGTTTGGAGGGCTGTTATTTTTTTGTTGGTAAACCGATTTGTGAAATTTTTCCACACGTCGCGAGTTTTGCTTTTCGCATTTTTTTTTTTCAAATATTTTGAATCTAGAATAATTGTTATGAAAATAATACGGTGCCGGCGCATTCTTCTTCTTCTTGTTTCTGGCGTTACGTCCCAATTAGGACAGAGCATACTTATAGCTTAGTGTTCATATGAGCGCTTACACAGTTTTTAACTGAAGGCTTTCTTTGGAAATTGAACATTTTTGCATTTGTATATCGTGTGACAGGTACGTAGATACTCTCTATGCCCTGGGATGTCGAGAAAATCTTCAACCCGAAAAGATCCTCAACTAGAGGGAATCGACCTACGACCCTCAAAAGCTTGGTCTTGCTACGGCTATTTGAGCCGCAAATTCAAACCCTTTACTTTGCGATATTTGAACGGATTTTCGCTTGAGCTTGAGCTTGATTGGCCGCCCGTGGATGCTACTCCAGTATCGCCAGATCAGCTGCACTTACACAAGGAATCAACCGAATGACTACTTGGGACTAACAGGCATCCTCAGTGTATAAGTGCTGGTGATCTTATATTTTTAGGCGACAATGGTGCCTGCCATGGTGCCTGTCATAAGAACACTAAGCTGAGAAGCAGGCTCTGTCCCAGTGGGGACGTAACGCCAGAAAAGAAAGAAGAAGAATGGTGCCTGCCACGTCAGAATATATATTATACAACTACAAAGTGCGAGAAAAGGGACGGGCCTGGGATTGAACCCATGACCTTCTGCTTATGAAGCAGAAGCGGTAGCCATCAGACCACCAACCCCGTCATTTGCGATATTTGAACGGATTTTAAATTTTAAAACATATTTCGTGTCATTACCTCGACTCTTTTGAATGATTCGTGAGTGAGTCGCCCATCTCTACCTTGAACGACTATTAACGTTCGTTGAATAAATTTTATTTACGAAAAAAGCGTTTTCATAAAAGGTTCTTCAAGTTTGTCAGAATTTTTTCACCTCATGACGTAAGATTGCATCGCTGCCAATCTGTCTGAAGTGAAAAAATGCCAACAAACCCGCATCTTGTCACCTTTAATCACAGAAGAGAGGATCGATGGAGAGAAATCGATCATGCGACTTACGCCCTTATTCTAGCACACGCTTGATATAAAAGATACAAGCAGAAGCGAAGGGCACTCAAAACAACGAAACAAGAGTAGACAAGAAGGAAGTCAATTTTTCGTTGTTGGTGATATATAAATTCGCTGCTCGTGAGAGCGGTGAGAGCACACTCTCGCAGTGTTGGACGGATAGGATATTATCGCACTTCTCTTTCCTCCGGGAAATCGACTTTAGCGATAGGCTTATGATTATCGCCGTGACCGATAATTTCACTTCCTGCTTAGAATTAGGACTATATATAACACCACATAACACATTTATCCACTTCCAAGCACAAGGAAGTCGAATACTTAAAACTATTCTTCGGATGGATTAAATCCAGAGGCGACTCGTAACCTCACTTTTTACCTGTTCTACGCATCTAAAAATGCCTTTTTCGACATATTGAGATCATAAAGCAAATAGTAAATTATTGGAATCTTCCTTTCTAGCAAATCTTCACTTGATAGATGCAAATTGGCTGCATAAAATAAAGAATTTCTATTCGTGGAACAGGTAGATTTGAGGTTAGGGAATCGCCACTGATTAAATCCAAGAGCGTCTTAGGCTTAAAACTAAACAATCTTCCGGAAAGAAACCCGTAGCCGTAGCGGTGAACGCACAGCTATTTAGCAAGACCAAGCTGAAATACAAGCCATCATTGACTGTACAAATGTTTGTCTCAAAAGAAACTATAGGTTTGCAAAGATCTGTATTTTCTCAGACAGTCAAGCAGCTTTGAATGCTCTAAAGGCATTCACATGTAGATCAAAGTTAGTGTGGGAATGCATTCTTTCTTTGAAGCAATTGGCCAGTAGGAACGAAGTTGCATTGTACTGGGTGCCCGGCCATTGTGGAATTGAGGGGAATGAAATCGCCGACAATCTAGCAAGACAGGGTGCAGCTTCGAGCTTTGTCGGCCCTGAACCGTTCTGTGGTATTCCTGAGTGCACTCTCAGGATGAAACTGAAAAATTGGGAAATGTCCATGGTAGAATCCAATTGGAACGCCACGGATACATCCAAGCAAGCGAAAAGATTCATAAAACCCAGTCTAGCTAAAGCCCGGGCTATACTGAATCTTAATAAAGGAAATCTTAGGGTAATAACTGGCCTGATGCCCAAGTAGGTATCATCTTAAAAATATAGGAAAAATACAATCCTCTGAGTGTCGTTTTTGTCAAGCTGAACACGAAACTGCTGAGCATTTACTCTGCAACTGCGGAGCATTGCTTAATCAAAGAACGTTAACATTTGGAAAAGGGTTATTAGAGCCCTTGGAAATTTGGCAAGGTAGTCCTAATAGGGTAATAGACTTTATAAAACGAGTTGTGCCCAGTTGGGACAGTGTGACACATCAACCAATGTCTATCACATCTCAATTGTGAAAGGATATTTGATGAGCACCAAATAAAATATGGGTCATACCACAATATTCCTAAATAATGGAAGCAGTGGTTAAAAGGCTCTACAGATGAGGAAAAAAAATGAACCAGGCACTACTGACACACTCTGATTTGTGTTTTCTTTTTTTCACCCGAACAACGTGAGCCGTGCACAATTGATACGGATTCCGTCGCTCGCCTATAAAGGAGCATGCAACAGATTCAACAGATCAAACTCTACTGTCCAACAAGTTTCATCTGTGGTTTCTTTACAATTACCTCACGGATTTCTTTTGTTTTTTTTAATCTCCTCCATAATTTCGGAAATAAATCTTCAAAAAATTTTTGGAGACATTCTCGGAAGCGTTCATGGAAAAAATCTGTTTGAGAAACATCTTCGATAATTGCTGAAGAAATAAAAAGAGGATGTAGCGGACTTAAGGCGGCTAGGAGTCTACAACTTAATTCCGGACTGGTTACTTAAACAAGTGGCTTACGCGCCACCTAGTGTTCTATGTTGCCCGGCTAGATACTGACCGAAGAGTCAGCTCCCAAATGCTCAAAAATACGCGGAACAAGTAAGCAGACTCGTTACCCAGATTTGCCCCGAAGGAATCTCCTATTTCGATAACTGAAGCCACACGAACATAACCAAAAAATTCCACCAAACAACCGAACTCCCAAAACTCGACCTAATCCTAGTTATCATCACTGGCAGAGATATCGCCCCACTCAAGCCCATTCCGTTTTAGAAGACGGATTATTCAACGGACAACGGAACCAACCAGGACCGACAAAACGTGAAAAGAACTTTGAACTTTCTTAATCATACTAACTAACACGACATTTCCATTAACACAAGTACCTTCTGTAGAACGTATATTTGAACAATAATTTGATAACCTAGGTTCCCATGTCGGTCACGCCGACGGCCTTTTCTCTACAATCCCCTTTAAACTTCTGGCCCTAACTTGTGCGGATTTCTAAATTAACTTCTCTGTGTCCGTGCTAACACTCTTGCATGCAAGGTTTCGTTGAACGTACTCACGGTGTGTAGCTTACTACGTCCACGATGACGATATCGATGCCGATGGTCGCTCGTGGGATGCTGACGCTTCGACGAAGCTTGATGGACGGAAATGTGCTTGGAGTGCGTTGGTGACGGTCGCTACTCCCTTCCGGCTTCGAGCCGCCGGGCGAACTTTGGCGCCAGATCGCAGATGGATGCGCAACGCAAGGTGGTGCGGAGCAAGCTTCTCGGTCTCCTTTTTGTGCGATGTACGTACGGTTTCTATTTTTAGGGCGAGAAAGCCGTAGCTCACGCTTGGCTTTGGCGACACTATTAGCACATATTGGACACACATTAGAAGTCATTTACCTTTGAACTCGCTGACCGAAGTTCACTCGCACAATCTCTCACTGCTCAACTAGCTATCTTAACAAAAGCCTACACGGGAATACGGTTAGACAATTAATACGGGACAAAGTACACTTCACGTTTTAAGGTGAAGATGAATCGAAGCCAATGTTCAAATTTTCAAGACCACGGATCTGGAGAACCAACCATCCGTTTAAACTGAAAACTTAATCGATTGGTCACTAGCTGGTGGTGACCAATCGATTAGGTTTTCAGCTCAAACGGATGTTTGGTTCTCCAGATCCGTGCTCTTGAAAATTTGAACTTTGGCTTCGATTCATCTTCACCTTAATAACTTACAATTACAACACCACGGAAACTACATTGCTTCGTGATCCTTCTTCTACCACGATCTGGGACAAGGTGAACGAGACGATCTCTGTGACTCCTCAGATAGGACCCTCTGGTATGGCTCCAGGAAACGGAAGCTCAATGGTCTCCGTTAATCATGTTCGTGCAACTGTAGTTATAGAAATCTCCTTCCTTTTTGGATTGTCTACCCATTTCATGCTGTTGTAAAGCCGAGCATTCAGAAGCCAACTATTTCGGGGTTCCCTAGCCAAATAACGAGAACACGAAAAGTGATTCTCGTTACAGCGCTCGCATCTACGCTGCGTAGCGGTTAACCTCTCTACGCATAGAAAAGTTGCATGCAATTCTGAATATTGTTCGTTTCATATCGGTTTTTATAATGTCCATGTAACTTAAGTTGATAATTAAGTTTATTAATAATTAAATTAAATGAATTTCAATATAATTAAATAATTTTTAATAGAACAGTAATAAATAAATAAACAATTAACAAATAAACGAATAACAAAAAGGGCTACCGTTACAAGGAATCTCTGGGGAGCCTTAGAAAAATGCTTAGTTGAAATCTAAGAAAAATCTGAAAGGTAGTTTTATAGGATATTCCAAGAAATTTCTGAAGGCATTTTTGAGCTTGGTTGATTTTTGAAGATGTTGTGAACGAGAGTCCTAGTGGATGTTCTAGGGAAATCGATGGAAGAAAAACTGGATAAAATCCTGCAAGACTTTCTTGAAAACAAATTGAAAGAATTTTGAAAAGAACTGATGATTTATGGGAGAATCTTTGGAGAAATTCGTGATTATATCTAAGTTGTGGTTATCCTTGGAAAAATCCTGGTTGAATGCTGACTTCCTAGACAAATACCTAAATTAACTTCTGATGAAATCCCTAAGACAGCATCTATTTACTACGTAACGCTAGAATTGGAAATTTATGATCCCCCTCTCCCCTTACCGTTACGCTTTTTTGTATGGAAATTTTCAAAAAAATGTTTGAGTAGTAACGCTTGAGCCTACCCCCTCTCCCTTTGAGCGGTACGCAATGTGTGGGTGCCGCCTAAACAAACTCATAAAAAATACGTACATTAATAAAAGCAGTGATGATGACGTCCATCGTTTCTCGTGATTTATAAATCCACACCCCCCTCTGTCGCGCTTTTTCCATTACCTAATACATGCACGGTCACATTTTCAACGTACAATACCACCGTGAATCGCAAGTCAGTCCCATCTGTAAAAAGTAGACATTGAGAAAATCGACTTTGAAGATCAAAAATTCTTTTTCCATACGAATATTCAAAAAATTCCAGAAGATTTAAACATGTTCCAATCTTAATGAAACATTCACAATTTGCATTTCACTATGATATCTATCAGAAAAAAATAAAGATGCTCAGAACACGGTTCATATTTGTGTTACATGGTGCGGAATTCAGTAGTGTGACTGATATGCGGTTACTTTTCATTATGGGACAATTTGACTTGCTTGAGCTTGAGCTTGAGCTTGATTGGCCGCCCGTGGATGCACTCCAGTATCGCCAGATCAGCTGCACTTACACAAGGAACCAACCGAATGACTGCTTGGGATTAACAGACATCCTCAGTGTATAAGTGCTGGTGATCTTCTATTTTTAGGCGACAATGGATCCTGCCACGTCAGAATGCAGACCAATGAGGAAAAGGGGGAGGAATTGATGATGCATTGAACTGGCTCCCACGTAGACCGTATATTCCACTGCATCCACGCCAGTTCATGCGGGAGTGTATGGATTGGGGGAAAGGCATGGCTTTTGTGGTTAGCAGACTGCCTACACTGAGAACAGCGTTGCGGTTGAAAATACTATATCAGAGGGTTAAATTAAATACACAACGCCACTTGATTTGTGCAGACTAAATTCGCATTTATTTAGAATATTTTGTGCATTCAATTTTACCATGGCACCATTTCGAAAGTAAAAATTACTATATCATGGTTAAAAACTTGCAGCAGACCAGAATCGAACCGAGGATCTGGCGATTGTCAAGCGCGAACGCTAGCGGCTCGGCTATCGACGCGGTTGGAGTGAGAGGGAACAAAACGCAAATAAAAAGCGTTCATGATAGCTCAATCGTGGTTGGTATAGTAAATTTAAACACACGTTCATGGTTCTCATTACTGCAACGCTTGTTTCAGTGTATGTATCAGGCGTAAGAAAGGCGTGCGCGTGGAAGTAGGAAGCGTTAGGGAAACGGTTTCTTGTGCGTCTCTGGTTCTAGCGTTTGCTATGAACGAATAGTTTGAGTGTGATATATTTAGAATGGAAGATAGAAGCAAGTGAGAGATATACAACTACAAAGTACAAGGAAAGGGACGGGCCTGGGATTGAACCCATGACCTTCTGCATATGAAGCAGAAGCGGTAGCCATCAGACCACCAACCCCGTCGTTTATGGGACAATGCTTGCTGTTTTTTTCTTAATTTTTCCGAACAAATTATATTGTATCAATAGCTTTGGAAGATATGTTGCAAACTGAACGAAACTTAATGTTGACAAAAATGCAGATGTGACTGACTTGCGATTCACGGCAGAATACGTCTATCAAAATATATCATGAAACTGGTTAGGCGTGAATATATCATGGATCGTATCACCTAGGTGACTCCCAGATCTTTACCTTATCCCACTAACCTAATATGACAACTGAAAACTGTGGACAACTGGACAACTGTGGAGATGCAGAAGTATATTCGGTTTCTAGTAACAATGCACATTGGTCCCAAAGCCATATCTAGGAAGACAAAAATGATTGCGCCTAAACCGTCAATTTTAGATATATGGTGTCTTCGGCAAAGTTTCTCCATATTTTTCAGACATTTTTTTCAGAGATGTGAAATTAGGGTGGCCCACAAAGTTTACGAGATCAGCACATAAACTTTTTTGCTGACGCATTTAGGACTACACAATGTTCTACAATGTTTTAGAACAACCGATTTGGAGCAACTTTGCCGAAGAACCCAAATTTCTATCTCCTATGGTTCGCGAGTTATGATTTTTTTTAAACAAAAAAGTTAGGGTGATACTGAAAAATCGTTTTTTTCTTGATAACTTTTTATACGATAATTTCTCGCAAAAACTTTGTTCCGAGCACTTTTAGAACTTTCGATTGCGCAACTTTTTGCCTAAGAAATTTTTGTTCTATCTCTTATGGTTACAGCAGGGCTGGTAGTGGGTCACTTTTTAGTGACTTGGTCACTTTTTTCGACCTGGTCACTAAAAAGTCACTATTTCCAACAAAAAGTCACTAAAGTCACTTTTTTCAGAAAAATGGTCACTAAAGTCACTATATCCAACAAACAGTCACTAAAGTCACTATTTTCGCGATCTGATGATAATAAAATTGCAGGCTGTGTTAGCTTTTTAAACACAAACAGCAAGAAATGGATATTTCTTATTATAAAGACAACTATAGTGTGATTTGGAAATCGAAGTGTCAAGGTGGCTAATTTTCTGGAAGACTTCAGATGAATTATCCGTAGACATTTCCAAAGGAAAATGTAAAAAATTTCTGGGAAAACTTTTGGATAAGATTCTGACAAAACTTTGAAAGCAACTTTTGGATGAACTTTTTCAGTGAACTTTCTGCAGGAATCTACAGCTATAGAAGGGGGGCCCAGATAGCCGTAGCGGTAAACGCGCAGCTATTCAGCAAGACCAAGCTGAGGGTTGTGGGTTCGAATCCCACCGGTCGAGGATCTTTTCGGGTTGGAAATTTTCTCGACTTCCCAGGGCATAGAGTATCTTCGTACCTGCCACACGATATACACATGCAAAAAATGGTCATTGGCATAGTAAGCTCTCAGTTAATAACTGTGGAAGTGCTCATAAGAACACTAAGCTGAGAAGCAGGCTCTGTCCTAGTAGGGACGTAACGCCAGAAAGAAGAAGAAGAAGAAGAAGAAGAAGAAGAAGGTATCTTATACCGTATTAAAGAACATTATTCGAATTCCTCCGGCAGCTAAACATTGAGAAGAACAACCAAAAAAAAAACAAAAAGTTTGTCAGAAACTCGTCCAGGTCGACCAGGGGCAAGTACCGTTTTGACTCATATTACGGACACTTAAGGCTTCAGTAAAGTACAACTAATCCAAACACATATAAATTTGATTGTTCTGTACAACATTTTAGCGTAATAAGGCCTTGCAAACACTTGAATTTTGTATGGTGAGTGAAGATTTGGATTCCACATCTTTGATTCACTGTAATCAATAAAATAGTTCGACCTTTTCATGATTTTTATTCAGGACACAACCACATTTTTGCTTCATATTCCGGACAGCTTTTGAAAAACATAATTGTTTGACTGATTATAATTCCTCAATGATGATATCAGTGGCTGTTTCCTAAAGACAAATTCACTTGTTCATGAATTTCAGCAATAAATATGCGATTTCAATCGTTTGTCATTTTCAGGGTCGTATATCAGACACAACGTAAGGTTACGAGACGCTAATGAGTTTTATAATTGTTTTCAATAATATATTTATCGCGTGAGCAAATGAACAGATCTACAAGTTATTCAACGCGGGCGAAATCACAAGTTATGCGAGATTTATTGAAACGTTCAGTTGAAATATAGATACTTTAAGTTTACACATAGAATATTTTTTTTAATTCTTTATGCACACCAGTCTCATTTGTCTAGACTTCGTCAACAATAATTGTTATTTGGAAGGAAAATTTAATTTTACGGAAATTTCACTACAAATTTAGCCTGAGTTTTTTTTTTTTAATTTTTAGTTCTGTCAGTTTTTTTTTTGTTTTTCAGAATGTTCTGTAATTCATTAACGATTTTCATAACAATTTTGTCTACAACCAACAATTTTCCTTCGATTTATTCCACTGTTTAGTTTAGTTTGTATCTCTATTTCAAACTCTTCAAAGAATTTTTGACAGTTAGCTCCTCATGAACAGGAATTATGCTAAAAATTCTATCACGAGTTTGTTTTCCGGAGTTCGTGTATGTGATGTTTTTTTTTGTTTTATTTTTCATTTGATTGAAATCTGAAACATAAAACAGTAGCTTATATCAAGTTAATATTCGTCTCGTGAAAAAATACAATAGGTTAAATCTTCAATTCGCCATCTTTTCGACAACTTATGGCAATCAACTTTTATACTGAACAGATAAATGTGAAGAAATATTTCAAATTAATACAGTTCTCTACATTCTAAATTTACCCAATATGAAGATTGGTTAATATACACATAGAATATATTTTCATTTCTAGTCATTTTATGGCTAATACTTGTTGTTTTGAAGTCACTTTCAGGTCACTTTTTGGTCACTATTTGGTCACTATTTTCATCATTTTGGTCACTAAAGTCACTATTATTTTGCTGCCTGACTGCTACCAGCCCTGTTACAGAGTTATCAGAAATTTTCTTCGAAAAAAATGTTGTTTTCAAATGCCGATATCTCCGAAAGGCGCAAACGGATTTTCAATCTTTTGTCAGCATTAGAAAGATTATCTTTTGTTCTGTTTATGGTGAAAAAACTGTGAGGACGTTTTTTGTTTGAAACGATTGACAAAATTTTGAAAATAATATGTTTTTTAACCGAAAATTGTCCATAACATGAAAAATATTCTAGATAGCTCTTTGGTGCCTTCAGCAAAAATGTGCAAAATTGAAAGTTCTGAAAGTGCTTCATACAAACTATTCATAAAAAATCAACGCTTTAAGATATATTCACCATAAACCGAATTTTATATGGTTAAGAAAGCGAACAAAGAGATATTTGCTAGAACAATCGAAATAACTCTATGTAGAGTCATTTAAAATTGAATTATCATGTATTGATATCGATCATAGTAAGCGGAATCTGAGGAGTTTAAAAGAGGAAAAGTATTTGCTGAAGCAGTTTTCGATTGATCAAGACCCACCTTCTGGTTCGTTACCTTAGACAAGTATTTGGGATTTATATCTGGTTCAAATTCAAGATTCATACATTCTTCAACAGGCGAATGCTGCCCTGACTAATTCGTTGTGGCAGATTTATTGGATTTGATTGAATTGAATGGGATAAGTTGGATGCCCAGATAGAACAATTGCAGATACTTCTATATTTCAATGGGAGGATATCACGGGAAGTAAGGTTTTGGTAATTTGAAGGAATTCTTCAAAGTATACGTTTTGTTATCCTTTAGGGTTGATAATATAATAAACGGGACCGGTATTAAACGCATGACCTTCTGCTTAGTAAGCCGAAGCGGTAAAAATTTATAACCAACCACGGCATAGGTTAGCGGGACAAACATTATGTCGCGAGAAATAACAAGACTTCGTTTATGGATTAATGTTCCTTGGATCACTGTTAACGTTCAACGCGCCGTCATCGTAATCATCGTCATCATTGAAACTTCAAAAGCAGTTTTTCTGTTCGAAAACAAAAATTATTCGATAAAAATGTGTTCACTGTGTTTCGATTGGAGAATAGAATACAGTGAACACATTTTCCTAAAAAAAATTTCTTGATTTTGAACGAAAAAACTGCTTTTGAAAATTCTGAAATCAATGACGGATCCTGCCCCCTTAAAACTGCTTCAGCAACTAACTTTCCCTAACTCCTAAAATTTCGCTTACTGTGATCGATCTTATTGCATTACATATATTTTCATTTTTAAATGATATTCCGGTTGTTCCAGCAAATATCTCTTTTTTCGCTTTCATTATCATATAAAATTCGGTATATGGTGAATATATCTCAAAGCGTTGATTTTTTATGAATAGTTTGTATGAAGCACTTTCAGAACTTTCAATTTTGCACATTTTTGCTGAAGGCACCAAAGAGATATCTCGAATATTTTTCATGTTATGGACAATTTTCAGTTAAAAAACATATTATTTTCAAAATATTGTCAATCGTTTCAAACAAAAAACGTCCTCACAGTTTTTTCACCATAAACAGAACAAAAGATAATCTTTCTAATGCTGACAAAAGATTGAAAATCCGTTTGCGCCTTTCGGAGATATCGGCATTTGAAAACAACATTTTTTTCGAAGAAAATTTCTGATAACTCTGTAACCATAAGAGATAGCACAAAAAATTTCTTAGGCAAAAAGTTGCACAATCAAAAGTTCTAAAAGTGCTCGGAACAAAGTTTTTGCAAGAAATTATCGTATAAAAAGTTATCAAGAAAAAAACGATTTTTCAGTATCACCCTAACTTTTTTGTTTAAAAAAAATCATAACTCGCGAACCATAGGAGATAGTAATTTGGGTTCTTCGGCAAAGTTGCTCCAAATCAGTTGTTCTAAAACATTGTAGAACATTGTGTAGTCCTAAATGCGTCAGCAAAAAAGTTTATGTGCTGATCTCGTAAACTATGTGGGCCACCCTAATTTCACATCTCTGAAAAAAATGTCTGAAAAATATGGAGAAACTTTGCCGAAGACACCATATATCTAAAATTGACGGTTTAGGCGCAATCATTTTTGTCTTCCTAGATATGGCTTTGGGACCAATGTGCAATGGTTGTCTAACTAAAATTCCTCCCCTTTCCCGCATTTGGCGTGGCCGGCGCCGTAATTGACAGTCAACAATACGTTCAGATTTTGCGAAATAATCGCGTTTTAAATGTGGGGTCAATATGATTCGGGCCCAGATATCCGCACGGTAAATGGGCAGCTATTCAGCAGGACCAAACTGAGGGTCGAATCCCATCGGTCGAGGATCTCTTCGTAAAGGAAGTTTTCTTAACTTCCCATGGTATAAAGTATCTTTGTATCTGCCACACGATATACACATTCAGAAATGGGTAATCGGCAAAGGAAGCTCTCAGGTAATAACAATAAGCTGAGCAGCAGGCTCTGTTCCGGTTGGGACGTAATGCAAGAAAGAAGAAGATTGATTCCATTTTCAAGAAAATTATTTTGGAGAACTATTTTTTTCAAGATATTGGAATGAATAAATGCGTAATACAAAAAAAACTCGTGAAAATGCACCTACCTACGTTCCAAAAAGTTTCACAAATCGATTCACTATCAAAAAAGTTTCAGCTCTTTAAACTGCTCTGGGATCATATTGATCCCAGACCACAAACAAAGAGTTAAATATGTCTAGATTTACATTACTGAATAACTTTGAATTTTCAGATACGGTCATCAAACCCCAGTGACGAGTATAGATGCGCTCTCACGGGAAAGAGCAATCACCTCCGGAGGAACCGATTGCTCCATTCGCATTTGGAAGATCGTCGAAGAGTCCCAGTTGGTGTACAACTGTCCGCCCAGCACCGATAGCGTCGAGTGTGTCAAGCTGATCGGTGATGAGCACTTTTTATCGTGTGGAACCGATGGCTCGCTTTCGGTGTGGAGCTCGGGCAAGAAGAAACCCATGAACACGGTTCAATTTGCCCACGGGAAAACTGCAAATGGGGAAGCAAACTGGATCACTGCCATCGCGTCCCTGCTGAACACGGATGTCATCGCTTCCGGTTCGTGCGATGGATTTGTACGCGTCTGGAGATTGGTCGGAGGCAGCAAAACGATAGAACCCTTGATGGAAATTCCGGTGGAAGGGTTCGTGAATGCTCTGACGTTCAGTAGCGATGGAAAGCAGTTGATCGTCTGCGTCGGCCAGGAGCATCGACTTGGGCGATGGTGGACGCTCAAGCAGGCAAAGAATCGCACCATGGTCATTCCGTTGATTGTGACCGAGGACGAAACGAAGGGTAAGCGGAAGAAGAAGTTCGATCAGTAATGGCGGTTAATAAATGTTCGATGTACGTTACGAAAGTTGGTAATGATTCAATGATAGAATAGTCAGAAAGCCGTGATATCTCGTTGGGACACACTCTTATGACGAATAGCGATTCATATGTATATATATTTTCATCTCTATTATCTGGTTTGTGATATACATCGTTTACATAGTCTTCTAGATATTTGATTGATCCGTAGTTTAGTGAACTTCCTTCGGATTTGCTGATGCGGGAATTCATGGGCTTTTAGCTTATACTGGTATGATATCTACCACAAACATACAGGAATGTGTAATCTCGTACCGTCTACAGTTTTATCTAGTTCCTTTGGTTCTCTGATATTAAAATGATTACGAAATGTGATATCAAGATTGTTTCGTAATTACGTCTATTGGTAGGTAGGTACAAACACAGTTGATTAAATTCGCGCTCTTTGGCCTGGATACTTCCCTTTACATTTGGGTTTTGGGTGTGAGGTGGATATAGAGCTCGCTATCTCGAAACTGGAGTAGCAAACACAGGAATCAAGATGTAGAATCTGAGTGGGTTGCGAAGAGGAGGGTTTTCGGTGTTGCTTTCAGCAATGCTCGGTTTTATTTTACAGTGGATGCGGATTTCTGATGCTTAACATCTATACATGAATCTGTTTATATTCACTAAAGCTTCGTGGGGAACTGCTTGGTTTCATTCAATTTCGCTAGGTGCTGCTTCCTTTATATGCAAGCTTTCCATTTTCTTCTCAATCGCATTTGGATTTCTCAATTCCGCATACCGATGTGTACATTTAACTATAGGTAGTTTCTCTTTTCCCAATCTAATTGATCTGTCTACAACTTAGCTATGAAATGTAATTAGTTTCAGTTTGGTTTTTGGGTCCTCGTTTTTTTTTTCTTATTGCATGTTTCATTTCTCATTTCAATTTACGTAAATTCATCTAAGATATTGTTTTTATTTTGCTTTATAGTATGAGTTTGTTGTAGAATTCCCGCTAAAACGTTAGTGCTGTAGTTAAGAAATTTGATTTTTTTTTCTAAGAGTTCCTACGCCGATATTTTTTAGCAATTCATGAAGCTATTTCAAAAGTATTCTTTGCTGATTATTTATCTAGAAAATCCTCAAAGACTTTCTCAAGGGTTCTGAATGAAAATCTTAAAGGAAATCCTAGAAGAATCCATGGATTCGGTCGAACTCTGGGAGAAAATTATTGAACAGGGCCTTGAGAATTTAAAAGTCTCTTGAATAATTTAAAGAAGTATTTTAGTGGAACTGAAATCCGAAGAAATTCAGCCGAAGAATCATTGGATGCATTCCTAGAGAATTAAGGACTTGAGACATTTCAGAAATAATCTCTGGTGAAGTTTGTATGAATTCACAAAGAAATCTTCAGAAAAGTACCTGAGGAATTTTGGACAGACTTCGAATGAAATTCCTGGAGCAAATCATTATAAAATATCTGGCGTAGAATATTCATAAGAAATTTTTAGAATGGTCCTCTAAGAAATGTTTGTTTGGAAATATGCTTTGAAAATACAATATATCATTAAAGAATTCGCACAAAGCGTATTCTTTAGTTCCTGATTCGAATTGGAATACAGGCGAATTGACAAATAGCATAGAAATTCTCTGCAGAATAAAATAGAGATAAATAGAAAATGGTCATGAATTTTTAAAATTCAGTAGTTCTGTCACTATCCTTGTTTTTGAGTGTAGGTCATCCAACTGATCAGCAACCTTTTATGGTGAAACATCTCGGAATCCAAAAATGGCCGACTTGTATCTTTACTCACGTTACTACTCGTCATTTAGCACTAAAATGGAGAAATTGCAGGCACACCTTTCTGATCTTTTTATTTTAAACTTTCTGCTAGTGCACAAAGCCAAAAAAACTTCACTATTGATGGATGCTTCCTTCGCGAGATTAGTGCCTTTGACGTTTCAGTGAAATATTGCAAGTTGGATTCCAAGCTGTTTCACCTTAAGATAACAGCACAACGAGTTTAGCGGGAAAATCATATTCAGATGTTCTAATTATTTTATCATTTCTGTAAACTATCCAAAGCTTTTTCTAGATTTTGTCCTTCTACATATCGTCTTTCATGGTAACATTGTTCTCTCATTTCTCATTTCTTCATGGAGGGACATGATGAATAATAATATCAAAAATCCGATTACTTTTCTGCTAGAATGCAAAAAGTGATTCAAATTCAAAAGATCTCTCGCCCATAAATAAACCACTTTCGATTACCTTAATCAATTAACTTGTTTGTCATGATATAAAGTGCTTTCCCGGAACCCATCATTCGCATCTGTCGCAAATTTCATTTTCAAACCAGAAGTGTCTGCACTCTCGGTCCCATCGTCATCGATGGGATTATTTTCATCCCAATGCGACCAACTTCCGCACCATTCAATCAATTCCGCCGTGGCGCGGCAAACCGCCATCTGTCGCCATCGCTTTCATTCCATTCCACGTGGACGGGTGTGCCTCTGTCTTACAGCAACCGCTCCAGGTCCTCGCTTTCCGCATCGCTAGTTCCCGTTTCCGTGTCGGTGTAGTCATCGTCCCGCCGGTTTCGCCGACAGCACGGAAGCCGTCCGTCATCCTCGAAGTCACTCCAGTGCTCGAATTCCTCCTTGTGGTGTTCCAGCAGCATCAGCGAGGGAAACAGACTGTCGCAGCCGCTGCATCTGCGAAATGAAATGAAAAGTGGAAAAAATTGAATTCAATCGTGGTGTTGTAGGAGGCATTTTTACAGGCGCATGAATAAATTATGTGCTTAAATGATAGTTTCAGTAGAGAGAGAGAGCGGCAGTGGCTTTGTCGTTCGGGATGGCTTTTTAGCTTTTGCGTTCACTGACCAATTTCCAAGATAATGTGCCCACTTTAATGATATGTCTTCCTCTGATTTTATTTTTTCTAACTGAACAATTGAATCAAATGATTTATGCAATGTTCAAAACCACCATAATGACTGAATCAGTCCAAGTTGGTGTAAAATTTACTAATCAAATTGTTATTGGATTACGTTTTTCTAATGGATCCAATAAATACCAATTCAAATATTTTAAATTGGAATGCTCATTCTATGAAAGGTAAAGAGGACGAGCTGTTTAACTTTCTTACAGCTAATAACGTACATATAGCAGTTATTACTGAAACCTATTTGAAACCTGGATCCAAGCTCAAAAAGTTTTGTGTTCAGTCGAGGATGGATTACCAACTGATGAGTTCGTTTCATGCTTGTGATAACACATTTTTTCTTGAAAGCTGAAACTTTTAAGTAATATTAAACTGACAAACCATTACTATAAGTGTCGGCATTATGCTTTTTTCTTATACAATTTCAATATACATTTATTTTTCTCTTTTTGACATTATTAAAAATTATTTTTTGAATTGTTCGACATTGTGAATGTTGACGTATATTTTAAAACTTCTACCATATCGAGACAAAATTCACAATAATACTCATATGTATAGTTCGTCACTACAAGTGTCGGCATTATTCCTGTTTCATATAATTTAAAATATATACATGTAATTTTCAGTTTTCGTCATTAATAAAAACATCTTGTGAATTGTTCGACATTATAGATGTTGACGTATTTTTTTAAAGCTTCTACCAAAAACTTCTCGAGACAAAAATACAAAACTAGCTTTAAATATAAGGCTGGTAGCAAGTCACTTTTTAGTGACTTGGTCACTTTTTTCGACCTGGTCACTTAAAAGTCACTATTTCCAACAAAAAGTCACTAAAGTCACTATTTTCGTGATCTGCTGAAAATTAAATTTTTGCAATTTCTAATCGTAATGACTGTTTTTCATCACGCCAATCTGTCATGAAACGGCCTACTTTACTGCACTGAAGTACGCAGTGCGGGAATATTCATTACGCAACTGAAACCAGTGTTGTAATGATTCATTACACAACGCTTTCTCATTACACAACTGTTTTGAGTTGCGTAATGAATAATTACACAACAATTTTTCAGAAATTGCAAAATGATGGTGAATGCATTCCTATATAATTTCTGATACCCTCAAATGGTCTTCTACGAAATTGCAAAAAAATGTTGTACGTAACTCGTTGCAGAACTCGATTTTTACAGCACTCGTCGTAATTATCCTACTCGGCAAGCCTCTTAGGATAAATTTACAACTCGTGCTGTAAAAATCATCATTCTGCAACTTGTTCCGTAAACTACAATTAAGGCTGGTTGAGCTTTTCAAACTCCATCAAAAAGAAATTGATATTTGTATTATATAAAGACAAATATAGTCAGGTCTATTTTTTGGAACAGACTAGCAGCCTGGTATATTTTTTGTCGGATTTGAACCAAGATTTGAGCTGTTTGATTTGAAAAGGAAGGCTATTTTTCCGGGGAATCAAAGAATTTCTACGAGAATACATCTAAAGATTCCTCAACGAAGTTCTCCAACAGAGCACTCCAGGAGCTCTTCCAGAAATTCTACCGAAGTTGTTCCGATGTGTCTAACACAACTTCCACCAGGAACTAATCCATGGATTCCCACCAGTAGTTTCTTCTTGGGGGTCATGCACAAATTACGTCACGCTCCAAGGGGGGGGGAGGGGGTCGAGCCAAGCGTGACAAGCCTTACAAAATTTTCGGAGGACTCATACAAAAAGTGTGACAAAGGGGGGGGGGAGGGGGTCAAAAAAGTTGAAATTTAGCGTGACATAATTTGTGTACCATCCCTTGGATTTATTACGGGAACCTCTTTCAAGAATTCATCCGCGGATTCGCTACAGCAAAACCTCCGGTATTTCCATCAAAAATTTCTTCGTAGATTTCGTCCAGAAATTCTTCCAGGAATTTCTTTCAGAAAACCTCTTAAGGATTTCCCCCAGGAATTCTAAGAATTTGTTTCTAAGAAATCCTTCGGGAATTTTCTCCAGAAGTTTCTCAGAGGCATTCCAATAGCAATTCAACCGGAGATTCCGTCCAGAAATTCTTCTACAAATTGGTTCAGGGATTTATTCAGAAAATTTATCCGAGGATATTCCCAGAAGGAGGATTTTGTCCAGAAATTCCTCTGGAGATTTCCTCCAGAAGAAAGCAAATTTAAACCGTTTATAGTGATATCAGTGGCGATTCCCAAGCTGTATATACTGTTAATAAATTCTGTTTGCTGTATATACTGTTCCCAAATATACTGTTAATAAATTTTAGCAATACATATACTGCCCATACTCGCAATACAGTCCCATCAGGAAAATTATCTTGTCGAGAAAAACGCAATTGAACATTATTGCAAAGGTTTTCGTAACGCCGCTGCAGGCAGCAGAAAATTCTAGTGATATTACTCAACACATTATCATTAGAGTACAAGAGAATAAACAACTACTAAAATATTGTGAATGCGGTTGTTTTTTATATACAAATTCAAGATACTTGCCAATGGGACTCGTTATCCGAGTACTTTCCTCTTCAAATTCAAATATACCCGCATACCAGTCCCATTACTTCGGACTCGCTTACTTAGTTATCGCGCATCTTGACACATTTATTGTCAAGTTTATCATGGATTCCAAGGGACTTTTCCTTTTGCTACTATAGTGCTTTCATATTTTAATTGCAATACTTATTATACACTATAAAATAATATGGTGGTGATAGTGGCAGTCCTCAAGACTGAATGCGTTGCGGCCGGCCATATAGGAAAAGTAGTTGGGATTCACCTGCAGCATGTTGTAGTTTCTGACACACAGGTACTAAGGCGGGTAAGTTTTGATTGGCCTGATTTCGAAAAAGCTGTTGGACATTTCTTAGATATCCATAATGCTGGCTTTTCATTGGACCTTCTAAATTATCACCATTAGTGTCGCTAAACGTACTGCTCGACCAGTCGACGATACCAGTGGTGGTATGCTAATTCCCATGTTAGCCCAAAAAGCCTCCCCTCCATGTCGTTAGATTTAGGTAATTGATCAGAAGACAAAAGTTATGACAGCTATAGGTTTGACTTAGAGGGAAGCTATTTATCTTATTTTTAATTTAGACTCTCATAAGGACTAGATATGTTTCAATCACTCATCGCACCAGAAGCATTCTAGACAAAAATGAAAAACAACATTTGTTATGGAGTGCAGATAGTTTAAAACACTGTAATTTGTAGCATTTCTTTTTCTTATGGGATGAAAACTACGATGCAAGATTACAGAAATCATAATAGGAATAAAGGTACATGAATTTCGTCGTAATCTATTAGTGGGACTGTTATGCGGGTACTTTCAATATGGGACGCACATGATTTGGTATTTTTTTCGCATTTTGTCCATACAAAAATACAATTTTAAGTATGATACCATGAAGTACACTAACAATAAACATGATTCATGAAGAAAACTCAAAAGTGATGAAAATTGAAATGGGACTATTTTGCGAGTATGGGCAGTATACGGGGCCCAAATAGCCGTAGCGGTACACGCGCAGCTATTCAGCAAGACCAAGCTGAGGGTCGTGGGTTCGAATCCCACCGGTCGAGGATCTTTTCGGGTTGGAAATTTTCTCGACTCCCCAGGGCATAGAGTATCTTTGTACCTGCCACACGATATACGCATGCAAAAATGGTCATCGGCATAGTAAGCTCTCAGTTAATAACTGTGGAAGTGCTCATGAGAACACTAAGCTGAGAAGCAGGCTCTGTCCCAGTGGGGACGTAACGCCAGAAAGAAGAAGAAGATGCGATTTCAATCGTTTATTGTTTGTTTACAATGATACCCCCATTGATTTGACCGCTTTTATTTTAAATTGATGATTAAACAGTCATTTAGCTCATGGAATGCAATGAAGTCAAATGAAACGTTGTGAAACGAAACGCTGAATCAAAACAAAACAACCAGAAGACTTAACAGAAACACGGTTTTAGGTATTCAATTTCAAATAGTTTGCATGAGGTACCGTCCAAATTAGCGGGGGTGCACGGTATGCAAATAAGTCATTTTCAGGGTCGTAGAACATATAAATCCTGTAACCTCACGAGTTTTACGATATGATTGTTTTCAAAAAATTATTTATTGGAACGTTCAATTTAATTGTAGATATTAGTGTTATAAGTGTTTACTTAGAAGAAAGAGGTTTTAATTTTACAGAAATTCTGCCACAAATTTTACCATTGTTTCAGTTTTTCTGCTTGTTTGTTTGTTCTGCTTGAATGTTCTGAAATTCATCCACGAATAAATTAAATCTTAAATGTACCATCTTTCTGAGCAATCAAGGCTTATTCTGGACAGACAAATGTTAAGAAACATTTCCAGCCATTACTGCTGTTATTTACATTCTAAAATTACCTAATATGTACATTCGTAAATATCAATATAGAACGTATTTTCGTTTCTGGTTTATTTTATGACTTTGAAGTCACTTTAAGGTCACTTTTTGGTCACTATTTTGATCATTTTGGTCACTAAAGTCACTATTATTTTGGTCTTTGATTGCTACCAGCCCTGTATAAGTCGTATATTTCCCCCTTGTCCATGGATCGCATCATCGACCAGAGGTGACTCCCAGATCTTTTCCTCCCTCACAAATAAACACCCTTCCCGTGGTGATTGTGGAGATGCAGAGGTATTCCCGGTTTCTAGAAGCAACAATCATTACACCCTAACATTCCTTCCCCATCCCAACTGACTGTAAGGACTTGGCCGGCGCCGTTATTGATCAATAATATTAGATCTGCTAAAGTTGCACTTCGAGAGTAAGCGGAAACTCCCATCCCTTATTCATTTGGATCGTAGTGCAATTCTTACCAGTTCCGATCAATCACGGAGTAGCAACCATTGACATGTACAGTCAGTCTATGCTATGCTATGCTATGCTTTTCGAGTCGACTGGATATATGAAACACTAGTGGTCCCGGCAAACTTGACCTTGCCATCAAGTAGGCCGTTGAAAAACCGCTATGGTTCGTGCCATACAAAATGACAGTTCCGTTCACCCTCGTTTTTCTGACTTTCCCGGTGAAAATCCTGGGAACTTTATACACACAAACAAGTCGGAACCCGTGACAAACAAAACGGAGAAAGAATCATTCAAATCCGCTGACCCGCTCGTAAGTCATTTCGTGAAATACCAACAGCATTCCATTTTGGTTTATATATAGATAGATAGATGATATTTTGATAGTGGTCTTGATGTTAACATTTCTTTGCAAACAAAACTTGATATTGACAATGTTCTCGAACTTTAACTGATGTCATTGTTGAAGTAAGGGGCATTGCAATACCCAAATTCGAATCCACGATTATAGACGATCATCTTAAACATTTGTTCAGTCTTAACATTTCAGTCGTCGCGCTGTTGTATTTTGTACAACACTGGTGAAAAAATCTTGCTTTTTGTACACAACAGCAGCGTGGTGGTTCTGACGGTGGCAAACGACGACTGGAAGGTCAAAAACGTAAGGAAAAAGCCATTTCAACGCACTCGCGATCCTGCTACGAAAATTATATGATAGGATAAAAAAACGATTTTCACAATTAAAAAACAAAAATTTTGAAAACAAAATTTCTCAATTGGACCCTAGCTCTGAGCCCTTTTGGAAATCGTCTAAAATTTTGAAAAAAAAAAATCTCAGGAGCCAATACCGGCATTGAAAAAGGAAAACAAATTATTACTAACTAATTGCGAAAAAAGCTCAAAAACTTGCTATGCAGTTTGAAAGCGCGCATAATTTAAATTCAGGACTTATTAGCCCAATAGAAAATCAAGTTACTCAGGACTTTGAAGACTTTCTCAATTAATAGAACGTTTTCGAAAAATCCTGGAAGACTGATTTGAAAGAAGCGAGAACTATTATTTCAAAAGTCAAAAATATGAAAGCCCCTGAGGATGATGGAATTTTATACATCCTCATCCTCAAACTGCTGAAACTACACTGTGGATAATAAATTTTAAGCTCCAAAATAGTGTATGAACTTGAAGGTGTCATATTGTCATTCGTGATAGTGTACAACACTTCAAGAATATATTAAATAACAAAAATGAACTTCCAACTCATATTTCAGGCTGTCGGCCAAGTAAGTTGTTGAACATCAATGTCAGCAACTTTTCCAAGCAGCCTAGAGAGCCGTGTAGTTATCGGTAGCGGTTGACTCAACTGGCTAAGAATAATACTACGGATCGCCTGATCCGGTGGTAGAAATCCACCAGTCAGGTAACCCCAATTCCAAGGTTTCATACGACCCGTGCTGATGGATGAATGGTTGAGGGGGTTTAAAAGATGCTCAATCGCGTACGGAGCCTGGGGTGTACCAGGGCGAACTCCCCAGTATGTAGCCCTTACTGCATTACAGCGGGGCAATGATGCAGCGGACCGTTTCAACCATTTGAATTAAAAGAATTAATTAAAATTAAAAATTAAAAAGAAGTTTAAAGTACTGATGCAGAGCGGCGTGAGTCGATCTTAAGCCCTCATTGAACTCGGGAAGGGCGTAGATGAGCTAACTTCCTGTAAACGTGGCAGGACGGATCTAGACAACTCGGCAACCAGTGAAGACGTCCCCAAGCAGAAACGAACCAAGAAACGTCTGGATCCCAGAGATCAAGCTGAGCAATCCAACCACGGTGACACCAAAATTCTGCAACCTGCTCTACAAGTTTGGATACATGGTCCTTGTCTGCAAGGATCCCGAGACTGCAGGCTGGGTGAAAGAAATAACTCCTTCACTCATCCCTTGGAAAGATGCCGAGTTGGAAGCAATGAACGTGGAGAAAATTCAGAGTTCAGAACCGATTCGTGCGTTCTTTCCCCAAGGTGCGAAATAGCGTGATGAGCGCATTAAAAAGGGTCATCGAGAGCCAAAACGACATCACAACCTCTAGTTGGCGTATTCTCCAAAGAAGCACACCAAACGATTTCCATGTCGAGTGGATATTTACGGTTGATGGGCCGTCTATGGAGAACCTAACAAAACCTAACTTTATCTTCAACTATCGCTTTGGCGAAATACAGCTGAGAAAAATAAAGGGCAAAACCACTCAGTTGAAAGAAAATTCAACTAACAGACTGCCCCAGGAGAAATCTATGGCAGCCTCTAGCAAAAACCCACAATCAAACCCCTTTAAAAAGGCCAGTCTGCCTGTCTCTAAAGATTCAAGCTCCATCCAAACTTCTAGCTCTAGCGGTGGCAGAATGGTGCCATCTAAGAGCAGTGGATCTGGTAAAAGATTGAATTCGACTACAGAGACAAAAAAGGCTGGCCTAGGGAAGAAGATTGACAAACACGAACACCCGAAACATCATCCAAAACAAATACAAGATTATCCGCAGCATCCAAAGAAGGACGACCGCCTTCCTGGAAACTGCGGCACACCTAAAACTGACTAAGATCATTCAAGTGAATCTCCATCATGCTCGAAGCGCAACGGATGTGCTTTGCCGGAGATTCACAAAAGAACTGTTCACTGTGGCTCTTATCCAGGAGCCATGGATCAACCAATCTCGAGTACAGGGTATTCATGTAAACTCATGTAAGTTGGTATATGATGACAGCCAGCTCTCTCCAAGAGCAGCTATTCTAATACGCAATGACCCTAAAAGCTTTACAATTACAGAATTCATTAAACGAGACATCGTAGCAGTCAGGGTGGAGATTCCTACCGCTAGGGGGAAAGCTGATATTGTCATGGTCTCAGCGTATTTCTCAGGCGACGCGGAAGATGTTCCTCCTCCAGAGATTGCTGCGCTAACCTCCTACTGTGAAACAAAAAACATTCTCCTTGTCATCGGATGTGACGCGAATGCGCATCACACTACTGTATGGGGAAGTACAAATGTAAATCCTCGAGGTGAGTACCTTTTACAGTTTCTGTCCTCAAAAAACATTGACATATGTAACACAGGTGACAAGCCTACATATGAAAACGCCATACGACAGGAAGTGCTGGATCTGACTTTATGTAGTCAGTCCATCTCCCACAAAATAACAAACTGGCATGTTTCTGATGAAATATCTATGTCAGACCACAAACACGTAGTCTTTGAATGGGAAGCGGGTCTAACTATTGCAAAATCGTTTACAGATCCGTGCCAATTGCTCTACTGACTGGAGCCTATACCGAAAGGCTCTGACAGACTACAACAAGGAGATAAGGCTAGCTAAGCGGAAATCATGGGTCCTCATGTGTGAAAGCATTGAGAAGACTCCCGTAGCTGCCAGACTTCATAAAACTCTATCGAAAGACCACTCCAATGGTCTGGGAACTCTCCGAAAGACTGACGGTTTGCTCACTGTGGATCCCACAGAAACACTGAGTGAAATGCTGAGGACTCACTTCCCTGATTCAATCTCTGAAGCGAGCGTGAACGCTAATGGCGACAGACATGGCGTCTCTGGTCAACAAGAGCTCCTGTCATGGGACTCAAGTACCAACCAGAGACGCATTGAAGGTTGCCAAAGAAGCCTTCACGCGAGCAAGGGTGGAAAGGGCAGTAAGATTCTTTGAGCCATTTAAATCTGCTGGCATGGATGGAATTTTCCCAGCGCTTATCCAGAAAGAGGAGCAAACGCTCATTCCTCCCATGATAGAGATTTTAAAGGCCAGTTTAGTCTTAGGGCATATTCCAGATGACTGGCGTCAAGTTCGAATTGTCTTTATCCCGAAGGCGAAAAAAAAGACAAAACCATTCCCAAAGCTTACAGACCGATAAGTCTGTCGTCAGTGATGCTTAAAATAATGGAAAAGGTCTTAGGAGAGTTCATAAATTCAAAATTTAAGGAACCAATGCCTCTTTCCAAATACCAATTCGCTAACCAAAGTGGAAAATCTACGATCTCAGCACTACACATGCTAGTCAACAAGATCGAGAAAACTTTTCATGCAAAGGTAATCGCCATCGTGGCATTTCTTGACATTGAGGGTGCATTCGATAACGCTTCCTATTCGTCTATAGTGTCAGCAATGCATAGGAGAAAATTTGACCCATGCATTGCTACCTGGGTACATGTTATGCTAGCAAATCGCCGAATCTCATCCGAGTTGAGCGGATCGTGCGTCACTGTCATGGCCACAAAAGGGTGTCCTCAAGGAGGGGTGTTTTCACCTTTGCTATGGTCTCTAGTGGTGCATGATCTTCTTATTAGCTTGGAAAAAAAGGATTCGAGGTTATTGGCTACGCTGATGATGTTGTCATCATTGTATGCGGCAAATTTGAATGCTTGATGCTAAACTCAATTGGAACACACATCTTCAAAACATGGTAAATAAAGGTCTCAACTCTCTGTGTCTGTCTGCTCAAAGACCTCTGGAAAGAAGTGGGGCCTAAAACCTAATATGATCATGTGGATATATAAAACCATCATTCGGCCTAGAATAGCCTACGCTTCCCTTGTTTGGTGACCAAAAACAAGCGATGTTACGGCTAGCGTCAAGCTGAACAAAATCTAACGCGCTGCGTGCGTCGCCATTACTGGTGCAGTTCGCAGCGCCCCTTCATTCGCCCTAGATGCAATGCTCCATCTGCCCCGGCTAGATCAATTCATAAAGCTGAATGCTGAGAAAAGCGCTCTGAGGCTAAAACGATCAAAAAACCTTCTGTCAGGTGATTTAACCGGTAACCTAAGCATACTAAACGAATTTTCTATAAATCCAATTGTAGAAAAATGCAGTGACTGGATGGAAATGGTTGTGAATTAAGACATGCCATATACGGTGTTCATTCCTTCTCGCCAAGAGTGGCAAGAAGGTGGACCGAATATTCCTCCAGGCTCAATCAAGTTCTACACTGATGGATCGAGAATAAACAATCGTTCTGGATCTGGAGTGCACGGACCAAGAACCAAAATCTCGGTCGCTCTCGGACAGTGGCCTACAGTTTTTCAGGCTGAAGTGTATGCTATCATTGAATGTGCGCAGCTCAGCGTAAAGAGGAATTACAGAAATGCCACAATCTGTATTTTCTCCAACAGCCTAGCAGCTCTTCATGCCCTGAAAGCTTACACTTATAACTCAAAATTAGTGTGGGAATGTGTTCCTTCTTTAAAAACCTTAGTCACCCACAATCGAGTTAAACTATGTTGGATCCCGGGGCATACGGGTCTAGAAATTGCCGATGAGCTAGCCAGGAATGGATCGGCCAATACATTCATTGGTCCTGAGCCATTCTTGGGCATATCAAACTGCTCACTAAATACTGAACTGAACAGCTGGTTGTCCAGTCAAATTATATCCAATTGGAAAACAGTTTCCAAAGCGAATCAGTCCAAAAGATTCGTCACAATTAATTCGAAACAAACACAAAAACTCATTGGTCTCAACTAAAGGGACCTCAGCACTTTACTTTACTTACTTTTGCTGGCTCTACGTCCTTTAAGACATGACCTGCGCCACAATGTTACGCCAACTAACTCGGTCCATGGCTGCTAACCTCCAATTCCTCGATCGGGGCGACACTTCCAAGATCCTGCTCCACTTGGTCAAACCACCTAGCTCGTTGCACTCCCCTTCGTCTTGTACCGGCCGGATTTGAGTTGAACACCATTTTTGCGGGATTGTTGTCCGGCATTCTCACAACGTGTCCCGCCCATCGTACCCTTCCAGCTTTGGCGACTTTCGTGATACTGGGTTCACCGTAGAGTTGCGCAAGCTCGTGGTTCATTCTTCTCCTCCATATGCCGTTCTCACATACTCCGCCGAAGATCGTCCTAAGCACACGTCGTTCAAAAACTCCTAGCGCTTGCAGGTCCTCTTCGAGCATTGTCCACGTCTCATGCCCGTAGAGGACTACCGGTCTTATTAGCGTCTTGTACATGGTACACTTAGTACGGAAGTGAAGTTTACCAGACCGCAAGGTCTTGTGGAGTCCATAGTAAGCACGACTTTCGGCAATGATACGTCTTCGAATTTTTCTGCTGCAGTTGTTATCCGACGTTATCAATGATCCGAGGTAGACAAATTCGTCCACCACCTCGAACTCATCCCCGTCGAGCGTCACGCGTCTGCCTATGCAAGCTCTATCGCGCTCGGTTCCTCCAGCCAGCAGATATTTCGTCTTCGACGTATTTACCTTCAATCCAACCCGGTCTGCTTTATGTTTCAGCTTGGTATACTGTTCAGCAACCACCTGGAACGTTCTTCCGACAATGTCCACGTCGTCAGCGAAACAAATGAACTGGCTGGATTTATTGAAGATCTTGCCCCGCATGTTGAAGCTCGCCCGTTTCATAACACCTTCTAGCGCAATATTGAACAGGAGGCAATATTGCTCCTCCGGTAGCTGTTCTGTATCCCAGATCCTGGCTATCAATCGGTGCAGACAAGTGGCCAACCTGTCCGGGCCCATTTTAATAAGTTCCGCTCCAATACCATCCTTTCCAGCTGCTTTGTTGTTCTTGAGCTGTTTGATAGCATCCTTAACTTCACCTATTGTGGGAGTTGGCACGTCTCCATCATCCGCCGTACTGATGAAGCCATTCCTCCTGCTGTCTTGATCTTCCTCCTCTGCGCCGTTTAGGTGTTCATCGTAGTGCTGCTTCCACCTTTCAATCACCTCACGTTCGTCCGTCAAGATACCTCCATCCTTATCCCGGCATATTTCGGCTCGCGGCACAAAACCTTTGCGGGATGCATTTAGTTTCTTGTAGAACTTACGTGTTTCTTGAGAATGATACAGCTGCTCCATCTCTTCGCACTCCAACTCTTCCAGGCGGCGCTTTTTATCCCGGAATAGATGGGTTTGCTGTCTTCGCTTCTGTTTGTATCGTTCCACGTTTTGACGGGTGCCTTGCTGCAGCATCATCGCCCGCGCTGCATTCTTCTCGTCCAAAACCGTCTGACACTCCTCGTCGAATTAACCGTTCCGTCGATTTCCTTCCACGAACCCAATGGCAGCTTCCGCTCGTTGTTTATGGCTGCTTTGAGACTACTCCAGCAGTCCTCAAGAGGGGCTTCGGTGAGCTCTCCCTCTTCCGGCAACGCTGCTTCAAGGCTTTGCGCGTAATCAGTTGCGACTTCGGGTAGCTTGAGTCGTTCCAGGTTGTACCGTGGCGGGCGTCGGTACCGAATGTTGTTCACAACGGAGAGTCGTTGGCGCACTTTAACCGTCACTAGGTAGTGGTCCGAATCGATGTTTGCGCCGCGATTAGTTCTGACGTCGATAATGTCCGAGAAGTGTCTTCCATCAATCAAAACGTGGTCGTTTTGCGATTCAGTTTGTTGGGGTTATCTACAGGTGTACCGATACGGGAGGCTGTGCTGGAAGTAGGTACTACGTATGGCCATGTTTTTGGAGGCGGCGAAATCAATCAGTCTAAGGCCGTTTTCGTTCGTAAGCTGGTGAGCGCTGAACTTCCCTATAATCGGTCTAAATTCCTCCTCCTGGCCAACTTGAGCGTTGAGATCTCCGATGACGATTTTGACATCATGGCTTGGGCAGCCGTCGTATTCACGTTCCAGCTGCGCGTAGAAAGCGTCCTTATCGTCATCGTCACTTGCTAGGTGAGGGCTATGCACGTTGATTATGCTGATATTGAAGACTTGCACATTCTGTTGTCGATTGGCCACCACCCAATCACGCGCCTCTGCATTTCGCCCATCACGATAAAAGCTGTGCCCAGCTCATGTCTGTTGCCGCAGCTCCGGTAGATGGTATAACCATCCCTATACGTATGTACCGTCGACCCTTTCCAGCAAACCTCCTGCAGCGCTACGATGTCGAACTTGCGGACCCTCAATAATTCGGAAAGAATGCGGGTACTACGGGGAGATAGGGATAGGAGTTACTGGACAAGAGGCTAAGGACCACAAATGGGATCTATTTTATACCTGCATGTACGCGAAGTACCAATGGTACGCATTGTCCAGTCATTTCCCAACCCGGCACCGTAAGATGCCAAAAAAGTGGACTTGCAATTTCATTTACTATCATTCTTGCTTGACCCAATCTCACCCCCATTTTTGATGTTTTAGACACCGCACCGAAAAAAATGAAATTTTTGTGGAAAAATCAAATAGATTCCGGAAAATACGTGTGAAGTGTAATGCAAAGACTTTCAACCTTCTACTAAGATAACTATAGAACTATAGAGGTTGAAGTACATGCGTGATACTTTGCACAGGAGAAATTTAATGTTGTAAATTTTATCTAGTTTCAACATACAAGTTTATTGATATAGTAAACAAAAACTACTATTTCTAAAAAATTATATTGTGATGAATTACGTGTAATAATATGTTCCCCAACATAAGAATTATGAATTTTAGTAATATCAGCGTTATTAACTGAAATATTTCATAAATCATATTTTTCCGTTTTGACCCAATCTCACCCCCTAGACACGGCCTGCCCAACCATTTTGAACCGGGGGCCAAATCACAGAAACAATTTCGTGTCGCGGGCCACATTAAAAAACACAAATTTTAGCATAAAGTCTGACAAAAGTAAATAAATGAAGTTCATAAAATCTGACAAAAATCAGTGAATGAAGTATGTAAATTCCACTTGAAGAAATCGAATAATAGATAATTCCTGATAATCATTCTGCTGGACATTGAGCGAGTTTCTTTCAAAACTATATAATAACCTCTTGCAGAACATTTTGAAGATTCTACCCCAAAAAATTTGGATTCTGTGCAAATAATGCCCAGGATTTTATAAAAACTATACTTCGAATTGTGTATGAACCCGAAATGTGGTAAAATCCTGATCACGCTTTTACGAAAATCTTGGTCAGAATGTTTAGGATTTTACAAGAATCGCGCCTAGGATTTCTTCGGAATCTCACCCAAAAATCATTTCGAAATGTATCCTTGAAATCTATGAGAGTGTTAAAAAGTTTTAAAAGTAAGCTGCTCAAAATTGTATTATAAATTAGTATCAACATGTTATATAGTGGTGTATTGTGATCTTGCCCAGGATTTTAGAAAATTATATATTAAATTCGTTGAAAATTCAGGCTGCAAGTCAATGGAATTCTGGTGAAAATTCTGGTGTAATTTTGCCAATGTTATCCGTGAAAGTCGTGTGCAGAATATTTAAAATATCCTGTTTAAGATTTTGTAAAAATCCTGTCTTTTTTATAATCCTGTCACAATTACAGATTCCTTGTATGAATAACGCCCAGGTGTTGGTAAAATTTATTTCCAGGATTCTGTGAGAATATTAGCCTTTGATTTAGTGAAATTATGTAATAAAACTTAGCCTTTTGTCCATAAATGCATTTTTTTAATGCCAGTGGTAGAAACATCGTTAAAACACACAGCATTTGAGATTAAGAATTTGAATCATTCATAAAATTCAATAGCTAAAAATATGTAAAGCAAACAAAACATTTTAAATAAAATATAATGTTGAAACTGAATTGCAAATTGAATAGTTGTGGTATATTCTAACTTCGGGTTGGTAGGATAGTCAACGGGCCTAATATGAGAAGAACCTTCGAACCATCCGAGGCCGCACAAATGAGGGCCGTACGTTGGGCAGCCCTGCCCTAGACCCATTGTCACCCCTATCGACGGTACGCTTTATTATTTGACTTTTTCTTCTTGTTCTAGGTTGTCAATTTCACTTTAAATATTGCAACATCCTAGCTATGAAAACTAAGTAAAGTGACGAAATATTTTTTTGTGAAATAGAATCAAGATAATTGCTGTAGGCTCAAATAATCAAATATGTAAAACTTTTCAATAACTGTTTTCGAAAACTAACAGATTTCTAGCTTTCTCTTGTGTGAACTTAAGAGTATCCGAGAGTTTTTTTTTATTGTTGCAATAGTGGCTCGTTGATGAAGCTAACGCCGTTTCAAAATCCCTTAACCATGCTTAACTCATCAGTGAAAAAAACTGATATTGGCTGTTGAGTTACATCATCACCCCGCTGCGAACATCAAAGGGTCCTGCAGTTGTGTTTGCCGTCCTTACCAGAAGGTACCCACAGCACAGTACACTTCCCATCATCCAACACTAACACTCCGCATTCTCGGAAGCAGAAGTTCAAAACGCGACTGGCACCTATCGAGCTCGCTCATAAAAAAAGTGGCTTCAGAATTGGAAAGTGCACTCGGACGAAACAATTTCCTCGCTTGTCACCAACAGCGTTTTTAATTTAGAGATGGCGCTAACGATGAAGGCGACGACCACGGACCACAGGCGGAACTCCGAGTACCCAATGCGGACAAAAGTGAAAATTACAATTAAAAACTAATTGGAAAGGTACCGGTTCGTTCCGGTGTGCTGCAAATCATACCCATACAAACGAGGGGGCGAAATTCAGATGGAAGAATTGTTTTTTTTTAGGGATTTCATATTGCTTGTTGGTAGACCCATCGTGTTACCTACTGATGATAGGATAGGTGTTCGTTCTTAAATACTAGGCACAAATTATTGATTTATTTGCCCCTAGTGTTGAAGACAGGCCATGTTCCAGAAATGATTGTAATGCCAGAAAAGGCGAATCTTTTCTCAGAATTCGGAGCTGTGTTCAACCCGCATCCCAGCTTTCGTTTGGCGTTCGGTCCCCAGGGTTGAAACGTGACCACTTGCTACGTCGCACTAAGGGGTATTCGGACAATCAAGCTGACCAACAGTATTTCGAGAGATTTTTTCGCATTTTTTATGTTCAGTTAGTAGCAAAACACGGTTTTGCCGGTAATTTGATGCATTAAACTTAAAACGAATCATCAACATCGTAAGTTGAGGGCCTTTCTTAGCCTAGTGGTACCGTGGCCTTTTCACTCAATAACTGAGGAAGTGCTAATAAAACACTAAGCTGAGAAGCAAACTTTGTCCCAGTGAGAACGTAATGTCAAGAACGACCACGAATCGAACACAGACACCTTCAGCATGGCTTTGCTTTGTAGCCGCGGACTCTAACCACTTGGCTAAGGAATGCTATCCAGAAATTCGGTGTCATATGCAAACTTTTATTTCAAGTTTTAAATAAAATTTTAAAATGGCTTTTGGCCAGCTAATTTCGCCAAATACCTCTTAGTGCGTCGGCCAAGATTCTCAAAAGCTAAACCGACAAAAAACATGCTTTCGTTACTGGTCAGTGCGATTTGGGGCTTGGTCACGTCGCGCTTCCCTTGGGACCAAAGGTGGGTAAACTGTGTCTGCTGCAAACGAGCGACGGAACGAAGCGCACAAGAATGCTGCACTAATCAAGATTCCTTCGGAAACGAAGGTCGACTTTTATTATCCGACACCTATTTAATGGGGTCCAACACGGACAGCCATGGTGCCCAATAGGGGTGTGACATTATGTGGTTTCTGCAAACGACACAAAGCGGAGTGTCAACCCTTGCATGACCAGTCGAGTTATGATTCGAACTTGAATAAAAAAAAAAGAACATTGGTTCGATTTAGAGGAACTTTATGTTACAATTTTAGGCTTGACGAAATTTTATATGGATGGAAAAACAAATTCATTCGCCGAATTTGAAACAAAGAACGAGAGTTTGAAAATAGAAGCCAGTCTCTAAATGTTAAATTGTATTGAAAACACATTTTAAAGATTTTGATTAATTTCTCACTGAGATCTTACAATTTGAAACAAATCAGCGAAGCGTGATTTTATTGCGATTTGGGCCCTACATTTAATTGGATTTCATTTTTTGTGCTTGTAAGCTGCATCTCCATTGTATCCGTATAGGACACGAACCCCAGGCATCAAGCTTCCTACTATTCGCCCTCCCAGAAAGGTTGGTGTAAAATAATTCAGCACTGCTGCTCGCAGGAGCATTCTCCCACGGTATGGAAACCATTTGCTGAGAAGAATTTAATATAACTGCATTCAGCGGGATTTCGAGCTCATGTGTCGTTAGTAGACAGACGAGGCTAGAAGCGGTTCTCGTGTGTTCCGCATCCTCAATCTCACACAAAGTATGGAGAAACCCGGAACAGCTTTCTACAATTTTCAGTGCGGCTGCTTTCAGCAGTAGATACTGGCCGAGATATTTCTGTTGTGGGATTTTCTCTGTGGGAACACATTTTGCCACTATCCGGTTGCGAGCCCTAAGCTCAACTGCTGCAAGTCGTGTCATGAAAGTGCACGGGCGTTGACAGGTGCATGCATAGCTGGGGCTCCAAAGGGAATTCATGTAAATAGGCAAGCAAATAAGTCGAGGATAAACGAAGGAGCTTAAGAGTTTTTTTTTTTTAAGAGTTAGATGGCATTATCTGACATGCGTCGATTTGGCTCTGAACATAACTAGTACCTCGTGAAGGGTTATGTCAACCCTAGCCTCCCTGCTTGCATAGATGATCGTACAGGGCTGGTAGCAAGTCACTTTTTAGTGACTTGGTAACTTTTTTCGACCTGGTCACTAAAAAGTCACTATTTCCAACAAAAAGTCACTAAAGTCACTTTTTTCGTGATATGATGATAATGAAAGTTATGGCTTTTGAAACACAAACAGAAAGAAATAGATATATGTTAAGGCAAGTAAAGTGTGATTTTGAAATCAATGGGCCAGGTTTCTTGACTCAAAAAAAAAAAAAAAAAAAAAAAAATAGGGACCCCTGGCCAACTATATTATAATCGACTCTTTATTATGGAGAAATTCAGCACGAGGCTGGTTCATTCCCGCCCTCCCGGCTAGCTTTTTGGAAAAAAAATCAAGTGAATATTCGTGGACATTTCACGGTGTCTTTGTGGAGCAACTTTATTACAAAAAATTGGTAAGTCTGAAATTTCATACTAAAAACAATTAGATTTTTCTTTTTCATTTGCGACTAAAATCAAAATAATCGGTCGGGGGGTCCCGAACATTTTTTTAAATTTTGTGTAAAGTGTTTATGGATATGTGTTGTTGTACCGACGCACATTGCGTGGAACGTATGTAGGTACTAGGATTCCTAGTACCGACCCCTTTTGACCAGTACCGGTTTTATGGTACTCTAACTCTCAGTACCGGTAGTACCGGTAAAATACCGGTACTGGAAGATTTTCTTTGCAATAAATATAAAGACGAAAAATCACATTTTTTTCAAGGTCGTCAATTAATACATGTTTGTTGAAGCTTATTATTCATTTTTTGTACATTAAAACACTGACCTAAAATGATCCTAATATAATAACGAGTAGACCGTTCTAACTCATGAATCAACTAATATATGAGTTGAAATACAAGTTTTGTCTGGTACGGTGGACCACATTCATTCAAATCTATCCTTTAACCATCCACAGTTGTCCGTTCTATAGGATATTTGAAAAAGTTGTGGATGTCATGTGTAATATTTTATGTGGGTCGAAAAATCGTGCATAATCAATGGTTTATAGACGATTTTCATGTTATCACCGTGCTTTTCATTCAAAAAGTTTGATTTAAAAATGCAAAGCATGTTCCAAGTTCAATGTTTAACTGCCATACGTGTGCGTATTTCTGTAACAAAATTTTCAGACATCAGTTTTCTGGGCCTATCTGGAAGTTGCTCAAAGTTTCGTCCATGCATCGTGAAGTGTTAATAAATTTTTCGCTTTTAACTTGAGAGACTCGTGATTCAAGAATTAGTCCGAACAATTTTTATCAATCTTTGTACCATAATTGAAGCACCTTTAAATGCTTCAATATCCTGAAACCCAGTTGTCCAAAAAACTTAATATTCACCATCATTTGTATTTGATAATCAATAATTCGTACTTTAAACATTTTTTTACATGGAGATACACCATCTTTAGTGCTGAAAAGGTGATAGTAAAAATAAGCCTTTATATAATACGTTCCTTGATCGCCCTAAGAAGTTCGACATCAACAAACTTGACCAAATCTACGTTTAATTTATTGTGAAAAAAAATAATTGATTCAAACAATTATTACATTTTTCATCAGTACCGAAAATACCGGTACTGAGTGCTTCCCAGTACCGGTATTTCGGTACCAGAAATTGGCCGGTAATACCGGTACTTTCGGTACCGGTACTCCCGGTACCAAAACCCTAGTAGGTACGGGACAAACTGCAAGATCAAACCATTTGAATACCTTGGCATAGAAATTAAAGTTGTTCTTGGTCAAAAGAGCTGTAATAAGCATAAATGACATATGATATACGCATAATCGCAAAACTGTCTCAAGCATCATTTTAATTATTTTTCACGAAAACCCTTGAAAATCGTACCTAAATTGATCATAATGATGTAAGAAGTTATAAGGAAATATTTCTCGCATAACTTATGATCTCGTCCTAAGGTGAAGATGCATCGAAGTCAAACCTCGAATTTTCAAGAGCACAAATCTTGAGAACCAGACAACCTTTTACGTCGAACATTTTATTGATTGGTCGCCACCAGCGAGTGACCAGTGAGTTACCGGTTGTCTGCTTCTCTAGACTTGTGCTTTTGAAAATTCGAGGTTTGGCCTCTATGTATCTTCACCCTTAAAACCATTGGTAACTGAGTGTGTAGCTCGTTGTTATTAAGCAGATAAACGGACCAAAATAAAAACTCTCACCGCTGGGTGACAGAGGAGGATCTTCTCTTCATCGTAGCATTGTGAAATAAAGTGTAAATCCATTCGTTTGCTCAGTAATAACAAGCTACACACTTGGTCACCTATGGCTTTTAGGACGAGATCATACATTATGCGAATTTTCTCTTTTTACTCGTAGATACAAAAGTGAAATACCGGAATCTTTTCAAATGTATTACATACTTGCACATAAATTACAAATCTTGATAATTTATTTTTTTTTATTGGAAATAGTTGCTTTATTTGTTATTCTAATTGGTGAATACTCATAGATGGATAACAGTTTTATAAAATGACCGGTCGCCTTTGAATAAAAAAGCGCTGAAATCTTTACTAATATCCATTTTTCAGTAATCCTAGTATTCTTAATATTTACTTACAAATATACATACGTACATTCATTTAAATATACATACAAACATATGTACAATTTAGGGCGATTCAAATTTGAAAACTGTTTGAAAATCCAATCTCTTATATGCTCCTTAGCATCGTTACCATGAAAATAGTGTTCTGTGAAGTTTTCAGCTTTCTAGGTGGTGATTTAGAGGTGGCCCAAAGACAATGTAGGTCTGTATGGAAATTACTATGGAGAATTTTTGAGTAATGTTCATAACACGCTATTACTGTAATGTAAGAAAAAACTTATCATCCCATATTGAAAACTCATTCTTCAAATCTTAATGAAGGATGTTGCTGAAGAAACAAATCCCTTTGAGCTTATTTTGTTTGGGATTTTTGTACATGTTTGCAGGGCTCTAATCCCATATTAAGCTAAATAATAGCAATCAAACTCATGAATATCACTTCTGCTATCCGTTGGATTGAATTTATCTCTTGAGCAAATTTCTTTGTTATGATAGAAGAATGAGTTTTTAAAATGGGATAATAAGTTTGTACTTATATTACATTACAAGCGTGTTTGGAATATATCTCAAAATTTCTTCATAGTAATTTCCATATAAACCTACATTGTCTTTAGCCACCTTTAAATCACCACCTAGAAAGCTGAAAATTTCACAGAACACTATTTATATAGTAAGGATGACAAGGAAC
Source organism: Aedes aegypti (assembly GCF_002204515.2). Taxonomy (NCBI): domain Eukaryota; kingdom Metazoa; phylum Arthropoda; class Insecta; order Diptera; family Culicidae; genus Aedes; species Aedes aegypti. The sequence continues at coordinate 76,472,922 of NC_035107.1, forward strand.
ATATGGAAGATTGGATTCTCAAACATTTTTAAATTTTGAACCACCCCAATGTACATAAACACACGGATACGCTAATACAAACATATGTACAAGTCTCTTGAAATCAAACAAAAAAAAATTACTCTAGACCCCCCGACCGATTATATTGGTTTTTGCAGCAAATGAACGCGAGAGACCTAAATTTTATTGTGGCGAAATTTCAGACTTACCTATTTTTTGTAATAAAGTTGTTCTACGAAACACACCGTGATTTCCAACGGAAAATTTGAAAATTTCTTGGAGAAGATTCTGGCAGAACTTAGAAAGTAACTTTGGGATGAATTTTTTTCCCGAAATCTTTTATTAAATTCTGGCAAAAACCTGATCTGAGTAATCTACGGCTATAGAAGAAATCCTAAACCAGCTTTTTGAAATTACATCATCCAAACTTCTCTTGAAGATGAGCCAGAGAAGGCTATAGGAATAACAACCAAGAAAAGGGTCTACCTCGTTTGGCATAATGCTATTTGGCATAATGCCGTTTGGCATACAGTTGTTTGGCATAATAGTCGTTTGGCATAATTTAAAAAAGGAAGATACTGCAATGGTACAGTCATATGCGGGACCATAAGATGCGTCAAAAAATACCATGTTCATTTTATTCAAATGACAATGGAATAACTTGGGCGTTGGATATATTTTTGTTAAAAATGCGCTATTATATCCCAGACATAATGACCCCGGAAGTCATGTGTAATGCAATTTCAAAATAGCTTTATTAGATATTGGTTTCCTTGAAAAATAAAGATTAGAAGTATGTACTACCAATAACTGACAACGGAATGTACGATCGTGAGCAGTTTATCCTTGCTTAATGAAAGGAATTTGATCAAATTCAATGTTTCTCACAATTATGCCAAACGGCTATTATGCCAAATGGCGATTATGTCAAACGACCGTTATACCAAATGGCATTACGCCTATATGCCTATATGAATATATGACTATATGCCAAACGGCATTATGCCATACGACATTATGCCAAACGGGGTAGACCCCAAAAAAATCAGAATTTGTCAGAAACTCTCCCCAGGACTTCAAAAGCAAGTACAAATTTAGCTGGAAATCATTTCCTAAATTACATTGGAAATTGCAACAAATACATAATACATTTTTCCATTGATTAACCGTTGAAACTGTTTATTTACACGACTTTGGTCAACTATTTCCTTACAAAAAACACGTTTATATAATGAATGCTAGGTCATTGTAGAACGATAATAATTAATGAATAGTGGTATCAGTGGCTATTCTCTAACGTCAAATCCACCTGTTCATGAATTTCAGCAACAAATATGCGATTTCTACTGTTTACCGTTTACTTTATAATCTAAGCATGCAAAATTAGTCATTTTCAGGGTCGTAGATCAGATAAAACGTGGGGTTACAAGTCACCACTGAGTGAGATGATTATTTTCATTAATTCATTTATTGAAGTATTCAGTTGAAATATAGATATCTGAAGTACGCGTGGAATCATATTCTAATTCTTTATGCACGACATTCATCTAACTAGGTTTGCCTCTAGTTCGTCAATAACCAACTGTGTTCTGGAGTTATTGTTTATTGGAAGAAATGGTTTAATCTTACAGAAATTCTGCTACAAATTTAAAATGAGTTCTATTTTTCGTTTGTTTTTCGAACTTTGAATTCGGTCAGGTTTTTTTTTCAATGTGTTCTGAAATTAATTCACGAAATTCACTACAATTTTTCTACAACCAAAAATATTCCCTCGATTTATTCCACATAGGGGAACTTACGTATTCTCGGCAGTCTAAGCCGATGTCGCGCTTCTTTTGTAGTTTTCTAGGACATTAGCAGTCATCATGCGTTGCTCAATCCTCTATCGATTCACACCGACAGACTTGTTGAAATTTTTCTGCAAACGTTTTTACAACGCTGCGAACATCTCTTGTCAGTGTGATTATTGTCGGCAGCCTCATTCTCTTCGGCAACTTTCCCATAAGTTCTGCAGGCGAATCTGTTCGGCAGCTCCAAATCAGTCGCATTTTGAGGCGTGTTCATTTGAATTGGTGACATCTTAGGAAAAAATGTTTGTTCCGTCTCGCAAGATTGTACGACATTTCCCAGAATGTTGTTCCTCAGAACGACATTCCCCAGAATGGGACATTCCCCAGAATGAGACATTCCTCAGAAAACCATTCTCCCATTCCGCAGAAAAAAAATAACAAGAAATGTTTGGGGTGTTTAAATCCAGTTGAATGGTAACTAGTGAACGCAATTAACTGGAAAATTCAAGGAAAACAAAATTATAGTTTTCTTAGGTAAAACATTTTTGTATTGTTTTTTTTTAACGACAGGACTTTCGGTTTATTGCCGTCTTCCATTTGTTGACTGGAGAATCTTTAAATCACAAATTCTAGAAACTTATCATATACAGCGCCAGCTATGGTCGGAAGTGTAATTCGAACCGTTTGGACAATTTTTAAATATTTTGACGATTTTATCCTTACAAACTTCAAGCTCGCTAAGCCCCTCCTTAGAGTTGATGGATTCTGTTCAAATGTTTACAGTATTTTATTGTAGTCTGAATAATATGGGTCACCCTAGTGCACACAGACCACGATATTTTATAGCTATTAAGTTTTGCTATAAAAAAAATTACCAAAGACAAGAGACATTTTCTAGTCTAATAGTGTTCCATTAATCTACATAATTACGAAGACAATAAGCCTAGGAAGAACAGCCTATGTTCAAAAGAAGGGAGAATATGCTATGAAAGCAGAAAAACAAATTCCATCAATTTATATTGTACGTGTAAGGAATATTACACTATACAAATCACCATTTGAAAATACAATTAGAAAGAACAGCCTGGATTTAAAAGAAGGAAGAATAACTATGAAAACAAAAAAAAATCCAATAGGCCTCTGCACTGTTTTGATTTTGTATGGGCTTTTGACGATTACTGGCCTTGTTGTTTAAAAATGGCATGACAGAGTGAAAGAGAGGCAATGATTTTTGTGCAGAGCCCTATAGCTTAGGTCAGGGGCCCAGATAGCCGTAGCGGTAAACGCGCAGCTATTCAGCATGACCATGCTGAGGGTCGTGGGTTCGAATCCTGCTGAGCGAGGATCTTTTCGTAAAAGAAATTTTCTCGATTGCCAGAGCATAGAGTATCTTCGTACCTTCCACACGATATACACATGCAAAAATAGTCAATCGGCAAAGACAGCTCTCAGTTAATAACTGTGGAAGTGCTCATAAGAACACTAATCTGATAAGCAGGCTTTGTCCCAGTTGGGACGTAACGCCAGAAAGAAGAAGAAGAAGTAGCTTGGGTCAAGTTTGATCGTAAAGCATAGTATGACATATATAAGACCAGCTTATCTTAAACGGTTGTGCTACTTTTCCTCGAATGTCGGTTCCCCAAATGTCGTTTCCCAGAATGCCAGTGTCCCGAACAACCCGTTTCCCCGAATAGCCTTGTTCCCGAAAAGTTTTTAGCTCTTATAATTGTCATAACTTTTTGTGTTTCAAAGTGGTGACGAACCGGTCATCTGATATGCACCCTTCTTCACATGATTGGCGGTATGAATTTAGTCGAGGATGACGTTATTATCTATAATATCTTCTTCTTTTAATTGCTTATCTTTCATTCTAGTTCAGCACCCAGTCCTTAAAGAATATTCTTGCACCTGTTTAAACTGCATCACTTTTCGGGAAAACGAGTCTTTCGGGGAAATGTCTTTTGGGGAAACTGGTCATTCGGAGAGGTGGCATTTCGGGAAATGATATTCAGGGAAACGACAGTAGTACAGTCATGTTAAATAGATGTAAAATTGTTATACAGCATTTTCCCCTTAGGATTTTGGTTGGGTCTCCGATGAATTTTGGATTTTCAAAACAACTTCCTTCCCCCTTAGTCTTTTGTCGTCTTTGTTTTTTGTCCGTACAACCGTATTGAAATTTGTAAGGGCATAGATGATCAAGTGGTTTATGGACGGCCCCTTTGTTTGCCTGACCAAGGGAAGCAAACACTCGCCGTTTAAAAGTTTGTTTTTTTTTTTTTAACTCAGTTCCGATTTTATTCGCTTGAGATCCATAATAATGATTTTGACGAAATAATATTTTGGCTGAATTGACGCCTGTGTCCAGAATTCGAAGCTTCTGGGAATTCAAATCAATTCAGTAGGTACATTTTTTAACAAAAAAAAAAAAAGCTAAATTATCAAATTTATTTACACGGATCATGCCGAAGGCTCAGTAGAAGAAGCAGTAAGAGGCGTCTTCTGGCTAGCGTGTCATCGTCGGTACTGAGATACGGAATTTCGGCCAGGGGTGAAGCATTGCAAACTAAGCGCAATTGGGACAAGCCCAACAGCATGTTCCGGCTCATGGCTATGAGAGTAGCAAGCGCATACAGAACAATATCGTCGGAGGCAGTTGAGCTTATTTTACGAGTGGCGTGAGGTGAGAATTGTCGGTGTCGTATAGCGAGGTGCCAAGGTGAGGAAATTGGCGAGGATCGGCTCGCTGGTCAAGTGGCAGAGAGAATGGGATGCCCCTGAGAAAGGTAGGTGGACCCACAGACTCACCCAGAATGTGTTAACCTGGGTAAACAGGGAGCATGGCGAAGTGAACTTCCACCATGCCACGCGTTGTCACCGTTCTGTGCCGTTTGTATTGAGAGAGAGGAAACGCAGTAAAACGTCTTCGACTGCTTGAGGTTCAACATGGAACGAAGTGCGGTGGTGGCTGCTTTTGGACAGAACTTCAATGCAGACAGAATTGTTAGCAAAATGGTAAGCGATCCTAACATTTGGAATCTGGCGAACAATATGGTGATGAAGATAGCGTCTTTCTAGCAGAGAAACTGCTGGGAAGAGCAGCGAAACGAGAGGCAGAGAGCAGTGCCTGGCATCGGGTCGTCGGGGCGCTAATGAACCGGTAGTCTACCCCCAACCGGAATCGTTTGACCGACCTCGGCACTCGAGTCAGCCTGACGAAGAAAGAAGACGAAGATCTGCCCTGCGATAGCCGCCGGTAGTCGGGGCACCATCAGTGCGGACGTCTCCCCAACCGGTACTGGTGACAACCTCCTACGCCGGGGGAAGTCAGGAGGAGAAGGAAGCGAGAAGGGAAAAAAAGGATGAACAACGGAAGGAGACAGAGAAACGGAGGAAGATCAAAAGGCAATCTGCTCAACATGCAAGAGCAAACCACTGGCAGTGGCAGACTGCGCAGAGTGCAAGAGTGCATAGCGGGAAAACGTCAAGAGTGTAATAGAAGGATGCACAGCCCTCTCCCGAAGAAGTCGCATCTAGTAGAATCCGGGGGAATCCAAGCTACTGCTGAAAGTGAGGACTATTGTTTAGCGGATAGGCACGCAAGTGTATCCTATACAGTGCTAATTCTCTACTGGCCAGGTTTTTGAAAGTTACCTCACTATAATAAAAAATCATCTCTATCATCTCTATCATCTCTATCATTTTTTTCATATCTTTCTGACCTTCGGCTATTTGGGGAATTGCTGTCAAAATTAGAGCTTGGAAGCGTTCCTAGGGATTCCTGTAAAAAAGCTAGCAGCGACAGGACGATACCCAACTCAAGTAGTAGTCGCCATCTCAAATGACGTTTTTTGTTTTGTATAGCAACGGGGTGTTCTATTGCAGTTGTTACGCGCCCCCAAGGTTGTCGGTTCAGGAATTTTCCCACATGGTCGATAGGTAGTGATAGCTGTTGTCTTTAATGTATGCGCAGTGGAGTGGGGTATCCGCTACACCAACCAAAGAGGCCAGCTAGCAAATGAGGGTACAGTGAGCAGGAATGGTGCGGAAGCGATTATCGATGTGACGTTCTGTAGTCCTAACCTTTTAGGTACCATTAACTGGCGCGTTGTTGACGGTTATACTCGATCATCAACTGATTCGTTATAGTATAATACCAGGCGGGCAGACGGCAGCGCGATGTAACTCGACCCAAGACCGAGGTTGGAAAACATCGCGCTTCGACGGCGAAACATTCACTAAGGCCTTGGGTAATGTAAGTGCATTCTGCAATTGAGCAATAGGGTCCTAAAGCCCTGTCCCAATTTTAGTGCTAAACGCTTAAGTTTAGGCCAAAAACGCATGTTTACTCAATTTTTTAATGTTTTTCATTTGTTTAAGTACAAAAAAACATTGTTTTTATGTTTTTATAGATTTTGTCACACCCCTCGGCTTAAACTCAAATTTTGGGTGTATCTTGTTTTCCGTGTCCCTTCCGAATTGTCAGATAGGAACAACCCCGGTGTTAAAACTAAAAGCCCTGTGGTATTTTTGTCGACTAAGTGAACGTCAAACATGATATCAAGTGCCAAGGTTCATTAAATTAATGTTTCAATATGATATATCCGTTATTTGAGCGGGAAAAATTGCTAAGTGCTCTTTCGTGTTATTAAAGGAAAACAAGATTTCATTAAACATTTTAGGACCCTATTCAGCGAGAATTTCTGACCTACATTGCATGGACTGGTTTTAGTGGGTCGTCGGTGGTGCGGCATCCCCACACTCCCTGAGTTCAAAAAGGTAACCCTTATTACGCTCATGGACACTGAAAGAAACTCCTCGGATGCGGATGGATGGATTTCCAGTGCCACAACCACCCGGGCACTAACTGACTGTTTTGTTATACATATCAACGTACCGCACCACGTGGCCGATAGGACTACAACGACTACAACAACGTTTCCTGCTGGATCCCAAAATGGATCAGCAGCGAACCAAACCCAAGAATGTACTACACTCCGGAAGAGCAAAATTTTTCCGCCAGTACAGTTTTGCCTTCACGGAATACTAATCCTATCCGTAGGTTTCCGGTTTTTCCAGCTCCGGGCTCGGTTGCGTCTGGAGGCGAATGGCATACATTTTTCAGTGATCCCGTAAGCGGAAAGGCTTTCCCACAGGAACAGGCTTACGACTGGAAGGCGAACCCCCCAGCCAACAGTTGTTATGCTTGACTGCAACAATTTTTAAAATTCAATGTCTGACTTTGTGTGGCAACTGGTTTTTGCCGCAGTCACTGCTGCTGCCGCTGGGAAGGGAGGAGAAAGCACCATTTGCGAGATTGGGTTAGATCAAATTGAAATGGGATTTTTACTAGACCCTGGTGCAGTGTGGAAACCGCACACAGATGGTATGTATTCCGGAATGTTATGCTCCAATATTGGGGGAAATTTTAAATGCAGTGCTTGCATGAAGAGAAAGTGCATTTGTTGAAGTAGTCGGTAACAGCGTGTCATCTTTCAGTTTCTCGTGGTCTTTCGAAATTCATTTCAAACTTTTGAAACTTGAACTAATTAGGACGGACTTCTAGTAAAATAAAGAGCCAACAAGCGTATTCATACTTTAGATTGAACTTCAATTTTATAGAGAACACGTGGGCCATATAATACTGTACTGAACCCATTTATTGAAATTAGATGTCTATAGCAAGGCAGCGGGACTATTTGAGTAAATAATCAGTTTTGATCAGACAACGTTTTGACATGTTTCCTGTTTTAATAAATAGTAGAAACCCCTTCTTATGATTAAAGAGAGCGTTTCGCACCGATTTTTTCTTATCCTACTGAGAAACACGGAACAGAAACGGTGCAGAAGGGGTCTCGACCTCGACCGTCCATAAATATACAAGTTAAAAGAAACACATAAAACCGTAATCATCTTGGAACATCGTCAGGATAAATAGGTGGAATATCCAGTCACCGAGGATTTTTTTTTTCGATTTTCTTTCATCGTGTTTCAATAGCAGTAGCAAGTTCTTTTAGGGTAGGATCACCTGTTTTGGCTAGCTGAAGAGATAAAATATATTTTAATTCAAAGCCCTGTTTATATTTTTAAAATCACTTTGGTCAATATAGGCCACCAGAACCAGTTTCAGCCACATTATTAACATCGGTCCTTATGTCGATATTGAGTCATGGGGTTATTGAGTCGATATTGAGTCATAGAACATCGACTCATGGTGGTTTCACTGTAGTTCTATTATGTGAATGTATGTTCGAAATGTTTTATGCTAATTTTCTATGTGAAACGAATAATAATCCAGTATAGCTAATATTGCCGCTATGGCCAAGACCGGTGCTTCCACCATACTACTTTTCGTGGGCCGGACATCACCGTGCTGGGAGGATAACTTGCAAGTCAGCTTAGAGCTTTTGTTTGCCGTTAGACAGCTTGGAAGCCGCACACACACAATGGAGGTAAGAACGGCCCGGCATTGGCAAAAGGTATCTGATGGAAGAAGTTGGTTCTGGCTGGAGATAGTAGATCGGATGAACTAATGTGAAACAATTTATTAATCTGACAGCTGATAAGTTATGGTGCGATGGGTATACCTGACTTGGCAGCATGAGGGTTTCAGTTTTTGAGCAACTGGTAGTGAAGATAGATGACGAGCTGACCTGATAGACGTTAAATATCGATTTCGAGAGAGAATGCCCTCCAAACAAATAAGATCTAAGGTTGCATCATGTTGCGTATTCAGTGCAGACTATGTTTTAATGCATCGAATTGAATATTATTAGCGTCATCAGCACTGATAACTTGTCTTTGGGATACATACAAATGAGTTTTTGGATGGATGGATGGATGGATTTTACATACAGTTGACTCTTCACAACTCGATGTTCTATAACTCGATATACTCTTTAACTCGATGGATTTTTATTGGATTTTATTCGGTCCCTTCAAATTTCCATACATCGTGCTCTCTATAAGTCGATATTTCTATAACTCGATATCTCCACTAGTCGATGTCACGTGAGAGGGAAATTTCTCTCCATAGCTCGATATCTATTTTAAAATCTTTTTTATTTGGGGAAACGTGGTGTAATTCTTGTTTAGAGATGAAAAAATACTTGCGAGTTGTAATAAAAGTTGAAAAACATGAAAATAAAAAAAATATTCTCAGTCAAAATAATGTGATTTTTCGAGCATTTCGAAAAAAAATTTCAAATAATAGTTTGTAAAGTACAATCAACAAAATAATATTACTTTCTTCCAGAGATGATCATTTATGTATTATAAATACAGTTAACTCTCCCTTACTCGATATTCTGTATCTCGATATTTCCCCTAACTCGATGGAATGTGCGGTCCCTTCAATATAGCATACTTTGATTCCTCTGTAAGTCGATACCTCTCTAACTCGATGTTCCCTAACTCGATGCGGTCTGTATCAGTTTCCTATACAAGTTTACCTCTCTAACTCGATATTTCCATGAAAATTTTCAAATATTCTCCAAATGTTAATAAATTTCATAAATTTGATAATTATGATTATAGTGACAGTAAAATGAAGGATGACATGTCATTTCAGGGTGATCAAAAATTGAACTTTTGAAGACTATGCAAAAAGTGTCACGTTGCTAAATGTACTAAAAATTTACTATTTTTCACATTGAATTTACTATTTTGAATATACTTTGTCGAAATAATCAAAATTTCAAAAATTGAAAAAAATGTGTTCTGTATCTCGATACCTCCCTAACTCGATGGTCCCTTCAATATCGAGTAAGGGAGAGATGACTGTACATAAATTTGTTCCTTCGATTTTGTGACTTCGGTACATTCTATAACTCGATAATTCTATAAGTCGATGGTTCCTTGAATATCGAGTTATGGAGAGTCGACTGTATGTTGATACTATGTTCAAAATTGAAGTTTCAAAATTTTCCGTGTTTTAGAATTAGAATGTGCATTTGAAATTAGAATCAAAATCACTTTTCAGTGGTGGCAAATTTTACTTCGGGACGAACTGTCATTATGATAATTGTCTGTCTCTAATTTTAGTGAAGAACTCATGCGATAGCCATTAGACTAATCATAAATCTTAAACCAGAAATCAAACATAAAAAGTCAAAGTTCAAAAATTAAAAATCACACATCAAATATCAAACATCAAAAATCAAAAATCAAAAATCAAAAATCAAAAATCAAAAATCAAAAATCAAAAATCAAAAATCAAAAATCAAAAATCAAAAATCAAAAATCAAAAATCAAAAATCAAAAATCAAAAATCAAAAATCAAAAATCAAAAATCAAAAATCAAAAATCAAAAATCAAAAATCAAAAATCAAAAATCAAAAATCAAAAATCAAAAATCAAAAATCAAAAATCAAAAATCAAAAATCAAAAATCAAAAATCAAAATCAAAAATCAAAAATCAAAAATCAAAAATCAAAAATCAAAAATCAAAAATCAAAAATCAAAAATCAAAAATCAAAAATCAAAAATCAAAAATCAAAAATCAAAAATCAAAAATCAAAAATCAAAAATCAAAAATCAAAAATCAAAAATCAAAAATCAAAAATCAAAAATCAAAAATCAAAAATCAAAAATCAAAAATCAAAACAAAAATCAAAAATCAAAAATCAAAAATCAAAAATCAAAAATCAAAAATCAAAAATCAAAAATCAAAAATCAAAAATCAAAAATCAAAAATCAAAAATCAAAAATCAAAAATCAAAAATCAAAAATCAAAAATCAAAAATCAAAATCAAAAATCAAAAATCAAAAATCAAAAATCAAAAATCAAAAATCAAAAATCAAAAATCAAAAATCAAAAATCAAAAATCAAAAATCAAAAATCAAAAATCAAAAATCAAAAATCAAAAATCAAAAATCAAAAATCAAAAATCAAAAATCAAAAATCAAAAATCAAAAATCAAAAATCAAAAATCAAAAATCAAAAATCAAAAATCAAAAATCAAAAATCAAAAATCAAAAATCAAAAATCAAAAATCAAAAATCAAAAATCAAAAATCAAAAATCAAAAATCAAAAATCAAAAATCAAAAAATCAAAAATCAAAAATCAAAAATCAAAAATCAAAAATCAAAAATCAAAAATCAAAAATCAAAAATCAAAAATCAAAAATCAAAAATCAAAAATCAAAAATCAAAAATCAAAAATCAAAAATCAAAAATCAAAAATCAAAAATCAAAAATCAAAAATCAAAAATCAAAAATCAAAAATCAAAAATCAAAAATCAAAATCAAAAATCAAAAATCAAAAATCAAAAATCAAAAATCAAAAATCAAAAATCAAAAATCAAAAATCAAAAATCAAAAATCAAAAATCAAAAATCAAAAATCAAAAATCAAAAATCAAAAATCAAAAATCAAAAATCAAAAATCAAAAATCAAAAATCAAAAATCAAAAATCAAAAATCAAAAATCAAAAATCAAAAATCAAAAATCAAAAATCAAAAATCAAAAATCAAAAATCAAAAATCAAAAATCAAAAATCAAAAATCAAAAATCAAAATCAAAATCAAAAATCAAAAATCAAAAATCAAAAATCAAAAATCAAAAATCAAAAATCAAAAATCAAAAATCAAAAATCAAAAATCAAAAATCAAAAATCAAAAATCAAAAATCAAAAATCAAAAATCAAAAATCAAAAATCAAAAATCAAAAATCAAAAATCAAAAATCAAAAATCAAAAATCAAAAATCAAAAATCAAAAATCAAAAATCAAAAATCAAAAATCAAAAATCAAAAATCAAAAATCAAAAATCAAAAATCAAAAATCAAAAATCAAAAATCAAAAATCAAAAATCAAAAATCAAAAATCAAAAATCAAAAATCAAAAATCAAAAATCAAAAATCAAAATCAAATCAAAAATCAAAAATCAAAAATCAAAAATCAAAAATCAAAAATCAAAAATCAAAAATCAAAAATCAAAAATCAAAAATCAAAAATCAAAAATCAAAAATCAAAAATCAAAAATCAAAATCAAAATCAAAAATCAAAAATCAAAAATCAAAAATCAAAAATCAAAAATCAAAAATCAAAAATCAAAAATCAAAAATCAAAAATCAAAAATCAAAAATCAAAAATCAAAAATCAAAAATCAAAAATCAAAAATCAAAAATCAAAAATCAAAAATCAAAAATCAAAAATCAAAAATCAAAAATCAAAAATCAAAAATCAAAAATCGAAAATCGAAAATCGAAAATCGAAAATCAAAAATCAAAAATCAAAAATTGAAATCAAACACAGTAATACCTCGATATAACGTAACTCGATTTTTATTTTCGTTACGTTATATCGAGGTTACGTTATATCGAAGCAAATTTTTTTTCTGAATTTCGTTCATCATGTATTGTTTGGTGAGAAAATGGGTCGTACATTGATATTATTGAACTAGCAGGCATTTTCAGTTTTCTTTTTGTTTTATGTTTATATTTTGTATATTTTTCTTTTTGTTTTATTTTTTACTTTTACCTTTTTATTTAATTTCCTAATGAAATGTATTCAGGAAAAAACTTTGGAGGAATCCTTGAACACTCGGAGAAACTATACAATAAATTCATAAATGAAATCTTTCAGAAATCTTTAAAAATGTTAATGTTGAGCAATCCATGAACATTTCTAGCAAGCAGTTATGGAATTTCAAGAATTTTGTTATGAGGAACATAAGATTTCATTTCACATAGAATCCTTGAAGAGCCTAAAGTAGTATATAGAATGGTTTGTGCATAAATATTTGTAAAAAATTCTGCAGAAAATCATTACTAAATTGGTGGAGAAATGCCAAGAAAATTGTTCTTCAGGTTTTTGGACGAATACCTGTACGGTTTTTTAAATAATTTGTAGAGCATTCCAAGAATCATAACTGGATTTTTGTTTAAAAAGGCCGCTGGAAGAATTCATGAAAAAATGCTGAAATAATTTATAAATTTCTAGACTCCGGAAAAGTATCATATGTGGAATTGTTTGTAGAATGCATAGTTGAATCCACTTTGTATCCTGGGGAAATAACACATGAATATCTGGAGGGCCAACTTGTAGAATTTCTGGAATATCCCTGTCGGAATTATTTCAAGAATAGGTTTTAAGTTTATACATGAATACCAGGACAGGATGTCGAGAAATTTCGATATCGATTTATGACTGTATTCAGTGATAGTAAACGCAAACGCTTGAATTGCTTTGATTTAGTATTGGTTGGTGTTTGAATCTTGAAAAATGTTTATAGCAGTTCATAAACCATGTTTTTGATAGAAATTGTAAAAATAAATGGGGTCAACAAAAATTTACGTTATATCGAGGAAAAAATTACGTTATATTATAAAGAGGTTACGTTATATCGAGGTATTACTGTATCAAAAATCAAAAATCACAAATTACAAATCACAAATCACAAATAAATCACAAATCACAAATCACAAATAAAAAATCAAAAATCAAAAAAAAAATCCAAAATTCAAAAATCAAAAAAAAAAATCCAAAATTCAAAATCCAAAATCCAAAATCCAAAATCCAAAATCCAAAATCCAAAATCCAAAATCCAAAATCCAAAATCCAAAATCCAAAATCCAAAATCCAAAATCCAAAATCCAAAATCCAAAATCCAAAATCCAAAATCAAAATCAAAAAAATCCAAAATTCAAAAATCAAAAAAAAATCCAAAATTCAAAATCCAAAATCCAAAATCCAAAATCCAAAATCCAAAATCCAAAATCCAAAATCCAAAATCCAAAATCCAAAATCCAAAATCCAAAATCCAAAATCCAAAATCCAAAATCCAAAATCCAAAATCCAAAATCCAAAATCCAAAATCCAAAATCCAAAATCCAAAATCCAAAATCCAAAATCCAAAATCCAAAATCCAAAATCCAAAATCCAAAATCCAAAATCCAAAATCCAAAATCCAAAATCCAAAATCCAAAATCCAAAATCCAAAATCCAAAATCCAAAATCCAAAATCCAAAATCCAAAATCCAAAATCCAAAATCCAAAATCCAAAATCCAAAATCCAAAATCCAAAATCCAAAATCCAAAATCCAAAATCCAAAATCCAAAATCCAATCCAAAATCCAAAATCCAAAATCCAAAATCCAAAATCCAAAATCCAAAATCCAAAATCCAAAATCCAAAATCCAAAATCCAAAATCCAAAATCCAAAATCCAAAATCCAAAATCCAAAATCCAAAATCCAAAATCCAAAATCCAAAATCCAAAATCCAAAATCCAAAATCCAAAATCCAAAATCCAAAATCCAAAATCCAAAATCCAAAATCCAAAATCCAAAATCCAAAATCCAAAATCCAAAATCCAAAAATCCAAAATCCAAAATCCAAAATCCAAAATCCAAAATCCAAAATCCAAAATCCAAAATCCAAAATCCAAAATCCAAAATCCAAAATCCAAAATCCAAAATCCAAAATCCAAAATCCAAAATCCAAAATCCAAAATCCAAAATCCAAAATCCAAAATCCAAAATCCAAAATCCAAAATCCAAAATCCAAATCCAAAATCCAAAATCCAAAATCCAAAATCCAAAATCCAAAATCCAAAATCCAAAATCCAAAATCCAAAATCCAAAATCCAAAATCCAAAATCCAAAATCCAAAATCCAAAATCCAAAATCCAAAATCCAAAATCCAAAATCCAAAATCCAAAATCCAAAATCCAAAATCCAAAATCCAAAATCCAAAATCCAAAATCCAAACCAAAATCCAAAATCCAAAATCCAAAATCCAAAATCCAAAATCCAAAATCCAAATCCAAAATCCAAAATCCAAAATCCAAAATCCAAAATCCAAAATCCAAAATCCAAAATCCAAAATCCAAAATCCAAAATCCAAAATCCAAAATCCAAAATCCAAAATCCAAAATCCAAAATCCAAAATCCAAAATCCAAATCCAAAATCAAAATCCAAAATCCAAAATCCAAATCCAAAATCCAAAATCCAAAATCCAAAATCCAAAATCCAAAATCGAAAATCCAAAATCGAAAATCCAAAATCAAAAATCAAAAACTAATAATCGAAAATTAAAAATCAAAACCAAAAATTTAAAACCAAAAATTTAAAATCAAAAATCAGAAATCAGATAGGGTAGATGTACCAATAGTGGAGGAACTAAGCACGATTGAACTTCATTGAACCGCCCAAATTCAAGAAGTGCAATTAATGTACATGTTAATATTGTAACGGGAGGTAACGACCATTGACTTAATGAGAAAAATGATTTCATCGCAGTAATCCACGGCATGTCAGTGAAAAATAATACCTCCACTATTGGTACACTGTTCCTTTAGTTGCGGTAAATTTTTAATTTGTGTTCCTATAGTTGCTGTATCCGTTGTTTTCTTATGGGATCCTCCGTTATAGGAACACATTACCGCAACTATTGGTACAAATAAGACTAACTTTAGCAGTTTTAGTGATATTTCATCAGTTTTAAATCAATTTGAATGCTCTTTTCAACTATTCCGAGTATCAACAAGCCAATACGTATATTGGCAGTGTCGATTCTGTGGCTAATGTAATAAAATCAGTGAAAACGGCACTACCGCAACTATAGGAACACCCACAACTAAGGGAACAGTTACCCTACATATCAGAAATCAGAAATCAGAAATCATTAATCATATATTTGGCACATAAAAAACAATTTTTTTCTGAATTTTTCAGGCACGTATGCTGTAAAACCTTTTGAATTTTTGTAAAAGGATGAAAAGCAAGATTGTTCACTGGCAAATTTTCAAGAAAACCGTTTCAAATATTTAGACAAAGCTATTAAATACTGTATGCGTAAACCTGTTGAATAGTTCTACCTCCCGGAAATACCAGCATTGCATTATGGAGCGATCAACCTCTATCGCAATGCAGTTTAAGGATAGTTCCAATTTTTCGTTTACTTAGCTGCAGATTTCTCCTGCTTTCGAACAGACTGTACAGCACAACCAGCTTCCTGGTACGGACGAGTCGTCTATACATTTCTGTGCACTCTCCGATTGGTGCAACCAAAGCTGGATGGATCGGTAAGGCACACAAAAGCTTCTTTTCCCGGAATGGATCCCACAAACTTCTCGGATGGGACGGACGAAGACTGACTACGAATAGTCTCCGGTGAACCAAACCATGAAACATTAATCCTGCCAACCGCTCTGGCAGTGCCAAGCTTTTCCATTTCTCGGTACTGGGTACCTAGGATTGCATTTGTTCGAGCTATAAAAGTGCAACCGAATGCAAGACCAAGCAGCACACTCAAGAACAATCATCAATCCTCCTAGTGATGGATTTCTCGATTGAGGTATAGTTTTACCTTTGTATGCGACAGATGGAAATATAATATCTATGACAGAATGGCTTTGAAAAACTGTTTCCATCTAACGTCAATCAATCGCTATGATAAGTTAGTTTTTATCTTTCTGATGAAGTTCGAATATCCTCACCAGGGCTGTTAAGGCTCAAGAATCCATCATTCAATCATCTGCCATCATTCAAAATGAAAAACCAGTTTTTTCGTTCAATTTTCAAGGAATCCTCATGAAAATCTATCATTGCATTATAGATAGCAAATGTAATGCAATGATAGATTTTCATGAACATTGCTTCAGATTTGAGCAAGAAAACTGGTTTTGAAAATTTCTAAAACAATGATGCTTATTTTCCTCTTAAATGCCATGAATATCACGTGACTTTGACATTTGAATACAGTGAGGACCCGATTTTGTCAGCCCCTCGATGAATTTTAGGCTGACAAAATGGGGAACCTGACAAAATCGGGTCATTTCATTTTGTTCCTGTTTTTCAAATTTTGACGTGTTACATGGTTACATGGACTTTTAAGAGGGCAATGGACATGGGCGTAGCCAGTTTTTTCTTGTCAGGGGCTCCCTTCTCCCTTATATTGGTCATATCGTTTTTTTTCACTTTTAATAAAAAGCATTGCCATTGCATCCTCTGGCTACGCCCAAGCGTGCATGACATCTAACATCATCATAAACTTTAATGTGAACGTGGTAAAACATGACGATTACAACTTTTTGACAAATTTGAAGTAGGCTGACAAAATCGGGTCAAAAAGCTGACAAAATCGGGGGTAGACAAAATCGGGGGCAGACAAAATCGGGTCAGTACTGTATTGCTTATATCATCCTTCACCGTTGAAATTGTTATGAGCATTTGAATTTTTCCAAAATTTTGTCATTTAATTGATCTCCACACTGATTTCAAATTTATCAATTTTGCTCAAAATCGTCACTTCTTATCAAACATTGTTACCTTTTCCCAAAAAATGCTCCATAAAAGAAGAGTAAAACCAGAGAAAGCTTTCGAAATCGGGCGGTGAACAAGGAATCCCAGTGGCAATTTGGTCCTGGTTCCCAACCGAACGAGTAACGAGGAAAAATAACCGAATCAGGGAATGTAAAATATGTTGACTTGGGATGGGCTCTCTGTGGATGTTTGCATATGTGCCAGTAGTAGGTAGGCACCGGTGAAGTTGGGTGCATTTTGCTTCCTGGAACAAGTGCTTCTCGATGTAGATTTTTCTTCAGTTTTTTGTTGTTTCCAGTAGCGGTAAAGTAACAACTCACAGTTCACCTTACATGTGAGGTGAAATGTGAATAAAGCGAAGATCGTTAGCACCTTTGCCCTCTAGGTTCAACGTTAGCTATTTGAACCTAATCGATAAAATAGCGTGGAGAGGGCTGATCTCGTTGAGGATGAGTAAAGCCACGGTCTATGAGCATGGGAAAAGCGATGTGAAGTGGAACCGAACGGAAAAGTTATTTCGGGTCATAAAGTTAAGCCGCTTTTAGAAATTATCCAACTACTTAGAAGTGGCAGTTAAATTTATGAGCCTGCAATTGGAAACTTCACCATGTAGCAGAGGTACGACCTCGTTTAATGGTAGAACGGATATGGCAAACAAAAAAAAAATCATTACAATTCTAATGCAAATTGGATAAGAACTGTATGTTCCGCTCAATTGAAAGTTATAAATGATTTTTGGTTTGCTAATAGCAGCAGAACTTGAACATATGATGCTTTGAATCTGAACGTACAGTTTAGCTTAAATAGTCGAACACCACATCAACTTGTTTTACAGTGACATTTTAAGCTCAAAAATACCATAGGCCTTCTGTTCTACTGTTTTTTTATGTTCTTAGAGTATACTAACAATAGAACCGTGACTAACTCTGTCTCTATCTGTAACCATGTACATCTCATGTCAATAACTTAAATGAAGTTGGCACCTCATCTATAATCCGAACATATGGTTTCAAAACTTCCGGAGTTTCACATATCACCCTAATTCAGAGGTTTCCATCTTTTTAGATTTGTTACCTTCTTTGCGATTCCATGAATATTACGCGGCACTTTAAAAACTGCGGCTCCGTTAAACCATATTAAAAGCTTATGAATTGCCTAATCCAACTCAGATTTAAATAGCTTTCCAAGCTTCCGGTGGAAGCCTTTCCAAGCTTCTGACCGAATTCTTTACCAGATTTTGATTGAAGCCATTTCAATCCTCCGAACGAAGCCTTTCCATGATTCTGATCGAAGCCTTCCCAAGTTTTCGATGACAGCCTTTCCAAGCTTCCGGTGGAAACCTTTCCAAGCTTACCATGAGCACTACGATGTGCACCTGAATTACCCAAAGGCGGAAGGCAAACGCAGCTGGAGGAATGGCTTTATCAGTACGGCGGATGAGGGAGACGTGTCAACTCCCACAACAGGTGAAATTAAGGATGCTGTCCTCTATGGGCATGAAACGTGGACAATGCTGGAAGAGGGCTTACAATCGCTAGGAGTTTTTAAGTGATGTGTGCTTAGGACGATCTTTGGTGTAGTATGTGAGAACGGCGTATGGAGGAGAAGAATGAACCACGAGCTTGCGCAACTCTACGGTGACCCCAGTATCCAGAAAACCGTCAAAGCAATAGAAGTAATAAACCATAGAAGAAGAATGTCGCTGGCGTCGCAGGCGGAGATAGGTGGGGCTATAAATGCCAACACGAAAATGTATGCAGTTTGACACTTATGTACCCAACATGTTTCTGAGCGAGAACAAAGATAACACCAGACAACATTTTTCTATGATTTATTATTTCCATTGTCAAAGCAGGAAGGGTACGATTGGCAGGACACGTTGTGAGAATACCTCCCGCAAAAAAAGGTGTTCATTTTGGATCCAGCCGGAACAAGATGAAGAGGGGTGCAACGAGTTAGGTGGCTTAACCATATTTTGGTATTATACCATAATTAGGTATATGTAGTTCAGTAGACCAATAGTGATAATACCCGGTCAGTCCATGATCTTTTCGTAATAGAAAATTCCTTGACTTCCCTGGGCATAGAGTATCATCGTACTTGCCGCATGATATACAATTGCGAAAATAGCAACTTGGACAAAGAAAGCTCTCAGTTAATAACTGTGGAAGTGCTCATTGAAAACTAAGCTGAGAAGCAGGATTTGCCCAGTGAGGACTTAATGTCAATTAGAAGAAGAATAACTTTTTTATTTATCAGTTGGATGCTCGTAGAAATATGCATGAATTATTAGTTTTGGTGTTTTACCTTTTAACACTGTCGCGCTGTTTTATTTTGTACCTAAAACAGTGGTGCAAAAACCTCGCTTATCGTACACAGTAGCAGCGAGGTGATTCTGACAGTGACAAACTGTGCGACGATTGAAAGGCTAAGGGCTCTTTAATAAAACCTAACCGCAAACGGAGCCTGTGGGGTACCAGGGCGCCCTCCACAGTATTGAGTCCTTCCTGTGCTACCCGGAGCAATGGTGCAGGTGACCTTGTGTTTCTGTGAGATAATCGGCTGCCCTTCTTCAGTCTCTATCCTGAGGCTTAATAAGGGTGGGATTATGAATATGTTGACATTTAATTTAAATAATCACCTATATGGATTCGCATTATGCGTTTTACACAGTGTACTCTGTGCTCTTTCGCCTTTGGCGACTTTAAATAGATACCGATCTGGTTTTTTCATTGCTGGTCTTTTTCGTGCTGAGATTGCAAAAAGCTTAATCCTGCCTAGTTTGGGTAGTGGCTACGGTTAGGTTAGCTCAGATCAATCTTCAGCATAAAAGAATAGCAACGATCAATCTTTGCAGACTCATGCAAAATGGTGCAGCCCAAGTGGCGCTAGTTCAAGAACCCTACTTTCGTAGAGGGAACTTCTATCTAGGTAACCTTGTGGACCCAGTTTTTGCTACTTTCAGCAAACTTGAAATGGCAAACTCGCGCGCCATGCGCCGCGCATGCGTGCTTGTTAATAAAGCAATTGTTGCTACACTCATTTCTGAGTTAACTACCAGAGATGTATGTGCTGTCACAATCGATGCTTCTGTTGGTGACCTCAACAGGAAATACGTCTATTGTTCGGTATATTTACCACATGATGAATCATCCCCAACGGATGACTTCAAACGAGTTGTCGTACACTGCGTAACAAAAGGCCTTCCGCTTATCGTGGGCAGTGATGCCAATGCTCATCACATCATCTGGGGCAGCTCAGATATCAATTTGAGAAGCTCCAGTCTGATGGAATACTTAAGTAGTACAGATCTTGGATTACTTAACATAGGCAATCGCCCAACCTTCATGGTTTCTAATAGAGAAGAAGTGTTAGACATAACGCTCTGCTCGAATAGAATCAGTCACGAGTTGACGAATTGGCATGTATCAGATGAGGAATCATTATCTGATCATCGCTACATCTTCTTTGAACAATCAAATGTAACTGCGCAGACTTTGCGTTTTAGGAATCCCCGCTCAACAAACTGGGAACTCTATATTGAATTGGTTGCGACCAAATTTCATGGATATTCTCCGTCCATTGAAAATCCAAGTGATCTGGAGGATGCCGTTGATACTACAACATCCTACATTATGGAAGCTTTTGAAGAAGCATGTCCCCTGCGGTCTGTAAAGTCTACAAGAGGGACCCCATGGTGGAATTCTGAACTGACTAGACTCAGGAAACAATGTAGAAGGAGTTGGAACAGACGTCGTTCAGCTGGATCAGAGTCGTTCAAGTCGGCTCGCAAGGCTTACAAGAAGGCTCTTCGTTCTGCTGAACGATCCGGCTGGAAAAACCTTTGTACAAATGTTATAGTTTGAGTGAAGTCAGTCTGCTGAACAAAATCCTTGCAAAATCTAGGGATTTCCAAGTGAACCAAATGTCTTTTCATGTAGTTACGAGTCTCTGGCCCCGGCACGCAGTATCGTAACTACTGAATCGATTTAATGGGCACTTAATAGTTTTGCTCCTTTCAAATCTCCAGGAGCGGATGGGATTTTTCCTGTTCTGCTCCAAAAGGGATTTGAGTTTATCAAACATGTTTTGAAAAAGCTACTTGTAAGCAGTTTTGTTACCGGGTTCATTCCCAGATCCTGGCGTGATATTACTGTAAAGTTTATCCCGAAAGGAGGACGTGCGTCGTATGAAGAAGCGATGAGTTTTAGACCAATCAGTCTGACCTCTTTTCTTCTGAAATGTCTGGAACGCATTATCGATCATCACATCCGTGATGTTTATTTGGCAAACATGCCTCTTCATGTGAATCAACATGCTTACCAATCTGGAAAGTCCACTGTGACTCTTTTACACAAAGTTGTATACGATATCGAGAAAGCATTCGCTCAGAAGCAATCGTGCTTGGGTGTTTTCTTGGATATTGAGGGTGCCTTTGATAACGTGTCTTTCGATGCCATATTGGAAGCCGCACGAAACCATGGGCTACCTACAATGATTACCAATTGGATTCATCAAATGCTCAAAAACCGACATCTCTTCTCGACATTGCGTCAAGCAGCGATTCGAAAATTGAGTGTTTGCGGATGCCCCCAAGGGGGAGTCTTGTCACAACTTTTGTGGAATCTCGTAGCAGATACGCTATTGAGGCAACTCAATAATTGAGGTTTTCCAACTTATGGATTTGCCGACGACTATCTAGCTCTGATAGTTGGTATGTGCATAAGCACCCTTTTCGACCTGATGCAAAGTGTTCTTCAGGTAGTCGAGAGTTGGTGTCTCCAATATGGCCTTTCGGTTAACCCGAATAAAACATCTATTGTTCTTTTTACGGAAAGACGAAACCGCGATGGAATTCGACCTTTACGTCTTTTTGGCACTGAGATTAATGTGACTGATCAAGTAAAGTATGTCGGAGTAGACTGCCCAACTAACAATTTTAGCGCTATAAGCCAAGATTATTTGCTTTGTGCTGTATAACAGTTGAATTGAAGCAGCGAACGCAGCAAAAAATGAAAGCTGTCATATTTTTTTTTAAAATTTCGTCAGTTATCGCTTTTGCTGCTTTCACTAAGCTGTAACACAACACCGTACAAGATAGCAACCTAATGATATGGAATAAAACTCGCCATCATCAATCCGGCTGCTTCTATACAATATGATTTGTTATGCTGCTCAATATATATTTAAGAAGCGCTTTGTCGTTAGTTATACAACGAGCATACAGCAGTATGCTGTAAAACAACAACTTGTGGCGCATCTACTCAGCTTGTTGGATGTAAACATTGCGTTTGGCGTTTCGCACTCTTTTACAGCCTGATGAAGTGGTGTAAGCGCGGCTATGGCATCTTTACGATCATTATAAAATATTGTGTGAACCGTTTTCGATGTAGAACAAAACGGTGTGTTTTCTTTGGCTTTCGATATAGACTGTGGTGGCAACAAGGACAGCGTCGAGAC